>NC_136061.1:746869273-747544256 GCF_964261635.1 Lissotriton helveticus | reverse complement strand
GAATGCCAAACAAGTACATGAATTCAATATGCAATACCCTTCTCCAGACTCCATAAGTGACGACCTTTGACTGTGACCGATGAACCTATCCCCCACCTACTCAGGCATGGGATGGATTGAGATGTATATCTATTCTCTCGACCAGTTTTTCTAAAACTTGTTTTTCACCCATTCAAAGATACAATCACCAAAGGAGAGGAGCTGGACGTGACGCACAGCCTGGCCACAGATCATGGAGCACATGTGACGACCAAAGGTGGAGCCGCAGAGCAACGAGACGCGGGACGAGGCACAACTTTCAAGTTCAGCTGATGAAGAAATAAGGGGCTGCCTTGAAGCCCTCGACTTGCTGACCCACTCGTGCCTGAAGTCCCAGTCCCTTTTTTTAGTCCGACTGATGGGCCTGCCTGCTCATTGTCCTTTGCTCCCTTGGTCCCTTGGTGTGTTCGAAGATCTGGCCCCACTCCGCCCTCTCCTCCCTCGATTATTCAACAAACTCTTTCATATAAACTTTGACTATGGACTGGGATTTTGTCACGAAAAAAAGAAAGACACGCAGGTGCCCAGCATAAGGCACCCCTAAGAAAATGAGTTAGGAAACAGGACTGTGATCTAACAGCAGAGGACTGATCGCACCCTGCAACGTGTAAGGACGAATCCGAGCTGGACCTGTAGCTCCACCGCCGGTGCTCAGCAGCGCCAACAAAAGAAGACGGACTCTGTTAAAAGACATTGCGACAAAGACCCTCCCCCTTTCCAGAACTTTCTATTCGCCCCTCGACTAAATTACTTGTATCGAATTGAATACCTCCCTCAACCATTTTGTATTGCCTTTTAAGAAATGTTTCATCGATCACTCATGTGGTTAGTTTTTCAAAAATCCCCTATAGTACTGACAAGCCGGAAGGTGTCAGAGCGTTCTTCCTGTATATGATGTCACTAGAGAGAAAATGTGAACTTGATTTTTTTGTTTTGGAACATTTTTCTTGATTCTACACCGACTAAATAATATGCCGATTTCTAGGCTTGTATAAAGAGCCCAACAGATGTGAATTAACATGTATTGTATTCTGCCTATCACATCGACTGTGTAGAAATTGAACGTGCTTATGTAAAAAGCGGCGACTGTTAAAAATAGCAATGTGTATGTACATAAGCGGCGTTCATTTGTGTTCATAGTACCCCTTGGTGTAAACAGAATGGATATCGCTAAAACTCTGACTGTGTTGTCCCACTAGCATAGACACACGTACACGACAGCCATTTTAGGTACCATGGTCTCCCTGTTCTCGATCGCTCATCAGCGCACTTCCCTGACCCTGCAAGCATCCCCCATGCACCCTGACTGCCCCCGCTCTCTCACGCACAAGTCATGAGCCCTCCCCTCGCATGACTCTGTCCCTACGAATCGCACCCCGCGCCTGACCAACACCTCCTGTCCCTCCATGAATACCCCTCCTTTGATGACCTCTTCCTCTGAGCCTGAATGTCTGCACAGACCGCTGGTCATCCCTTAGCCCGAGGATACAGTTTATTGCCCACCACTGTATGCACTCGTCTCTCTTGAAAGAAGCCACTATTGATCACGACCGCCCCACCCCCTGAGATTCGATCAGGCACACACATTCCAATGGAATCAGCAGAACACTCAGCCGCATGACAGTCCCCTCCTATTGCATGGAGGATAAGGGCCCTACTGTAGCCACGTGTTGGAATACCTCCATACTATACAAAGTGTTGATTGTAATAAAGGATGCCTGTGTGCCACCAACCTGTGTATAAAAGACGAAGCCTCAGAGAAACTTGTTAGAGCACCTCCGGAAGACACTATGCGAGTGTCCCAAATGACATGCTCTCCTCGCGAGTAATAAACCCTGTTCTTGTTTTCCTACTTCCAGTGCCCGTCTCTTTATTTGGTAATTATTCAAGATGAGAATGAAGAGTCGCCCTGCACCAGCAGCCTGGGCATCGGGTGCGATATGGGCTGACTTTTCTACATATACGCATACTTTGAATTAAGTGCAGATGCATTTACACTGAGACGTTATAATTCATGACGTTTATTTGTGTTCTAGGCCGTTGCATTTATTTTCTCGTAGAAAAGTGCACATATGCTGTAACTCTGAGCACGTGTTAACTTAGTAAAACTAGGCCTCAAGAAGAAATAAATTCAGTTGTTGCTCGCATTGTTATTTGAAATATAATTCACGTTTAGCCTTCATTATGGAATGTATGTCGCTGAGTTGTTTTTATTGAATAGGTGTGGATAAGCCTAATTATTTAGAAAAAATGAGTTTTGTGCAAAGAGATAGCAAAGCACGAGAAGGAGGAGTTGGACAAAGAAATCACAGTAACAAGTGAGGAGATGAGTTTTTATGGGAAAGGAATGGCCAAGGTCGAGAAGAGATAACGTGTTATCTGGCTGGGAAAGGTACTGAAGGTTTCCATTTGTGCTGGAGCTATGGAAATTTCCCAAGGAGGAGCCACACGAGAGCGTTACGCCAACTGCAAACGATATGTGCTGTGCTTAATTAGGGAGAAAGTCCATCTTGGGTTTTCTTATGGAACAGCCCTAAGCTACTGCTTGAGTGTCTTTAAGCGACTTGACCCATTATCATCGTTTTCTATTGAAGGCTCTGATTGCTGACACCTTTTTTCTTTTCTAATTTTATTACTTCGTTATTCTTATTCAAATGCTTTAGTTAAGGGTTGCCCTTTTAGGTTGTGTAAGGAAAGTGAGGTTACTCATGCTCGTTAAAGAGAATAATCTGATGCAATTTAACCTTCATTTCTTCTTTCTGATTACCTGTGTCATTATCTTACATTTAGTCATTTGCTTTGAACTACATAGAGGTAAGCTCTTAAGGAGATTTGGACTTATTCTGATCTTTTGTTTTTTTATACGAAATTGTTGAGACTAATCTATATTGATTAGTTTTTTAACTTATAATTAAACCTACTAAACTCAGATCAAAGAGTTGAGTGGATTAATGTGTAGCCACATCGGGTGCTCTGTACTGAAATGATAACCAGTGATTTTATTCCTTTCATCCCTCACTCTACTAGAAAGACCTGTTCCCTCTGGATAGAAATGTGTAAACAGGCCTAGACTTTAACAAGAGCCCTTGCAAAAATTGATGCAGCTGTGACATGATTCTCTTCCCTCGCTGACACTTGCAGGTTCCCATCCATGGACAGCTTTAGAAAACAAGAGTAATAGCTGCAAAACCACATTAAAAGATAAAGTTCAATTTGCAATGGGCAATATTTCAGGGATCCCTTTTGTGTTCCCTTTGGGATTAATATAACCCTCAAAAATGCTGATTGTAGAATATAGATAAACATTTTTCTACGGAACAGCTTAACGTGCAGGTAAAAAATAAATGATTGTATGTATAGAAGAGGGAGAATTGTACACTGCGTGGCCCTGGTTTTCAGTTTCAGCTTGCACTAGAAGAGAACAGGGTACAGCCACAGCATTCTGCACAGCAGGGGCTTTGAAACAGCATATTTTAATGCTGTCAGTCCTGAAGCAGACAGTAGGCTTGTTGTGACGATGGGGAATAGTGATGTAATGTGTTTGTTTTCAGGCTGCAATGTGCACTGTTTCTTTACAGACCAAAACCCCCCCACCCACTCCCCCCCCCCCCCCACCCACCCCCGGCAACACAAATGGGAGGTGCGCAGTTGTGGCGGCTATGACTTTCGCCACTGGCCATTTTTTTCAATTATGGGCACCCGTTCAGCTGCTGCCCTTGTGCCAGTAATTGAAAGAAAACATGTTTAATGAAGCTGGCAGTGTAGCAACGCAGCCCTTGCAGCTTCTGGTATGAGCAGGGGAATCCGTGTATTAATTCAAGGAGTTTTGTATGGAGCTGTGTTTAACCTTTTGTTTACTTCAGGGTGATCCTAGGGATAACAAGCGTAAAGCTAGATAAACGTAACTGGGGGAATTAGAGTCCAGGCGCAAAGGGTGAGTGCTCATATACAATATTCTTCAATTGCAGCCGCTTATATCGAGAGAATATACTTTGAAATCCATTCTGTCGATCAGTTATCAGGAGTTTCTTGAATGGAGTGTCGTTCGGTTCAGATTTCAAGGTAGGGTTATGGACTTTACACTGTCTTGGGTGTTGCTGTCCCATGGCTCTGCCTCCAGGTTTATACTGATTCTTGAAGTTCCCCTCTTTGTAGCCTGTGCTATGTACCATGACAAGCTTCCCACCGACACACAGGCATCTTTAGCATCTTGATGATCAGTAATATCTTGATGTAGCGTTAATGTGCATTAAGGTTATTCTGGATATTCTGGATAACTTCCCCTGGAACTTTGGTTGCCAGTCCTGGAAGCCTCTAGACCAGGGTTCTCCAAACCGTTCCTGGAGGGCCGGATCCATGCCAGATTTTTTAAATAACTACATGTATCTAAATGGGGATATGCACAAAATCTGGCATGGATCCGGCCCTCCAGGACCGGTTTAGAGACCTCTGCTCTAGACCCTCTAGCAACCCTAATCCTATCGTAGCTAATGAGGATTACAATAGCTGGATCCACAGCACCTTAGACACTGTGCTCCCCCTGAAATGCTCCCAAACACAACGTGTTGACACAACCTCCTCCTGGTATTCCCCCAAACTACGGGAACTCAAACGACATTGCAAAAAGCTAGAGAGGAAATGGCAACTCGATTACTCCCCTACCAGCAAAATCGCATATAGGGAAGCAATAAAAACGTATAAAGATGAACTCAAAGCCTCTCAAGCAGGCTTCTACAAAGAAAAAAATTAAGGCCGCTGCTTCTTCCCCAAAGGAAATCTATCGAATTGCTAAAACCCTCCTCAAACTTCCCCAGAAACCTCCCCACCTGAGTGATGCCCAAACTCGTTGTAACAATCTGGCAGAATTCTTTCTCCAGAAAATACAAAGAATATATACCTCCTTTCCTCTCACTCAGCTCTATACCCGCCCTGGCCACTATCATAAACTCAGGACCTGGATCCTCAGCCACCCTAGATTCCCTCCTCCTCTGGATCCCATTATATTGGATTCTCACATGCACAAGGTGAAATCTGGCTCCCCCCTTGACCCGGCACCCCATGAGCTTTGCTGCCGGCCATACAAAACATTCTACCAACTACCCTCGACCTGCTCAATGCCTCCATCTCCTCAGGCATTGCCCCCCCCCCACCCCCTTAAAAGCATGGTATGGTCAAGGCAATCCTAAAGGAGCCCAGCCTCGACCAAGAAAATCCCAGCAACTATCGGCCAATCTCCATACTACAATGGCTGAGCAAGTTCTTGGAGAAACACGTTAGTTCAGTACTGGTTGAATTCCTGGAAAGTAATCGCCTACTTGATCTCTCTCAGACTGGGTTTCGTCCTATGCATGGAACCGAGACTGCCCTCCCCGCAGTAAAAGAGGAGGCCAAACAAATCCTCGATCTGGGAGACTCCACGGCAATTGTCCTCCTCGACCTAAGTGCCGTGTTCGACACTGTAATCCACGACATATTGATACACCAACTTATGAATTTAGGTGTGTCAGGAAATGCCATCACCTGGTTAAGATCCTTCTTAGCTGACCGCTCTTTCCAGGTCTTTGCAGGTCTTTGAGGGCGACTCTGCCTCCTCCAGCCTGCCGCTCAGATGTGTCGTACCTCAGGGCTCCTCCCTGAGCCCCACACTATTTAACGTATATATGAGCCCCCTAGCTGAGATTGTACGTCCTTTCAGCATAAAAATCATCACGTATGCCGATGACACTCAGCTAGTGGTGGCCCTTAACCAGCCGAACATCTCCCCATCTAATCTGAGTAGCTATCTGGAGGAGGTGGCATTGTCCTGTCTAAAACTGAATGGAGAGAAAAGCGAGCTCATGCTCTTAGGACATACTCCCTAGTTTAATGCAAACTTACTGTGGCCCATCTGTCTCGGCCCCACCCCAGCTCCTCAATCGTAATAAAAAGCTTGAGCATCTGGCTTGGCCACTCCCTCAACTTCAACCATCAAGCAGCGAAGCTATCAGCCTCCTGTTATGGTCTACTCAGGCTACTCGTAAAATCCTTCCCCTACTCCTGTTTCAGGCAAGACAAATCATGGTCCAAGGGAAAATTCTATCATGCCTGGACTATGGGAATGCCCTTTATCTAGGGGCCCCCAATCCACTACTTGCAAACTCCAGATTATCCAAAACTGTGCAGCATGCACACTCCTTCAAATCTCACACTGGCATTCAAAGAATCCGGGATTAAAGAGCCTGCATTGGCTCCCGGTCAGGGAAAGCGTCCCAATCAAGGCCCTGTGCATTGCCCACAGGGCTTTCTGGAAAGCTGGCCCTGCCATCATCCATTCACTGATCACTCCCTACCAACCTAACAGACAGCTTCGATCGGCCTCTGCTTTCCTCGCCCTTGTCCCTAAAATTAAGAAAGCAAAACTGTGGAATTCTCTTCCTCTCCACCTGCGGGCAAAACCCAACCTACTGCCTTTCTGCAAACTCCTAATAACTTTCCTTTTTAATAAACCCTTATAGACCCCAGCAACCTCCATGCCCGCGTTTGTCTGTAGCGCTAGGACTCCTCAGAGTAGCTATCGCGCTATACAAATATTCTTTTCATTTCATTTAATTTCATTTCATTTCATAATCTCGAAGGGCTTGTTCTACTACAACAATTGCATAAAGGTTGCACAAAAGAATGCAATTATCTAAATCCATGAGCAACAACAGGCACAATCCAGAACTGCTCTCAAACTAGGCATAGTCAGCCGGTGGAAATAACCAGTCAGTACTGTGAGGCCTCCACAGAGTCACAGAGTTATCTGCCACACGCAAGCAAAGGCTCCTGGGAGGAATTCATGGGAAGGGGTCTTTTAATGTGGTGCACACGGTTGTCGTAGACTGAAAACATCTGCTGATGTTTTACCTGGTTAGCTAACAGACCCCATATCCTTCTCATAAACTACAACAGCATAGATCAAGAGAGGCAAACAATGAATAACAAACAGTAACAGGCTGATGTGGACTGAATTAGTGAATACAAAAGTATTACGTCATCTCATAAGTATGGGATGCTTTGATGCATTGGAAGTTTTCGGCATTTGTGGGAATGTTGCATATCTGTGCTTTACTGTTTCTGGATTATATATAAGGTCATTCTTAAAATATTTGACTGCTCCTATGTTGTATTCCTATTGAGTGGCGCTCAGTACTTGTAAGACACCACACCTGTGTGCTGCTCTGTTCGGGACATTGTCACTCTATCTTTAGCGGTGGCCAAGGCCTGAGCCGGGGGCTGGGGCATTGATATATTTATTTTAGATTGTCATCCTAGGAAGACAAGAAGGCCCTCAATACTAACAGGAGGGGCTTTCATCCTTTGAGAGCTCCACGCTGTATGAAGCAACATCCAAGACCTCCAGAAGGAAGCAGCCAGAATTTCACCAAAACAAACACTGCCAGCCCTGCAGGCAAGTTCAGTGTCTAATCTGAATACACACCCCACCAAGCACTTTGGCATGGCCTCTACACGCTGCCAAGTGCCTCATGCAAACTGCGGCTGCAAATATTGCGTCAATTTTCCTTTTGTTGCACCTAGTGAATTTACCGGTGACACACATAGTGCAATTGTATCAACATTAACACACAGACCTCGGTACTCTCTTGTTTTGAAGAACAGCTCTACAAATTATATTGTAGGGAAATGGGATCTCTGCTTAATGAAGCATTTGGATTTTAACTATTTTTATTATTTGATTCTTACGTGATTTTAAAGCGTCATTATCCAGAACTGTAGAGAATTCATGGCCCTTGTTATTGTATCATGACAGATACTTCATTATTTCCATAATAGCTTCCAAGATGGATTTAATTTGTTGCTGAGAGAATCAGCAACAGATGAGAACTCAAAATACCATTTTATTCTGCAGGTTTGTATTATTAAGAAAAATGCTCTGTCGTGAAACTTGTTTTTATGGCATGGGCTTTTTCCCTGGAGAATTAACTCGCCTTGACAGTTTTAATAACATTCCTTTTAACTGTGACAGGGAATTTGAGTCCATTGTCCCTGCTGTATCAAAAGAAGTGTCAATGTGTCAAAACTGTGAAATTATTTTTCTCGTAATCAAAGGCAGAATTTCCCCCCTTAGTTTTTACAGAGTCACTGTTCACTCAGATCCTCCAATGGACGCATTGAAGCAGCTTTTAAGGAGGGGTCAAGGACAGCCCTCAAAATCAGAGATGGCTCAGGAGTACATTTCACATCATTTTTCTGTGATGAAGAGCTTAAGGACACATCAAACGCATACTCCTAGCAGAATGATTGCTTTTTAAGCTCCTGATGCTTCAGAGCAGCTATCATGACTGTATCTACAGAGCAAATCTGTGTTCTTGTAACGCACAGAGTCCTCGGTGGCCCATTTTCGCTCAGATTTCAGACCCTCAAAGCTTCAACCTTGTGTACAGTTGCGATTTATGTGTCGCCACTGCCTGCTTCTTTTATCAGATACACAAATACTAGGGAAGACACCATTTGAGAGGGAACGTCAATAAGGCCACCTCAGTGCAAAAGGTCCGTTCAACTTTCCTCAAAAGCCCCATGTTCTCATGTTCTTTGGAAAACAATTGTGTCTTATCTTAAACAAGGACAGTTCTTAATTTGAACTGGTGGTTGTAAGTGGGGCCCACTGGCACCTACGTTTGGGGACCAGCACCTTTCCTCGAAAGACTGCTTCATAGCAAAAGAGAAAAAACACAAAAGGGGAAAGAAGAAGGAAGATAAAGACAGAGTGAGATAAAGCGGCAGGGAGTGTATGGTGGTAGATTAGTGAGTCATGAAGTGGAATCAACTCTACACAGCCTTGGTAAGAGGCACCTCGACCTACAATAGCATTGTACGGGGTCTTCTGTGCAGATCTTTGGGTCCTGGTACTTATTCTTTTACAAATTAAGCAGTGAACGAAGAATGTCAGTGTGTTTTTTTAGTGAGCTTGTGGGGACAGTGCAGATATTTTTTATTTCAGACCTTCAGAAAGTTAGGTAGGATTATTTACAGTGGCAGCTCCTCCGCTAAGGCGGAGGAGCGGCGCCCCACTGCTTCAAAGGAAAAATACAATGATAATAACACATTGTTATTACCATTGTATTTTTTCTATGGAAGTCAGTGGCTCGAGGGGCGTGGCTGGGCAGCGCAGGGGGGAGGAGTGCTTTGCACTCCCTAAGTGTGCATGACTGCTTGGTGGCCCTCTAGGGCCGGCCATGCAGTTCTGCACACTTTGCATGTTCCCCACCAGGCTGCATTACACAGCCTGGTTAGGAACACGCAAAGCCTCCCTGTACCCATCTGAGTGCCGAGCCATGGTGCTCAGACCAATCACAACACTGCATTGCAGCATTGTGATTAGCTCAGGATAGTCTGCATGCCTGGGTGCTTCCAGCTGCTGCTGTTGGCCGGGACTGGGACCAGAAGATGAAGAGGACAGAGGAGAGGCAGCTGTCCGTCCATTTCAGGTAAGTCCTTTTTATTCCCCCCACCGTTCCTCCTATCCAGTAGCAGCCACTACTGATTATTCAGAATATTGAGGAACTATGCTACTGGATTCAAGATAGCCTGGCTGATGACGGCTGATTAGCCAGAAACCGGTCCCAGGATGCTTGTTTCTGGTCCAGGGAAGACATGGCTTGGCAGTTCAGGCTGGACAGTTCCCATGAGGCACAGGGTCAGACTGATTTGCATATGGCCATGTCTGAACTGGGGTGGCGGAGTGAGCTAAAGAATGATTATGGATTAAACCCAGATCAGTTGACTGGGGGTGAGTGCTTGCAATGTTCAACACTCCGTCCATCATCTCTTTTGGTTTTGCTTTGTTCGCCCTAAGTTGGCAGGGTATGCCCAGACGTGGGTCCCTTGCTCAGTTTGCAACTGGATTCAAGCTAGCCTGGCTGATGACGGCTGATTAGCCAGAAACCGGTCCCAGGATGCTTGTTTCCGGTCCAGGGAAGACATGGCTTGGCAGTTCGGGCTGGACTGTTCCCATGAGGCACAGGGTCAGACTGATTTGCATATGGCGATGTCTGAACTGGGGTGGCGGAGTGAGCTAAAGAATGATGATGGATTAAACCCAGATCAGTTGACTGGGGGTGAGTGCTTGCAATGTTCAATAATTACGGGTGATGCACAGCGGTTTTTTAGAACAGTTGAAATGAGTTTGAGAAAAGTCTTGGGTGCACACGTGGGTAGTGTCTCCGTCCGAAACACAAATGGGAACAATCAAAAGGTAGTGTATGCATGGACCATGCTACTACATCCCCACTGGTGGCACACCGGATAAAGAATACTTCAATAGACAATCATCCACTTTATCGTGTTTATTGAGGAAAGGTTCATCCTCAAAACAAGGTTGATATTGTGTTCATATCAATCGTGTGTTCATATAAATTTTCAAAATGAGGAACGATCAAAAAATGCAACTCCAATGCATTTCGGGCGGAGCCCTTTTTCAAGGAGTGTTGAAGTACGGGATAACGCAGCGCGTTACTAGCGGGTTCAGGAACATGCCGGGAACGCTACCTATGATCGTTCCTCATTTTGAAAATTTATATGAACACACGATTGATATGAACACAATATCAACCTTGTTTTGAGGATGAACCTTGCCTCAATAAACACGATAAAGTGGATGATTGTCTATTGAAGTATTCTTTATCCGGTGTGCCACCAGTGGGGATGTAGTAGCATGGTCCATGCATACACTACCTTTTGATTTTGCTTGCAATGTTCAACACTCCATCCATAATCCCCTTTGGTTTTGCTTTGTTAGCCCTAAGTTGGCAGGGTATGGCCAAACGTGGGTCCCTTGCTCAATTTGCTACTGACTGGATTCAAGCTAGCCTGGCTGATGATGGCTGATTAGCCAGAAACCGGTCCCAGGATGCTTGTTTCTGGTCCAGAAAAAGGCATGGCTTGGCAGTTCGGGCTGACTGTTCCCATGAGGCACAGGGTCAGACTGATTTGCATATGTCCATGTCAGAACTGGGGTGGCGGAGTTGGCTAAAGAATGATGATGGATTAAACCCAGATCAGTTGACTGGGGGTGAGTGCTTGCAATGTTCAACACTCCGTCCATCATCCCCTTTGGTTTTGCTTTCACAGTTAACAGCACCATAAATCAAGAGATATAAAAAGGGATCACCTCCTTCATTTACAACAAAGGACATTATATGCTAAGGAAAAAAGGTCCAACGAGATTTCACTAAACAAATATACACATGTACATGCGGACTAATCCAACCAAAGATAACAATTATGCTTGAAATGTGCCCTTTAACATAGAACATTCTGAGTCTCAGTTATATAAAGGGAAGTGTCTGCACTGTTTGTTCCACAATTTGTGGCAGGCATCCAGGGCCATCTAGGCTACTGTGAAGTATCTCACAATACTGTGCAACCTTCCCCTGTGCTAGGGCTTCCCAGGACAGAATACTTAAAACGGAAGGTTTGAGCTCTGCAAAATGTTTATTCTGCCAAGTCGAAATGGCAATTTAGATCTGCACACACAGGCTCTACAATGGCAGGCCTGAGACATGTTTAAAGGGTTACTTAAGTGGGTGACACAATCAGTGCTGCATGCCCACTGGTAGCATTTAATTTACGTGCCTTCGGTACATGTAGTACCACTTTACAATGGACTTATAAGGAAATTAAATATGTCAATTGGAGATAAGCCAATATTACCATGTTTTAAGGAGTGAGCAGTAGTAAAGTGTGCAGAGTTGTTAGGCCAGCAAACATGAGATCAGAGAAAATGGAGGAGGAAGTCAAAAAGGTAGGCTGAAGACCACCCTAAAGCTGACAGGTGAAACAGAAACTCAGAAGGGGTAGTAAAAATGCCCCATGGTAAAACAACAACACATTTATCACACAACACATTTATTTCATACTACCTTAGAATGAGGCCCATATTCCATTTCATTTGGCAATATGATTGATCAATGATACATTCATGTGGACACACAATCTTGGTTAAACCAAACATGTTATGTATTGTAGTATTACATTTTGCCCATTTTCTACATTAGATTGGACGGAGAACTAGTTCCACTGCTCTAGTTCAGCCAGTGCTTAATTTTAGCCGGTGGTTGCTGGTGGGGGGGCACATGCATTTCTGTTTTTTGGGGCTGACTATTATTTTTGCACATCAAATATTTGCAGTGTAAAAGAGAGGGAACACCACACCAATGGGAAAGACAGAGGAAGAGGAAGATGGTAAAACTGTCACAAAGGGGGAAAGAAAGAACCTACAAGAGTGAGGAAAAAAGGGTACTGGTCCACTGTACCCTCCCCCACTTCTTGTGACATTAGTACAAAACGCATTCCACAAATGTTTGAGAAATCACTAGTGCGAATGGCAGCAGCATCCCAGCCTAGAATTAATAAGGAGATACAAGTGCAGGCACTTGATAGGGGCTCAAAACCAGACAAAAAGGGGCATGGAGTGTCTGGCAGTGGATTAAAGACTGCCAGCCATGGCATTCGGTGCGTCAACATTTAATTAAACCGGACGCCACCTTCTGAGCAGAGCTTCAGGCACTGGGGCCCTTTTTTCACAAATTAAGCACTGGGTTCAGCTTACTAGTTGAAGTCATGCGTGCAGTGCCAGACAATTAGTAAAATGTATGTAAAGATCTAGATGTCATTTTGTTAACTGTGAACCTAATTAAATCAGTTTCAAATAGTCTATCTGAAATGTACATTTGCACATAGACAGTGGATCCTCAGGGCGTGTTAATTTAGGATTAACATGAGTACCTTAAATTCATTAAGCAGGGATATAGCCACATTTACACCCCAAATCACCTTATTTAATCAGAAAAGTTATGGCGACCCTACTCGGGAATTAAATCTATCACTTGTTGCAGTGCCCTTGAAACCCATTTTGCAAGTCAAATATGATCTGAATATCCTTTTGCCAACATGATAACTTGAGGGCACCAATTAGACATTTCCCATGAGCCACCTCTGCCTGGCATGATAACTAAACTAGGCTTCCTGCCGCAAGCACTAGGATGCAAATCGCTCCAATTTACAGCCATTGTTGTGATGATTTTCACACGTTCTGAAGAACTAATTGCAAGTACTGAAGGGGATCTACTGCAATAAGGGATGCGCAAAAGGCAACAAAAACGAAATGTAATTTGATATTGACAACAAACCTAATAACCCGAAGTATGAAGATGCTAAGAACCTATAGGAAAATAGGAAAGCAGACATCTTTTATATAATACCTAAAGAGTGGAACACGAATCAACAGCCAGAGCTATCCAAAATAAAATGAAATCTATAAGGAAGCAAGGGAACAATCTATTCACAAAATAAAACTGGATTGTATAAGAAAAATATGGTGAAAAATTTGCTAACCTGCAATTGTGTATTATGTAAGCTTATCTTACAATGCTTTACGAAATCAAGAGATCAAGCTGGAAGACGTCTTCTAAGTCAGTCTCCTAAAGTATTTCAATCAGGCTAAGATTGGGTCTGCCATCACTGCAACTGTGAGAGCAGGCATGATTTGTAGGAGCTTATTATGATGTCCCAACACTGACTCGGTCATGGGACCAACCGACACCCAGTCGGTGGTGCCGACAACTCTATTAGAAGGCGACCGAACACTGTTAGGTCACAATCCTATATTTCTATATGGGAGCATGCATTACGGCCGGTTACTACCGTAATGCATGCTCCCATAGTGAAATGGGAGGTGCGGTTCATCCCGGCACTCCATGGCAGGCACCACAAGGTCAGTAACCGTGATCATAATCTCAAGGGTGGAAAAACCCGCCCATGAGATTACTCCAAGCCTGTCGGAAGCCAGCCGGAATGACCGGCAGGTTTCCTTTCCAACAGCCTCCAACATAACGAGGCGGTCAGAAAGTAAACTGAGCGGCCGATTACGAGGCGGCCCTAAAAGCTCCAACCGTATCATAATCGGCCCCATAGTGTTGTTATACCTTAAAGGAACTGTTAATATCACACTGCTTAATCCAGCCAGGCAGCTGGTTGGTTCATACAAGCAGGGCAGTAGATACTACAGGGGAGTGGCCTCATTCTGACACAGAGTCCTCCAACAATTTTGATGTGTTATGAGAAAATTTCTCAGCCACAGAGAGACATCTAAGCTCTTTCCAACAGCTGCAAGGGAACTTGATACTTTCCTTCATCCTTCATACAGTTTGCTATTACTAGCACCGGTGCCACTTTTACAAATGTGCACTTAGGAAGTTGTGGCTCCAAGTAGGTGGCATGCCCTACTACAGACATCACTAGAAAATCACTTCTCTTCACTGCAAGGCACCCTGATAAGGCCCCCGGCGCACTAGGCCTTGTGAGTTCCTCTCTTTCAGCCATTATACCGAATTTTCATTCATCAATTACCTCTGACACTGAAAAGGTTTGAGGCATATCTTAATTCAGGATATCAGCGCTGGGCTTGAGCAGGTGGTATTTTCTGTGTTTTAATTGAAAGTAAATAATAAGCGCAAACTCCATCACAGACTTAAACCCACACATTCAACAGCAGGAAGAGATTCCATTTGACAGTTCAGCAACATCTCCATTAATGTTGGGTAACCCATATTTTATGGAACTATTACATTATACAGTGTATCTCCCTAGGTGTATTGCATGCCATTGACCAGTTTAATCTCAAACCATTTGCCCTAGACTCGCCTTCTAGTCTTATAATGGCTTTTGTTAATTTGTCTATAATGTTCCCCTAGTATACAAAAATGTGATATTTGAGGTCATTTAAAAAAAATCTTCAAATTGATCAGACTCTGTTACACCATCTGAAAGATTCTACTTGCTTCCAAGTTGGAAAGTCAAACTTTACTCCATCTTGGGCTTGCTCACCCTTCAAGCACTGCATGTTTGGCCACAGACAACAAATGACTGCGGTCAGTTAACTAATTTACGATCCAATTTCTTTTGTCAGAATCCGGTTGAGCAGTTTAATTTTCAGTTTGTCATGTGCTACAATTGCTTGAATATTTTGAAGGAGACATTATGGAGCTTATGAGTTTGCCAGGCAGTAAGCATGCCTCCTTGGTTGGCAGAGGCCTTCATCTTCGCACCTTGTCAGAGGACCAGATCTCCTTCCAGACTGGATCTCTGTACCTACAGTCCCATTGTTAGTGAACCAGATGCACTGTTGGCACAACTGAATGCCAAGTTGATGGGTTGGCGTGCTACTCTAAGCAACTGACCATGGTTATGTGCAAGGATTCCTTCAATCGCTTTTTCTGTGTTTGATGTAACACCCTGAGTGGCCAAAGGTATGCCTAGACATGGGTCCCACACTCACTGTGCTACTGAAGCTTTGCACTGACTGAAGAGGACCAACAAGACCAAAACCGGTTTTGGGTTGCTTTTCTTCCGGTTCCGAGAGGACTTAGCTTGGCAGTTTGGGCTTGACTGCTCCTATAGGAGCAGGGTCAAGGTTGATTTGCATATAGCTGTGTCTAATCTGAGGTGGCATAGTGAGCAAAAAAACGAAATGGGTTGGAATGTTACCCCAATTAATTGCCAGTAGTTAGACTATTTATAAGCATTCCTATACTCCCTTTTTGTATGTTTGATGTCAAGCTGATGACATGTATTTGACCCGTTCAACATTTGTTTATGTTTTTTTAAAACAAACTCCAAAAGTGGAAGTTTAAGAAAAAACAAAAATCATGCTCACACATAGGGAAAATCAGTTATGGTGGGCCCATTCTAAATATGGTGTGGATACCCCAACTGTGCGCAAGTGGGTATGTGCCTGACAGACCACAGGGTCAAAGGTTTGCAACAGTGGACCCTACCACATCAAGGTCAGGTGTGATTGCAGTGAATCTGTAAGTATAGTTTTCGTGACATGCTGGAAGAACTGCTAAGTGGACACTGACAAATAGCACCACTTTAGTGGTTACAGTTCTAGGACCAGGAGTTGGTGGTGGAAATTCTGACATCAGTGATGGGCATTAGTGGATTTCCCATCAGAGATTTTCTCCACACAGTGGTTCCACCAAGGTCAGCACAGCCCCTGTAATGGAAAAACCTGTCGCCTTGGCAGAACAAACTAGATATGGTAGATTTCCTTTCTACATCATGGAGAGTTGCCATTTTTTCACACCTACATAAACACAAGAAATGAGAAATATTTGACCTTTATGTAGTCTACTGGAAAGTCCCCATTCATTCTATTTACGCAACAGCTAGTTAAAACCCTGGCCTGCTTCCCTCTGGTGATTTTCTGCTCTTGCTTGTCTAATTGCAGTGATATCCTGAAACAGATGGAGTCATCCAAGGTCAGAAAAACCTGCAGCCATTTTGCAGTTAACAGGTAAGTGGTGGTAGAATAGACGAATCGGAAGGCAGGGTGTACGTGAACCAGGGGGCTGGATCTAGGTGCGAGTCACACTGGCTGTCAGTAGACTCGCAGTTCTTGTGGAGACGGTGCCATAGAGGTGAGGTGGGGTCTTAAAATTTGCCAAAGGTGTGATTTGACTTAATGCAGGGCCCTGAGGGTGGCTGCTAAGTGGAAATATAACAAAAGGGGGGAGAGAGAGAAAAGTGGATCCAGTCTCCCTAGGTATCATGAATAAACAAAGTAGAATCCACTTGGAGGGTGGCAGTGGTCCCTAACGTGATGGGGAGCACACAGTGTTGTTTAAATGCCCCTCACACACCAACAGGCCCCTTGGTGTCATGCTTCATCATCGGGGCCTTCGCACCCCTCTACGGGATGCGGCGTGCTACGACAAACGACTACGTAGGAGCACTTGGTAGTGAACTATGTGAGGGTGTGTGTATATTAAAGGGTGTGAGTGAGGTGAGGTGAAAAAAGGTGAGTAAAAAATACCTGGCACACAGGAAACAATTATTTATTCTGTCCTTGGCTGGTATTAATAAAAGGTGCAGAATCTGGTTGAAAAAATACGTACTAGGGTATATCAACCATTAACAGTGTCAACATGTTTCGGAGCACAAGGCTCCTTCTTCAGGACGAGGATATGCACTTTATCCTCACCTTACTCACATGAAATGTGAAAGTGTTTAAAAAAGATTTTATAAAAATTAAATGTGTAATATACCTATCAATGTTTAATATGAAAAGGTATGTTCATTGCGCCCAATTGGCGTTTGAAAAAAACCTGTGAAAGAAAGACATAATAAATATACTAGTCGGACGTCCAGGAACATAATATACATGCCAGTCGGATGTCCAGGAACTGAGGAAAAAGTATTTCTTTCCTAATCAAATAAGGGTAAGTTACAGAACACAAATGGGGCTCTGGTACCCTGTGAAAAGAAGACACTTAAAGAGGGACATATAAAACATACATAAACACACATACATGTAATCTCCCTGATATGAATGGAGGGGGAAAAATTTTTTTTTTTTGCAATGGTGAAGGCTTACTTATGTTCAAAAACTCGGATGGCCTCATGAGCCTATGCGTGGTATATAAAACTACCGGCTGAGAAAGAACGATCAGCAGACTCGGCAATTGCTCGCTAGCACAGCACTACTCTTTCGCGCATGCGCTGGCAGATTCTGTTTGACGCATGCGCATCGCACCACGCACTGATCTGGCTTGACGCATGCGCATCTCACGATGCACAATCCCCGAGCCAGCGCAATCATGTCCAGCACAATCACTCGGGGACCTCGTGAATACCGGATACGATAAGGGTTTCTTGGCCTTATTTGGGCATCCTTCCATTATTCATTATCCAATCTGCCTCAACTAATTACCAAACCATAGAGTATAAATAGCGAGCCTCTCCACCAACGGCTCACTTCACCGGAGCAGCGTTGAGGGGAAGGCAGGCGATTGATCCATGCAGTTACCGTGAGTAGGGAGACCAGAGAACGAAATAGCGACTCACGCATCAGTAGCCTTATCATCTTTTTATTGATCTCTGCTTCACTACCTACAATGCAGTTTTTACTATCTTTTAGGTTGTTTAATGGGCAACGAAGAGAGGTACCCCCAATACCACGCATAGGCTCATGAGGCCATCCGAGTTTTTGAACATAAGTAAGCCTTCACCATTGCAAAAAAAAAAAAAAAATTCCCTCCATTCATATCAGGGAGATTACATGTATGTGTGTTTATGTATGTTTTATATGTCCCTCTTTAAGTGTCTTCTTTTCACAGGGTACCAGAGCCCCATTTGTGTTCTGTAACTTACCCTTATTTGATTAGGAAAGAAATACTTTTTCCTCAGTTCCTGGACATCCGACTGGCATGTATATTATGTTCCTGGACGTCCGACTAGTATATTTATTATGTCTTTCTTTCACAGGTTTTTTTCAAACGCCAATTGGGCGCAACGAACATACCTTTTTATATTAAACATTGATAGGTATATTACACATTTAATTTTTATAAAATCTTTTTTAAACACTTTCACATTTCATGTGAGTAAGGTGAGGATAAAGTTCATATCCTCGTCCTGAAGAAGGAGCCTTGTGCTCCGAAACATGTTGACACTGTTAATGGTTGATATACCCTAGTACGTATTTTTTCAACCAGATTCTGCACCTTTTATTAATACCAGCCAAGGACAGAATAAATAATTGTTTCCTGTGTGCCAGGTATTTTTTACTCACCTTTTTTCACCTCACCTCACTCACACCCTTTAATATACACACACCCTCACATAGTTCACTACCAAGTGCTCCTACGTAGTCGTTTGTCGTAGCACGCCGCATCCCGTAGAGGGGTGCGAAGGCCCCGATGATGAAGCATGACACCAAGGGGCCTGTTGGTGTGTGAGGGGCATTTAAACAACACTGTGTGCTCCCCATCACGTTAGGGACCACTGCCACCCTCCAAGTGGATTCTACTTTGTTTATTCACGGTGGCTGCTAAGTGGCATCGGTGCAACTGTTGCCTTGTAAGACCCATTCCAGGAGCAGGAAAATTTTCCTGCAGCTAGAACAATCCCTCAGTTAAAAAGAATTATCTTGCAAGCTAAAGGTTTTGCACTTTGTGAAGCTTATAAATATTTAAAAACAATTGCAAATTTGCCAATCCTACAACTTCACACTCTACCCCTTCCCAGTTATGAACATAGTCCAATATACAGTTATCCAGCTCCTGCGAGGTTTGGAGTTTATGCCACCAGACCAGACAGACATCATGATCGAGCAATTGTCCAGCGGTGACTCAATAAGAAACCACCAGAGAAATGGTGGTAAACTTTACTAGAAAGATAAGTTTTGGGTCTTTCACTTACTGAAGGAGACCAGTTATGTAGCTACAAAAAATGTTCCTCTACTTTGGCTTTAATTTTCCATGCCACGATTTGGTGACTGATATAAGTGGTCATGTCTATCAGTGGATTTCCCACCACAAATATGCTCCCCAAAGTGTCTCCTCTCTTAGTGGATAAAGCCACTTTCCTCCACTATGATGGAATACTGTAGATGTGGTGGATTTTCCACTGTTGGCTTGACAGGGTTGAAAATGCCACAGCGGTGGGGGGTGAAACATCTGCCAGCAAAAACTCTAAACCGTGTCATGTTTCGAATGCAGTGGGTCAGAAGAGTTTGGAGAGATTTTCGTTCTTTCACTTCAATGTTCGGTGCAATGGAAAACAACGTTTAACACAAAACTTTTTCCCCGCAGGGAATCACAACACGGTCATTACAATGAAAGCGTTGTGATTCCGCATACCATCACTCTGCAAGTCAGAGCAACGACTTCCCGGAGGGAGGGGGGGTTTGGGAGGGAGTTGTTGGATTTAAAATCCAACACCTTCCCTAGTGTCCGCACAGACTGGAGTTGGAATAGTAAATTATACTATTCCAACATCCAGCGCCCCCCCTCCGCAAGTCATTGTTCCGACTAGCAGAGTAACGGTATGAGGAATCACAACGCGTTTGCTGTAACGACCGCGGGGATTGTGATTCCCTGCGGGGAAAAAGACTGCGGGATAATGACACACATTCAATGTGCTATCATTACCTTATCAGGAGTGCCTGCAAAGATTGCAATCGGAGTTCCAAGGCCACATGTTTTCAATTAATTGTATTGCTTCCACATTTGTCCTTCAATCATCGCTGTTCTAAATTGATTGTTGAAAATGTGATTGCTATCGAACTTGCACGTGTCATCTTTTTCGCTATTAAATGAAGGGTCCAGTTTCGTGGAGTCAGCGGACATATTTTCGGAATTCCAGACAGATCAATAATGCCTCATGTTTATCAGTTCAATATAGGTTGCATTGTCTATTTGTCTTTACCACTGCAATTAAAGTTTGAAAAAAGCCTTATTTGCTGAGACGTTTGGTTCAGAGTATTGGAGAGACAAAATCTACAGCATTTGCGAACAGAAAGCAGGGAAGTGTTCAGGTGTGTGACATGGGAAATGAACGACATCCCATGGACAAAATTGTATTTTGGAAATAGCCTTCTTTGAAAGGTGTATGCATGCTCATTTCCGTTCACATGCTGAAATCTTCGATGGAAATTTTGGTGTTGGAAAATTCACTCAAAAATTGGTCCTCCAGCATTGTTCTTTTAGATCAGAACAGTTTCTCCATTATTTGAGTTCTTGTCTGTTTTTCACTTTCTGTCTCGAAATTAAGTTTGACAGACATGTTTCTTACCTGTACACAACAATATCTCTGAAAGGCAACTAAGATCCAAACTTCAAATTTTACTCAGTTGCAAATTCTGACCCATGTTTTTTACGTTTTTGGCCCCTAATTCTTACAAATAAAATAGCACCTAATCCATAATGCTTCCTGTGGCCTCACTTTTTGTGTCAGTAAACGACTGACAACTAATGCAAAGAAAGGGATAGCTCAGCAACCCATAAATATTAGGCCTGGGAGGAGTTCGTGTAGTTCCGTGTAGGGATCAAAACTCCCAGCGAGCAGCAGCCTGTATTAAATCGTGCCTTTTAGCACTAGGAGCTTGCCCCGCACTGGAAACTGGAAACGGCTTCTTCCTGCCGCCTGAGTAGACTTTCTACTCAAGCGGCAGTTTCCTCAATGTGAACAGAAGGCTTCTCAAGTCGAGCGGTCACCTCCATCCGCGACAACTAGCATTAAGGAATCTCTCTGAGAGGTGGGTCTAGTGGTGGATTTTTCTCGCTCACCAACTTAATGTTGGCGAGTGCGAGGGAGGAAAAAACTCGGCTCCTTTTTGCAACACCCCATGCTCCATGGAGTGCAGAAAACTCTGCAAACGGAGCGGAGTTCACCACCCAGGCCTAATTACCACCCGGTGTTGAATGTATGGAACTGGACAACCAATCAGAATGCACCCCTTGTGATGTATAGCTCTCTTTGCCAGCCCACAAAAGGAGCATCCTGTGTCTGCCACCTCCCTGCTCCTCTAGCTTGTCTTGTTGCAATGAGCCTACAACTCACCCTTGGTCCAAGGATATGGGATTCGCGATCCTCTGATGGCTGTTTGCATTGGAAACAGCTCTCACGTTCTCTCTCTGCTGGCCCCTCTCCTTCCTTGTCAAAGCAGAAATGTAAGCCATAACAATATAACAAATGTAATACAAATCACAAAATGACATGTTTATTTTATTTTTATTGTTGAGCAGCATTTCGGCTGATATTTCCACTTTAAGAAAGAAGGGGTGGGGCAGACAAAGAGTGTAAATGAGAGCAGTCTCTGTTGAAACTGCCGCTGCTGTTGTTTTAAGAGGAAAACCAGCGCCGGCACCTTGGACTAAAGGTAAGTTGAATTCGCTGCTTGGCAGTGAGAGGTGGATGCAAATAGTCTTATTACTATTACCTGCAGGGCAATAACTGCTACACATTACCCTCCCCTCATTGTGGACTCTTGTGAGGATAATTAATAGACATTATTGCCTACCAGCAGACAATAGTGTTTAATGAGAACATTGGAATGTTGGAAGCTCTGCTGCACACAATTAAGCGGCCGAGGGTCAATGATGGTTAACATAGACCCCTTCTCTGACATTTCAATGCTCGTCTTTTTGTTTCTCCCTGTTAATTTTAGAACAACCTACCATTCGTGGGTGGAATGTTCTAATAGCATTATCACTCTACTGCCTCAGGCTGTGGCGGTCTGCTCCCTTGTTTTCAGGTTTAGGGCCTTTAACAACTGTTACAGCCCAGTGCAGAGGGCTATAATGTGTAATTAATTGTAAACTTTGGGTGGTGTTGAGCAGTTTTAAATAATTTCCAGTACAGAGATGCTGCGCCCAACACCACTAATGAACAGTAGGGCTATACCACATTCAAGCCACTTTGATTGGAATCCTGAAAATGTTAGTAATGAACATAGGCTGGATTTGATAGCTATCCTCATCCTTATGATCTTTAAATTGTGATATGAAGAAACTTACATTTTCAACTAATTTGATATGCCTCGCCTGTGGATGATAAACGGAAGATGCTGTAAGACGAGCATGATGTCTGCAGTGTTCCTGCTCCCTCCCTTTTGAATTGCTAGCTTTTGCAGTTCATTTGTTGTCTCACCTCATTACTTTTCCTTTTCTCAACCGTCTCTTCCTCATAAAGATGGATAATTGGGTGCAAAATGTCCAGTTGCTCTTATCAGTAAGAAGTGAGCCAATACAGCAATTGTACTAAGAATGTACTATGCAGCATTCACAGGGCCAAGAGTCAGAAATTAGCTTACATAGGGACAAGATAATCTTGTGACCTAAAGAGAACCTTCCCTCTGCATTTACTGCCGGGCACGGGTGGTGGAGTGATTTGATGCCGCAAAGCGCAGTGTTCTGTCCTGTCTGGCTGGGATGTAGAAAAATACAACAGAAAGTCAACAAAATGCATAAGAATATCTAATAGACACCACTCATGTAACTCATCTATTTATTAAACTAAATGAGCTTTAAAGGAGAAAATAAATCAAATATATAGCTGCAATTGTAAATTATATTCTCTGCCTTAGTGTAAAGGAATTATGTTACAAGGATCACTGCCCCCGGTGATGTGCAACACCTCCTGTGACAAATATTGTCACTAGTGAGATGTAGTGTCACTGATGAAAACCAATACATGTGAGAAGAAATATCCCAGTGAATAGCGGTGTCACTGACGAGAGGCCGAGATTCCTCCTGCTCTGAAGTAACAACCTGCTCCTAATTGCCTCACTTCCCGGACTGCACATTAGTTCAGATTTCCTCACCCCACGTCTGGAATATATGCCCCCTGTTTGTCCTTATACTTCTCCTTACCACCGCTTTCAAAGTAACACCCTTTTTGTATCCACACCACCCTCCTCCTCCTCATTTTCCCAAAATGGCCACCACTCGAGCTAAGTCTGGAGTTATTTGCTACAAAATCATTTATCCTCCTAACCTGACTAAAGCTTCAGCAAAACGATTCAAGCATAACACCATTGAATGTTTCCCTGATTCCCTTTTTGTTGAACAATTTTACAATGGTCGTTATGGGAGGCTCAAAAACGATTTCATTTTTTTACTCACAACATCACCTTTTGGTCCACCACCTTATATAAGTCCCTTAAAGTCACTTCCTCCTCCTCTATCCCCCATGGGAAACAGGTAAACATTTCCCACTCTGCGTGTTTCAACGGCTCCCTCACTCTCTCCCTCTATAACAATGGTACTGCCATGATCCAAGCCAAAGACACCTGTCTCTCTCTCTCATTGACCACCTCTTCCCTTCCCTACTCCCTCCCCTGCGACTGGGTTATCCCTTGACTCTTCATCTAGCACCACCCATTATTCACTTTCTCCTCCCCTGACCCCCCTACACTCCAATAGGCTGTTGCCCCCACTTCATCACTTCAGCCTTACCTCTAGCTAATAAGCTCCTCGTCCAATCTGCACCATCCTGGTACTCCAATCTCATCTCCTCCCCCCTATAACTACCTGCCACCCCCCTTTTTAGTCCACCTCTCCTCCAACCCCTCTCCCCTAGCTAACTTTCCTTACGTTCCCCTTATTCCCTCCTCTTCTCCTCTTCTCTACCCCCTTCTCCCCTCGCTATGTACCCTGATTTCTCCACAAACCCATTGCATCTCTCTCCCTTCCCCCACTCCTCCAGCAATGCTGTGCTACTCCTTTTCCCCCCCTTGGTAACCCTTTCCCTTTCCCTCCCTCGGGCCTAGCAGATCCACTTCCTTTCTTCAACTTACCTACCTCCCAACTCACCCTCACTCTGCCAGATGCCTGTTCCCTCACAGCCACCTCACCTAGCTGACAGGACCTCTCCAAACCCCTCTCCTCTTTTCCTCCCAAACCTCCTTCATTCCTATGACTCCACACATTCCCCCCTCTCCTTCCACACCACTGCCTCACTCCTCACCTTCCTCCCCCTAGTTATGTTCTTAATTCCTATCCTATCCTATCCTTCTTGCAACGCCAACAAAGACAACTCTCCTTTCACCTCTGATGCACCAACGCCCGCTCTCAACCACCACCTTTCCCCACCTCTGAACACTATACTCCAACTCCCCTCCTGTCCCCCCACCTCTCCCTGCCTTCCACTGCCAATTGCACCCCCTCTTGTTTCCATCGAGCACACATGTGATTCCTCTCACTTTCCCACGAGATGCACCTCGCCCCCACACCCCATAATAGCCAAGCATAACCTGTCTTCTGCAAACATCGCAAACTCACACAAGCCCTCGAACGCCACCCTTCTTCCACTTTCATCTCCAAGTAACCCTACTATCGACACTATTCCGACCATCTCCTCTGTCAGAACCACTCATCCACATAAACCCTCCCGAGCACACTCGTATAAGTACAATATCCCTATCACCCTCCTTAGCCCAAGTGCCCCCGTCACCAAAACAGTCTCGACAGAGCTCCGCTGTCTGCTCCACAACTGCAGATCTGGAATAAAACACAAACTTGAAATCTCCGATACCATCATCCTTCACAATATTGACATGCTCTTCTTCACAGAGACCTGGTTCAACAATACCTCTCGCTCTATGTTTGCTCTCCTATTACCCACAGGCTATTCTATATTTAGAAATGACAGAATTGACAAAGTTGGGGGAGGTGTTGCAGTCATCTTTAGAAACTCCCTTCAACTTAAGGCTTTCCTAATAGCTACTTCCGCACTTTTGAATGCCTATTTCTTGAGCTTCAATTGCACCACCGCTCACCCCTCAGATTCCATGCCATTTACCGCCCTCCTTGTAGCGGCCCTTCATTTATGGAGGAACTCACTGACTTCATCAGTGACCAATATTCTCAAAGTGACAATCAGATCTTCGTGGGTGACTTCAATCTCCACTGGGGCTCATCTCAAGATTCTTCTGCGAATTTGCTGGCCACCTTCCTCTCTGCAAATTATCTTATCTAACACTGCACAGCAACAACACACTCTAAGGGCTCAATCCTGGAACTTGTTATTTCTAAAGCAGGCATGCTTACTATCGCTACCCCTATTCGTGTAGACTGGTCTGACCACCTCCTCATCCCATTCTCTCTTCACCTATCACACTCTATAAATCTCGGCCAACCTAAGAGGGATACCTCCTGGTTCCGTGACACCAAAAATATTGACCTCGGCACCCTCTGTGAATCAGCTTTGCTATCACTTTCAAGGCTAGACCCGAACCTAGATGTTAACATACTCACCTCCCAATGCCTCACAGTCCTTGCAGTCAAAATCAATAGGGTCGCTCTTCTCCAAAGCAAAAAGAAAAGGCCTACTCCCTCAGCACCTTGGTTCAACAAATCCTTCTATAAAGAAAGGAAGTACCTAAAACTTCTGCAGAAACAATGGAGACAAGCGCCCTCCACTGGTAATTTGGCCACGCTTCGTTCAGCAAGATCCAAGCACCACAAGCACATCTTCCTTGGAAAAGCGTCGCACTTCAGAACCCTCCTCGACTCAGCCAAAAATAGACCCAAATAACTATTTGATCTCATCAAAAATGTAAACTGCTATCCCCCAACCTCCAAGTTGGAGGATTCTACAAAGAAAACAGCGGAATTTGCTATATTCTTTGACGAAAAAGTGAAATCACTTGTGGATCAGGTCATTTATCCTACCCCTCCAGACGAGAGCAAATCCTTAGCCATTTGGCAGAACTTTGACCCCATCTCTGAAGATGCCCTCCTCAAATGCATCCTCGAAACAAAGCCCTCCAACCATTCTCTTAACCCCATCCCTAGCATGCTATCGGAAAACTCTTTCATTGATCATATGCACAATTTCGTGGTCAAGATATCAACATACAAAAATATCACATTAACCATATTCACTATTGCAGTTTCATCAAAGCAAGGATATATTTGCTATTCTCAGCTCCACATCCACTAATCATATATAAGAAGCCATCAAAAAATAGAAACACTTTGACGAGATGGAGGCGGCTACCGCTTACCCTACTGGGAAGAGCGGCAATGTATAAAATGATTACGCTACCCAAATTCCTCTACGCACTGCAGAATGAGTACTACCCGCTCCCGGCCAACACGATCACCAAAATACATGCAGAACTGCGATCTTTCCTATGGCTAGGCAAACAACCACGCATCGCACTCCAAACACTCCAAGGACACCAGTATAGTGGAGGGATCTCACTCCCGAACCTGGAGGCATACTACTGGGCGGAACACTTGACCCCTATAAACGACTGGCTGCACGCACCTGTGGATCACCCGACCTATGCATTGGAAAGACACAAATTGTCCACGCACAATATACTTCACTACTTATATGGGGGGAGGGCGGGCAGACAGCTCCTGCCCGCTACCATGATCACGATTCGAGCCTGGACACGGGCCTCGAGAGTCACGGGGTGGGAGGAGAAAACTACACGCCAGACACCACTATGGCACTGCAGCTGGCTCACGGAACTTCAAAAGTTGAAAGACTTCCAAAGGTGGGACGACATAGGGATATCCACGATCGGGGATGTGATTAGACAGGGTGAGCTGAAGACATTCGCAATGTTGCAGGCAGAGTTTGGATTACACCGTTCACAACAGTACAAACACTTGCAGCTAGTACATGCATGGAAAGCACAGAAGATATCGCTACAGGATATACCGGAATATTCACCCCTAGAAGGTAGACTCTTGCAGGAGCAAATAATACACCAGGCAGTGTCCCTCACCTACAAAACACTCACGAATAATATGTTAGGGGATTTGGCGAAACTCAGGAGTGTGTGGGAGGCGGAAGTGGGGCAATTTGAGGACTTAGACTGGGAGCTGATCCTGATGCACCCCCGAGAAGTGGCCATTAAGTCGCGGCTACGGCTGATTCAGTTGAATGTGCTGCACAGGACGTACTTCGATAGGAGACGTCTCCTTAAAATGGGGAGGATAACAGATGACACCTGCCTTCGATGCAGGGCCGGACAAGGGGACTTCTACCACACTATCTGGTCTTGTGCGGCGATTCAAGTGTATTGGTCCCAAATCTTCGCGGAATTAGGGGAGGTGCTGGGAGTGGAGCTGGCGCTGGACCCGAAACTGGCACTGCTGGGAATGGTGACAGAAGTAGACCTGCCGCGCCCTCATATTATCTTCCTGGTGTTGGCTTTGGTTGTAGCGAAAAGGGATATTGCAAAATACTGGGGGGTGGCGGAGAGGCCGGCAGTAGAGGAATGGAGGAGGGGGTTAGACCTCTATATGGCTGCAGAACGAGTGACGTACAAAGCGAGAGGCTGTCCCAAAAAATTCCGAAAGGTGTGGGGTAAATGGAGGCAATACCATGGCCTAGAAGCCGGGCACTTTGGAGGTAACTCATAGACGAACAGAGTACAGAGGAGGGAGTGGGAGATAGCCTGATGTAGATCGATGCACGGTAACAGACCAAACCTACTGAAAACTTGGAGTCACCGTACATTTGTGGCGATCTACCGTAGCATGGGGAGAGAGAGACAAGCATCAGTAGAGTAGGCACACATGGCACTGATGGACTAGTGACGCTTAGTTTGCTAGACATGTGATCGGACTATTAACACGTTGAGGGGAGAATCCAACCAGTTTTGTTGATAGGGGGGGGATGGGATGGGGGGGGAGTTGTGGGAGAAAAAATAAAACTAAAGCAGGGCTGGGGAATGACGTGACGTGCTCGCAAGTCACGGACTGACTGCAACTGACTTATTGAAAAGTATGTCGCCGCCCGGCCTCCGGGTTGAGGGCGTGAAGGCTGTGGATATAACAACTTGATGTACGTTTTCTCATGCTGAATATGAACCTGGTGTGACTGTATTCTTTTATACCTGCACAAAAATAAAGTTTAAAAAAAAAAAAAAAAAAAAATAGAAACACTTTTTCAAAGGAGTTTAATATGGCTCAGCAGCATGGTACCATAAATTTCATTTTGTAAAGTGCAAAAAGATGTAAACACCCAAGGGGAAGTTTCCAACTACTTGCTGACACCGATTAGTTATCTGTTTAAAAAACTTATAAAATGGTGACAAACCTCTTCCTTTAGTAGCAAATACGCCAATTGCCATTCCCATTGTAGTTAGTGATCTTTAAGGTATAGGTAAGGGGCTGTGTCACTCATGCAGTGCATCTTAAGGGCTGAATATTAGCTATGCGCTCCTCCTGGTAGGTAGCAAGGACAGAGAAGGGGGGCGGTGCCCCATCCATCTGTAATCGGTCTGCAGTAGAGAGCTATGAAGATCCGCTTGTGTAACACCATTGGCGTCACTGATCCTGTCCTGTCACAGAAGTGCTCTGTGTCTCTAAGTACTGGAGAGGTAATTGTTGCATACACACACATAGAATGACTATAATGATTATGATACAGTTCTGCAGAGATATCCACCTGAAGGAAATCTCCGTCCTTCACTTAGAGCTGCTTATTTCCTGCATTTTGAGGGGCAGAAAAATATCCTTAGGAATTTCACACTAGACTGGTTGGCTACATGCTACTGCTGCAGTAAATAAATAAAGGGCACCAGGTCTCAATGTTCACCAAGAAACCAGCGAATTGTTTCTCCTTTAGACTTGTGGTATAATATGCTGCTTTCACAATGGTGTCTCATTGGGAGTGCATAATAGCTGCCTCTTTTTGTTCATCAGAGAATGCACATTGAATAGCTAAAAAGGAATTAAAAGTTTGGAGGCATCACCACTATATGGGTAATGACCCATCCAGTCCAATTTATATGTATGTGCAGGAAAGCTATTACACCGGCTCCTTATAGAGCTTCTTAATTCAATAAATTCTTAATTCGCTTTGCCAGAGGTACATCACTCATTCAAGGCGAGTGATGCTCCGGAGCTGGGAACAGAGCTTCATTAAATATCGCTGAGGTGAAGCGGTCACTGAAAACGGTTAATAAGTATATTCCCCCACTACGCCAGTTTCCAGCACACCTGGATTTGTAGGATATAAGTGTCCATCACAAATGAGAAGATAGTATGCTCAGTCACAGTAAAATACATATACACGCCTCCTAGGTCTCCTGTTTTTGTACGCTGTTGCACACAGTTCTCCAACAGACAAGAAGTTACATTTTACCCACTTGGTAAATATTAACATGCTATCGGATAACTCTTTCAGTGATCATATGCACAATTTCGTGGTCAAGATATCAACATACAAAAATATCACATTAACCATATTCACTATTGCAGTTTCATCGAGGCAAGGATATATTTGCTATTCTCAGCTCCACATCCACTAATCTTTACGATACTGAGATACCCGATACAGTAAAGAGAATATTTTTGTAGGTCAAAATTTTGACCACGATATAGTAGTACGACAGTTGTGGAGCTGGAGCAGACACGTGTTTGGAGTTTTTTGGATTGTAGCTGTCCTTTCACAATTAATAAAAATCAATCTATCCTCTAGGTTCAGTCAGTAGTGGTCAACGTTTTAAAAGTAATGTGTATGGTTTTATTCTTTGTGAGTGATAGCTGCATACTGTTCGCTATATGCATACTAACTCTAGTGGTTGTATATGCTGATGACGTTTAAGCTCGTACAGGAGCGTTAATCACAACAAATTCACAACTATTTGAATGAAGTTGGTGGTTTGGAAAAAAAAAGTACGACATATGTGCTAACCTGCTAACTCCAAACCCATTAAAATAGCCCCAAAACCTGGCCATGTTTTTTTAGACTAGTCTTAGACATTGAAAAGAAAGAACACTACACGTCTATCTTCTATTGCCCCATGCAGTTGTAACTTGCATAGTACTGCTTGTACATTTAATGTTTGAACCTATGTCTCTTCTAGGAATGTATTAATCCTTTGAGCTGGCAAGACTCTAACTCAATAAAAGTCAGATCTGGGGTGGCTGCTCATATCACAATTGTACAACTTGGTAGTGTTAAGATGGAGGAATATTACAGAATTGGTACACAAGTTCATTGAACCACTAACTCGCAGGAGGGTTGATCTACACGTTGAATGAACCATGTTTTGACTTGATTGCTCTGTAAACCCTCAACCCACCTATGAATCAGCTGAACTCTAGACAGGAATGCAGAAAACATAGTGCACAACCGAGGAATAGCCAGAAAAACATTAACCGTATCATAAAGAAATACAGTAAGCCTTCCTTACAAGAAACCAATGGGTGTTTCCTTCTACGGGGATTTAACTGTATTAAGTGGGAATAACCGACCTCTGTATAAAGCAAATGTGACCACATTATATAAAGAGATGGCTAAATTATTAAGTAACAAACTAACTCATACACGCCTTCATAGCTTGAAGAATATTAATTTCATAATTTCTTTAAGAAGGCAGGTTGTGATTCAACACATAGTAGCCACAAATTCTTTCAGGGTCAGGAACAAAATAGGGGTCCTGACACCTAGGTGTCTTCAGCAACAGAAAGGCTGTCAAGCAGCATCGAGCGTTGGGGGTAATTCCGTTCCCACTGAAAACTCCCCTTTCTAGGTTATGTTTTGCTACACACAGGCACTGTTACACCTGTCGGAATCAGGTGTACTAGGCATGGTAATGGAGGAATTAAGCAGAAACAGCTGCTGTAATTCTACAACTCAGATGTAATTGTTTATAGTGGGTTAAAAACTCACAACTACTTGAACATGTTAGGGTGTGTTAGACCCGGCTTCCTGGGCACCAGGGCACTCAGGGGTAACTGCGCTCCAATCGCATCAACTGGAGTGTTCCCTCACTGATGTCCTGGGGCCTCAGTACTAAAGGACCCAAAACTGGATAACCAAGTACTCCTCTCCAGCACTTGACTCTCTCAGGGTAGCGAGACAGAGCAGTCCAAGGCTTACTCAAGGAGGTGAGGTGGGGTTAGACATTCAGAATACAGTGTAAACCGTACCACCAGCTGATAAACTCAATGTCCAGTCAGTGCTTTACTTTTTATAAAAGAAAAGTACTTTAATACACATAAGATAATTATTCTACACATAAAACTAGGATAAACAGTGAAAACCAGAAGTCTCTACAACCCTCTGGGGCAGAGTTCTGACCCCAAACAGTATTAGAGCGCCTAGACGCCAAGCACTATAAAAACACAGTTAACATGAAAACACACAGTAAGCATTGCATATTACAGATCATGTTACACAGGGCTGTTCTCATTCACTAGAGCCTTGATACCAAACTTTGTATTGATAGGATATAGTTTCAGCATATGATGTGACAGTCAAATGTTCGTGATCATCCCCATAACCCCCCACCCAAAGCAACAGAAGTGCCCTCCCATTGTGAGTGAGGACACCGCTCTAGTGGTGTCAGGGATCTGATCAAAGGTGCCGGATGTCTTGGCACAGTTTACTGGAGACCCACTAGTCCAGTAGCCACTGGCTAGCTGAAGAAGGGTAGTGGCTGGGCAGAGTGCCAGTTCACCCTGATACCCTCAGAGTTCACAAAAAGAAAGGTGGGGTCTGCTTCACTGGCCTCTCTTCCCAGTTACTGCTTGTACAGGCTCCCACAGCGCAAGGGAGGAGCCTAGAGGGGATTTGATCTCACCTTCAAAGACTAGAATCAAGCATCCACCTCTCTGGCTCTCGTCATGTGCTGCAAGCTTCTTTCCACCAGCCTCTGTGATGTGCTTTAAGCTTCCTTCCCACACCTTTGGTGATGTGCCGCAAGCTTCCTTCCCACACTGGGCAGCTGTCTGTAATTTCCTTGGTCCAAAGCGAACGCTCATCCAAGCCTCACAAACAGCTGGTCCTTAATGACCTTCCTTCCAGACCGCAGTGAACAGAGTCTTATCATCTGTCTTCACACCAGCGGGGTCCGTGCCTGGCTATCTTCTCTGTCATAGCCCAGTCTTTGAACAACAGCTGACCACTCAGGCCAGACTTTTATCACCTCTGATTGATAGGCTCATCCAATCAGAGGGTCTGCTACTTTTTACACCTCCAATCACAGACCATTCACCGAGTGTTCAATGCACTGGTAAAGCATGTAGCAGGTCGTGTTCTGGTATCAGGCTGCGCCACCCTCTAGAGAGGAATTTTAATTAACTCCAGCCCAGGAGGCCCTGACAAGTGAGGGAGGGTCCTATCCACACAGTTAGTGCAGCTAAACCCAGATAAGAGCTGAGGGTCTCCCCCAGCCCACCAGGCCTTTCCAAGGAAATAGGGAGGGGGACGGGGGAGCTGGGATGTCCAGCAGGACAGCTCGCATTCCTCACACTGGCTCAAATCACCATTCTTCCCCTGTACACCCACGGGCTCTCAAACACACATCAGCCAGACAACGGCAACAGGCCCACAGGCATGGCAAACTGCACAGACTTGGTCAGAAGAGTGCCTAGGGACTCACCCCTCCTGACTATAGATTTATTGCTGCCACCACTGTCAGTCTACCACAGCCATAATAGAGAGGGCAGTAGCCACTCTCTGAAAAATAGGGGTGCACTAGGCATGCCCCCTCATCCTCAGAGCCAAGCTCTAGGGTCTCAATCCAGGTAAACAGGGAGACCCTCAGTGGACATGTATGATTGTGATGCTCACTGAGGTAGGGATCTAGAAACTATACAGTAGCTTTTTGAGTGACTTGCCTGGAGATTAGCATAAGGCAGGGGAAGCACTCTCTCCAGAGACATGCAGGAGACGTCCCGTCCCAACAGGGTGATACCCAAAAACAATAATTTGGGGGGCAGATTTACCAGCCCATTCTTACTGTGAAACTCATCATCGGTTCCACAGTGGTTGCATATATGTATAACCTAAATCATGAAATTATGGAATTATGAGACCATCGGACAGCGCTTACCACAGTGAAACGTATGCTTATATAACTGTAGAGACCAAGAAGTTGGTTAACCTGTGTCTAATTACCTCCTAATCACAGAGAAACGTTGTCTCTAGTCAAAGTTGTGTTCACGCTTTTTTAAGGGGATTATCAAAGCAAAGGTATAGTGTGCACAAGTGCTTAATTTATGCACACACATATTTCAGGGCATTGGGACTTATTTTCCATCATCAGACTTTCACCTGTGCAAGCAGGGCCGAAATTAGCGCTGGTGGCGCCCGATGTTACGATTTTTTTTGGCTCCCCCGAATGACCTCCTCTTCCGATTCGCACACTACCACCACGCAAAAGTGCCCCTCATCTCTCCATCGCCCCTTTCTCACGCCTGGTAAAGGCTGGCTTTACTAATCCACTCAGCTACAAAATACAGATCTGTGATCTGCATGGAACGCGTTATTAACCGTCTGTGCTACTTTATGGGAGTCAAAACTGCCACTAAACAGAACTCGAATATCTCTCTCTCTCTCTCTCTCTGTAGCAGGAACATTAATCACAAGAGTTATCTTTACATTTGTATTGCTGCCTCAAAGCTGGACACACAAGGAATTCAAAGCAGGTGCTTATAAATTATGAGTTATTGCTAAACACAGTGTCACCCTGAGGTAAGTGCCCCCGTCCATATCAGAGCCCAGTGTGGGCGCACCGGTGGCATTGCCCTAAAGCGAGCCCTGTGGGCAAGAGAGAGAGAAAGGTAGAGATGAAAGAGAGAAGGCGGAAGAAAAAGATAGGAAAATAGTGACAAAGGGAGAAAGCCAGAATCGGGAAAAACCGAAAAAGTGAGGTAAAGAGACCACAATAGAAGGGTGGTAAAAGAGAGATATATGAGGAGGAATGAAGAACATGCCGCCATGGTATTCTGCATCCCCAGCATTTGGCAACGCCAACATCAGGCTCCTAAGAAAGCATTTTGGTTGCCAGACTAACAAATTTGTGTTTTAACAAATGAAACGCTGCAGTGTACCCGTCCTAGAGCGTCTACCCTAAGTTTGATAACATGTCAATGTAAGCCACTAAAGGGGTTTTAGTAAAAAATGGAAATACACAATGACGGTAGACACAACGGCACTGCTCAAAAGCGCGCAGTTAAATAAGACATGACACGGTAAGCTGCAGTAATAACGTTCCCTTTAAAGTTCTTTTTGATAAGTCAGCTTCACAAGGCGAAAGGGAGCTTTGTAAACGTTGGCCTTTATTCTTACCTTTCTCACTTGAAAGCCTTAGAAAAGTAAATTCCCCAGAGGCTGAACAATATCAACTTCGTTTCTTTCAACATTTCTTAACTATCATGCACTTCCCATGAGAGGATCTAACACTTCTCTACTCCAGAGTATGTTCTATGACTGACTTCTAACATAATAACTTCATAGTAGTTTCATCAATAACATTTTGTAATACTTGCTACGCATGCCATCTGATGTATTGCATTGAAGTCCTTTCTTTGCTGGACGATTCGGTTAATATAGTAATTATGTTGTACTTTCCACCAATTTCTTAATCGCCACGTCTTAGTTAACTGCTAGCTAGCACAAATGAAAACTACGTATATGTATTCCATTTTTAAGAAGCCATTAAACTATAAACACATTTTGGAAAAACACATTTTGCTTTGTTAAAGATGGAACACCAAAAAACATGCACGCTTTTAGACTAACAAATGAACATACAAATACAATCCTTTGTTGAGAGAAACACTTAAATATTGAGGCCACAATATTGGTGTGATACTTTATTGTACAACATAATGTATACAATCATATTTGCTGTTAAATTGTGTGAGTGAAACACATATCTCTCCTCGTGTCAATTATGACACACCTGGTGCTCTGCAGAGGATAACATACTTGTAGTTGTTGACAAGCACCCACAAGTTTGAACTTTTTACTGTCCTTATCTCGTTGCTGTCTCCACTGCAATACGGCACACACTTCTTTTCAAGCTAGGTTCACATTCCTTAAATCCCAAGAGATAAAATTGTACATGTATCTATATTTTGACCCAGTCAAATTTTCTCATCCCTTGGAAAAAGGTGAAGACACCTTCACATTTTCTTTTGCATGGAAGGCTGTGGGGACGTACTCAGCCAGCTCCGGTGGTTGTGGCTTTCTGTGAATTACATTCCTTAATTTCTTATAGTTTCCATAGCATGTATTTTCAGTGCAAGGCATAAGTGTCATTGAATTACTCTATATTTATTCGTTTTTCAGGAGTGTTTGTGTGTGAGTGTGTCTGTGTGGGGTGACATTTGAACTGTTGTGTTTCCTTTTGTCCCAGGTGAGTCGCAGTAGAAAGTAACACTCCTCACTGAGGAGGCTGGCTTTACATGATCCATCACATATGATATGATATGATATGATAAAGGAATTTATACAGCTCACGTACACCAGCGGTTTCTTGTAGCTTTCAAGGACAAGCAGAGACAAGACAGCGAGTAGGAGAAGTTAATTGTAGGCTTGAGAGAATAGCCATGTCTTCAGAGACCTTCTAAATAGAGGATAGGAGGGGGTGAGACGGAGATCAGGGGGTAGAGCATTCCAGAAACGTGGGGCTTGCGATGCGAATCTCAATCCCCCAAATTTCTTACCCTTGAAGGAGCTAGTAGACAACAGGTTAGAACATGAGGATCAGAGAGTTTGGGATGGGATATAACAGTGGAGGCGGGAGGCAATAAAAGCTGGGCCTTGATGAGAGAGGGCCTGGTGAATCAAACAGCCCACTTTGAAAAGGCTGCGCTAGACCACCGGGAGCCAATGAAGGCTCTTCAGGAGAGGCTGAAACTTCTCTTACCAAAGGGCCTTTTTCAGGGGTAGTGGACATGCATTGTAGACAATCTTGTGTGTTGCAACTATCGCAATTTAAAATCTCCTAGTGTAATAAGACTCTAGGAATACTCTACCCGACATCTTGATCAGTGGGGCTACGTGGAGTTTTCAGGAATCTAAAAGAATACAGCACTGGAGGCAATATGTGCAGCATGCAACGTTCATGTGCTGGTTGTGATCACAGTATCCAACTTCACCTACTCCATCTCAAAGTAGGTGCCAGGCATTGACCTCCTTCAACAGCAACACACATTGGGTTCTAGCGACTGTCTTCCACACTGAATGCAATATCTGTGGGAGTTCCTGCATCAATGACCATGTTGATGAGACTTCAAGCTAGATGCAGGTACACCTTATCCAAGATGTAGACATTTTCTGTAAGTTAATGAGGGCTTGAGACCAGATGCTGTACAGTCTCTCCCATCATCCTTCTACTCGTTGAGGCAAATCTGGCTGTTCAGGGAGGCCTTTTCTGCCAGAACTGCCCTGTGCATACTAGAAACTGATAGGAATCTAGTATGAGTGTTGCTCTCAATGTGTTGGACTACTAAACTACATCTACTGCCTGTCGAACTTGGCCCTTTTTGCAGGGTCATCGCATGACTTTTTGCCTTCCTCCTGTATTTTTTTTTAACAGTTGTTGGTGGTTTTATGACTCTGGGTACTTTACCACTGCTGGTCAGTGCTAAAGTACATATGCTCTCCCTGTAAATTGTGTGTATGGATTGGTGTTTGCATAATTGGCTTATACGATTTACTAGTCAATCTCTAGTACAGTGCACTGTGTGAGTCTAGGGCCTGAAAATCAAATGCTGCTAGTGGGCCTGCAGCACTGATTCTGCCAACCAATAAGCAGCCTGCAAATGTAGCTCAGGCCTGCCATTGCAGTGCCTGTGTGCAGTCTAAGACTGTCATGTCGACTTGGCAAGTCCACCCACTTGCCAGGCCCTAACCTTCCCTTTTCTTACATGTTAGTCACCCCTTAGGTGGGCCCGAGGTACCCCTGTGGGCAGGGTGCAGTGTATGTGAAAGTTAGGACATGCCCTGGTGTGTGTGTGTGGCATGCCCTGATAATACTGCTAATTTCATTGTTCACTATTGCAAGGCTATCTGTTCCCATAGGATAGAATGGGGAGTTTGTAAATAACATCTTATAAGCCTATCTACCCCTGGGAACAAGGTGGGAAAATAAAGTTTAGTATGCCTGAACTATGAATGTTAAAATGCATCTTTTAGTGAGGGTGATTTTTACATTATGTGTTTGAAAATACTACTTTTAGAAAGAAGGTATCGTCTTGATTAGCCATCCAGTGTGCCTCTGCTAGGATGTGCATTGACTGTCTGGCTTTGGAGTGACAGTGGCTGGGGATGTGCAGTGGCTCTAGAGAGTCTGGATGAGTCAGCTCCATGCTGAATAGGCCTGGTCTGCATTTCGAGTGGTGGGAGGAGTAGCACCTGCACCTGAATAGGGCTGTGCCTGCCTTCTACAGTGATAGTTCTGCCCCCCCTGTGGTGTGTCTGGAGCCAGGGCTCACACTGACAAAGGAGGTTGTTGTGCACTTGCAAAGTGCTCCCCAGAACTGGATTAGACTGGGCTCAGAGCCCTGAGCCAGGAGAGCACAAAGAGATTTACTGTATAAAAAGATTGGCCCAGACCCCAGACGTTTAAATCACTGCTGAACTAAGGAACCTGCCAGGAAGAAGGACCGGGATAACTGGAGGAGGAGTACTGCCCCTGTGCTGTGAGCTGTTGGGGTTGGCCTGCAGTGGTTGCTTCTGTTTTGGGTAGGGAAAGGACTGGGCTGTGCTTTCATCATGCTGCTATTAGAGTTTTCTCCAGGGGCTTGAAGTACAGCTTGCTTCCTGTTGGAAGTCTCAGGGATAGAAAAGACTTCAAAGATCACTTCTGGGAATCAAGAGGAACCTTTGCCAAGGAGAAGATCCTGAGAAGCTGAGGAGGAATACTGCCCCAGTGCTGTTTGCTGTCTGGGGTTGGCCTGGGGTTGGCATGCAGTGGCTCCTTGCTGCCAAGAAAAGGAGAAAGTACTTTGCTGTATGCTGTGTCCCCTGCTTGAGGAAGGTCTCGAAGGGCTTGAAGAAGAGCTTGCCTCCTGTTCTGAAGTCTCAGGGACACAAAGACATCACCCCCAGCTCTCCTGAATTTCCTTGCTGGGAGTTCTGACATGCCAAGAGGTGCCTGTAGCTGTTCTGGGCACCTGGATGTTGGGAGCTGCAAAAGCAACGCAACAAGAAGAAGCGTGATGCATCCGCACCTGTTTCCGCTGCATCGCCGAAGAAATCGTTGCAGCGCTTACCGCGGCTTGAGAAATCGATGCATGCCGAATCGAGTGCACCGATCTCCGAAGTCCGAGATCACAGCACTGATTCCGATGCAAGCCCTGCTGTGCAGCTGTAAGAACCCACGCATCGCCCGGGATCATCGCATCAAGGCACCAGACATGTAACATTGTTGGGGGACACCACCTCTACGGTAAGGAACCAACGCATCACCTCCCCTGCACAGCAGTAAGGTACTGACACATCACCTCCCCCGGAGACAGGAACCGACGCATCACCTTCCCTGTGGCCCTTTTTGTTTGTGTGCGCGATGCATCCAAGGTACTATGTGTGAAAAGTCTTGCATCTGGAATTTGCTTTGAACTGAACTATTTCTACCATTTTAAAGTCATATTTTTGTTGTTTGGTTTAGATAAAGATTACTTATTTTTCTAAACTCGTGTGGTGTCCATTTGAAGTGTTTTCACTGTATTACTCTGAGATAAGCCTGTCTGCTCGTGCCAACCTACCAAGGGGGTGAGCAGGGGTTATTTTAGGATGTATCCCTCTTACCCCGACTAAAAGCAAGGGTCCCAATTTGGGCACACGTACCTACCTCTGCAACTAAAGACCCCCATTACTAACAGTGCCCATGCTGCTGGTGTCCAGAATAGTTCAATGAAATCCTAAAGACTTGTTTTAGAATTACTTTACGGGCATCATTAAGAATCCTCAAATAATTTTGATGAGACCGGTAACAAAATTTATCGGCCACATCAAATTTACAAGTTCAGAGAGAACATCGTAGGATCGGGGGTTTTCACCCAAACACTTGGGATCTCATTATGTGGTTGTCGGGATGCTTGACAGGGCCTTATCAGGGATTACAAAATCCAAATATGTTAATCTGTGAGGGTTGATGGGTAGGATCAGGACATTGTGATACCCAAATGATGGTGGCCCTTGTACAAACAAAGCCTTTGCAGACCAAAATTCAAATTGAAAACCATATCATTTTTTTTTCAAAGCTCAATAATCATTACAGAAGGCAAAACACAGTTAGTCAGATTCAAATCAACATCATTAATGCGTAAAAAAGAAAGCCAATTGTGAGAAGTCATAACTTAAGGGAAATATCCAGAAGTAAAATATATCTTAGCAAAGAACTGCCAGAAATCTACTCGGTTCTTAAGTCAAGGGAGAGTCTAAATATAAATCAGCAAGAAGACCAGCATGAAGTCTGCCTCCCTGGGAAAAAGCCAAAAGGTGTATGTATAAATCATTAGACAGTTTAAGGAGGAGACTGAGCAAGAAATGTGTTTAAGTACAAATTTGCAAACAAATTTATGTAGAGTCAGCCTTCAACAAATTAAGCAAGCAGAAAGTCTAAGTATAAAGGTCAGATAACAGACCAACACGAAGACTTTTCCCTTGAAAGGAAAAGAATAACCACACATTCGACATGGGGTGGAGTGTATTCCTAGGTCTGTAATAACAGAGATACATGACCTGACCAAACAACCTTATAGAAATTGTGCTACATAAAGTGAGATACTTCAGAAAATGCCTACGTTGTGAATAATTATTGAACGCCCTTTACCTTGCAAGCACCAGAAGTGACTTTGCACTGTGGAGGAAAACAAAATACAATAAGCCAATTATAAATGAATTAAGTACATTCGTGACCTGAGCAGTAACAGTCCTTGAAACTGTTACTTACAGGGTACAACTCTTGAGTGCAGTTTCATCTTGAGAAACAAATTAAATACATTTCATTTGCAACTTCTGCAGCACCGTGAAATCTATTTCGTTTTATTTTCCATAAAGGAAAAACACCAGCTGGAAAAATGAAAGTTTATTCATGGAAAATAAAAGCAGCACTTTTTGTTCAGCAGCTTTAAAATGGTGGAAGCAGGTTGAGGCCCAGTTATGTCAATTTGCAGCCTAGTTATGCTGACCCAAACACAGCTAAATAAACAGTATTTATCAGCCATAAAACACTCCTTCAGTTTCCTCACTAGCAGAATACTACTCAGAAAGTGATGGGAGCGGATGCCTTTCTTTGCACGAGGACAATAGAATGAAGCAATCATTTTACTATGGGTAAACTGCAGTAGTGACCCTAGTAGGGACAACGTATTTCCCAGACTCAGGCTTGCAAAACATATTTAGAATGCAATGCCACACAAGAAGAATTTAAAACATCATCATCAAAATTCATGGTGGAATCACTTTTTTTATTGGAAAAAGATTAAATTCTGTATAATGTTTTTGGAAATACCGCTATCTGGTTTAGGTGTCTCCTCCCCAGTGTGACCTTTCATTATTACTGCACCAATATATTAAAAAAAAGAATTCTTTCAGAACATTTGGCAGGGCGCTTTTGTAGCAGCTCTGGTGCATTTGTGGTAGCAAAGCACGTGCAAACTCCATCTTTCCGGGATCATAGTTGTCAATTGGCAGCAAGTCATGAATATCATGAAAATGAAAATTGTTAGTTTCAACAAAGCCCTGGTCTTCCTCGTGCGCAATGATTTACTGCTCAGATGGGCCGCCGTTCCACTAATCAGATTCATTTTCACTGCTTTGATATTGCAAGACCAGAAGAGGTATGTATAGCGTTTGGTTTTGTGGTTTCATGTTTCACCCTAAGTACTTTCGGTGTTTATAATTTAGGTTTACTACTCTGATCTGAAAAGTTATAGGGCAGCTAATTTCCCACAGGGAGCACTTATCCATTCAAAGTAATTATACCAGAGGTCTGAGGTGGACTCATAAGAGGTTCGCATGTGGTTGCGAGCTCAAACATGTGCTCCCATCATAATTACTCTGCTGTAAAATCAAATCTAAATCAGCTTTAGAATACCGCGGCCACATTAAATACAACTGTTGCATAATCTGTGATTTGCAGTCAGACACATATTTGCTGTGCGATGATAGCGACTTTCATGCATCTCTTGTTATATAGAATACATTCTCACAGTGGCATTGTGGTGCACCTCACTGGTATGCATGAGGTCATCAACATTCAGAAGAACTCTGTCTCGCGCCTATCGGTGGAAGCACAGAGGGAATCTGCCTGCACTCCCTGCATGGCAGCTGTGTGCACCACAAACAGGGAGTTTCATCTGTGACTGCACCACTTTCATCGAGGTGCCTAGACATGCCCTCAGCAGGCATGTGCAGCAAACCAGACCACGCTGCCAGGAAATGCCCCTGCTCGGCACTAGAAGAGGGCCTGTGACTCCTGGGAGGTGCTGCGCTTGCTCACACCATAATGTGAGACTTCCTGAGTGTCTTAGAGATGCTCCTTGCTCACTCTCAAAGGTTCTAACCCAGAAGGCGAGTTAGGGTGTGGGTGCAACATCTAGCCAACCTTCTAGGTATTCTTCATTTGTTGCCTCCATTTGTGATGCATTATCCCAGCACCAACTGGAACATGACAGACCAATGTAGATTTGCTCATTTGCACTGAGCGTTGGACCAATGCCAGACCTACGGGATATCCTCATTTGCGCTGGGCCTGGACCCGTGCAAATGGAAGAGTGCACCTTGGGGAACATGCATATGCCTCTTCTACAAGACTCCTCCTGAAAGGCCATTCAGGTGCATTTAATTGTGCTAGTAGTGCTAAGGATTATGTGAGCCAAGCCACAAGAAGCAACTCTTACACAATGAAAACTCTTCGATGCATCTTCCCTCATTTAAGTTACTCTACATGAAAAAGCTACAGGCTATTATTGCACTTGACATGTCTCAGCTTGAGTAAGGAAGTACTCTTACGGCCCATCTTACTCCTGCAAAGACCGCAAACAGTCCAAAATGGTGTGGCAAGATAATTCCTACCCTTCAACGATATAATCACATAACCCCAGCTCTCCAAGTGTTAAAATGGCTACCCGTGCTCTTATGCTCTGCTTTCAAAACACTGTAATGCCCACAGGACCAAGTACAACAGGGGCCTAAACTTCAACCAAACAGAACTTCAAGGAAGCTCATGGACCAGATACTGCACTGTCGATTGGCGCCATGACAAACCATCTTCAAATAAAAGAATGAATACAATGGTGAGACTATACAGGCTGCAAAATTATAGAACTCCATCTTGGCTAAGGCAAGAAACATCAGATGCCCACAAACTCAGGAACATAGCGAAGACCAGGTTATTCCCAGCTTATAATGGAGGATCACACTAAACTAGAGACAGAACCACTTCCTTTCAAAGGGAGGTGTGGACAACACAAGAATAAGGGTAATGCCTAACCATGCACTGAAACAAAGTGTGATGCAAAGTGACAATGCAAAGAGTGAAATCATACAGTAAGTATAGAAAATATCGGTTTCTATACGTTCAAGATGACTGCCGGGCTGCATTGTTACGTTGCATCACACAACATGGCAGACATCTTGAAAATAATCAAAAACATGCTTTCTTTACTTTTAAGACATCCAGTCACCACTTTTGACTTTGCCAATGTGAATGCATTTATTTTTATTTGCAAAGGTTTTTATTAGGCTTTTTCAAAAGGCACAATAACAAATGAATGGCATTGCATTTCATTGAGATATATAGCTCTCAAACGCTCATGTAAGTAAGTCATTATGCAGGAGGAATGGATCTGACTAGAAACAGCAGGGCTGGTCACAGTGCAACAAGGGAAATGAGAGAAGAAAGGGACTATAGAGAAAGATGGGGAGTGAGCTCTAATGGTAGGCAATGTTAAGAGGGAGTGTTGATGCAGATACCATAGAGAGTGCATAGTGCATAGTCAAGCAGGATTAGTTTGTTTTAGAAGCATTCAGCAGTGGCAAAGTCGAGCTCCCAAGGGAAATAGCACACACATGTTGTCACAGCAGAAAAAGCAGAGAAAGGAGCAGGACATTCATTCCTATTAAGTGATAAACAAGAAGTGAAACAAAAAAAACAGTTCGATGATGTCTGCATTGGAAGAATACACATTGTCCAATTAAAAGCAAGAAGAAATACCGAAATGATGGGACAGACACAAGACCCGGTAAGGAAACCATTGAATAAAGAGTAGGGAACTGAGACAGAAAGGAAATCCATCCAATCATGTGTAGGTGGTTGACCCAAAGCTCACTCCATGGACACAATGCTCGCTGCAAGTTGTGTCCCCTTGCTTACATTTATCTGCGTGTTTGTATGGTTTTGTTTCAATGACTCACTTTGCACATTCTTCCTTGTTGCAGTTTGTTTTCTACTTCAAGTAGGTCCAATTATGAGTGCCCCTAATTCTGATGGGCCTGGCAAAAGGAGTTATGTGTCCATGTCAAACACTTGGGGAAAGATGCAGGAATCGGCATGGAAACAATGATTCCTAGTTGTTATTTCCTGAAAACTTGTAATCCCGGACTTTTATCTACCGCCAGAATTACCAGGACATCCATTAACAGTAATGCCCATGCAGGGAAATAACAGGAATTATTCTGACAGACTTGTAATCGAGGCCTTAGATAGGTTTCTCAATCGTAGCAGATTGAGTCAGAAAGGGCTTTGTGGCTTTTGGGTCTCTTCGTTTTTCAGCGTGACTGAAGATGTTAATTGTTGTTGCCTTAGCTTGCTTTGCACTGCTTTTGTGCGTGCGCATGCCATTGGTGGTCGAGGACTTTGGAGGTTTGTTTCTATAAAACAAATTCAGTGCCAAGCAATCCACCAAGAGGCAACTTATATATTTTTTGTCCTAAATTCTCCTGCTGTGGTGGCCGGAGCACATTCAGTTAAAATACCCACCAGAGTGAAGCCACTGTGTGAATGAAGTCAGAGGCAAGCCTTCCACATACGTGGTGGTTTGTCAGCTTATCTACCAAACATAAAATACACCGCTTAGTATTTGAACCATCAGGTTTCCTACTGAAATAACAACTGGGGCCTCTTCATGATGCTGTTATCCGTGCCAAGGCTCTTGAGCACGTGCATTACCCAACTTGTAATTTATTGCAGCTACCTTTAGTTGAGGAAGGGCTGCGACCTCCCAGTAAGATTTCATGTTTGTTAGCCTTGACAGGGGCACAGCTTTAGGGGAGAGCTTTATGAAGTGTTACACCCCAAATAAGTACATTCTTGGTTTGGTAGTTATTAAACCCCAGCGCCTACAAGATTAGCTTGTAAAATAAATTAATCTGCATATGTGACATTTACAGTTGCTAACATTGAAAATAATGCCATTCTACAGGAGAAAGTAAAAGACTCCTAAAGTACAGAACACAACAAATGCAAGGCCAACGCAGGATTTCAATTTTTTTTCAATTTCTGCTCATAAGAATGGCGGGAAAAGTAAGAGAGGAAACCATGCAGCAGAAAGGAAACAAGGGGCTGTATGATGAAAAGGCAACGTCAGGCCTGCATTTCCTGCTCCAGCCTCGGGCACCTCGCCCAGATCTGTCCACCTGCCAGTTATTCTGGTGAAGGGAAGCGTACATTAAAATCCTGACAATAAAGCCCACCCTTCCGGGCAAAAGTCCGAGTCTGCAATCTGCGAGAGTGTCTGAACTTGACTATTAAAAGTACAGCCGGCATGCCTGAATGCAAGTATTGAGAGGGGACAACAGAAAATACATGTATCTACTTGTTACCATTAAACGTCCCTAAGATGTTCACTCAAGGCCACTCGGATTCATTTGCTCTCAAGTATGACAGTATCTTGGGGTGCTCTAAATGGATGACTGTTGCATTAAAACACGTGCCCCATAAGCACGGGCGCACACACACTTACACTACTTTAAAATTATCATAATAAATCTCTCAGATCACAAAATCACTTGGGCCCAGATTCACAAAGGTGCTTTTCTGTACTTCTGTCAGTGCCTAATTTGTAAAAAAATAAGTGCCAGGGCTCTTGTCAGGAAGCCTACACAGCTTGCACTGCACATTGCCCCTGCCATGCTGCCAATCATAGTAACAACACTACCACTAACCATCACACTCCTGCAAGAGTGGCAATTTGGACAATTACAAGGCCCCAAAGCTATAAGATTTGCTTGAGCAGCCGGCAATAGTCATTTTTAATGTATATCGAATTAATAATTAACTGCTGTGGTTATCTCTAAATTAGCCACACAGCGGCCACTCTGTGGCAGACTGTCACAAGTGCTGGTGTTGACAATTAAGTGCTGGTGCCGAGCACCAGACAACTCCAGCTCAAATTAAGCACTGAGTTCTCTGTTCAAAAAGCCATGCGCACTCTGTAATTCCTTATCCTCGCTGGCATACATAGGACAATTTGAAGTTTCAATGGGGATAAAATAGAGTTTGGTTGATGTGATGAATCCGTTGATGAATGCCGTATTTAGACATCAAGGGATATCCACCAGCCTCTAAATAACCACCAAACTGTGAGGTAAACGACGGCAGGTAGAACATCGCCATGATAAGGGATTTCCCACTATTCTAACATCAGAGTAAGGGGTATGGAAGGGAGCGTTATGGGAAGTGTGTTGATATACAAAGGAGAAACAGCCATAAAGTCACAAGATTGTGGGTATTCACAAGAATCTGATAGGCGGATTCCCACAATGGAAGCACGTGACGCTACTTCTGTTAAAGGCCAGAGCAAATTATTTTTCCAGGACAAGGAGATGAGAACACCCCCAATCGGGGGCATTGCTGTTGTTTGTGCCGCAGATTTACTGGCACGTAGGTGTAAGCGGTCCACTGTACCCTGCTTACTGCCCTCTTTGAGTGCCGAGAAAGAGAGCAGGAGGTCCATTTCCCTTCTTTGTGTTATGGCCTTTCACATCCCTGTTATTACAAGGCTATTAAGGCACATTCGGCTGCAGGGTAAGGGGTTTAGTCACGGATAAAAATCATATTTTTCGTGTGGAACAAAACATAAAACATAAAAAAGTGCAAATGAACATTTCAGCTTTGCGTTCTGCTGATTGTCTGCAATTTGGACAATCAATATGACTATAAACTTGCATATATTTCTATGCATAAAATTCACAAGTTTATGCAAATTGTATATGTCCACCTTTCATCTGAATCCTTCTCATTTTACCAGGGAATTGCTGTGAATAGGCCTCCTGTTCTATAATTCGGTTGGCTAGCTGAAAAGGAAGAAGGGATAAGCCAACAAGACTACTTAGCATAAGTAGCATAAGCTAACAAGACTATTAGCAACGCATAGAAATGTTTTTCTTTCTGCTGGACCCGCCATTTGCTATAAAACGATAATATTACGTACCCGAGAAACAGCATTAAACTCTGGCACTTGTTCTAAATTTGTCTTAGAAAATAGCGAGTCGTTCCCTCTGTGAACCCCGTTGCCAATTGCTGGTCAGCCATTGATGGGTTTTTGTTTAAAAAACTATTCCTTAGTTACTCGCAGAGTTCAAATAGATTGCATCCCTCTGACTGAGACAAAATGACTACTCCTGGATTTGTATTAGCAAAACCAACAATTTAAAGCGGTATGAGGTCAACTCACTGCAAAAATAAAATCACAGAGAGAACAAATGAAAGCTTCCTGTCTTTTCATTTAATGTAAATACTGTCTTCCCATCTCGCATACGATTACGGATGACATCGGCCACTTTACATAAATTAAACTACAGAATCTCTTTCAGACAACTGCTTCCACGAAGCTGCATTGAAGAGTGCTAGAGCTACTTCAACCTAAGACGGGCAATCATTTGAAAAAGGTAGCATTTGCAGAAGTTCACACGAGCTGTGCTTGGCATGCCTGTGAATGCAGAGTCTGTGTGAGGTGCCAAGTGAAGAGTACCGCGACGGGATCTCGCCCCAGAAGCAGATAGTACCACACTGTGCATCAGTGTGCAGCACAGGTCCAACAGCCTTGTGCAACCTGGGCCCAAGAAGGACGCAAAGTCTGAGTGTCTGCATGTGGGAGAAAGCTTATGTTGCTGAGGTTCTTAATGTCCTTATGCAGATGTGCAAAACCATCTGCCCTGCCACATTCAAATCATGCACAATTCCACTGGCTTTTTGGGAGATAAGTGTGCACAAGCCAAACCGCGGGCAATAGTTCTAAAATAACGTTACCGCTCTCTTGGCGGTCAGTATGTTGGTGCACACTCTACAATGTATTCTGAAAACAAAGACATATGTATCGTGTTACTTTATGTCCAGCTCATTCAACCATATTTGATGGCCTTTATTAAAGATGAAATCCATCAAAGCGAGTCAAATACCGCACAACAATAGCTTTTCATGTGACGTAATTCCTTTGCCCAGTTTCTGTCTCTGGGATGCCTAAATAGTTATACTTTATATATCCGCCCTTGGTGCAATCCAGCACTTTTAATATGAGGCCTTTTTGGGAAGAATCATGTGCTTTAATGGGTGACCTAGAAGTCATTGCCTGGAGCCTCTGACACAGAAAGCTGACACTAGGGTTTTACTTATTGATCTGCCATTTGGGCAAAGGGAGGGTCCACAGGGACAGCACGGCGAATAAATGCCAAGGTAATTTCCATAGCACTATGAAATGCCCTGGGGACACTTAATCGACCCAACCAGTGGCGTGATCTTTTCTGAAAAAGACCAATTTACAAACGAAAGATCAAAGTTGAAAATGGAATATTTGCCCTTCTCTTAACTGCATTAATCTATTTTATTGGATATCTTATATTTATGTTTAAGCATCTTAATTAAATACCTGCTCTAAAAGCAGCTAAAAAGTTGTAGTGTTTGAAAATGGTGGCAGCAACCACACCTACTGAAATTCACTCATGAGAGAGTAGGTGTAGTTAGAACTCACTAGGAGTTTACTTCCTTCTCCACAGGGACCCTATAGGCAAATAGTTAATGCAGGACACGTGTATTAGATTGCGTAAAGAAACTAAAATGCTCCAACTTTATTTCGTTTCCTTTTGGCTGCCTGCGCAAAAAACACCATTCAATTGGCCTCGCATGAAAGATGTCCCTGGGCAGTATTGCACTTTTTGTTGTCTAGCGAGTAAAAGGATTCAAAATGCTGAAAAAGTATTTTGCTCCTCTTTTGCACATTGCAAACTGTTAGACATAGGACCTAAGAATCTGGCCCACTTAAGTAAGATTCGAAACTGTCCAGCTAACTGCTGATTCTTCTGCCCTGCTCCGATCACTCAAGAAATATTAGGAGACCTGACAAGTATGATCCATTTCCACCCACTGTGAAAATCCTTATCTTCCTACAGGAAGATTCTCAGATTACTGATTATAGCGTCTCTTCTTGTTCGTGGTTCACGATGGATCTATTGATAGTAAATAGACGAGAGGTGTGCGTTTGCTTTGCTGGCGCACTGATTTTGATCCAGAATAGTGGAGATCTTTTGTTAATCTATATATGGAGTGCTGTCATATTCCGAATCTGTGCACTGCTTGTACGCCCAATACATGATGCCACCAGTTTCCTCTTTATCTATTAATTTAATGTATTGATGTGTGCACTCCATACGTGCCCACACGAAATGCCTTATAATTGTGCAATGCTTAATACTTTTTATAACAAGTGGGATCCTGCAATCCACTATAATATACCATATTTAATTTCTATATTACATTTGAGGAGCGATGTCTCAAGTCACAAAAGAAATGGCATAGCTGCTCAACTGTAATAAATTATTACAGGTGAGTTGTGATTTCATAATGCCTGCTGCCAGAGCCAGCAGCCAAGGTGAAAGGCAAGTTAGGCCATAATGTGGTTTAAAAATCGATGAGAAATGCATTTTACTTCTAATTTGTTTTACTAAAGCAAAAGTGACTAACATAAATATTATTGGCAACTTCTTTATTTGTTGCACGCTATAGGTCATTACAGGAAAAACAGAAACTCTCTGCACTTATCTACACATTGTGAGCTAAAGCATGTTTTAATTGCAATAAACTACTGACATCTTTTTGTAACAAATTACTAACTGCGTCTGTGTTTTTGGTGTGTTTATTTTTGCCCTACAAAATATACTTTTATTTTTCCTGTCTGAAAACATCCTATCTTTTTCTAAGGAAGCAGCAACATCTCAAGGGTTACATTTGCTAAGATTTAACACAACAATAGTTGCTGCAGGTTGCTGTGTCAAATGGAGAGAACACATCTGTGCCATATCTACTAAAATATGGCACTGTTTCTCTGTCTCCCCTGAGCTGGCACACTTTTGGCTGCCTTGTGCCATGCACACGCAATCAGACTACAAAGTCATGGTGTGTATGGGATGTCTAGTATAGGTTTTGCATTGTACAACATATCCTTCCAACAGCAATTCCTTATTGAGTGGTGTGGCTCAATGGTTAGAGGCGGCAGACCTGTAAGCAGAGAACAGCCCGGGACCAGGGTTCAATTCCTGACGCGGCAGGATCTTGGACCAGGGTCAACGGACTCGATAATTCTCGCCTCAGTGCCTACTCTAACCAGAGACTCGATAATTCTCGCCTCAGTGCCTACTCTAACCAGGGAACACACTCCTCTGGGCATTAAGCTTGCCTCATCTCTACACCGGCCCCCCACAGACGCCGGGGATGCCTGGTTTCACCCTGGAGATACCCAGAAAAGGGACCATCTCACAGGGAAAACCAGTACGGGGTCCCCAGCGGTCTACAGCGCCAGGACACTCGGGTAGAGTAACAGTGCGCTTTACAAGTATCCCACATTTACATTTACATTATCCATTTCTATACCCATTTTTGTAGTATGAAAAAAGTTACGGACAAGTTAGTTTAATGTAAGTCATGTTAAAAACTGCCGTACCTCTGAATGTGTTTGTAGGAAAGTGACTCTTTTGACATGGTTACCCCCCACACACTTTTTGCCTGGTATGTGGTGCAACTCTGAATGAAAGTGTACTGGGCTCCTGCTAACCAGATTGCAGTACCAATAATCTTTCCCTAAACAGTACGATTGTTCCACAATTGGCACCCCTTAAAGATTCTTGTAAGTCCCTAGTAAGTGAAACACCTGGCGCCTTGGGGCTAAAGGGGGTCCCTAAGGGCTGCAGCACAAATTGTGACACCCTAAGGGCCTAAGGGACCCCTCACCAAGCTCCTCCAAACTGCCATTACAGCCTGTGTGTCCTGGTCCAGAGAAAACTTAAGAGTTGACAGATGTGTGCCATGCCTGCCAGCACTACTTGTGGTATAGGTAAGTCACCCATACGGCAGGCCTTACAGCCCTAAGGCAGGGTGCACTATACCCATTTGTGGGCATATCTGTGGGAGTGGATATGTGCCAGCGATATCTAAGTTCACCCATAGAATATTACAAGTCCACAGGGAAGCCACAATGAGTACATGGGCTGGACACTCATCATTACAAGTTTCCCAGCTACATGATGGCTTCACTGTACCCCAAGGTGTTTGGTGTCAAACACCTTGTCTTAATAAACCCACACTAATGCAAGTGCTGGATTTATTAATAGATGTAGCCAGAAAGCACCTTAGAGGTGCCCCCTGAAAACCTACTGACTACTAGTGTGTTGACTTACTGGTATCTTGGAGTGAGGGGCTACTCCCCTGCAGTCCGTAGGCACCAACAAGCAGAGTCAGGTCCACCGCCTTGCAGCTTCCCAGCCCGACCGATGGCATAAATGACCAGAAAAAGATGCTCGTGCTCTGGAAGGTCAGAACAAGTGTGAAGATACCAGGGCCAACCGGAGCCGTGCAGCACCAATCCCAGGGGTACCGGAGGCCCTGCACCAAACACCAACAGTGAGAGTCTATTCCAGATTTTCACTCTACCAGGACCAAGCAGCCATCGAGGGTTATCAGCATCACTGAGACCCACTTCGAGAGTAGCCCACCTGCTTTGATTTTTCCCCTGACAGCTGTTTGTCCCTGACCACGAGGAACATCTTTGCGCGCCAGGTGCATCCGACCATCCACTCTGCACCCAAGCTGCACCCGGGTCACGACGAACCAGCTGTGCTCCCTTGCTCCAAGACACCTTGCAACCTAAGCTCTTTATTTGGGAGCCCTCTGACTTGTCTGCAAGTCCCCCTGTACATCCTGTTTTTGGTGCCCCAACCACCCACCACCACACCAGCGACCAGCCTCACAGCACCCTGCTCCCGATAAACACAGGGCAGTTCCAGAAGAACTGCTGGTAGTACTTTGGACGTTGGCCCACTACAACTCCAAACCCTGAAGGTGAACCCCTGAAACCAACTATATCTACCTTTATGCTTTTTTTACTTTATCTCCCATAGGGATGCATTGTGCGTAAAAGCGCACAGGTTTGAACATTTTACTTGCCCGCGAATATTGCTATTAAAAACTGAACTTACTTTTGAACAAAGTTCTTGGGTTTAAAACATATATAAAAAGAAGTGTTATTTTTCTTATTTGGTCTCTGATTTATTCTTTCAGTGTGTGTCTCATTTAGTACAATAAATACTTAGCACTGCCCTCTGATAATCCTAACTGCTCGCCGACACGAACACAAAAGAGAGCGTTAGTATTATCTACTTTTGCCTCTGTAAACCAATTGTGAATCCATTGGACTCTGCACAGTGTACTTCGTTTTAGTACACTATACAGAGAGCCATCTTCCTACAGTGTACATCATACATCAACTTTAATAAGGAAATACGAGACAGGCGTATATACAGGGATTGCAGGCTTCCATGTATTATACTTTCTATTGCACAATGTACCTGTAAACTTGTGCATGCTACACCCTAAACCAAGTCACTGTTTTATACTTTTTATTTATGCGCTGTGTCTTGGTCCTTCACATATATGCTGCTTGTGTTCTCTACTGCTATTTACTTCTTTATCCCATAGTTATACACCGCCTTTATATGCTGCACATATGTCTGTTTTGTGTGTTACACAAACACCATTTTCACATGCATCTTTGCATTGCATGTATATACCATACCTGTTCACTGTTTTTATGCTCAACATTGGTGGTTTGAATTGTTTTGCACACCTTTGATTTATGCACGCTGTACCTCCACACTGCTTTAATGGTTTTACTTTATAACATTACAGCACACATTCGCCCCTTGTCATCTTGGTGCTAAGCTACCTATGTTTATTGTTACCCAACTCTACAGTACTCATTTTATTGACATCTGTATAACTAAATTTGAGTGCACCAAGTGAGTTGGGAACTGGAGACCGCTGGTTGAAGTGAATGCATTAGTCCACTGAGCCAGTGGAACAAGTCATTTTGCATTTTGGGCATGCCACACTTATTACATAAGATTTTAATCTGCTGTTGTAACTGTCTCACTTTCTGTCATAATTGTCTTCACTTTTTCAATTTTTCCGGTGAAGTGAGACCCCATCCATTCTCCATTTTATTGACTTTTATGCATTACTTTACTCTCCTCTTTTCCCATAGTTGCCAGATTGTGACCAACTATCTGTTTTTTCCACTTTATTTCTGGTATAGTGGTTTTGCTCCTTACAATGTTGGTCTCGCAAACTTTTCAAAAACGTGGGAACTTCAATGCCATATACTATGGGGCAGATTTACAAGCCCCTTGCCCCACTTTTGTGTTACTTTTCCCATGTTAAAATTGATGCACAAGTGGTGCAAGGGGCTTGTAGATCTGCCCCTAAGTGTTCTGCATACCTTCTATACCATGGAAATCGTGAAATACACATGCAGGATTTTTTTAGAATTGACAAAAACGCTCAATAACTAGGACTCCACTAGGAGCATCATCCCAACAATGACCTTCAGTTAGCTTACACCCGAGAATATCAACCCAAATGAGATATAGAGCTGGATATCACTAATACTTAGTGAACAAACTACCTCCAGTTCTATTTCTAAAGATTTGGGAACTTTATGGGGAAACTAATTGAGAATGTACCTCTCACATTCATAAAGTACTTTTTTATTTTCTCTTCCATACTTTCTCCTTTCTTTATGAAAGAATAAAGTACTATGTATAATTATTAAAAAAATGCCTACTCTAGTAGCCTTTCGGTTAGTATATGTTGCATTCTCATGATATATACATGTATGGTATTTGCTGGATATGATCCTGTGTGGATCTAGCTAGTAAGCAACATAGGGGCTGTCTAGAAATTGGGACACTGGGGGAAACGATTGGAGAACCCATATCTCGTTGGCCCGAGCAACTTAGTAGTTTTATAGCAATAGCAGCCTCAATAGCAAATGGTTCATCGGAAATATTCTCTACAGTGAAGTGACATTGTATGGTATATTCCTTAACATCCCATAATATTTTGGTTAAACTCAAGACTGCTTAACCTCTTTTCTAGACCCGATACCCTGACATGACGATCCTAAGGGACCTCATAGTTTGCCATCAACAGGGGGAAGCCAGACAATTCTAAAAGCATGCCATATAGTACTATTGATAAGAGGGTTGGAACATTTTCATTTTTTTCTTGGAGTGCCTAAACTCCTTTCATTGGTCCTGCTCCTTGTTTGAATTTTAGCCTTCATTTAATTTAGTTTGTTTTACTAAGACACAATCACTCCTAAATCTTGTGAGATCCAAGTGGCTTATAAGCGAGTTGAATGCACTTGTTTTTCATTACATAGGATTAGCTCACTGTGCCTTTCAATTGTGTATTATTTAATCAAAACAATTCGATATTGTAGTTTCTGAAGCTGAAATCACAGGACTTACTATTTTTATTTGAATATAGAAATACTTCATTGCGGGATCCATTTAATGCTAGTTTCTTTACATGTTTGATTAAAGTTCCTTTCCTTGACCACTTTAAACAAAGGTACACTAAAAAAATAGAAGTTTCTTCATTGTCAGCAACCTTTCTCAGTTCCCATAGCTCAGGCCTTTTCACCACAACTTCCTCTCTAAGTTCTGTTGCAGACATTTTCTAATCGCACACTTTCCACAGATTAACATTGACTGAATGCAATTTAGACAAAGGGACATTTCAGTCAGCCAGTTCTAAAGGTGGGAAGATAGTCAAGATTTGAACCTTTGGTGGAAAGAACAGTCTGAGATCTTGATTTCTGCTATCTCTATGCCCCGACTCATGGCATCACTGCATGCTGTTCACTTGCAGTGCAACCACCCGATGGAGCTCTGTATACAGGGAGGGTGAAAGTCACCAAAATACATACATCGTTTTTGAATGCTCTTTATACCAAATTCTGATTGACTACAGACCAGAGGAGCCTCCTCATTATACCCACTTTGCTAACAGCATTCTAAGTATGCATTTTTATTTTTTGCTAACAAACAGACTCAAAGTGAACGTTTATGTCCATTGACTTTATTAGCCAATGCAGTAGACTGCTGATGAGGGCAACATGTATTGCAGTATGGTTATACAGGCTTTACTCTCTATGTAGACTAATATAGAAATGCAGTGCAGATGTTTAAATGCAGATAACATTGCAGCAAGTTCATAATTAATGCACAGTGCGTTATCATATATTTCAAATATTTACTGTGATGAGCAAACATTCTACAATTTAGTGCCAAAAACGAAATCCTGTTTGTTATGAAATATCATTTTCAGTGGTCAGTGAAACGCGTTTTACATGAACCTGTCTAGAAAAAATATTAATACTCTTTTTGACATTAGAAATATTTTCGGAATATGCGATTAGATATTGTGACTACAGTCAAAATATTAAAGTCAATATACCTTGAGTCTATTTAATCATTCTTCCTTTTCTGGTCTCTCATTACATTGTCGATCCTTTAGATGAACATTTGTGATTATACATTTGCACACCTGATGAACACTCATTCACATGGCCAGGATAGTCATTAATGCAGTACATAGTTCTTACATTTTTCTTCAGTGCAACTCTTCCTTGATATTTCCCTGAATTTACAACTCACTAGAGTGTAGCACCGCTAGTTTGCTAGCAGTTAAATATTCATGCAGCCTAATACATCAGTAACTGTTCAAACAACAAACATATCTATCTGGAAACATTGCTCCTTTGTGCAGTCATCAGCCCAGAGGAGGCATAGAACTCAATTATAAGATGTGTGCTGTGGCTGCCCTTCAACAATCCAGCAACAATTACTATTAATGGCACAACTTTCAAAGAGACTTCACAAATCTCAGTAATCAGTGCCTTACACTTGATTCACAAGACTGTTCAAAATTATCCTTCAAGGCTCTTCCTCTCAAGTAACAACAGCATTCTAAATGCTTTATCAATGTTTTGACTTGTTTTGTAATTTACTGTAACAGACAAACTAACAACAAAACATGAGCATTTGTAATTTGTTGCTGCCCCCGGTAACTGAAAGTTGCAAGTTGCAGGAAAAATAAAGGTACAACATTACTTTATCCTACATTTACGGTATACTGGAAGAATACAAATAACAGATATTTGGGGTGACAATGAGCGTATCATCAATTGTTAAACCCTCCAGCTTTCCAATAACATTTCCACTATGCTTTAAGTATGATGGTATGGATGTTACATAAGGAATAAGGAATTTGCTATGGGTCATAGGCAAAAAATAAACAACAGGGGTGGATGGGCATTTGAACATTGTGGACCTCTTGCATCTGTTTGTTATGAAAGTATAAATGAAGAGAATGTCATATCTTTGGACTTATTTTTAAGTAAATCTAATGGTTTCAGAACCAGTCTTTAAAGTCAAGGCTTCGTAGGTGGCTATTCTCTACACTGAAAGTTATCTTTTCATGTGATTTGTTTTTAATTACAATTTTTATTGGTTCCTGTGTATCTATAATATGACAGTAAACAACACAACAGTTAAACAGTAAATCCCATGATACAGAAATGCATCCTCCAATGTAACAATTTTGCATTCTCATGATCTAACCAAATAGGCACATGTAAACATGAAATTCCGAAAACATTTAATTTGTCGTTTCTTTTCTATATCAAGCAGAATGTAATTATAAGATTAATTTAAATCATAAGTAGGGGATAAGTATAATCAGTTTATTATTTTAGATAGGTAAATCACTCTAAACGTTCTCTATTTTATTCAACAAATCAATTTTTAAATTACAACATCAATCCAGTTTAGACTCACTTCTCATCTCTACTAGCAATTTCCTATAAGTTAGGGCAAATTTATCATTCTATCTCTTGAGATGTCTTGCCACCAAGGCTCCAAGAAAAAGAGATGGTCTTTCCATTACTAAGATGCCACAATTGTGTAATGTATAACCTTAATCCTTCAGGTTCCTTCATTCATAGTTTAATTTTTGTTATTGCACTGAGTTTATGTTTCTAATGTATCAGTATTTGATCCTTTTTGTGAGCTCGTATAGTCTTATGTATTAATTTGATATTTCTGAATGTAGTGTTTTTCAAAATTGACAAGAGCTTTGAATGAGACTAAAAAAGAGAAGTACAGAGCTAAGACAGAAGTAATGTGTTTTTTCACCATAAGTATAATAAAGTATCACACATGCATTTAACGTTAACACAACTACCATAAAAGGTGTCAGAGAATGAATATTAGATTGAGCTAGAAGTTAAATGTTTTTAGTTGGAGACCATGGATTTTGATGGAGGTAATTTCTCCCTCACTAACCGCTGGTATCAATATGAAGATGAATGACTCTGTTTTTTATTTACATAGCTCTATTATCATGCATTGTTTGCCCTTGACACCTGCCTGGTCTATGCTCTGTGCTTAAGAAATTGCAATGCATTTATAACAGTGGTATGGGTGAAGATCCAGATTCCTAGATGCTGTGTGGAGTAGTGCTGTGCTCAGGAAGGGTTCGGTGAAAAGTGAGGATGGATGGAAGTGGATTGTGTAGAGTGTGAGTTGCAGAATGCAGGGAGTACTTTATGAGGGAGTCATTTCTATAGGAGTGTATTGGGTTGCGGTATTGCACTAATAATGTGAAAGGGGTATAGTTTGCAAGAAATGCCAGGTGTGACATCTAGGGTTGTAAACTGAGGAAACCTAAAGTGTGAAACTCTTACTTTTTGCAGAAAGGGTATAGCATAATGTGTATACACCGTTGATCAGCAGTGTCTTCTTCTTCCTGGGTACTTGTTGCAAGACCAAGCACTCTGCTGAAGAACTGATACTAGGACAGTCTTGTCACAACTTCTGCGAACAGGGAAAAATTTAACTGAGTTCTCATAAGAGCAGTGAGTTGCATTGCACCTCATTCACCATGCAATATGTCAACATCTGTAGGGACTTCTTCGGATTCATGGAAAGTGCCAAATTAAAAAGTACGTAATTGAGTGAAGTGCTCCTATCCTGTTCTGTTATGGAAGTGGTTGCATGTTCTTGACCTATTTCCTATTAACTCATTACATTCCATATAGCCGTCTTGGGAAGGTGGAACTCAATGACTTAGGCAACTGGTTAAAGAGGTTTTACAGCCAAACAAAGTAAATTACAGAGGCTGATAAACATCAGGTGTTACTAAGAGAGCATACACCAATTAATACACAAGCACAATCTAGCATGCCTTATGAAAATAGATTTTATAATTATGCTAAAGCATGTAGGTTGTTTCTACTCTATTGTCTGTTTGGTGTTCGACCACATGCTGTTGATGTCACTGGAAAGGGTTTGCACTCGCCTGTTGCCTATTTTAATTCCACTGGCTCCTTTTCCTTATAATTATCCGACAAATGTAATTGCAGGCTCTTCCCAGGCTGCATGACATTCCACAAATATGGTGCTTATAAATGTAACCGCTGATACTAATTAGTCTTGCCACCTGTCCCTTCAAAGACAAGAGTGTCCTTTAAATGTTTAATTCACCTGAGCGTCTCTCTTTGGGCAGTATGCAAGAGGTTCGCAGTGATTCTTCATAAATATTTCACATTTACAAGCTAAAATTGTCCTCGTGAAGTTCATGTGAATTTCCCAATTAGGCAATGCTGACCTTCAAATGCTGTGTTTGCTGCAAGTACTTCATAAATCGTGTCTGCAGACGAGCCGTATTGGCTGCTTCCATGGTATCGCGCGCAGAGGTCGTTTTGTGATGCGCATTTGCTCGCAGATATTTGAAGCTCTCTTCCACCATCCCAAAATAGCTTTGAATATTGCAATTAATGAGTCAGAAAGCCCCCTGTGCTTGGACTGGCAGTCACTTTAAATTGGCACCAATGATGGTTCAGCTCTGTTGAGGCACCAAGCCTGAGTGATGTAAGGCATCTATTTCTGGATTCTGAGCGTGTCTGCATCTCATTTGTGGCAGCTCAAAAAACAGCAAATAGAACTCTGCATTTTTGTACCTTTCTGTTTAGTTCGGGCAGTTCTCATTCAAAATTTCCAGGTCAGCCAGACAAGCAGTGTATAAATAAATGACCATATGTAGCAACATTTCAAATCCCATGTTTAGATTCATAATCCTTTTGTGACTGATAGGTCATAACTACTCAATTTACACCTGTTGGGATTAGACCCCAATCTCTGAAGCATGGACATTAACCAACTAAGCTAAGGCCCTACTGCAAAGGGCATTTATAGCCACTGAGCAATTGCAGTATCTCAAGTAATTTTGAGAGGAAGTATTATGCAAGGAGCATTTTACAAATTTCAGTATTTCAAATGGATTTTAGATACGGTTTTCTTACTAAGGAATATTCTTATCTACAGAAATTACTGTCTACTTGACCAAATTACACTATCTTTAAAACACATACCAGGGCATAAGCAGTTGCATATGGACAATTTCATAAAGAATGTTCCAAAATTTGAATAGAATAACGTTTTTCAAGAAGGAGCACATGGCCAACTTTCAAGGTGACAAAGTAACAACAATGATGTGAAACCATGCACCATCCATATTTGTAATATGGGAGGAAGGGCATTTTTTGATTTCCGTTCCAAGGGCCCGTTATCATAACACAGTTTTTTGTGACAGCCACAAAAGTTGTACATATTATATATCAATTTTTCACTCCTTAGCCATAGCCCTCAAGTCAGTCAAAAAGAACATTAAAAAGTTTTAGCTAACAAGAGAATGATGATAATGCAAAAAAAGACCAAGGACATTTAGAGGTTTAATCGCTAACCTAGACAGCCAGTTCAATTCAATTTCAAAATGACATTGCATCTAAATATCAATGACCACACATTCTAGAGAGGATATGAAAGTTTCCACTTGAAGAGCGCTGCTGAGGCCTCTGGGAGCAGTCAACCAGAGGGAATTAATGCCCCAAAGCATTTCACTTTCTGTTCATGAGTACCACATTCTACTAGTTATTATGCAAAGGAAAAGCAATGGAATGTCAACACTGCTTGATTTTTTGAGATGTCGTATATTCTAGAGGTGTACCAAATAGAAACATATTTTTGCACACCATAAGAAGGTCTACGGAAAACGTAATAATGCGTCTTAAAGAAATTCACAAGAAATTTTGGATTTTGAATAGTGCTTGGTGACGCATATGGTCCCGATATATCAAATGAATTTACCCATTATATGCCTTTGGGAACTGTGTTGATATATAAGGCCATGGGGGACCTCTGTAAAGCTATAGAATTGATTCTGCAGATGCATACCTGGGAGAAACCAGGTATGTTCTTTTCCTCTGCAATGCCGCTGTGGATCAAAATTCTCAATAAAATGTAAACTTGCAGAGAAATGTTTTGCATTTGTTTAACTGCGCCTGAGTGCATTACAAGTAGCATGAATTGAAATGTATTATGCAGTGCAAAAATTGGGAACCTAGCTACAGTTTGTGAGCGGAAAAATTATTTCCGACTTTGGGATTTTCTCCTGCTTTTGTTTAAACTAGTGCCAACTTACTTTGAAATATGGACAGATCTAGTATGTACATCACAATAAAGTGCAGATTATGCACACATTTTTATACATATATATTCACTGAATAAACACAAAGGTTGAAGTGGTGTTATAGTTAGAAATTGAAATGATATCTTAATTTAAATACCCAAAAACCCTTAGAAGTTCAATGAAAAAAACAAACGCCTAAGGGACATTATAATTAGGTGAAAAAGTCAGTTAAAACACACCCCAAACCCACTGAAATTCATCAGTTATAGTAATCTAAAGTAACTGTAAGTCGAGTAGTAAAGTAAATCTAACTCAGTTCCCCGTCATGCAGAGTGTTGTCATGAATGATGTAATTTCAGTGATGTTATCAATAATGCCATAGAGCATCTCATGAGTGATGTAATATGGGAGGAGGTAACGAGTCCGGCATGGCGAGGGCTCCGAAACCGCACCCTTACCCCTCTTGTAACAATTTGAAGGGTGTCATTTCAAGCAAGGCATACCTACTGACTTTGTCAAAGGGTCAAAATACAAAAAGCAGTGGGCCTATTGGCTCTATCAAGAGGTCAGCACACAAACATTTATAAAGCACACCTAATGGCTTCGTCAAAAAGTCACCAATAGCTATGACCAAACGTTTATGTCATAAATTCACACATTACAATGTTTAATAAGAGCGATTGCCTCTCAATTATTTTTAATTAAGCATTTTTAATAAAAGTATTTCATTAAATATGTTTTAAAGTCTGTTATTGACATTTTCAAGGCGCAAACTGTAGTAATAGAAGCAAACAAAAGGAGGCCCTGTATTGTAGCTGAAGACCATATAGCAGGGAATGCCCAAAATCTCCTGGGCAGGAAACAGCAGTGTGCCAGTGGATGGGGTCCCTGGAACACTGCTTGGATTGGGCCCTGGGATAAGCAGATACTTGGGAAAATGTAGGCTTGGCAAAGGAGGCCAAACACTATCTTTCCCAGGAACAAACCACTGGCCTCGAGGGATGGGGTCCTCTACTGTAGCTCAGGAAGTGGGCTGCATGCCCTCCTCATCTTAAATTGAAAACTGCCCTGGTGGGGTACCATATGCCTCATAGAAGCTCAGGTAGGTGGGTAAACCACCCCTTTCACATTCATTATAAGACCTGCCCTGGGGAATGTGGTCCTTGGGCCTCAGAGGCCGCATGGCCTCCTCCCTTATAATAAAAGTATTCTGGCATCCACCCCCTTCCAGGTCATGGCCCACCCTGTGGGACTTATTTGTAAATAGGTGGATATGTGGCACAGCTGGTAAAATAGTTTTTGGCACCATAGGGGTTTCTCTCGAATTCCCTACCAGGCCTGGGTGGGGGTGGGGGGGTGCAGGTCATCTCTACTGTGCCCCCTATATGTTTTTTTGCAATTTTAATTGCAAACCAGGGAACTGAGTCTTAGAGTTCTAAAATGGTTGAGATCACATCTTTGTTGATGTTGTGGCATCCAATCAGATCTTGTCTAGAGATCAGCTGGCTACACATATCTTCTGCAGAGTGAAATATACAATGTTTTTTAATTTTAACCTCCTATAAACTACTGAACAGATTGACATCAAATCATAAAAAAGCATGCTTCCTGGACCAAGATCTAGCTTTTTATCAAACATTGTTTGATTCCATTGAGAGCTAATGGCACTAGGGGATAATTATTTTAATATATTTTATCCTCCTGTGTCATTTTGCTTCTCTGACCTAACTATAACTACAGAGTGTCAATTGCTGTTGTGTTTTTCATACATATTTATATCTTTTTATATCTTTACTACCTAATGCCGGTCTACAAAAAGTGTTTTTTGACTTGCTTATATCTTTGTCGTTCTTTGATGAATCTTCACAAAATGTTCCCCAAAAAGTGTTACAGTGAGTCTTGTTGGGCATGGAAAGATTAAGCGTGATCTGTCAAAAGGAGGCTGAGAAAAAGGAGGGGTCAAAAACGGTGTGTTTCCCATATTAATTCTCATAGGAGCTTTAGACACCACTGCAGTCCGAACCGCTGGGTGGAAATACACAAAATGTGGCAGAAATCTAGCTTTTGCTCCTCAGATTGTGCGTTTTGTTATTTGGTGTAAATCCGTTCAGTAGTTGTTGAGAAATTTAAGAGAATCTAAATTTGTTTATCTGTGGTCGCGGCTAATTCGCGAATAATAATGAGCTTGTGCAGGGACATGCAGAGCTCTGATTGGATGAAAAAAGTTCAACCAGGAAGATTTTGGCAGCCATCTTGGGACTCGGCTTCCCACAAAAAAAAGGGGGTAGAGTATGAATACCCTAACCCTCTAGTCTTCCTCATGCAGTCCCAGAGGGATCCCAGCAGGGTAAAAAAAGTAAAAAGAACAAAATTGTTGCAAATTGGATACATTTGCATAGAAATTTACAGGCTCCCTCACTTTTTTGAAAAGGGCCCCTGAGTGGCGATATTATAAAAAAAAGTGGGGGGTAGCAAGGGGCCCCTCTCCAAGGGCTTAATTTGCTCCAGGTACCACCACTTCCATGGGGCTAATGCCATTTCTAATCAGTGGAGCCACGCGGACACTTGGTCCTCACGCACCATCACGTCAATGGCCCTTTGATTATAAAAATTGTACCTCCCTCGGGCATATGTGATTATGGTGCTGGGGCCACACGGACCCCCGCACCCTGGGGACCACCACTTCCCTGGGACCATTCTCTGCCCTGGGGACCACCACCTCCCCAGGGCAGGCTGTACAAATAAAAGGTGGGCGGCAAAGCAACTCCCTGCCTGCAGCCCTACATAGCCCTGGGGACCACCCCCGGGCTTACTCTTCGTATGCCCTGGGGCCCTACCTCCAGGACATAGCTGTTTACTTTAGCTTGGCAGGAGCTCACAGCTATCGTCAAGCTTCAGCAAACACTCTGCTTCAAGCAGGCCGGAGCTGTCAAAGTACTCCCACCTGCTAGAAGCAGAGGTTTCATCTCTTTTCCACCCTCAGACATACCAGAAAGAGATGAAACAATTGCTCTAGCACGGAAGTAGCTACCTTTCCAGCAGCTCCCTCCATTGTGCAGCAATGCCAGCTCTCTCAGGAGGGGGGAGCTGGCTGTGATCACGGGGTCCTTGACCCCCACCAGTGGTCCCTGTGAAAAGAAGAAGAAAGAGGCAAAATAAAGCTCAGAAACCAGCAGCAACAGGCAAAATATAGGCGAGAAATGAACAGAAAGAGACAAAATAAAGGTCAGAAATGACCAGAAAGAGGCTGAATAAATGTCAGCAATGAGCAGAAAGAGGCAAAATAAAGGTCAGAAACGAGTAGAAAGTGGGAAAATAAAGGTCAGCAAGGAGCAGCAAGATGCAAAATAGAGGATAATATCCCAGTAACCTTTGTTTTTTTCAGTGAGTAATGGGATTTCATTTGTGAACATGTGCACATCCAGCTAAAAAGTAATCCAATTCAGTGCCAGGACTAGTAAAGCAATGTCTGCAATACATTCTGATTCCATGTAATTTCCATGTGGGACACCCCCGCGCCGCACGGCCACCAGCTGCTGCGTGTGCACCTTGCCTGCCCTCTGCCTCGCTGCTGCCTCGTTTGCCGGTTGCCGGCTGCCTCCGCTGCGGTTGTTTTTGCCTTGTTTTTCTGTAATTTGTGCCTGTTTTTTATGTAATTTCTTTTTGCCTGTGTTTTGGTTTCCTTCCTTGCTGTCCGCCTACCTCGCCGCCCTCCGCCCTCCCTTCCCGCCACCGCCGCTTTTCCCCGCCCCTTTTTCTATTCTGTACCCTCCCCGCTCCCGCCTCCCAGCTGCTCCGCCCACCCGCGCACTTGGCCTTAAATGGCGACCGTGCGACGCAGGTGAGTGTGACCCACTTGTGGGACACCCCCGCGCCGCACGGCCACCAGCTGCTGCGTGTGCACCTTGCCTGCCCTCTGCCTCGCTGCTGCCTCGTTTGCCGGTCGCCGGCTGCCTCCGCTGCGGTTGTTTTTGCCTTGTTTTTCTGTAATTTGTGCCTGTTTTTTATGTAATTTCTTTTTGCCTGTGTTTTGGTTTCCTTCCTTGCTGTCCGCCTACCTCGCCGCCCTCCGCCCTCCCTTCCCGCCACCGCCGCTTTTCCCCGCCCCTTTCTCTATTCTGTACCCTCCCCGCTCCCGCCTCCCAGCTGCTCCGCCCACCCGCGCACTTGGCCTTAAATGGCGACCGTGCGACGCAGGTGAGTGTGACCCACTTGTGGGACACCCCCGCGCCGCACGGCCACCAGCTGCTGCGTGTGCACCTTGCCTGCCCTCTGCCTCGCTGCTGCCTCGTTTGCCGGTTGCCGGCTGCCTCCGCTGCGGTTGTTTTTGCCTTGTTTTTCTGTAATTTGTGCCTGTTTTTTATGTAATTTCTTTTTGCCTGTGTTTTGGTTTCCTTCCTTGCTGTCCGCCTACCTCGCCGCCCTCCGCCCTCCCTTCCCGCCACCGCCGCTTTTCCCCGCCCCTTTTTCTATTCTGTACCCTCCCCGCTCCCGCCTCCCAGCTGCTCCGCCCACCCGCGCACTTGGCCTTAAATGGCGACCGCGCGACGCAGGTGAGTGTGACCCACTTGTGGGACACCCCCGTGCCGCACGGCCACCAGCTGCTGCGTGTGCACCTTGCCTGCCCTCTGCCTCGCTGCTGCCTCGTTTGCCGGTTGCCGGCTGCCTCCGCTGCGGTTGTTTTTGCCTTGTTTTTCTGTAATTTGTGCCTGTTTTTTATGTAATTTCTTTTTGCCTGTGTTTTGGTTTCCTTCCTTGCTGTCCGCCTACCTCGCCGCCCTCCGCCCTCCCTTCCCGCCACCGCCGCTTTTCCCCGCTCCTTTTTCTATTCTGTACCCTCCCCGCTCCCGCCTCCCAGCTGCTCCGCCCATCCGCGCACTTCGCCTTAAATGGCGACCGTGCGAACGCGCAGCGGTCACGCGCAGCGGGCGCGCCGATTGTGCGCCGAAGGCGCTCCAAAGGTAAGCCCGTCTGCGCCCGTCCGCGACCGGATCGCGACCAGCGCCAGGACCCCTGGCCCACGAAGACCCCGACCGACCCGCCTGACGTACTCCACCGCCACCCTCACCGCTCTCAACACCGGCCGACTCCCAGATTGCCATCAAGCCACTCCACGACGCACCCACGGTCCTTTCAGCTGCCACGCCTGCAAGTTCACCTGCATCCGGACCTGCCTCGCACCAGCACCCGTCAAGTCGAACACCAGCAGCACCCACCTCAAGTGCATCCTGCTCAACACCCGCTCCGTCCATAGACACGCCGTCGAACTCTGGAACCTCCTAGACGCCACAGCCCCTGACGTTGCCTTCCTCACGGAGACCTGGATGAACGCCTCTTCAGCTCCCGACATCACCATCGCTATCCCAGAGGGCTACAAGATCATCCGGAGGGACCGCAACGCCAACCAGATGGGAGGAGGCATCGCCATCATCCACAGGAACACCATCCGTCTCACGACCAGCACCGACAACACCCTGACCAGCGCAGAACACCTGCATTTCCAGATCCACACCAACCCGAACACCACCCTCAGAGGCACCCTGATCTACCGACCCCCTGGACCACGCACACAATTCAGCGAGGACTTCGCCGACTTCGTCAGCCCGCATGCCCTCCCCTCCGCTTACTACATCCTCCTGGGAGACCTCAACTTCCATCTGGAAAACAACAACGACCGCAACACCAGCACCCTGCTCGACAACCTCGCCAACCTGGGACTCAAGCAACTGGTGTCCACCCCCACCCACCTCGCCGGACACACACTCGACGCAGTCTTCTCTTCCAGCACAGACATCGGCTTCAGCCACGCCACAGAGCTTCAATGGACGGACCACAGCTGCGTCCACTTCACCTTCAAGAGAACGACGACCCACCAACACCAGCAACAAGCCACCCGCAGAAGCTGGAACAAGATCACAGCAGACCAGCTCGCCACCTCCCTGAGCCAGCACCCTCCTGCCAGCTCAGCGGACCCCAGCCAGGCCGCCGACAACCTCACGAAGTGGATCAGCATCTGCGCGGACGAGCTCGCCCCACTGAGGACCCCGCCTAGCAGACCCGGCAGCAAGAAGGCCCCATGGTTCACCGACGAACTCAAGAGCTCCAAGAAGAACTGCCGAGCCCTCGAGAAAGTCTGGAAAAGGGAACCGACACCGGACAACAGGACCTCCTTCAAACTTGCCACCCGGAAACACCACCAGCTGATCCGCGCCGCCAAGAAAACAGCATTCAAGGACCGGTTGGACAACAACGCACACAACTGCAAGGAACTCTTCAACATCGTGAAAGAGCTTTCCAACCCCAGCGCAGGAAACAACGACATCACCCCATCGCAAGACCTCTGCAACTCCCTCGCTTCATACTTCCACAACAAGATCGCGGACATACACAACAGCTTCAACAACCAACCAACGCACACCATGACCGAACAACCACCCACCACCACCACCCTCCACGCCTGGACCCCGATCAGCACCGAAGACACCATCCGCACGATGAACTCCATCCACTCCGGATCACCGACCGACCCCTGCCCTCACCACGTCTTCAACAAGGCCGACGCTGTCATCGCACCCCACCTGCGAGACATCATCAACACATCCTTCGACACCACCATCTTCCCTGAGAGCTGGAAACACGCCGAACTCAGCGCTCTACTCAAGAAACCAACAGCGGACCCCACCGACCTCAAGAATTACCGCCCCATCTCGCTCCTCCCGTTTCCAGCCAAAGTCATCGAGAAGACCGTCAACAAGCAGATGGCCGCCTTCCTCGAGACAAATGGATCCCTCGACCCCTCACAGTCCGGCTTCCGAGCCAATCACAGCACCGAGACCGCCCTCATCGCCGCCACCGATGACATCCGAGCCCTGATGGACAATGGAGAAACAGCGGCCCTCATCCTCCTAGACCTCTCCGCGGCTTTTGACACGGTCTGCCACCGCACCCTAGTGCAGCGCCTCAACAACGCCGGAATCCAGGGGAAGGCACTGGAATGGATCATCTCCTTCCTCGACGGAAGAACACAGAGAGTCCGCCTACCACCGTACAAGTCAGAGGCCACCGAAGTCATCTGCGGCGTCCCCCAAGGATCCTCTCTGAGCCCCACCCTCTTCAACATCTACATGAGCCCCCTCGCGGCCATCGTACGCAAACACAACCTCAGCATAATCTCCTACGCCGACGACACCCAGCTGATCCTCTCCCTGACCAACGACCCCGCCGCCGCCAGAGCCAACCTGCACGAAGGGATGAAAGAGGTAGCCGAGTGGATGACGACCAGCCGCCTGAAACTGAACTCGGACAAGACGGAGGTCCTCATCCTGGGCTCCTCACCCTCCGCCTGGGACGACTCCTGGTGGCCTCCCGCCCTGGGCACCGCACCCAAACCGACAGACCATGCACGCAACCTGGGCGTCATCCTGGACTCCTCCCTCTCCATGACCAGGCAAGTCAACAACGTCTCCTCGGCGTGCTTCAACATCCTACGCATGCTACGGAAGATCTTCTGGTGGATCCCCACCGAGACCAGGAAGACCGTCACCCAGGCCCTCGTCACCAGCCGACTGGACTACGGCAACGCCCTCTACGCCGGTACCACCGCCAAGCTCCAGAAGAGACTCCAGCGGATCCAGAACGCCTCAGCCAGACTCATCCTCGACATCCCACGAACCAGCCACATCTCCGGACATCTGAGAGACCTTCACTGGCTCCCCGTCAACAAAAGAATCACCTTCCGCCTCCTCACCCACGCACACAAAGCCCTACACGACCAAGGCCCGAGCTACCTCAACAGCCGAGTCAACTTCTACGCTCCCAAACGCCACCTCCGATCAGCCAACCACGCCCTCGCCGCCGTTCCCCGCATCCGAAGGACGACAACAGGAGGAAGGTCCTTCTCCTACCTGGCCGCCAAAACCTGGAACTCCCTCCCGACCGACCTGCGCCTGACCCAAGACCACCTCTCCTTCGGGAAGAAGCTGAAGACCTGGCTGTTCGAGCAGTAGCGGCACCCCCCCCCCCCCCCCAGCGCCTTGAGACCCTACGGGTATGTAGCGCGCTTTATAAGTGTCACTGATTGATGGGTCATTTTATTTTGTAAAAAGAACAGAATGCAGAACAATGTCTAACATTCACCCCAGTACAGAGATTTTGGCCTAAATCCATAATTTTTTGCTCACCATGCCATTCCAGTTTGGACCCAGCCATATGCAAATCAGTCTTGAGCCTGCGCCCAATTGAAGACATGCACATCATTTTTATTACTTTTAATCAGACGTTTGAAAAGAATATATATATTCAGGTTGCCAAGGCCAGACCTACTTTTGCTTTACAGGTTTGCTTTGTATTATTGTGATAGTACATAGACTGTTTATAGATTGTTGTACTTTTGTTTTCATTTTTAGATATCTTTCTGAAATAAATCATTATGAACTGAACATAAGCGCTAATCTCAGCACTCACGTAATTTCTCTATAAATAATCACTTTTTCCATTACCGAATCCCAATTTAGCTTGGCGTATTTAAAAATCAGCCTGCTTCACTTTGGCGCCGAGGATCTAATGTCGCTTTGATGGCAGTGATACTTCCTTTGGCCTCCACAGGAGTCTGGTATCATGCCCTCTGTCCTCTTCAGGTTTCCGTTTCCAAACTGCTGCATCCTCTAATTCAGGATACTCTGTGCTATAATCTTACAAAAGAGTTAACATGAAGGTTCAAATAACGCAACAGGTGTTTAGGAAATGTGTTTGCATTGTAGGGCAGGGAACCAACTACGTATAAAGCACAGAGCTCAGTGAGAAACTCACGTTCACCGACGGCACCGCGTTGTGGAAAAAAGAGGCGAACGAGGGAAAAGCAGCTGACGTGCAGCTGATGTCAAAAGACAAACAGGAAGGAAGCATCGCGCGATCAATACACATTACGTTTTATGAGCACATTTTAAAAATACATCTGGGAAGGTAAAGTGTTCCCTCTAAAAGTAGGAAGAAAGTTTTGGAGACCAAGAACTATTATTTCAATTTACTTTACCCTATAATTGAGACCACTCGTCATCTTCTAAAAAAAGATGCCTTTAATGGTATGGACCCATTCTAAACTAATAGAAACACTTGCATATTCTGCGCCTTTGAAATGGGAAAACACATACAATTAGTGCATTAGCCCAACATTCCGAGGCATAAAATTAAAAATGGTAATACGGATCTGCTAAATAACTACTCAAGGACATTACAAATACAGGGGCTGCGTTACCGCACGGCATGTGCATATTTTTCTTAGTAAGGGGCATTTTATGTGGAGGTGTATCATTAACTCCCGAAAAGTTTGCAGTATTAAATGAGGCACTGCCTATGACACTTACAAATCTGTTCGTCACATTGACACATTTTAATTTTAGAACCTCTTCATCAAACCTAGCACTGACTGCATCATTGGGTCCAGAGCAAATGTTCTGTCATACCTTGAAAGATTCAACAACCACTGCTGTGGTGGCTGCCTACCAAGCACATGAACACATCCGTAAAACTCCTGTCCTCTAACCTGCAGCCCTGCCTGTCAATTAGACGTCTCCTCAACCGTGGCGGCTCCTCTGCTATAATATGTTATAGTATATAAGTTTTGTAAATAAGCAAAGTTGGAATATTTCGTCAGTGTAAATATTTGATGATATCCTACCCTGCCGTTGGCATTGCTAGCTTTTTGTTGTTGGTTTTACTTTTTGAAAGTATTCATTTCTATAAACAAGAATAGTTGGCAATGTATAGCACTGTTGACAAAATCAGGAAAGCTATATTTCTGACTAAATGGTTGTCTTATTGTTCTAAGCCCCTTACAAACTAATTGAGTAATCAGTGGTGGCACCTCCATTAGTGCAGAGGCGCACCGCCCCACTGCTTTCTCGCATTGCGAGAAGCAGAAAATAAAATGCTATTTTATATACCATTTTATTTTCGGCTTCTCGCGCTGCAAGAAAGCAGAAGGCATGGGTATGCCTGGTTGGGGGCGGACAGGCGGATATGCCTGTGAGGTTCCGTGGTTTTTGGAACCGGACTCCATTTTGTTTTACGGTGTTTGCGACGCCATTTTGTGTTGCCCTCACGTAGGCCATAGGGATAAACGAACGAATGAAGTTGCATGGGCCTCGTTGTCCATGTAAAGTTTAACGTGGGCCTTTTCGACTTATGAGTGAACTGTAAGATGCTGACCCCTTCACCTGAAACTGACCCTTTCACGAAACTGGTTTCTTTAGCTGAGCTTGTCTGTAATTGCAATCATTGTTCAGGATATCGTTAGCCTTTAGTTTCTTGCACATATCTTATCCTACACTACATCTGAATTGCTCTTTTCTTTATGTCTTTTCATTTCTGGGTAGTGCTTTCAATTATGGGTTTGTTCGGCTTTTGGTAATCGAATTTGGGACAGTCCTAATAATTAACTTGTGGGGTTGGTGCAATGTAAAGTGAGCTTTTTGGAATGTGATAATGTATAGAAATGTGTTTCTATTGGCCAGAATTTGCCGCAATGGGTGTGCATTCGTAATGAATTGAAAACAGCATAAAAAGTAGTGTCTTGCTCTACGAAAGTTGAGCAGTCTCCTGAGTTGTACACCGTGTTGTATTGCTTGGTTTACTGTTACTAACTGCAGCTAATAAATTTGATCTCTGACGCCACCTAGAAGTATTCCGTGTCTCTGTTTGCCAGGACAGGTGGACTCGAAGACATCGGGCGTGTCCCTGACGCCGCCGGTTCCGATTGACCCGGTTCTTCACCTGGTTCAAGGGTCGGAGAGGAGGGACTTGCACCACTGTGAGTACCCTGACTGTTTGATCGGCCCTGACATTGCAGCATGTGATTGGTTTACAGGAGGGGAGAGAGGATGCCTGTTCCTGTTCAGGAGCAGAGGAGGCGCGGGACCCAGCCCAGGAACAGAGGCGGTGAGGGAGCCGGTCTGGTAAGGTTTTGTTTTACTTTACCCCCCCTACCACTCGAGGTAACCCCCACGCGATAACCCCCATGCGACCCCCCCTCCCGCAAGATTTGCGAGCCGCGACTGTGGAGTAACCCCATGAACCTTTGGGTCTGGGCAGCAGCTGATACAAAAGAAAAAGAAAGCCCTGTCAGTACCAACGCCAATATTGGAAGGGACCTATATTTCTTTAACACCTTCAATGCTAAGGCTTTTCCCGCTGGGTGCTGACCATCGTGGAATCCCATTGTTCATGACAAGGTCAGCTCGTCATAAGCACAGCTCCAGTAAACTGCATGACGAGCTGGCCTTGTCATTAGCATGGAAGTGGTTAAGGGACCCAAAGAGCATAATACAATAACATTTCAAACAAACAAATAAATGAGACACAAGCTGGATGAACGCTACTGCTCACAGCATATATTAAGTTCAAAGTATATGAAACAATCTACGTGCATGTCAATGATTGGTTGCTCTCCATATGTGCACAGGTGTGACAAGAGTGCTCGTACAAATATGATCCAATTTGCCAGTGGAGAAAATAGTCCTGCCCGTAATAGGCTAATGCGGCCGTGGTCCACAACTTGAAAAAAGCTGATGCACACTTCAGCCATTCAGTGAGGTAGAAACGGGTCGTTTCTACCTCAGGGAATGGCCAGAGTGCCCATCAGCTTCTTTCAAGTTGCGGACCTCGGCCCCATTAGCCCATTCCAGGCAGAATTAACAGTAAAGGCTCATTCATGGTTAATTAGTTATTTTATTCAGTCCTATCTTCCTGAAGGGCTCTTGTGCAATCAACTTGGCGGCACATTGAAACCGATAGGACGAGCAGGCCTGCTGCCCTTTCCACTCAAAAGGTGTTTCTCATGCAATCTAAGGTTGCTCTTTTCCTCCACCATGTTGTGATGAAGACCCTCCTTGATGATATTATGCAACCATGCCATCCATAGGGTCGAAACTTCAACACTCTTTAAGAAGTTTGGATATAAGCATATTCCCCCCATGGACTTCTAAGGAACTCTTTTAGTTGCCCCTTGTGAACTGGATCATATTTGTATTGGTAGACGGCTAACAGGAGGCTTGTGCACAATGTTCGATTTTCTCTATATTTTCACCCTGTGTCATCTCCTTTTTACACCAGTCACTCTACACAAACACTCTGTCACACCTCTGAACATATTGGAGCAACCACTCATTTGACATATACATAGATTGTTTCATGTACTTTGAACGTAATACATGTTAGAGCAGCAATGTTCATCTGGGTAATGTGTCTTATTTATATGTTTGTTTGAAAAGTTATTGTATTATAGAAATATATGTCCACCCAAAAATCGTCTCTTCGTACAAACAGGGCTTTCTTTTGTATCATAGTACCAAGCAGGCAGTTTGGGGATTCACAAAGGACTTTTACGAGTACTATCTTTATGTTGCACTCGGGCGGACATAAAGATAGTTCTTGTAAATGCCCTTTGTGAATTCCCAAAGTTGTAAACTTAGACGTTTGATCTAAGCTTAGATCAAACGTCTAAAATTATCATTGTGAAGCGGGACCCCTGTGCTGCTGTATGCATAACACAGTCACTTATCCACTATTCCTTAGTCAGTAATTCAGTTCATCCTAGAAGGTTTTCTAAAAAAAGGCACTTTTGATTTGATTTGATTCACAGAGGGGAAAGTGTCACCTTCGGACACCTCGTGTGTGAAAAATGTCGGCCGTCTCAGGGGGAGAAAGTAGTGGTCTAGGACCCCCAATGATTTCCCAAAATCCATTTTGGAATGCAACTACAGGGACGATGGCCTACTGTTACTTGTACGTCTCCATCCTTGCATTTTCAGCCAAGGAAAGGGGTCGCACATTGTGACCTGTCTATATAATATTCATTTGTCAGGTTCTTTTGCGACCCTCTGTGAATGTGCAATTATTAATGCGACCTATGAATACATAGATCATGTTGCTAAACAACCCCTTTGATCAAAAAACGTTTTCATCCTTCTCAGGTCCTGATATACTGTGTGTACATCCTTTTAATTTACATTCTCAATATGCGTTTGACTTCTTTGGACACAATGTTTATCACTGGACGTTTTGGTGACGACTGTCACGGTGCACAGACATAATATCGACTCCAAAATATCGTTTGGACATAATATCGACTCCAAAATATCGTTTGGAGAAAATATCGACAGGACAGAATATAGACAGCCAAAATATCGTTTTTAAGGTAAGTGAAGTAATATCGTTTTTAAGGTAAGTGAAGTAATATCGTTTTTATTTTTAGGGTTCAGGGTCAGTTTTGGGTTTTTGGGTGAAGGGGTATTTTTAGGGTTCAGGGTCAGTTTTGGGTTTTTGGGTAAAGGGGTATTTTTAGGGTTCAGGGTCAGTTTTCAGTTTTTGGGCAAAGGGGTATTTTTAGGGTTCAGGGTCAGTTTTCAGTTTTTGGGCAAAGGGGTATTTTTAGGGTTCAGGGTCAGTTTTCAGTTTTTGGGCAAAGGGGTATTTTTAGGGTTCAGGGTCAGTTTTCAGTTTTTGGGTAAAGGGGTATTTTTAGGGTTCAGGGTCAGTTTTCAGTTTTTGGGTAAAGGGGTATTTTTAGGGTTCAGGGTCAGTTTTCAGTTTTTGGGTAAAGGGGTATTTTTAGGGTTCAGGGTCAGTTTTCAGTTTTTTGGGTATTATTTTATTATATTTTATTACTATATATATATGTTTAATAAATATGAAATAAAAAAATATGTATTTAACTTTCATTAATTATTTAATTATTATAAGTTAATTTAAGTAATTTTAAGTATATTTTAGTAATTAATTATTAATATTAATTTAATTTAACACTGTTTTTAGTAAATACGATTTTTTTTACAACTATATTTTTGTAAACGATATTTTTAACTCGATATTTTTGTACTTACCTGTTTGTAGATAGAAACTCGATATTTTGACTGTCGATATTTTCTCAACGATATTTTTGATGGTCGATATTCTGTCCGTCGATATTCTTTCAGTGATCCGACTGTCACATATCGTAATTATATTCCACCTCAAAAACCAGTTGGCCTGAGAATTGCACATAATCTTACACAATCACCATTTTTCACATAAAAATATATTTAGCATTTTGCAAGTTAATATCTGTTTTTTGCTACAATCTTTATCTCATTTGAAGGCTACACTCGTTTCTGCTTATTAATTTGAAAACTGAGAGGATGAGCAGAGAACAGGGGGTCTGCGTTAATCGGAAAGAGCAGTCGGAGTTCAAGCCTGGTGAGGCTGATGCACAATTGTGTACTTTATTTCCAGAAAATGATCTACTCTACCCTCACGTAGACGTGACACTAGTAGAAGAAGAGAACTCCCCCATTTACTGGGAGACACGTTTTAAAGCTATTGTATCCCTCCAAACTCTGTGATACAGCAAAAAGAGAAAGGTTGTTTGTCTTCGTGGTCTTACTTCTTCCCATAAGAGTAATTCTTATTTAACCAGACTAAACAGTTTTTACTTCGTTGAAAGTACTTATCAGAACATGTTTTTTTCTTTAATGCTTAAAGTAGAATAGAGGACAATATATGTTTCACGACTGTCCAATGTGAGACTGACCACAGGAAATTCCACGAACCTCTTCCACCAAACATTCAGAGTTGAATTGCCCTTCGTATTCTGTCTCCTTCCCTTTCTTCCTTCCTTCCTTCCTCCATCTCTCCTCATTCCCTTCATCCTCTCCTTCCTCCTTCCATTTTCAAAAGTTTTTAAAGCATTACCAGGTTGTACGCGTGCTTCACAAAAACTATAACTTAATACATTAATAAACTGGACGTATTTCTTGTGTAACCCAATTCACTTACTTGTAGGGTCAAAAATGGTGCAACTAACATGACCATATAAAACAACACAAATTTAAATTATTCTTACGCTATGTGATGCTTTTCCTTGCAAGGTCCTGTGATAAACATTGTATTCAAGGAAGTGAAACGCATATTGAGAATGTGAACTAAAATGATGTACACACAGTTTTTCAGAACTGAGAAGGATGAAAATGTTTGATTGAACCATGTTACTAAGAAAAGTCTCATATAATGGGAATGATTTTCAAAGGTAGAACAATGGAGTGACGGGAAAATCTCCTGCGCCAAAAGGTATCAGCAACAAATAGTGTTGGGGGCTGACCTGAGATCTCTAGTCAAAAGGCAACGGAGAAGCATTTTTAAAAGATATTCAGAGCTTTGCTGTATAATGCCTCGTGAACCTGACACAAACATTCAACACTTTTTTTACTAGTATCCAGTAGAGAACAGAAAATACATCATCCCTTCTTTTAGGAACAAGACTGACAGAAGAGTCTATGTTTTGAGTTTACACCTCGTTTTTGAGATCAGTCCTCCAAGTATACCAGTACAGTAGTTAATGTACAAAAAAGGTACCAGTAAAATGATGGGGATGCACGGATGAGGCAATGGTAATAATTAACCGATACAAATTAGTCAACGCATGCTCATAGAACGTGTCAAAAACATCAGCTACAGGGCAAGAACAGAATGATTATAGCAATACAATGAATCGCTCCATGCAGTTTTGTGGAGATGTCAAATACTAGGTCCTCCATAGTCACCTCTATTAATATTCAGCAACCTAGTACCCCCGACCAGAGACCATCCATCACTGACATAAAGACTTGGCCACCTCTAATACTCAAGGTACACTATATATTTCCTCTCGCACCACTCTGAATGTTGTTCAGTTTACAGATATTTACATTATACATTGTGTGTGGCATGCTTTGTTTGGCTTATCTGGGCTATTCTGGGAGAGGGAGCCTCCAAGAGGGTGCAACAACTCATGTACCTTCTTGCCCACAGCCTGCAATCCACCTCTACTCCATCATCGAACCTAAACTCCCTCTCCTCAGCTAATGCCCACTGAGACATATCTCTGGTCCATTCCTGAAAGGTAGGGCCATATTTCCTGTACTGCCATCTGATGGCAATGTGTCGCTGCCAGCAATAATCTCAATACAACAAATCTATAATTAACCTTCTTGGCCATGGAGATAATGCTGTATTAGTATGTCTATTCTAATATATCTCTATTCTAGTACGAGACACCTCCCTCAGACATTAAACTAATACCCCCCAAGTTTGCTTCACCTTGATACAGCTTCAATCCATGTGCCAAAAACCGGCCCCCTATGCACTAAATCTAGGGCACTTGGCCGATCTCATTTATACAATTTCTGACCCCCTCCAACAGGGTTTTAACAGCTCTAACTAAAATTATAATATTGTCCCAAATGTAATTACAGCAATACTAACATTGCCTCTTTTTTAAGCATCAGGATGAAAATCAAATGAAAATTCCCTGCTGCTTAAAATGTTAAATTTCATTTACAGATTTTTTATAACTAGGGCAAATTCCTCTGCTGTAGTTGTGCCAACGCATTATGATTGGGAGTAATTTAGGCTGAAGTGGCAAGTTGTGAGCTCTTTGAGGCTTACTCAACACCTTTACTGGTAGGCCTTTCTTTACGCCAATACAGTAGTTGATGTGTAAAAAGAGCACAGTGAGAAAGAGTGATGTAAGCATGAGTCAACTGTAAAGTTGTGATTTGACAGCAGAACCAAAAGGCTTTCACTAGTACAATTTTACAGTTTCACACTCCTCTCACTGGCTTTATATTGCTGTAGCTAAAAAATATGATATTGCCCCATGCTTAATAATAGAAATAACTGCATTTCACAGGCAGTAAGGTAAAATTAAAATATAAAGTCACTACCACTAAAGAAGCAATGTTCCGTCCACAGAAGGTCGTTTTACTCCAGGAAAATTCCTTTAAGAAAGCTGTGCCAGCAGATCTTGCTTGAGAGGTCTGCAGGCTGAAGCAACAAAATTCACACCTATAGTTTATTTGCTTTGCTATTACCTTCTTAGTAGAATTACTGTACACTTTGCTCTTGAAAGGTCCTTTTATTTAGTTAGTTGTAACTAATAAGGTGTAGAATGTTTTTAAATCCTATACATAGTAACATAGCTCCCGAATTAGAGCGTTCTATGAGAACAAAATGATTGCCCTTTAATGCAAACTAACAATATTTTGCTTCGTATGATATCACTCAAAACTCCTCATTCAGAGAAACTCTGCTTAGAAATAATTTGGTCAGAAAAACAATTATTAAAAATCAGATGGTTGGAAATAACTTGCTTAAAAGCTTCTTTGTACTGAAAATTCATTTGGTTTCAATAACTTAGCGTGACTGACTTGTTTTCTATTTCAACTTGTAGTTAAAATGTTTTCACTTTTCAGCTGCTTTTACCAGTCTAATCCTTCTTCCCTCTCTCTGATTCCAGCCTGTTTACCTTCCTCTGTCGCCTTCCATGCCAGGCTTCATCTAATGTTTGAGCTTGCCTCTTCTTATGGGGAAAGGTCATTTATTAAGTACACGAATATAGTGGTACCTTAATCAGATATTGATCCTAGAAATGAGCAATGTGCAACTACAGCTCAGCACCTGTGACAAATTTATTTGAATGATTTTGTACCGTTTGTTTAATTTACTGTTCATCAGCGGGCCAACTACCACTAGGACAAATGGAACCATCACTGAAACAAAAAAACATCCCACACATGGCAAAGGCTTCCATAACTTTCATGAATTTAATAACTGACCATGCTATGTGCACTGAAATAGAAAGGCCATCCGCTCATCGAAGGGTATGAGCACAACTCTCCTATGCACCCACCAAACGAATTTAGATTTGGAGATTTTTGAAAACGACCTCTAGCACATGAAACACATCACCAAAAAGAGACCAGACTGGCATGGTAACATTTCTCCTGCTTAGAAAGTGAAGGTGTTCTATCTATACAAAATTTCGCAAATACTGTGTAGACTGTCACATCTTGATGGAGGCAGTGCCTTGCTCCACAGCCTCCCAAGCATGGCACTGTGCCCACTGAATGTCATTCTGCATGCCACAGCATGCACCATCAAGGAGTGGAAGAAACTGAATTGCATCACCCTTACTATGATGGAACTTCACAATCATTTCTCTCATGCTCACATCCTCCTGGAGATGGGGGTAATGCAGGAACTCAGAAACTGTTAGCGCATCCCCATAACCATTAGAAGTGCTAAGCCTCCATCTACAATTCCACATCAGAGCCTCCTCGACCCTTGGAGTCTACAAGAAGCTGAAGACCTGGCTTTTCAATTCACCAAAGTACCATAGTAGGGCTAGACACACACACACACCTGCTTAGTGCCAGGATACCCTCTTGGGTGACAGTGCGCGTTACAAATACACATAACTTAACAAACTCTCCTCCAATTAAGTAAAAGGATTAAAATTCACCTCTTCAAAGTGCACTACATCGCAACACCTTTGGAAATTCCGTCCCTTTCTGACTACAGCGCCCCATTTCCCTTGACTTTGTAAATGTTAGTAGATAGTAATCTTGATAGTAGGACTTCTAGAGTGATCCTTTGCACTTGACCAGTTTTAAGTTGCACAAAAATTCACATAAATACATATCCAGAAGCGACATGAACTAACTCATAGAAATAGGCCATATGCAACTTGCCATGGTCTCCGCTCTGAGGAGACCAGCGAGGAGCAGCAGGGAGCAACCCATTGGAATGGGCCTTTCATGCAATCATACAAGTCAGCTTTGATGGGCTCTTTGTGGAGTGACATAGGAGTAAATATTATAAGACTCACATAGTAGATGCCTGGGGAGTCCACCAAGATATGGCCGAGATCAACCCAGAGGAATAGGTTCTATACAACCAACCACTACATAGGCTTTTAGGATTCCACCAAGGAATAACAATAACAGAGCAACTAATAGAAGTGAGCATCAGGTACCCAAACATGGTAAAACTCTGAGGGGCTGTGTGGCACTATATCAGAATCTGAAATATCAAATTGCGTCCACAATATCGATAACAAGTTATCATACATAGTGAAGTATAGTGCACCATGCATATATACACATCCACTTAGTGGTAGTCAATCTGGTGGTGTCAAACATACTGTTCTTATGAACCCATCCCTTGTTTCTTACCTCTGTCCCCCATTTAGGAATTGTTCGCAATATAAAAAAATCTGCTAAACAACTAAATAAGTGAGAATATTGTGCCTTATATGTTTGTATTCCATATGGGAAGAACTCATATAAAAAGTTAGACACAAAACTGGGTTCTACAAATGCTTTCTAAATATAGCAAGTCTTTTCTTGCACAAGTACAGGTTGTAGAACCCTCATTAGAGAAAGGTGCGAATGCAAGAATAGGCTGCAATGACCGATGATGATTATGTTGTGTTGTGTTCTCAGTGTTAGTATGGTGCCTTCTTTCACCAGAGTGGCACCTGGTCTGGGCGCCCTTTTCAGAGATTTGTATGATATCCAGAGCTCGAGTTGGGGGTACACGCAGGTACACGGCGTCCGCCCACTATTTTCACAGGGTTGACGCCGTCCCCCCTGGCAAGAAGTTAGGCCCCACAGAAATATGTTGAAGTTGTCCCAGTATAAGACACCAGGACACGTTCAGCAGCGCCTGTACGTTGTCTGCTTTCCATTCCCAGCAGCAACGTGCAGTCAGCGAGGGAGCCTTTTTTCTCCTCCAGCTCGGCCGAAGTTAAGGGGCCATCCGGCCTCCTTTTTTTTTTATATGCTGACTGGTGGCCGCCTGGAACCTCACACTTAAATGTAAATGCCACAGTGGGAAACAAAGGCACACAGCTTGCCTTCTCTTCACAGGCACTTAAGAGAGGCATGCTTTTGCCTTTGTTCTGTCCCTGTATATAAATGCAGACAGACACTGTAAGACTGTCAGATGGGTTAGTCTGTCCCAGTATTTCCCAGATATTTAAATAGCACTATTTTCTTTCTTTTATAGCGCTACGTTCTGACGTCATCAGGTTATTTGCATACTGTCTTACTTGGTCAGTCTCCCCACTTCTTTTTATAGGACTTGTGCCCTGATGAAAACTGTGTTTGCGACTTTAGCTCCCCGGGTGGAACAAACAATAACTGTTCCCCTGACGCCCAGTGGAGGAGTTGAAAGCCACTGCACATGCATTCCGTGTACCTCAGTCCTCAGGGACTTTAAAGACGCCACACCGAAAGTCTAACCCACTATGAGCTAATTTCCCAACACATCCCCTTTACCAGCTCTACATAATACAACAGAGAGCGGATGAGCAACTTCAGTTAATCAGCCGAGGAGTCCTCTTGTAGTCACGCTTCCCTTGAGAGGGTATTTCCAAGAGCTCCCTCTCAGCACGCTACATTCCTATTTAAAAATGCAGCAAAACATTAAATATGTATACATTTAATAGCATGTGCAGAACCGCAAATAAAGCAATTTAGCAACTGCCAGGAGGCCAGGAGTTCACCTGCTAGTCAGCAGGGAGACAATATATAGAGTAATGTCCGGAAACACGCGGCAAACCAGCCTTTGTGCAAACCTGAGCGTGACACTGACGCGGCTTGCACACTGTGGTCTTCGAAAGCAGGAAAGCGCTCCCTGTGAGTGTACGGAGGCCCAGAGGCAACACGGCCTAGGCACAGCTCTGACTTTGCATCGGGAGAATAGGTCAGGCTGCTACAGTGGTTAGCAGTGCAAGTAAATGATACTCAGACTCACAGTAGTTCTGATAGGTAACGATATGTCTTTCAAGTGATTCTCCATGCGCACAGATATATTTTATTCATGTTTTTCCATTCATGCACGAATTCATAAAGGGCCAATTCACAAAGGTTTTTGCAGAACGTCAATAAGCATTAATGTGGTGTTATGTTATGTTATGTTATGTTACGATTTTGTTAAGCGCGCAGCTGCCCCAGCTAAGGGGCGTCCCAGCGCTGTCAGTCTGATTGTACAAGATAGCAGATGTAGGCCAAGAAAACAGAGTCCCTAAGTCAGTGGAAAAGGAAGGTCTTTCCGGAAAATCAATATGTCCTCTATACCACGAATGAAGACTGGCAGAGAATTCCACAGTTTAGCCGCCAAGAGCCGAAAAGAACGGCCCCCGGCACGGCATAATTTAGTCCTTGGTATAGTTACCAGATGTTGACCCAAGGAGCGCAAGCTACGTTGGGGAATGTGGTGTTCTTTTAGGTGCTCTTACATGACTTTGTGAAGTGGCGCATAAACATCTAAAATGAGAATAGACGTGGGCTAATAAGGGAATATTCGTATTCAGTTAATACAAATAGAAATGACTGGGCCTCCTTACCCTTTGATTAACAGAGTTGGAGGATTACAAAGGCATGTAAGGGTACGTAAAGTAGTAATCCGGGAGTACTACTTCCCATACTCACAAATACTTTTGTGGCTTGGTCCCTATGTGAATTGTGTTATGTTATAGGTATGCTTCCCAAACTCTGGCTATTCAGGCGCTTGTGCTGCTCAATCAAGCTTCTGTCACTGTCTGATTAACTGTATGGCTGGAACCAAGACTACCTTTAAATCATTGATTTTCTTCCTAGCCCGGCTTCTCAATCATAAATATGCAAGTTTATATTTTATCCGAGTGCCTGATATCCCATGGAAGGTCTGGAGTATGAATTTCCATCTATCCTCCCCAGCCTTTGGAATAGAAAGGCCCTTATCCGCAGACCAAACCATTCCACAACATATATGTGCTATGAATACCCAGACCTTCATCAACGCCCAGCTATTTCCCGGAGGGTACTTAGCAGAAATATTCATCTCATATCCAGAGTGCCTGCTTCTCCATGCCAGACCGCCCATGAATTATCAGTCTTCTCCACACTGCCTGCTGTACCACAGTGCCTATTTTGCAAAAAACATAAGTGCCAGGACCCTTGTCAGGAGGCAAATGCAACTTGAGACACCTATTGCCCCTGCCAGCACTGCCAGTGACAGTATCAACACAACTACTGACCATCACACTCCTACAAGTGTTACAAATCAGAGTATTCCATCTCCCCGATGCTACAAGAATGGCTTGGGAGGCAGGTATTGGTAATTTTTTTACTGTATATTGAACAAATAAACAACTATTGTTGTCATCTCCAATTTAGAAATACAGTGCCACCATGTGGCAGACTGCCATGATTCCGGGTGCTGACAATTAAGTGCCAGTGCCAAGCACCAGAAACTACTGGCTCGAATTAAACACTGCTGTACCACCTTCATAACTGACCTTCTTACTAGCCCATGTTATTGCTATAACAAATACTTAAAATTCCCTTCTCCACAGTTCTTTTTATTATGCTACCTTTCCACAGATCCTGCTACTCTGTTTCTAATAGGTGACAGTAATATAAGACCTTCTCCCCTGTGCTTCTCAGGTCAGTTTGGATATGTATGTTAACATTAGAACCCTTTTCCATAACGCATGCCATATCATGATGGATATGCACTTTGAACAGTTAGGTATTCTTCCCTGCTGTCCCACACTATGGGGCTGATTACGATGGCGTATGGACTTCAGTCCGTCCGCCATCGTATCAGGGATTGAGACCACCTACCTACAAGGCGGCGGTCCCCCAGGGCTATTTATAATGCGGCCGCCACCGTGGCAGTTGCATTTACCATATTTTGTATTGCGGCGGGTGATGCGCTCTGCAGGACCCTCCGCAATACAAAACAGAGACCCCACACATATCCCTGCACTATGTGGCAGGCACCATGTTTTGCCTGCCACATGGTACAGGGATATGAAGGGAGGTCATAGGTGCCCCTCAACACCCACAACCAAGGGCCATGAGTGGAGGGGGCCCACAATGGGCCCCCAATGTCCCTTTTCGCAGGACTTTTCATGGCGGGTAACCCGCCATGAAACAGCTGTCACGAAAGGGACATCGTAATCCCTAGGACGGTGCATGGTAGGCACCGCCAGCATTGTATGGACGACAAGCCCCTCCTATGAACCGTCAGGCTCAAGGAGGCCGTCGGTGTGTGGCGGTCGGTCTTTATGACCGCCACACGTCCGCCCGCCATCATAATAGGGCAGGCGGTAAAGTTGGTTATGATGGAGGGGAGACCGCCACTGTCAGCCTGTAGGTGGTGGTCTCCCTGCCATTGTAATCAGCCTCTACATTCTACAGTATTTAGCTCTTATACCTACTCACTGTCATCACACAACATGTACTTGGCATGGAGACGCAGAAATTCTGCAAAGCCCCTCCAGTTCCATATCAGATGTATAGATGAACACTCAGCCCTTCTCCACAGGCTTCACTATTCAAGTTCAGATGTGACACTGCCCCACAGTGGAATGTCCAATCAGAGGGCTAAGCATGACTTTCAGTCCGACATTCTCTTCAGCACCCTTAGTTGCTTTAATATATTTTCTATATTAGTTACGCTTTCAGAAGCTTACTGTCAATCATTAGATTGTAGCAATAGGTAGTGCAATCTGGTGCAATCTGCTTACAAGAGAAATCCTCACTTTACAGAATTACCGATGGGACACTAGAATTAGCGGCATAAGAATGTTAGGAAAAGAAGCATGCTGTGGAGCTCTCATAGCGTGCATAGGAGATGTAACAAGATTTGCAATAAAATGGCGCTTCTACCTGTGGTTATATGATAAACAGCAAGTTCAACTCTACTTTGAAAGAGGACATTTCAATCTCATTTTTAAGTGCTTAGTTATCGCACTGTGACATCAGGACAGGCCCAATGTTAGTAGAAACTGCTGACTGATTCCCATTTGTGTACCTCAGCTCTGCCAACACTCACCCATCATGGGTTAAAGTAACGCATTCTGGGATTTTCCCTGCATTACCAAGGGGCTCCAGAAGGCTCACGCAAATCAGCTGATCAAAAGCTGACAGTGCGTGTTCCTAATTCTCTGTCTCTGCAACGGTGAAGGTCATTGTTAAGCAGCACGCCGCCCGCACCCGCCTCCTGCCACGTACCTGGGACACAATCAAGAGGAATGTTATGACCTAGATGTATGCTGCCCATCTCCAAGGTGCGCGCCTGAGTCTTCATTGGGTATCGTATTTTGCTCTACTCTAGTTGGGGCCTGGATACATACCATCAGGCCGCAAAGAGTGAGAGCTTTGTGTCCAGTGCTGTGTGTGCGGTGTACGTCTAGCCCCTGGAGGCCGGCTTCTAACAGTAAGAGGTACAGACTCACTTTGATATGCGGCTGGTGCCCTGCTTTATGAGGTACCAGAAGGTCTGTCGTCGTGTAGGGACGGCTCATACTTCGAGCTGGTGGCAGGTCATGTACAGTGATGTGCACCATCCCGTTGAAGATGGGTTGATCTAGAGACTTAGTAATGGAGTTCAGGATTTTAGAAATGTTGAAGTTGAAGAACTCAAATAGGTCTTCATGGCGTTATTGACATATGCATGGAAAGGTGTAAGGCTACCCCATACAGCCATCTCATACATTGCTTTAATTTACTGGGCTATGAGGTAAACTGAAGGAACTATGGAAGAGAAAGGACTGCAAGAGGGAGAACTAATAAGTGTACCCGTAGACTTCTGGGAACTAGTAAACAAACTCAGGGAAATAAGTGTTATGATCAGAAAAAGAAATATATACCATAATGGCCGTAGATTAATTTTTACAAACGTTAGGCCTAATACAGACTCTTATGCTGGAATAGGTCACCCTGTTTATGTATAAGCCAAAATAATTTATTGTTTCTATGTAGTTTCTCCTATTCCTTCTGATCTACCAGATCCTTTTGAATATACATGGACTAGTCCTATGCTTTAGTCCTCTTAGTCGACAAATGTTCGGGACTATATGTTATGTTTCAATCTCAGCATTTGTCTGGTGCATTCCACAGTTATAATGTCAGCACAGCACCTTGTTGATTTTGGTGGACTTTTCATCGTGGTATTTTCTATGGATTAGCTGTGGTCGTTTGGCTGGAGAAGTGGGTTCACCACTCTGTAAGTGAAACAAGCAGTCATTCGTCTTCCTTACACACAGCGTGGGAGGATTCAACTCCACTTGAGAAGTATTCCACGTACTTCAGTACAAAGTCGGTACAGTAGGAGTCACTGAGATCAATCTATCTTCCTGTGAGTACAGTGGTTATTACAAGTTGTAGTACACCAGCGGCCGATCTCAGCTCCTTCTGTCTAAAGCAGCGAGACCAGAGGCGGAACCTAGTTTTGTTCGTCAAAGCCGTCCTTGTTGTCCCACACCCTCTGGATGCATTTCATGAGTGTGCAGTTTCCAAACATCACTTCTTGGCACACACTTTAATATGTATATGGATGCAATTCAGGAGCAATTGTAAAACTACAGCTTAAGAAAATCCTCATATATCAAGAGATCAGCAGTTCACAAAGGTATATTTGTAAGCTAGAATACATGATAGAGAGGTAATAAGAGTATCATCAAATGACGTTGAAACTCACAAGACTGAAGATATTTAAATAAATACCGGTTTAGGTGATTTTTCTCAAGCACAGGTGCATTCAGTGCTTGATAATATATGGGAACTATTCTATGGTATAGGCATTATAGAGGGCAGAAAAGGAGGTGTATTTAGTTTGTTGTAGAGCGCGGTTCAGTATATAAAACCGGTGGGGATGAGTCTTGCTGGTATCCAGCTCTTATGGCCTGCACTCAGGCCACTGTTACTCCAAAGCCCTGGTATGCACTGGCAGAAGTGTGAGGTGTACCCTGAGCCTTTCTTGTCACTCTTACCATACAATGGTTGATCTGAGAGCTGAGCACTTTCTCAAAGTGGCTGCTGTTCCAGGTATATGAGGTGGAACCCCAGCTTTTCATCACATCCCAATGTAACAATACCTACACAAACCACAGCTACTAGTACTGCATGTTAATAGGAACTTTCATTCCTTCATCGTCTGCATGTTATTCCACTGCAAAAAGGTAGCATGGATATTCAACGTCTCTCCATAGCCATTGATATGGAATGAGAAGTATGTATCTTGAACAATCATCCCTTCACCCACTGCTCTGGCAATTCTATAGAAGGTATGTATATACTGGGAACACCCAAACCTTCTTCAATGTACAGCCCTTTTCCACAGCCACTGCTTCTCCACAGTCCATGTTTTCGCAAGGCAGACAAGTCAATATCTTTCAGACTCTGAAGTGGAGATTGGTCTATAGAAAATTAAAATGCATCCCCCCAGATTTGCTTGTAGTTTTGACCTAACACATGGGGGAAATTTAGTTTATTTTTTGTTTGAGTCACAATGAAAGCTATTGCAAACAGTGTCAGAGGCGTGCCCTAAAGAGGCGAGGCAGTCTGATGCCATTTACACCAGCGACTGAAGAAGATGATTTTTTTTTTTTTTATTGTTTTAAATTACATAATTAACTGCCAGACTGCATTTGGTACAACGTGTTTTTCTAATTTATGTATCCTTATGAATTAATGTTGACAGTATTACCTATCAATCAATCAACCTATGCATGTTTACTGCATTTTCTTGTCAATGCGATTATCACTAGAATGCACAGTAACCACTCAAGAGAACCTTGTATAAACATGGAATCTCTAGTGGAAGTTCTGCAAGTGTCCCCTCAATATTTTTATTGCCCTGGATTATTGAAGGCAGAAGTTTATTATCCTGGCAGTTCTCACCCACCTCATGCAGCTGATAAATAAAAGATGATGTATTTTGCTCTCCTATCACTACTAGAGAGAAAGGGCACAGATCTAATTAGTAAGATTCCCTGGAATCAAGGTGACAATCATATCCCACTCTCTACCAAGTTACCTCTTTCCTCTTTTGGTCTCCATATGCGTCACATTACTTTCCTTTTCCACCCTTTTGGCAACTCCCACTTCCATTTACTAAACTGAGTTCCCCCAACTCATTTCGAACTATCATTTTACTAAGAGTTGGCCCAAATCAATACATCTCTTGACAATCTTTAGCAGCTGTTGAATTATCTCCAACCTCAAAAAGCCTTTCTATACAGGCCCTCTAATATACAAATTCAGGTGTTTGACAAGAAAATTCACTACTCTCACTAGAGCTACTGCCATTTCAGATAAGATGTGTGGCATATTAAAAGGTGGTTATGCCCTAACATGAACATTCTCAATGCACTGGAAACAAATACTTTTTAAATTGAGAAATAAAAAAAATATAATCAATTTTAATTATACGGTTATTACATAACTTATGTCTAACTTAAAGAAAGCTTGTGAGGCATGACCAATCTTGATTACTTTAACCACATCACCTATTATGGAAGAAATATTTAACATATCAACAAAAAACCTTTCAGATGTTTCCAGTCAACCACCGTACAATTGCTATAATCCCATACAATTTGTATTTGCCAACGAAATATCGTCAGCCTCTCCTAGGGTGGCAAGGAATATTACCATTTCATTAAATACATTTGGAAGAAAAAGCATTTTCTACCTAGGTTCATTTGATCAAATAAACGTACAAATTAATTTGGAAAGTAGGCACTTTTTTCTCATCCTTGCTTGACTCTTACAACTTCAGGGGAAGAGTCACTGCTAACGGGCACTCAAAGAAGTTGTCTTATTTGAATATTTGTGCATAAAGAAGTTGGCGTCTGAGCTATATTTGTCATTAATACTGAATGTCATTTTCATGCACATACATTGCAGCCAGGGCATACAAAGCTACACTCACAACAATGAAAGCACAGAGCTAAAGTACATCACATTAATTGGAAGAAGGGTGCTTTGGATGGCGTTTTAGCCCAAAGTATCATTATAGTGTTATAAAGCAGTCAAAATGCAAGATAGTGGTAACTTGCATTTTCTCGTACCAAAAGCCGAGTGACATAGAAAGAACGCCATAGGCCTTAAGGTAAGCAAGGAATACAAATTCTCCTACCCTCAGGTTGTATAGGAAAAGAGGGGCCTCATGCTCCTGGGCCTCACTGAAAATGCACCTAGTTCACTAAACAACAGCTCTGCAAAAGCCTGTTAATGAAGAGTAATGTTGCTTTGCATAATATCTATACTACACCTTTTACATGCTGTTAAATAACATAGCTGATATTTTACTGCTAGGATAAGCTAATGAGTTGTATCTGGACTGCAAATAGGTTGTTGTGGCAAAAGGTATTTGATACCTCAATCCTACTACCTTCGATTTGGTATAGATAACAAATCATGCTATTGCCACAAAGTTATTGATAGCAATATTTTTAGCCGATATGGTAGAAAATAAAATAGAAGCCTAATGTCTCTTAAAAACCAATGCTCCTTTTTGAAAAAGTTTGTTTACGGTTGAAAAATGTGCGTGCTGAAATTCTGCCACCAAACTTTTCCTGGGAGGCTATTGCCTTAAACATCAAATTTCACACCTACTCTAGATTTGTTTTCCTATTTACTAAATAGAAGAAGCATCCTGTGTTGTAGAAAAAACATCTTTGATTTGTAACTTTTTGATAAAAAAGTTTTGCATCTTATTAAATACTTTAAGTAGCTGACAATTTAATTTGCAATAATCTGTTCTTTGATCACATACAATTATTTCCTCCTGTAACCTAACAGTTTGGCTTACCACACTAATTTACACAATCTTTCCAACTCCAATTTAAGCAACATGGGCTTTTAGTTAAAATGTTTACGTTATTGCATTTTTAATTTCATTGTCCCTTAAAAATCAATCTTCCTTTAAGTAAAAGTTCTTTATAGTGGGAAATGTACTTGAAGTTCTTCCAACATGTTTTGCTTGTAAGGCTGTTGCCTCAGGCAGCATATTTCACACCTACTCTATATCCGCTTGAAGCATCACTTACTGCAGAAAAATATATTTGATTTTAACTTTTAACTGTCACGGTTTTGCATCACATGAAACACTTTAAGTGGCTGGAAATTTCTATTTGCAAGGATCTGTTCTTTGATCACATAAAGGCATTTTCCTAATGCAACCAAACAAGTTTGCTTACCAGAGTAATTCACACAACCTTGCAAATTCCCACTAACACAGCCCATTTTCATAGCTCAAAGTATTATGTTCACAATTTAAGTTTTTCATATCAGATTGTTTGAAAAGAAACCTCTAGAATATGTTTTCGCTACTATAAAAGAACCGGTCTAAGATGGCGACCATGGTGCGTTAGAGGCGGTGAGACCTTTTTAATAAAGTTTGTTAAAAAAAAAAACAGCGCCCCCAAAAGAGACCCTCCGACGTAACGGAAGCCGCACACACAAGGATAGGTATAAAAGAAGTAGCGATATGCCGCCTGTACTATAAACTCGGATTATGGTTGTGGAAAGCAATTAGGTAATGCGGTTACGTTGTATTAAAAGGTAAGGAACTGCGGAAATTTTAGTCCCTGTGAGCAAGATGTCGTTAACTATTAGTTCCTGCTCACAGACAAACATTTTGACTGCCCCAGGAATCATAGTGGTGAAGGCAGGGAGGGGAGCGCCTTAGGTTTAAATATGATGGTGGGTTCTGCCTAAAATCCATGTAAGGAGCTGCAGGATTGGTGAACTTTGAATTACACAGAGCAAGATTCTCGTTAATTACCGAGAATGAGGTTCCCGCTCCCAAATAAACACCTAACGGCTCTAGTGATTACATCAGCCGCGGTTGGTAATGGGTGTATCTGCAGGGCAGTGATGTGGGGAGGGGGAGGGTCAGGGTGGGGGGTAGTAATCTATGGATTAAGGAGCTTTACTGGTAAGTAAACATATAAATAAATAAAATTAATTTCGTTGTGCATCTTATTTGGGGATGCAGTGCACACAACGAAATTCGTTTTATTTATTTATGTTTACTTACCTGTAAACTCCGTAATCCATAGATTACTACCCCCCACCCTGCCCCTCCCCCTCCCCACGCCACCGCCCTGCAAGTACACCCATTCCCGACCGCGGCTGGATTACATGCGGAGGAGTCAGGGATGGGAGCCCTTTTGAAGGAAAGTAGAGGGCATTTGCGGCCCCTTATCTACGTTACGACATAAATTCAGGGGCTTATTATTATTATTATTATTATTTTTAATAAAAAAAGATGGTCTGGAGACAAACATGCACGTAATACTGACGGGGAAGCATTTGACCTTACAGGGAGTCTTCTGTCATTTTCCATGTAGCCACAAACAAGCAAGCCTATTACAGCAGTGACGGGCAAACATTGAGACCCGTAATCTGCATATGAAACACGATCGGATTACGAGCAGGCCATAGAATTTTTTTTTTACCTATTTGGATTGAAGTTTTGGTCCCAGTATTCTGAAGGTGAGGACGATATATCCCTGCAATAAACTGACTGAGTACCCGATAATTTTAATTAAACTTAGCTAAAATTGAGCTTCAGGGTAACTTCAGTAAAAAATCCCTTTAGGGGCCAATCAGCGGGGAAGTGCCTCAAATGAAATCACCTTCTCTGCATCGAAGAATTGAACTTGCAGTTAATGAGGTAACACTTAAAAAACCAAGAAAAAGGTTGGATAAAATGTAACAAGTGTTTCTTAATATTACAGATATTATAAAATTCGTAATCCGCTTCACCTTAGTGATTTCAAAAAATTATTTATCTGAAACTCAGGGCAGTTGCACCGGTGAGTCATTGAACAAAAAAGAGTGTTGTTAGACATAGGGTGTCTGTGGATATAACTTATGAGAATGAATGATTATGGTTTGCTAAATTGAGGTCATGGTTTGCTAAATTGAGTTGCAGGTATGAATGGTTGGTGCACTTATAACTCGAGACAGGCAGAATTGTATAGGATTGGGATAAGAAAAAATGAAAAGAAAGTATTCTGTTAACGAATTGGGTGGGGCCCCTCCATGCACATTGCTGGGGTTGGAGGGGGTTCAAGTTGCGTTATGCCATTGATTCCCTACCTTGAAGAAAAACTGAGTGACTGCCCAACATACATATAATTCATTAGCAGTGTTGAGAATGGCTGAGTGGCATGTATGAATTGGGCTTCCACTTTACTATTACTCCAGCACTGCAAGAACATAGCTGCACTCCACAATCACGTACATCCTCGAGGGTTTTACTCCCACATGGTACATAATTCACGTATGTATTTTTCCTGAATATGTACGTGCAGGAGAACATCAAACGAACAGATATCTCTTAACATTTCTACTCTGCTGTGAGTTTCAAGATAATCTCGCAGTACTAACCACCAATCTCAGCAGATGCCTGGAAGAATCTCCATGGATACCAGGGAGATGTGCTGCCAGAGTCGGCATCCTGGGCACTCCTAGTGATGCAGGGGGATCTGCAGTCTTTCTTGCCATCGGGCCTGCCTGCAGTGACTCACACATGGCGCCCTCTTGGTTAGAAAACTAGACGGCGGGCCTCCGTTGAATGCCAGCGGGTTGTTGGCGTGGTTTGTTGCTGCTATTTATTTTTGTGACAGATGCTTTTTTTGCTTTTTGTACTTTTCTTTCCATTAACTCGCTGCCGTGCGCCATCTCTCAGAAGTGAACATCAACGAGAGTTGTTGGTCTCTCGCATGGGCTACAGTGCTGTTGCAGCAGTTTTTCAAACGCCACTAAACGACAACAGTATACATATTTAATATTTGACTGCATGAACATATTGTGTAGAGACAGGTCATTCTTGTAAAGTGCACACTCATGGGAAGCGTCGACATGCATAGGCTCAAGAGGGGGCTGACTTGTCATTTTAACAGTGTTTAGACTTTAAGCCTCACTGCTAGACATGAAGGAGATGAGTTAGGCAGTGGATATGGCGAAAAAATAGTATTAGTTAAATGTTCATAGATTTATCTTATAACACTTCCATTGTATCACTCTGTAGTATTTGGAGCTCCATCTTATCGTGTTTCCATTTAAAAATCATCACTTGCCTCTTGTGCTTGCTAACCAAAAGCAGTGAAATGTCATGCCTCAGCAAATGACTCCTAATTCCATATGGTTCCCCTTGGGAGGGCCATTATTACATTTGAAAATCCCATTTTAAATTCCAGTGATTGTGCCAAATTTGAAGATATAGGGTTTTGCACTATTTTGAAAGCACCTTGGCTTACGGGTACATTTGATCAACATAAACCTGCTCTATTTGCTTATTTTGCAAAGATTTCTACTAACAATACTAACATGAATTCCACATGGTTGGGCACCTTGCAAGAACCAGAGTTATTGGATCTATGAAAAGTTCACACTCTGCATAACTGCTAATGAACATTTCACCAACTTCAGAAAAATACTAGTTCTGGTTGCTTTCTAAAGTTTATCTTTGCATAGTGTAAGAAACAGAATATAACATTGCTCAAATATGTTAATTAATTTCCACTGGGTATATCTACTGAATAATACAATATGTATTTGAAACAATATAATCCCCAGGCTGTGCTAAAAAGGGAAATATAGTCTGTCTTGATAAACTAGAACTCAAAAGACAAAACCATGCTTGATTTACATTTTTGCTAATATAGGATTTAAGGGCAAATTTTCCAGACCATAACTATAAAGGGTACTGGACAACAGCCATGCAAAAAGGTAGGACAGGTGGAAGCAAAATTATGCATAAATTAGAGCTTTTTAATGGGACACAGTGAGAGTCGTTGTCTTTTTTTCGTTTTTATCATGAAGATGGTAAAACGTTTCTAATACTATGCATTAATTATGTTTGCAATGCTAGGACCAAAAAGGTACTTTTATCGCAGAGCAAATTCGACCATATTTGGACCGGTATTGTGCTTGTTCTTGAACTCATCACTCTGGGGAAGCCTCTAGGGAAAATAAAAACACAACTTTCTGTTGCAACAAATGGGTTTTGTTCAATATCCACAGCAGAATATAGAATCATTTGAAAACTACGAAGTTGTCAGACGCTTTTTTGTCAGAGATCTCTGGTGGAGGTTTGTGTGACTGGGTAGCTCATGATTTAATCTAGCACGACATTTTCCTATGGCAATGTCTCTATTCCATGCCAGCAATTTCAACATCTATCACTTTTCTACAGAATGATAGACAAGTCTTATGGTTTTATGTCTATGGATGTGTGCCTAACCTTCCCCTAAGGGTGTTCCAGTGTACAGTGGCACATATCCTGATAAACACAGACAATGAGCTAAATACTAAGAACAAAAGCTAAAACTGCACCTCGTTTCCAGAAACCCCCGAGATTTCACAAGCATTGGAAATGCCAACGTAACTGCGAGGTAATCTGTCAAAAATACAGCCTGCAGGCACAAAAATACTTACTGCACTCAAATAGATTTCTCCAGCGAGCCACGGCACAGCTGGCGGTTCCAGCCCTATGTTTTACAAAGATATCACGGTTTCCTAGTTTTTTTCGAGATGAAATGACACCATTTTTTTTTCTTTTTTCTAATTACTTAGAGGATCATAGAATGGCGCATAATGATTCACGGGCACGTAGTTCTTCCATAACGTTGATTGACAGTACTTTTCAGAGAACAAACCTATGGAACGTGATGTAATTAACATATTACATTCTGGAGCTAAAGTTTAAATGCAAAAGTGAAAAATAAGACACAATGGTCCTGATGTATGGACAGGCAGGTCGCAAATAGCTGGTGGAAATTTTGCACCAAGTTTAGCTATTTGTCTTTTATTTTGCAATGGGACCTATGAACTAATAAATTGCATCATAAAACGCTCACTCACAAACACAGACGGTTATAAAATGCCTTTCAAACCACAAAAAGTAATTCTGAAGATCACAAAACAATCTCTTACCTTCGCAACACCTGTGATATTGTCAATTTCAAGTTGTGCAACCACCTATCACAATGTTTATGAACACAAGAGTGTTTTGCATAAGCGGCTTATTATCCTTTAGGGTATTATAAAACATACCATTTTTAACATAAACAATAATGGTGTAACCCCGTTGTATTGCATGTTTTGTAACTGATGACAAAAAATATTGCATCCACTACATCGACATAAGTACTACATGGGAAGATAAGTCTAGATAAATAGATGTGGAGTAAAAAAAACTAATTATATACTTACATGAGTGTGTAGTGCAAGGCAATGCAGATGATACCATATTGTTGTAGTTTTAGTTTACCAATTTTGATATTGAGTCATATTGGTATTTTTTCAAAGGTATACTATCTGTTGTATGCAATTCTTGAGAGAGACATGAGGATACAGTCACTGACCATTGTCAATTGCACCCTACTCTTCTGTTCAAATAATCTGTATTCTAAAAGTCAATGGCTCAATTTAATTTCAGATAAAGTATCACATAAGAAATGGGGACAGACCCATAATTTGAAATCCAATTGACATATAAGGGGCAGTATCAATGATTTTTTATTTGTGTCCTCTTCTAATTTCTTCTAGTACCATCCTTTGTTATTCCATACATCTAATGAAGGGTATACTTTTATTGGAAACATTGATAGTTCCTCATCCATCCTCTTGGAATGTTCTTAACCACAGTATATGCCCCTCCAAAATATTTATAAGTTTGTCTATTTTTGTTAATTGTTCCTGTTCTATGTGACAAAACTCTTCTGAGTTTTTTGAATATTTCAGGGAACTAAAGGTTTTATCATGTTAACAAAATGGGGCTTTTGAGTAAAAGATTTCTTTATTAAGGTCATTGATAGTGTGAGACTTACATTCATTTCCTTTAAATAGTTCAGAGAAGTCACAAACAAACTGTGGTAAATGAAGATGCAGGGTAGCCAATTGTATAGGTAAAACAGGATAAGGTTTATTCTCAAGGTAGGAGTCTCAGGTTACAGGCAAAGATGGTGGTAAGGAAACCCCATGGGGAGCAGCATCCTTGCTGTTCAGCCCAATCATTCCAGCTGACATTCCACTCAAACCAGGCGCACATCAGCATTCTATGACCTCACACACTGACTGAGCTGCAGGTGACATATAACTAAAGAGAGAATGCATGTCAAAGACATGGAGATACCACACAAACCAAAGAAATAATTAGAGTAATACAGTATAGGCATAATTACAAATGTCCTGGATAAGAGGATATTAAATTGGTCTCTGCAGAGTTAATGATAGCAGAGGTTCCACTAACATTGAGAGTGCAGAATTTATGGGGACTCTGATTTGAAACCTAAAAATCCCTTTAGAGATGAGGACATATGCAGAGAACAGATAATTTAGGGCCCAATTCCCCCACTAAATCCTCATTTTGCTTAGGCATTTTCCTCGGCGATTTAGGCTGTTTCATCAACTGAAATCTGCAGTGTTACTGTGATTCTCAAAATTCTGATGCAGAGCTTTCCCAGACTTAGGGCCTGATTTGTACTTTGGCGGACAAGATAATCCATCACAAAAGTGATGGACTTCCCGTCCGTCATATTACAAGTGCATTATATCCAATGGCACAAGTGCATTATATCCAATGGCACTTGTAATACGGTGACGGGATATCCATTATGTTTGTGACGGTGTATCCCATCCGCTGAAATATAAATCAGGCCCTTACACAGATACCTTTATCTCTCTTATATGCCCTACCATATCTCTAAGTTCTGTTTCTGAAGACTGAAACTGTTATGTAGTACTATGTGATACCCTGAGATCTTCATCTGAGTTATAGTAGACTATGATGTCACAAATTAGGCATTAATGTTAATAAAGTATAGGCAATATGGTCAATCAGGGTACTTTTTCCGATTGTGTACAAAAATAAAAAAGGAAAAATAAAAAGAAGAATGGTCGGAGTTTATGGCTTTGATGGGATTCAGCCTTATGTGGAAGTGTTGCCCTCACACACCCACATAGGTGTCATGCTTCATCATAGGGTTATGCTCCTCATAGGACCGGCGCTGCAATGCCCATAGGCCCCGAAAGAGGGCTCTTTGGCAGAGATCTTTTTACATTAGCCATGATGGTGTATACAGGTATGAGGAGCTAAAGGATTGGTGATAAGAGTGATCTTAAATTACCTTCGGAAAGTCAAATCAAATGTATTCAAGGTTCCCAAGGTAAGGTTAAAAACTGTGTTAGGATAGTGGGCACTGGATTAGGAAGTGCCACTACCTGGAGAGTGTAATGTAATGAAGTATTGGAGTTTCATAAATCAGGTTGACATGTTTCAAGCCCTATTGGTACTGTCATGTATTCCTATAGGTTCTGAATCGATCCCCCTATTCCTGACCCTATTCTGGTTAAACTAACTATCAAGTTAACTAACAATCAGCCCATGAGGCAAGAAAAGCCCCCATGATGCAGATACCGTTATCTGACGCAGTCACACTACGGCACAGGAACGTGTTATCTGATTAGGTCATAACGCTTGAGATCTAATTAGACAAGCGACATTCCTCCAGCCCCTGATAAGGCATACGACGTTCTCATAACAAATCAAACCTATGACAACCTGGAAAATCCGTGCGGCCATTGTTTTGATTTCACAGAGAACTTTAGTAAAGAATGTGCTAACGAGCAAGTCGTATGACATCTTTATTGACGTATCTATGTCCATCCTTACGTCAATCCCGGCACCTTTAAGGTATAAATATTGCCGATCTTGCCCTATGCAAACACACGCGTGGTGACGAGACGGAGCAGCCATACTTGCCGAAGCCGAGAGCAGAAGCAGACCCCGCTGGCAGCAGCCCCGCCTTCCTGACGCGCTGAGAGACGCGCTGCTATCTCAAGCCGAGAGACCCAGCACCGGCGCTTCTGGGCAGCCCTCGCAGGCAGCCTGGAATATCGAGAGCAGAGAAAGAGATACCATTCCTCATTCATCCTAACTTCCAGGTACAGAACTGAATAACCCCTCACAGAGAATTCTTTAGTTATTCACTTGGCAAAAACAAACTTAACTTAAACTGTAACTTTCTATTCCCGCCCACGCATTAGACTTAGGTCAGGTACACGGGGTAGGCGTATTTAGAAACACCAGTTGAGTACGTTTAGTCAAATGTATATGTGTATGTAAATATATTTTAATCATTTTAAACATCATATGGCTCAGAAACCATATCAATGTTTTTACAGTATTATTTTATACTATTGCTTTTAATGTATGCACTTTACTTAACTATAAGTATTGCAATAATATCGATCCATTTCTCTTGTACGAGAAAAGAGACTGATCAATAAATAACACCTTTTTATTGAACACGCCCGTCTCTTCCTTTTCTCTACAATCTGATGAGACTAAGAATGCACGTACTGACTGAGTAAAATAATTGCCTTGTGCTCACACGACTCTCGAGATTGACTCTTGATTAGGGGAGAGCAAAGTTGTCATGTTCTATGGTTGTCAGAAACTAAATCCCTTCTTGTCTAATCAGGGAAGTTAATTCCTCCTTGAACATTCGAGAAAGTTTCTAGCGAACTCTGAGCTACGCTGGCAAACCCAAAACTTAAGTCTAGTATCGACAGTAGTAGACCTAGTTAACGTCTGGCCTAGGCCTTTACTGCTGTAGGTATTATTCCAATGCGCAGAGCCTATTGGGAAGATAGGAACTACACTACATGGCGCCCAACGCGTTTGGAAAGGGCGATAAAACTAACGTAAGACATTTAGAGTAACTCAGTCGTGCTTTCTCACTCAGACCCCTTTTCCCAAATACTCCAAAGACGTCTGGAGTGGGTGAAAGGTAATATCCTCCAAAACCTCGCAGGAGGGAACTCCTATGTAAGGTTCTTGGTATAGTCAACGTTGAAGGATAAACAGTTCCAAAATATTGTGCATCTAATCTTTGTTCCATTAAGAAACCTGATCTGCAAACAAACATAATACCATCCTGTCGGTAAAATGGGAGACAGTGATGAAGAAAGAGAGGCAGTTAGATTAGCAGCTGAAATAGTAGCAGCTGATACTGCAGCACTAGATGCGGACGGGGATATAATACTCATCCCGGTCGCCAAAAGGAAATCTATAACCTTAAAACTTATAGAAAATGGACTGACACCTAGAGGTGGCACAGTCATATTCGTAATTGAGGCACACGAATATCGGCAGACAGAGGTATACTATACATGGATACATTTTCCAGCAGCAAATGCTGTAACAAAGTACTTCCACTATTACAAAATAGAGGTTCCACCCGACATTTACACTCCTTTCGAGGAGGTGGAAGTACCACTCAAATTCCAAGAGCATTTGCTCTTATTTGATGGCGCCCTAATACATAACAATCACATTACAAGGCTCGGTCCTTTAGGTAGACCAGGAGCAACGTGGCCGGTCTTAGCCGGATACACACCACACCCAGACATCGAAGGGATGTCCACAGGAGAGCTGTTAATACAGCTAAAACAATTACTAAAAATTCATAGACAATTAGTCCAGTATGTAATGCGGACTTCAACAATTCAGCCAGCGATTAAACTTCCACAGCTGACCCCTCAACAGGGGAACACAAATAAAATCACACCACAGAACATCCAATCCTGCCTAGGTAAAGTTCCGGCTAAACGGGAACAAATACCATTCTGGTTGGCACAGAAAATCACCCAAATAGAGGCGGTGTTTCCTGACACCACCCCATTAGAAAAACACAGGATTCTGACTATATGTCTCCCAATGGGAATCGCACCACACATAGAGGACTGTGACACTTGGGGTACAGTCTTTGCTTCAATCTACACAAAAACGCACGGTGTTCCATCCATTTCGGTAATACCAGATGTGCTAAAACAAATTCAAGATGAATACGGTCCAGAACCAGCTTTAACTCTTGGTATGAAATTACTGAAAGACTTCAAGCAGGTCTCGGCTATATTATTAGCCAACATAAAAGGTGAAGCAGCAAACGTGGCGATCCGCCAGAGGTTAAAAGAGACAGATATAGCAGACCAACCAGCTGAAATTGCCAGAATCATAGAAAAATCCTATGAAGAACTAGGTAGAGATAGTTTAGGTGGAATACCAGTAAAACCGCAACTGACTGAAAGTCCAGAAAAAATATTTTTTAATAATAATTCACCAAAAAAGAACTGGGATGGAAACAAACAATCCAATCCTAAAGAAAAGAAATTCCAGTCCCGAGGAAGGTCTCCTAGGCGAAGGGAGAAATCTCCGAACCAGAGACACAGGTCACCACAGAGTGACCCCTCTGGGAAAAGATATAACCTTAGAAATAGGGATAATATTAAAAAACCTGATAGATATCAAGACATTGATACGCGTCCCTCTCAATCTTTTCAGAATTCCTCGCAGAAATCGGAAAGAAGAGGACGAGCAGAACAAAGAGAAGAGCACACCAAGTCCAAAGACAAGGAACCTGCTCAGCTAAAAAAGAAATTACAATTTCCAAAAAAGAAGGTAGCCAGTATCAAGGTAGTTAACAATGCCGAGAATACTGAGGACACAACTGAAAAACGGAGAGTGGGCTCAGACAATGCTAGACAGCGCAGCAGAAGTGAGCATAGCTCGCAAAGTCCTTATGAATCATCTGGAGACAGTGGACACGAATGAATATCTTCAAGTGGAAACTGCAGACACCAGAGTTAGCAAACCCCACAAGATATACGAGATAACATTACGTATAGAGGGAGATAAGACTAGGAAAATAAGGGGACTATTTTGGGATAATCTCTCCAAGGGCTATGATATCCTTCTAGCTGAAAAAGACTGGCCACCAGAGTTTGTCAGGGAGTGCCCTCATGGCGAAGAAGTAATTATGCCTGCCTTCTCGAATCAAATCCCGATTCATAAAAAATACACACTTGCTAGAAAGTGGGCAGTGGCCTTAGCACCTGCTTTATATAAAAATCATGTAGGATGGGATGAGGATTCTCCTCCTCACAAAATCCAGTTAAAATCACAACCTACTGCACAAAGGCAGTACCCAATTAAGCAAGAAGCTAAAAAACAGGTAAATGAAATACTAGATCAGCTAGAATACCAGGGGGTGATTGAAACTTGCACCTCACAAATGAACAATCCTTTTTTTCCGGTCTCCAAACCAGACAATTCATATCGTCTAGTTTTGGATTACCGACACCTTAACACATGTTGCAAAACCTTTGCAGTGCAAAACTCACACAGTGCTGCACTAATGAATAACATAGTGCGCAAAAAATACAAAACAACCTTGGACATCTCCAATGGATTCTTTTGTCAAAACATAGCACCAGAGAGCAGATATTTAACTGCATTCTCAGTAAATGGCACTCAAAAGCAATTCTGTCGGTTAGCCCAGGGGTACAAGAACAGCCCGGGGGTATTCTCAGCGAGAGTAACAGAATTACTACAGCTATATGATGATGAAGCATTATCTTATGTCGATGACATTTACTTAACAGATGATGACTTGGATACTCACTTGAAAAGAGTGAACACCATAATACTTGGGTTCGCAGCAGAGGGTTACAAATTCAACTTTAAAAAATCCAGAATTGCCCATCTGACAGTCCTGTTCTTAGGATATGAGTTATCAAGTGAAGGTAAAAGCCTGGCAGACAATTTCCTAGAGAAATGTGCCATAATCCAAGCTCCTAAAACACTAAAAAACCTACAGTCAATTCTAGGCTTCCTAAATTTCGGAAGAACATACATTGCAAATTACGCAGAAAGGGTCAAACCCCTTTATGATCTAATTAAACCAGACTTTAAAAGATTCAATTGGACTCAAACACACACAGAAATTTTGAGATCCTTACAAACAGATATGCTAATTAAAACAAAATTAGAAACACGTGATAACACCCGCAATCTTGGGATTCGAGTCATCCCAGGGAGATGCGGATTCACATACCTGACCTCTAATGAGGGAGAAAAGGTACCAATTGCATTAAAATCACACTTGTACACAGAAGCTGAACAGAAATTCAGCAATACAGAAAAATTGATTCGTGCAGTTCAAACCGCAATAGCTAGAGAAAAAGAGATAGCTGACGGTAGACATATCACAGTCAGAACAGCAGAATCAGCCTTTGAGGCACTAACAACACCGTGTAATTTATCAACAACAACATTGAATCCGGAATGGATACAATGGGTGAATTCAATCACAACGGACAAAGTATACTACTACTTTGATCCAGAACTAGAAGACTTAAAAAATCTAAAGTATGAAAAGACGTATCCTCTGCCAATCGACATTCTGCCTCTACGACATTACGCCTGTGTAATCTATACAGACGGACATGCTCAACCCTCCGTTTGGGGAGAACATGCATACAACCCCACATGTGAGATTACAAAAGAAGTGTGGCGAGGAGGTAAACTAAGACCTCTATTAACAAAAACACACTCAGTTGAAACTAATTCAGAACTACAAACTGAAATAATAGCATTAAAAATGGCGCTAGATAATGCGGATCGCGAATTCCCGACACTTATAGTGTCAGATTCATATTACTGCGTCAAAGCATATAACAAGGATTTGCAGACATGGATTCAGAACGGTTACAAAGATGACACAGATGCACCAATAAAGCAGAAATTGCTCTGGGAACAAATAGCTCTTTTACAAAAAGAACTACCAAAGACTCACGAGACTCACTCACTTGTGGGACACCCCCGCGCCGCACGGCCACCAGCTGATGCGTGTGCCCCTCCGCTGTGCGCTGCCTCGCTGCCTGTTTTGCCTGCATTGTGCTTGATTTCTCTTGTCTTTTCCCTTGTTTTGCGCCACCTGTAATTTGTGCTTGTTTTTTTTATCCCCCAGTCTTTTTTGGCCCGTGTTTAGCGTGTTTTGTGAAGAATTTGTGCCTGTTTCGCCGTCCCCTGTCCTGTTTCCCGCCTCCCTCGCCGCCCCCGCTTCCCGCCACCACTTGCGACCCCGCCCCTTTTTTCCTTGTGTTCCCTCCCCGCTCCCGCCTCCCAGCTGACCCGCCCACCCGCGCACTTGGCCTTAAAAGGCGACCGTGCGGTACAGGTAAGTGTGACCCACTTGTGGGACACCCCCGCGCCGCACGGCCACCAGCTGATGCGTGTGCCCCTCCGCTGTGCGCTGCCTCGCTGCCTGTTTTGCCTGCATTGTGCTTGATTTCTCTTGTCTTTTCCCTTGTTTTGCGCCACCTGTAATTTGTGCTTGTTTTTTTTTATCCCCCAGTCTTTTTTGGCCCGTGTTTAGCGTGTTTTGTGAAGAATTTGTGCCTGTTTCGCCGTCCCCTGTCCTGTTTCCCGCCTCCCTCGCCGCCCCCGCTTCCCGCCACCACTTGCGACCCCGCCCCTTTTTTCCTTGTGTTCCCTCCCCGCTCCCGCCTCCCAGCTGACCCGCCCACCCGCGCACTTCGCCTTAAATGGCGACCGTGCGAACGCGCAGCGGTCACGCGCAGCGGGCGCGCCGATTGTGCGCCGAAGGCGCGCCAAAGGTAAGCCCGTCTGCGCCCGTCCGCGACCGGACCGCGACCAGCGCCAGGACCCCTGGCCCCCACCGACGGAAGCCGACCCGACGAACCTACAGCGCCGCCGACCTCATCGCACTCAACACCGGCCGAATCCCAGGATGTCACCGAGCCGCCCCAAAGCACACCCACGGACCCTTCAGCTGCCACGCCTGCAAGTTCACCTGCATCCGGACCTTCCCTGAACCCGCCAAGCCGAACTCCAGCAGCACCCACCTCAAGTGTATCCTGCTCAACACCCGCTCCGTCCACAGACACGCCGTAGAACTCTGGAACCTGCTCGACACCACCACCCCCGACGTTGCCTTCATCACCGAGACCTGGATGAACGCCTCCTCAGCCCCAGACATCGCCATCGCCATCCCAGAGGGCTACAAGATCACCCGGAGGGACCGAAACGCCAACCAGACGGGAGGAGGCATCGCCATCATCCACAGAGACACCATCCGCATCACTACCAACACCGATGACACCCTCACCACCGCTGAACACCTGCACTTCCAGATCCACACCAACCCGAAGACCACCCTCAGAGGCACCCTGATCTACCGACCCCCGGGACCACGCACACGATTCAGCGAGGACATCGCCGACTTCATCAGCCCGCACGCTCTCCCCTCCGCCGACTACATCCTCCTGGGGGACCTCAACTTCCACCTGGAGAACAACAACGACCGCAACACCATCAGCCTGCTCGACAACCTCGACAACCTCGGACTCAAGCAACTGGTGACCACCCCCACCCACCTCGCCGGACACACACTCGACGCCGTCTTCTCATCCAGCAAAGACGTCACCTTCAGCCACGCAACAGGACTCCACTGGACGGACCACAGCTGCGTCCACTTCACCTTCAGAAGAACGACGATCCACCACCACCAGCAACAGGTTGCTCGAAGAAGCTGGAACAAGATCACAGCCGACCAGCTCACTGCTTCCCTGAGCCAGCACCCTCCCGCCAACTCAGCGAACCCCAGCCAGGCCGCCGACAACCTCACGAAATGGATCAACGACTGCGCGGACGAACTCGCCCCTCTGAGAACCCCACCCAGCCGATCCTGCAGCAGAAAAACACCATGGTTCACCGACGAACTCAAGAGCTCCAAGAAGAACTGTCGAGCCCTCGAGAAAGCCTGGAGAAGGGAACCAACGACGGACAACATGAACACCCTCAAGCTCGCCACCCGGAAACACCACCAACTGATCCGCGCCACCAAGAAAAATGCATACAAGGACCGGCTGGACAACAACGCACACAACTGCAAGGAACTCTTCAACATCGTGAAAGAGCTATCCAACCCCAACGCCGGAAACAACGACATCACCCCGTCGCAAGAACTCTGCAACTCCCTCGCGTCCTACTTCCACAACAAGATCACGGACATACACAACAGCTTCAACAACCAACCAACGCAAGCCACAACCGCAACGACGCCACCCACCACCACCCTCCGCACCTGGACCCCGATCAGCACCGAAGACACCATCCGCACCATGAACTCCATCCATTCCGGATCTCCGACTGACCCCTGCCCTCACCACGTCTTCAACAAAGCCGACGCTGTCCTCGCACCCCACCTGCGGGACATCATCAACACCTCCTTCGACTCCGCCACCTTCCCTGAGAGCTGGAAGCACGCCGAACTCAGCGCTCTCCTCAAGAAACCCACAGCAGACCCCACCGACCTCAAGAACTACCGTCCCATCTCGCTCCTCCCGTTCCCGGCCAAAGTCATCGAGAAGACCGTCAACAAACAGCTGGCCGCCTTCCTCGAGACGAATGGATCCCTCGACCCCTCACAGTCCGGCTTCCGAGCAAACCACAGCACCGAGACCGCCCTCATCGCCGCCACCGACGACCTTCGAACCCTGATGGACAACGGAGAAACAGCGGCCCTCATCCTCCTGGACCTCTCCGCGGCTTTCGACACTGTCTGCCACCGCACCCTAATACAGCGCCTCAGCAACATCGGAATCCAGGAGAAGGCACTGGAATGGATCACCTCCTTCCTCGACGGAAGAACACAAAGAGTCCGCCTACCACCGTACAAATCAGAGGCCACCGAAGTCATCTGCGGCGTCCCTCAAGGATCCTCACTGAGCCCCACCCTCTTCAACGTCTACATGAGCCCCCTCGCGGCCATCGCACGCCAACACAACCTCAACATAATCTCCTACGCCGACGACACCCAGCTGATCCTCTCCCTGACCAACGACCCCGCCACCGCCAGAGCCAACCTGCACGAAGGGATGAGAGACGTGGCCGAATGGATGACGACCAGCCGCCTGAAACTGAACTCAGACAAGACGGAGGTCCTCATCCTGGGCTCCACGCCCTCCGCCTGGGACGACTCCTGGTGGCCCCCCGCCCTGGGCACCGCACCCAAACCGACAGACCACGCACGCAACCTGGGCTTCATCCTGGACTCCTCCCTCTCCATGACCAGACAAGTCAACGCCGTCTCCTCGTCATGCTTCAACATCCTGCGCATGCTACGTAAGATCTTCCAGTGGATCCCCACCGAGACGAGGAAGACGGTCACCCAAGCCCTCGTCACCAGCCGTCTGGACTACGGCAACGCCCTCTACGCCGGAACCACTGCAAAACTCCAGAAGAGACTCCAGCGGATCCAGAACGCCTCGGCGAGACTCATCCTCGACATCCCCCGACGCAGCCACATCTCCGGACACCTGAGAGACCTGCACTGGCTCCCGGTCAACAAGAGAATCACCTTCCGACTCCTCACCCACGCACACAAAGCCCTACACGACCAAGGCCCGAGCTACCTCAACAACCGGATCAACTTCTACACTCCCAAGCGCCTCCTCAGATCAACCAACCACGCCCTCGCCGCCGTCCCCCGCATCCGAAGAGCGACAGCAGGAGGAAGATCCTTCTCCCACCTGGCCGCCAAGACCTGGAACTCACTTCCGACCAACCTGCGCCTGACCCAAGACCACCTCTCCTTCAGGAAGAAGCTCAAGACCTGGCTGTTCGAGCAGTAGCGGCACCCCCCCCCCCCCAGCGCCTTGAGACCCTACGGGTGAGTAGTGCGCTCTACAAATGACCTGATTGATTGATTGATTGAGTCATCAACGTGATGGCGTTCACGTTGTAGGGAATTCATTGGCTGAAACAGCCGCAGCGGCAGCCACTAAACCGGCTCCCGTAGATCGAAAAAAGCGTACATTAAAATACATTGACGGTGAAACAGTGCTGGCAGTGAAAACGTCATCAAAAGGCGACTGCTCAGCGTTACCGATCAACTATCCACTCAATTATACATACATAATCGATGCAAACTCCGTCCCTTTTGCTCGAATCCCTGGAGTGGGGGATAGAGTGATTCCAAACATGGACAGGAGAAGCTTGTTAATCGCAGACGCACATATGGGTGAGGGTCTCAGACACCTCAAACTGAAAGATTCTCTGGAAGAATTACAATCACGGTACTGGTGGCCAGGCATGAGCCTGCATTACACCATGTTTGTAAAAAACTGCCCAAACTGCAACAGAGATCGCAGTGGGGAGAGAAACAGTTTAATACCTCGTCTTATCAAGGCAGATAATATGACCAATAAAAAGCAGGGCTTGCGATTAACTTATACAGGCTACTTTCCACTTATAATGTAGATCACCAGCACTCGGCTGACGTCCGGACTGTTATACAAAGATTTGCGAGTCTAAATGGCATATACGCTAAGAGCATGCTACGTTAGACCATTGTTTTCACTCAGGCACACCAGCCTGGGGGGAAACATGGCCAAATGAGCACAGCCCAGCGGGAATCTTCTCACTTCCTTCCTTAGGGTACGGGATGGTGTAAAGAAAAAACCAAGGCAGAAAGCAATCTATAATAGAAAGGATATTAGGTTCGGGAGCTGGGTGGGTCAAACATCTAATAAGTGTCCAACGTAGTCTAAATAACTTGCCAAGAAATTCTCTGAAGGGATTCAGTCCGTACAAATTATTATTTGGAACTAGAATGATTATCTCTGACCTCGACAGTCAGACTTCAGTGGTTAAAGAAAAAAGCTTTGATGTCAAAGACCGTTTGGCTATTTTGCAGGACTTAAACAAAACAAGAAAAGACCTGAGCAACATACAGTTGAAAGAACAGCCAACAACCACTGAAGAATCACCACCTGTCCCAGCAAGACCTGTCTGGATTCCAAAAGTCGGGGATCTAGTCAGGGAGAAGATCGCGGTAAAGAAGGAATTTGGGCCTTCTTACAGAAAAGCAGTTCCTGTCTTGTCTGTCAACGGGACAAGATCAGTTGTACTACCGCCACTTGCTGGTAAAAAGGAGAACCGAGTTGTATCCATCGACCTGGTAAAACCACAACATGTGGCCGATAACAAACAGTAGGCCAAGTGGACTCCCAATAAGTAGCAGAACACCAAGGTTTGCTACCAGTACAGAGGTCCTATCGAGGAGGCTAATCACATTCGAAACGCCTGCAGAAGAACAACAAGGACTATGCAACGATGCAATAGAACTCAGACCTCTGAAAACCCAAATAAAAACATTTAGCAGAGACACACCAATCTACAATGGAGTACCAAGTGACAATGCAAGAAACAAAAATCCTGAAGCAATTGGAACAATTGACAGAACTGCATCCGGGTACTTCATCAACTTCGATGATTCCTCTGAAGGCTTCAGTGAATCAAAGACACAGCCATCATCAAAAACCTTTAAAGACAAAACTAAGGAACTTTTGAAACAACTGAAAGAAACATATCTGATTTCTCCATGGATTGAATTTTGGGTGGGTTTTGGTGCATTTATCCTCATACTTTGGCTAATCATGGTATTTACTTTGGGACGCTTCATTGAGGGAAAATATGCTAAAATGGACACAGCAAGTCAGAACATCAACTTGGTCCTCAAACCACACACATCTTCACACGTCGAGAAAAGAGAACTTTCTTCAGCCAACTTCACAGCCAATCCAATACCTGGTGGGGTAGCCTGGGACAACACTGACTATGAAATTTATGGTCCGGTTGAGATCCTGAAATATCCACACCAAATCAAGATCTCCTTGAGTGACTTTGCAAAACCAAACTCATTTGCTGATGATTGGGACTTCGAAAGCATTAATAACATGATGTCTGACTTAGTAATGTCTGCTAAATTTACCAAACATGATTATTTGCAAGGTTCTACAAATTATGATAGTATGTATTGCTATAACCACTATGGTAATCACTTTTTACATAGATCTGCACAACCTAGAAATGTTTTAAATTATAATCAATGGGAACATTGTGCAACACCTCCAAAAGGGAGCTCAAGAACCGTTTATGACAAATATTCATACTTTTCAGGTTTTAAAACAAGTAATGCTGAAACATTTTATTTTAAATTGTCAAACAAGACAGGGATGAAAACCATGATAACCAACACAAAGTTGATATATTCAGATTCATTCTTCGAAAAAATGAATACCTTTGGATTTGAAAAGTGTTTGGGGTACAAAAGAATGGCAAGTACAGGGTTTAGAAGCTTTGTTTAGAGCTTGCATGATCCCAGAACAAATGATATTTTTAAATGACACTGTTCAACAAACCACCTGTCTTGGCCTAGCCAAAATCAAAGATTTAAATAAACCGTCTATTCCAAAGCCAATAATGTTTAGCAATAACTCTGATACAGATGAAGAGATAGACGTAAAACATATATTAAACCAAAACAGAACACATCCTGATTGGAAACAATGGTTGATCTGGCCCACAGATACAAATAACTGTCAAGATAGATTCCTGAATAAAACACAGGGTTTCAAAATGACCAGGCCAGACCCTAGATATCCCCGAAGACATCACCCAGGGATAATAACAACCTACAGTGTGGGCAAATTATGCCTTCAATGGCTACAAACTTCCACACTGCCTGAAATTAAGCAACACCTAACTTTACTTACTGATGGTGCTGACTTGCGTGATTTCATACTGGGACCACGCAAACAGCGTCAAAAGCGTTTCATAGCAGCCTCTGTATATGCCGCATACAATGAGGCCTGGAAGGTTACTCAAATTGAGACAGCAGAGAGAATACGGGAAATTGACCGTATTAATTTGGAAAAATCACTTTCTGTAGTGGACAATGGGTTAATGACTCTGTCCTCCAGAATTTTTTCATTGGACAGCATTGTGTGTTCAGCAATCGATATATTATCGCAAGACTTACTGTTATTACAACATGGTCAGTCACAATTGCGTTCTATTGTACAGCTTGGCTGGACGTTACAAAATCTGCGTTCAGGCTATGTGCCTTGGCGTTTAATCAACACAACGTCACTATTCCAAATCTTTAACCTTACTGATAGACAAATCGGTATGGCGCAAAAGGGTGCTGATTATACAATCTTGAGCATTGAAAAACTAGAAAGATTACCAATGACAATGTCAGAACGACCTGTCAGTGAATGGATAATACACGGAATCATAAATATTCCAATCTCAACCTTCAGGTTTCAATACTGCCAAAAATATATACAGGCTGGCATGTACGAGAAATTGGGAAAGGGGTACCTTAAAACAACTTGGAACCTGCCCTATTCACATGCATGTGTCAGTAATAAAGGACAGAAAGTGTTTCTTAGTGGCAACAATTGTGCTATGTCACTAAGCGGCACGCTTCTGTGTAACGGAATTAGTTTGCATGGGGCCTGTGAAGGGAATTCATACAACCTTTCATGTCACCAGCATGGCGCACCTGCAACTGAAATAGAACCATTCTTTCAAAGACTCTATAATGGGAGTTACATTCTTATTGTAGACCGCAGATGTTGTAGTCTTATGCCCGGGACTCCTTATCTAGTCACTACGACTGCGAAGGTCAAGTGCTGTGGACGTTCTTTGTTCCCCAGCTCCTTTCCAGACATGGAGGCAAGGGCATGGCCCAATTTGAAAATTACTACTATTCGAATAGATACTTTAAGCAGAATGAAAACAGTGCTTCTTCAGACGCCTACAAGACTCACGTCATCAAAAGAAACGTATGATCTACAAGTCGAAAGGACGACTGCAGAGATACATACATTATTATCGACTAATTCCCCCGTACATTTCGCGGAAATCCTGAGCGAAATCTTAAATATTTCTGATACCACTGGGGTCTCAAAGGTATTTAAGACAGTATTTTCGATGGCATTAACACCATTCAAAGCCATACTGGGTATTTTTCCAGATTTCGTCCATTCGATTTTTGGCGGACTTCCCCTGATCCTGGGACTAATTGCAGGAATCCTATTCTTAGTCCTTATTTTTCGTTATGGCAACCCATGTCACAGATCAAACTCTCGCGACAATGGAAGATACGATCCTAGCCATTGGATACCGGGACCGGATATCAAAAATCCTGGGACTCTCCCGGCTTAGAGACCTGAACATGACTTGGTTTCTATCATTTCGACCAATGTGGCAAAGATGTGTTTTACCTGTATTGAGGTGTCTGCTATGCGGAGAAGAATGCGTGTTAGACACCTGTCTGACGCTACAATCGGATGCGCCAGTGGATGCAGATACATTGTTGGTTCCTACCAAGGTTCACGCTTTGTGCTGCCCTCAAAGGCTGCCAATCCTGATGACGGCATTCCTGGAATCTTCACCACTACGATTGAAGAGTAGTGAAGTTCAAGATGAAAGCAGCATCGATCAGGTACGACCTTCTGTCAGCAATGCGAATCAGAATGTCAATGGAGGCAATCATGCGCACGAATGCATGGTTACACCTATTTCCGACTTAGTGGAACTTTCCCATGAAGCTGTTGACAGTTTTTTCGAAAGCCTTAATGATATGATGTTCTCTCCAGAACAGAAATAGAGACTTTTGAGCAAGCTCGCACACGGCGTTCCCTGAATTCGGCCTTCAACTTTAAAAATAAAGTCACATGAACAATTTTTCCCACCAGTTCACGGACAGCAATTTTTAGCAGCCCCAAATTGTTTTTTACAAAATTTTCGGGACACTTATATTCTGCTTAAAGTAAGAAACTATTCCTAGAGAACTAAGATTTCTATTTTTAGATACTTTATAAACTTTAGTTGCCCGCTGGGATGTTCACAAATATTTTATTATGTGATGAAATGGTCTCGAACTTCCTTTCTGTATAGCTATATTAAGAGCCATTTCATGTGTATTTCTCATATACCAAATAAGCAATAATGCATACAAATGCGTGTTTACTTTAGCGTTTAATTCATAGCTTAAGTGCATACAATATATATGACTGCAATTCAGTATATTTGAAAGTTTCAAAATGCATTTATGTATTTTGGGGTGGTAAGGTATACACTATACTCTATAGTATGTTGTACTATGTTATACTATGCATAGATTAGTAAATATGACCATAGTTAGCGTGGAGTGGGTGTCATGTATTCCTATAGGTTCTGAATCGATCCCCCTTTTCCTGACCCTATTCTGGTTAAACTAACTATCAAGTTAACTAACAATCAGCCCATGAGGCAAGAAAAGTCCCCATGATGCAGATACCGTTATCTGACGCAGTCACACTACGGCACAGGAACGTGTTATCTGATTAGGTCATAACGCTTGAGATCTAATTAGACAAGCGACATTCCTCCAGCCCCTGATAAGGCATACGACGTTCTCATAACAAATCAAACCTATGACAACCTGGAAAATCCGTGCGGCCATTGTTTTGATTTCACAGAGAACTTTAGTAAAGAATGTGCTAACGAGCAAGTCGTATGACATCTTTATTGACGTATCTATGTCCATCCTTACGTCAATCCCGGCACCTTTAAGGTATAAATATTGCCGATCTTGCCCTATGCAAACACACGCGTGGTGACGAGACGGAGCAGCCATACTTGCCGAAGCCGAGAGCAGAAGCAGACCCCGCTGGCAGCAGCCCCGCCTTCCTGACGCGCTGAGAGACGCGCTGCTATCTCAAGCCGAGAGACCCAGCACCGGCGCTTCTGGGCAGCCCTCGCAGGCAGCCTGGAATATCGAGAGCAGAGAAAGAGATACCATTCCTCATTCATCCTAACTTCCAGGTACAGAACTGAATAACCCCTCACAGAGAATTCTTTAGTTATTCACTTGGCAAAAACAAACTTAACTTAAACTGTAACTTTCTATTCCCGCCCACGCATTAGACTTAGGTCAGGTACACGGGGTAGGGGTATTTAGAAACACCAGTTGAGTACGTTTAGTCAAATGTATATGTGTATGTAAATATATTTTAATCATTTTAAACATCATATGGCTCAGAAACCATATCAATGTTTTTACAGTATTATTTTATACTATTGCTTTTAATGTATGCACTTTACTTAACTATAAGTATTGCAATAATATCGATCCATTTCTCTTGTACGAGAAAAGAGACTGATCAATAAATAACACCTTTTTATTGAACACGCCCGTCTCTTCCTTTTCTCTACAATCTGATGAGACTAAGAATGCACGTACTGACTGAGTAAAATAATTGCCTTGTGCTCACACGACTCTCGAGATTGACTCTTGATTAGGGGAGAGCAAAGTTGTCATGTTCTATGGTTGTCAGAAACTAAATCCCTTCTTGTCTAATCAGGGAAGTTAATTCCTCCTTGAACATTCGAGAAAGTTTCTAGCGAACTCTGAGCTACGCTGGCAAACCCAAAACTTAAGTCTAGTATCGACAGTAGTAGACCTAGTTAACGTCTGGCCTAGGCCTTTACTGCTGTAGGTATTATTCCAATGCGCAGAGCCTATTGGGAAGATAGGAACTACACTACAGTACAGACTGGACCGCATGCTTATTGTGGTTTGGTCTTGTGTGCGGCGTATTGCCTATGACCTACCCCTCTCCCTGCCATCCTGTAAATCTTATAGGAAGGCAGGGAGAGGGGTCGGTCACTGGCGATACGCCACACACAAGACCAAACCACAATAAACACGCGGTCCTGTGCCTTGACGTAAGGCACACTTTGGCCTATTATAGGTGGTTGGTTTATGGATAGCTTTTGGGGTGAGCAACTTACAGCTTCTAATGATCATATGCGTCATAACCAGGGTCAACATAAGACTATACCTAAGACAATCTCCCTAAACTAGGGGGATACATGCACTCTTGGTCCTGAAGAAACCCCAATCCTTTAGCTCCTCACACCTGCATGCACCATCACGCCTAATGTAAAAAAATCTCTGCCAAAGAGTCCTCTCTCGCGGCCCGTGAGGCATTGCAGTACCGACCTCACAAGGAGCATAACCCTATGATGAAGCATGACACCTATATAGGTGTGTGAGGACAACACTTCCAAATAAGGAAAATTCCCCTCAAATCCATAAATGATTCTTCTTTTCATTTTTTCTTTTTGTTCACATTAGGAAGAAGTACCCTGATTGAACATATACATTATTTAGGAGCAGGGTTACTGGACCTTAATCTAGCTCCTAGTTCCCCCTTGACCTGTTTGATAATATAGAGTACTTTAAATAAGGCCACCAAAATAAAGCATATTGTTGGTGAGGATTAAATGTATTAATAGTATTAAGTTTGCGGTGCTCTATTTTTGTTATGCTATTGCTAAATGGATTTCATAATTGTTAATAAATTAAATTTCTGCATTGTTATTTACTATTGATTTAAGGATAACGTATTTTATTCTGTTGTAAAATGTGACTGATTGTTTACATATATACGGTCTAATAAAAGATGATAATATTATTATCCCCAAAAAATGCATACGTTTTGTTTGTTGATTGATAGCATGTGGCATCTTTAAATTCAAATTTCTGTAGCAAAGGTCAACATATTAGTAATTCCAATCACTCGGTTACCTGCACCTTTAATATATTTTACAATATTTGCATACTTCATCTGGGCGGTATCATGGCACAGTAACACTGATAGATGGACTTTCATAAGTAGGTGATTCTATATTTGTTCAGAAATTCCACTAAGTGCTGTAAAGCCACTGCTACCTGCATGCAGCGCTGTGAAAAATTCCACACATAAAAAATAGTAAGGATTTAGAAATTATAATTCATTTAGCGCCGAGGTGAGGTAGTACTTCGAAATATAGTCGCATTTTGATTGCCTGCCTTTTTTTCCACACAAAAATAGTTAATGCGCTAAATTGGCTAATTGGCTTACTTGCAAGGAAGTTACAGCCTGATTCATCAAGGTACCGTTTTGCGAGTCTCTAATAGAGATTCATAAGGAATCGCTATTAGAGACTCGCAAAACGGTATTCACGTAGGAATTGCTAAATAAATAGCGATTCCTACACATTCCTTATTTGCGAGTAGCAAATTGCTACTCGCAAATAAGGAATACTCCCCATTCATTCCTGTGGGCCAAAAGGCCCATAGGAATGAATGGGGAATATTCCTTATTTGCGAGTAGCAATTTGCTACTCGCAAATAAGATAGCGATTTAAAGGGTGCCAGGGGTGTCCAAAGGACACCCTGTAGCACCCCTTAAATGCAAATTGGAACAGGTGTTGCGCACACACATGTCCAAAGGACATGTGTGTGTGCAACATGCAACTTAGAAAAATGCTTTTAAAAGCATTTTTCTAAGTTTTTGCTATTTACCGAGAGGTCTGACCTCTCGGTAAATAGCGGCCCGAAATTGCGAATTAGCAATTTAAAATTGGTTGATGAATTGCATTTAAGGAATCTCTAATAGAGATTCCTTAAATGCAATTCCTCGCACAATAGCGAATTCTGTAATAGCGATTATTGCATTTGGGATGATGAATCCCAAATGCAACAATTGCGCTCGCAAAGGGCCAGATTCTCAGAATCTGGCCCTTTGTGAGCCGATTTTCGTTTCATGAATCAGGCTGTTACTGGCTATACAATGAGAAATAGGTAGCATGCTTAGTGCTTTTTTTGTTTTCTATCTTGCAACTAACGATTAAATCTATTTATATTCCTGCATGTCATCGAGTTTAAGTCTAAGAATGTGCTCCGTTTGTATAAATAGGAGTTACAACCCATTAAAAAAGAACGCATCCCAAAAATTATTATTCAAGTCTTGTCTTTGCCCCCTATAAATAAATCACAAAATTAAAACATCTCAAAACATGTCAAACGAGGGAGTGTGTTAGTAAAAGAAAGCTTTTAACTCTATTTATTCATTGAATCTACAATTCACAAATAAATCCTGCTTAACAAAAAGATTTTTTAGGGTTATTAGCTGGACATCTCGCACAAGCACCAAAATAGGATTACGAATTTTAAGCCTCTGTCCGAAATCAAACTGAGCACAAGATCTCACAATTCCACAAAGCCATCTAGTTTAATACAGCAGAAACCCAAGCACACTATTATGACTCCTTCCTCAAAGAAATGTGTGCAGATCCAGGCAACCTACCCACTGTTGGACGAATATCAGGCAAACCATGTGCTATTAACAGGTGCAGCCCGTGCAGGTAAGAGCGGTGGGGCAGAGGGCGGGGATGGGGTGGGAGTTCACAGACGACAAAGTAAAATTTAATTTTAGAAAAAGAAAACCACTTACCTCGCGCACACCGCATCGCTGAATAGGCGATGCGGCGAGCGCAAGGTAATGCGTCGCATCACAGACTCAGCGATATGGTGAGCGGAAGGTAAGTGGTTTTTGTTTTTTCAATTTAAGTTTACCTCGTGGTCGTCTCTCGACTGCCCCCACTGGCCCCACCACTCTTACCGGCATGGGCCACACCTGGCTATTACTTAACACTAGTAATTGTACAACTGTAATCTGACTGTATCTTCAGCCAGGGCTGAGGAAAGGAAAACATACTAATTAATACTAGGGACAGGTTCATGGCTTCCTTAGATAAAGGAAATGCCTGTCTCCTACATCATCCAAGATAAGAGCTCTGTCAAATTGGTTTAGTCAACAGGCATTCAGGAGACTAAGGGTCTTTGGAAAACTGTCACAAACGTGTTACAAGCTCCATTAGATATAATGTACTTGTAAGACCTCAGATGGGATATCAGTCACGTATGTGATGGAGAAACCTGTCCACCGAACTCAAAATCAGGCGCTAACACACTGAAGCAGACGCCGAGGACTAGGAGTTCAAGGCTCAAAGTTGTGGAATGCTATGAACACAACCATGAGGGTAGAACCCAACTATCTGCTCATCAGGAAACTCCTGAAGACTTGAGAAATTCAGACTGGCTTTGGACTAGACCATCGAACTGGTGACAGTGATTGAGGAATATTAACCCATTCGCTGCGGCGCGCTAGGGGGGCCGAGCGGCGCTCGCATGCTCGTGACGGAGCCGCTTCGTCACGAGCCGCGGTTGAGCTGTGCTCATGACGGAGCGGTACCGTCATGGCCCCGCCCGCTCAATGGAACGTCCAGCGCTGGCGCGGAATTCGCGCAGCGCAGGCGTGCTGAGCGTGCCATGACGGAACCGCTCCGTCATGAGCACAGCTCAACCGATGCTCATGATGGAGCGGCTCCATCATGAGCATGGGAGGGGTTAAATCGGGACAATCCTGGCAGAAGACTGGACTCCTACTACACCACATCCCTGGGATCCTAATTTGTTATGTACAGTGCTCTAAAAACATTGCACGACACACTGTGCTAAATGAAACCACTAGGTAAATATATACTGGATGATTCAGTGGCCTTTAACAGTGATAATCACCAGCCTTGCCACTCATCCTCATATTGCAGACATAGCTCCTGAGTGGTTCCGTCCTTATAGACACCAAGCTCATTAATTCAAGTGCAGCGCCTTCTTCAAGAAATCTGTCACCATTGCAAGTGAAGTGCCACCATGATCAGTGCATTTTCTGAGTTCCGTCAATATATAAACCCTGCACCACTGTCTCAGATCATCACGTCTCACAACATCAAAATCTGCATGAGTGTCAATGACTCTCCACTACATTTAAAGCCGCATCAAGGCTTTGCCAACATCTTGAATTGATCCCTGTCTGTAAGATTTCAAGATTGACCACAATGTTATTCTTCCAAACCTGAGGTACCACTCTTATGATCGACCAAACCAAACAACCTCAGCTTTTACTGGCGAGCCTCCAAGGTTTGTACCAACCGATATCGGTTGTACAACACCTCTGATGCATGTTTGATTCTGAGCTGACCTTTGTCTGTAAAGGTAATGCAGTCATCAATAGCAGGTCCCAGCATCAGCATCTACTTTGGGGAATCCCTTTCATATTAACTCTACTACACTGGATTACAATGGTCTTTGTGTTGGCCAGATGCTTTCTTGGCTACTGTAATGCCATTTAAACTGGCTGCACATGAACACAGAGTAGCAAACTTCAAAGGAACCAGTACCATGCTGCAAGGCCTTCACCTGAACAAGGTGCGAATAGTTTTCTTCTCTGAAGGGAAACTGTATTTGAAAAAAAATGAAAGTGCAGACAAGTCTGCCATGGCCCCACTGTTCTGCTGTCGCTGCTTTTACCCTCAAAGTGGCTCAGGTCCACGGAGGTGGGTGCAGCTTTGGGAGGGAGATAAAAGGGTTGCCAACAAACTCTCTTTTGCAAATCTGCCAATCCTTAAATGACCTAATTTCTTTCCTATGCCCAACCAGACTTAATTTCAGCATTAAAGTCAGGTGACAATCTAGCTAGCAATAGGAGGAACTGATATGCGATGTTTGCACAGAAAGGCAACATTTTCTAAAGAGTTTAAAAAATTGAGTGGAATACAAAACCTTATATTCATGGTTTTCACTTAAATAAAATAGTTCATGTTAGTTGCCTCTAAACCAATGAGACAGAAGTATATTCTCAAATTTAAAGATGCATTTTTGCATTTTCGCAACTTGTGAAGAAACATGGAAAAGGTGAAGGTTGGGGGATTGGTTTATATAAAACAATTTGTTTTATAGTTACGTTGTTAGAGGTTTTGTTTCTCAGTGGATTCCAGAAGCCAATGTTCAAGATATATTTACGTTCATAGGCACTCGTGTACTATACCTCGAGAATAATACAGGTTAAATGATCAATATTTACAACAAGAAATTAACACTTGCTTACCAGGTTGTGTAGCGTTCCTGCTCCAATGCATCTAGTAACAAATAATTTAACATTTACACGAGATGTGTGTTCCTAAACTAGTTTGACAAAGGGGAGGGTAAAATCAAAATTGAAAGACATTTCTAATTCAGAAAAGAAATTGAATTAAATTTGACAATTGTTAGGCATCGTGATCAAATGAATTATACTCCAATGAATCAACAAGAAATATATGCAGAATATAGTGATATCTTGAATTATCATTTGTTCATTAATTAAGAGATTTGTAAAGGTGTTTTGTATAGGACCCATACATTCTTGGCAGTTGTATAATCTATGTGAAGTAAGAGCAAATTAAAAAGCATATGTACCCATAGTCACTTCTGTGCTGGCTCGCGGCCATTTATTCAGTAATTTGCGTCTCTATCAAAACCAATAAACCTCACAGCAGGAAATCCATTCTTTCTCTGCCTGCCTATCTTGTTGCTCAAAGAAATAAGTGGAATTTGCCCTGTTTGCCGTTCCTGTGAGCAATTCGCAGCCCAGACTATGCTCTTAATTCCTGTGACCTTCTATAACTTATAAGGTTGTATGAGCGTGCCTTCAGCCTAATACATCATTTTCTTCCACGCGAGCAAGTTAATAGGACCGCTCTCATTTCCTTCAGATGTAGTCCCTCATTATATTAACACAAGCAAGGACATGTTACTCTATGATCTGGGATCCAGAAGAATAATAGTCAACTGGCACCTTCCGCCATTCATTACCGGGCGGCAGCACTGCGTCTGCATATTAAAAATGAGGTGAAGACAAGAGCACGCATATGCCATGCAGATGACTCCTTGTGTGAGTGCTGTTATAATTGGAAGTCTCTTGCCTGCCATCAGGCTCTATTACATATAGCCAGCAGTGACGTAAAGCTAAGTGATGGGTTCCCGATACCAGATGAGTTAAGGGGACTGCCACATTTATTCTCACAGGGTGTGGTTTGCACTCCCACAAGTTGCACCATTGCTTCCACGATGCATTATAGTAGATGGAAGTCAATTTATCCACAGGTGAGTTTTTTGTACAGTTTAGACTGCTTATATTTCAATTTGATTAGAAGTTATATACTTGCTCAGTCAATACTAGAAATCTCCTGTAATGTGTTTTGTGTTTTTTTCCATTCATCAGGGAAGAGCTTTCCTTCCATTAGGAGGTGCTTACAGGTTGCTTCTGGCGTGCAACCGATGATTGGGGCCCTTTGTTTGGTAATGGGGTTGCTGTACTGATGTAATTTTCTTGGACTCTCAGATTCAAAGAGAGTGTGGTTCGGTGACATTGCTAGAGTTTGGAGCTATCAATGGATGAGTATGGGGAGCTGGGATAGTGCACACGGCCGCACCTGAAACCCTCACTTTTAATGATATGGGGTTTCTGACCTGCTGCCGGTGGCATTTGCTGGAGAAGAGACTGGTGCAAGAGGAGCGCTGTTATGCCCCATGCATAGGGTGACCAGGTTCCCCCTCCAAAAAAACAGGACAGGTCACAAACATAAAAGTAGGACTACAGTTAACTCTAGTGGCTGGCTGGATCTTGGTGCAGGCAGTGACCTCTGACTCCAGTGAGCAGGGTCATGCAGGTGGTTTGGACACACTGTTGCCACAATGGCTGGCATAATTACATTCTTGCTGCATTGTACAAAGAGAAGGGAAATCCCAAGAGAAAATGTCTCTCTTTAAATGATTTTCCTTCCCACAACCTCCTCATCTGAAGGGATATGACGCTGTAAAATCTCCAGTAGTGAGAAGTGAGCATGCACACATCTTTTGAACACCAGTGGGTACTCGGCCACTACTCAAAAACCGGGACATTTCTGTGCTCATCCCAGCCACTATAAAAAAAATGGGACATTTATTCAGTTTGGAGGAAGGTTTTGGGACACCACGAAAAACCTGGACGTCTGGTCACTCTGGCAGTACAGGCATAATATGGGAGGAATGTTACAATATCTTTTGTACCTTCTGTCGCTATCTTGATTTACTGGGTTGGCTGGTTAAGAATGTGCTTTGCATCAAAAGCCTCATAATATTCCGAGGACACCGCATCCTCATTCAAGGCCGTTCAGCGTGACTTTGAACGGGGTGTGCGTAAGCCGGCGTCGCTTCCTGCAGCTGCGCAACGTGCGTCAATGTCACGGCGGAAGCTAAGTATATGCAAAGGAGCGAACTTCAAACCTACACACCCCAGCAGTTCCTAAGCTTTGAGCGCGCACATACAGTACCTACCTCGTGTTCGGAAAAATGAAACTCGACGCGGGAAATCTGTGGCATTGAGTCCTGCTGAGAGCCACAGTGAAAGGCGCGGCGCTTTCAGGAAGAAAAGGAATTAAGGGAGGAATGTGTCAGCGCCCCAGCATGCCAAGGCTCACGGGGAGGAGATCAACATAGCACGCCTGGTACAATTTCAAATACAAAGATTCACAATTTAGAAATAAAGTATACACTTTGAGAGAGCGCAAACTGACTTAAATGTATGAGTACATCACACTTACTTGTAGTAAGCACAAATCATGAGGAGAAATGCCATGAGTGCTAATAGTATCTGCAATTATATTCTGAATGTATAGTTAATATAGAGATTTAAGTAGAAGTGGAACTAATACAGAAATGTGTGACATTATATGATTTTATTAGATGTGATTATTTTTGAATCCATGTCGTGAAGCTGCTAAAACATAAGATGGTATGTGGTTAAAAGCAGAACGTGGTAGGCCTCAGGGCCAGAGCTGGAGGGAAAGGGAAGGTGGTTCTTTTCACGACGCAGATTATATTAATGTTTTGGTCATTGCATTAAATAGGCCATGATTTATAGAAATGTTTACTAAATAATAGAATAAGAGTATTAACATGCTTTAATTAAATGAAGAAGTTGAATGCTATAATCATAATGAGAAATATTGTAGGCCTGAAATGTTTTAGCATTTATTTACACGTACATGTCTGGGCTGAGAAATGTTGCAAGCCTTTTTCTTTTTAGAAGTATATGAGAGTTGGGTTCTTGGCTACAGATATCTGTCTGCAAAGGAAGAGGGGGGATCCAATTATAAATGAATGAATAGAGGTCTGTTCAGTAGACGGCCCAGACATGGAGGAGGGTTCTGGAATGTTTAAGGGGTATCAGCGGGCCGGAGAAGAGTCTGAGAAGCAAGGTCAACTCTAACGTATGAGGCCCAAGACAAAGCATCATGGAAAAAGCCAGAAGTTGCACCACGTGAGGGGCGTTCCGCAAGGGGCGTCTCAAATGTTGTTGACTGTTTTGTATTAGGGACAACACCCCTGGGTGGAGTTAGAGCAGAGACCTGAGGACCCTTTAGAGAGCGGATGGGTAGGCAGAGAGGGGTCATGACTGGAGAACTTTAGGTTTTCACCAAGAGACTTAGAGTGAGTGACTTCCCTTGGGGGTCATTCACTGCTGACACCTTTGTTAGGTTGGGATTTGGTTAAGTAGGGATACCATCTAGAGCAGGGTAGGGACAGCCTAACCTTTGCGTTTTCCTCCAACCTAAATGAAGGAGAGATATGCGTCTATGCTGATAGCTTTATTATTCTTAGAACTTGTGTTAGTGATTTCTGTTGCTCGTCTGAGGGCTTTTCGAGAGCACATGTATGTAATTGGACCTGTGTATCTCGTGAATCTCATTCTGAGATGCCTGTATTTGCAGCTTATCATTTCTTTACAATAAACTTTTGAAAGCTAGAAGTTGTTTGTGATCTTTGGGAGTAGAGTCCTTTATTGGGTGAACTAACTTGGAAATAGGTGCACTTTCTTTCCTTACAGACAGGCAACAAAGGTTCAGTCGACCAGATCGAGGTTTGGATCAATAGATATAAGGTATCGATCAAAATCTCGCCCTTTCAGTTGGTAGCTATAGAGGATGGTTGCCTTCTTGAGGACGGTGACCTAGGCCAGGTTAGCTTACCCCAAGGCCCCTAGAGATCGATGATCGGAAGAACAGCCCGCTGGAGAAGATCCGGATGACGTGAGACAGAAAAAGCAGCAGTATCGGTTGAGAGTGAGTATAAAGGGTTATGCGTGTTAGATTGCGGTGTTTTGTATTGTATCTATGTTGTAATGTCTGGCGGAGTTGAATGTCTGTAGAGTGACTGTGGAACAGGTTGTGAGCGCGCGCAACCGGTGGAAATCTTAAGTTCAAGGAGAGCTTAAGTGGTTCGGGTGTATCGGACACCCAGAGTAATTGTCAACTAGTGTGAAGGGGGTCATGAGGTACCATTGATCACCCGAGAGACCGAGATAGGGGGAACGTAAGAGTGAGTGCGTGAGTAACGGACGCTGGTCGGAAGTTACTGTGTGTGTAAGCAACCTATCAGAGAGACGATAGACATCTCGTCAGTTGTGTTGACAATTACAGATAGACTGTGGACGTACAGTCGAGAGAAGTGACCGCTTGGTCGGAAGTAGTCATTTTTCGGTGTATGAATGGGACGCATGCATAACCGGGAGACGAGTTGAGAAAGGAGGGGTGCTGCTGCGAAGCGGAGAAAAGTGACGTCAGGTGGTGTCGCGCAGTGATTGGCCGACCGGAGAAAGACCGCGCTGTGATAGGCCAGCTAGCGAAGACGTCAGAACAGGGTCGCGACGTGATTGGCCGACAGGAGAAAGACCGCGCTGTGATAGGCCAAGCTAGCAAAGCCGCGACAGGATTGGTGGATTGTCATCAGGAAGTAAACAGAGTAGCGAGGCTGGATTTTGTGCGCATAATTATGAAGTGTTTTAAATGGTTGAAAGCGGTGTTTAAAAAAGAGAAGCGGGGATCGTATGAAGGGGAAGAAGCCCCGCCGGAGGGTACGCCAGCTCGTTACATGGCAGTAAATGTTGGGTTGCATACGATCCTTTGGATATCAGAGTGGAGTAAGATTACTGAAGGAAATGAGGAACTGACGTTCCCGAAGTACGGGACGTTCAGATTAGAGGTGTTACATCGATTAAAATCAGTCATGACCTCAATGAGACCCTTGCCTAGACCAACCCAGTTTGAAGCTCTTGATGCATGGCTTAGGGCAGCGCATGAAAAGAATATGAACAGACGACAAGAAAGGGTGAAACGATCGGTAAGGGCAGTACAGGATGCCAGGTGGGATGCGGATGCTAAAAGATGGAGAGTGCATAACATGGAAGTAAATAAACTGTACCCAGTGTTAGAGGCGCCAGTAAATAAAAGCCCCCTAGAAGAAGATGAGGAGAGCGAAACAGAGGATAGCCTGATAAACAGATTATTGACAGACAGGCCACCCCCGTATAATAGAGCAGGGGGAGAGGTCGAGAATACTGAAGGAGAAAAGGGGGGCAATGCAGGAGAGCATAGACCGCTTCCCAGTTCAGAGTGGGATCCTGAGCCAAAGAAAGAGCTGTCCCAGCCTAGTCAGGTGCAACAGGTAGTCGGGAGGTTTGTGGTACAAAGAGCGCCGGAAACGGAAAGCGCCACATCCTACCCATTACCAGATGCACTACAGGTACCTGTTACCATAGGTCCTATAATATCGATATATGACCAGGAGAGAGCAAGAGGGGAAGAACGGGTACGGAAGGACAGAGAAAGAGCAGAGAAGGCAAGGAGGAACGATACGATTAATTCCCCAAGTCAGATGCCGATACCCAGAGAGTGGAGTACACCGATGCACACAGCAGGGGACCCAGGAGGAGATCCTGGGGGCCCTAGATGGCCAGTGGATCTGAGGGGATCTGGACGAAAATCCTTTCAAGAGCTAAATGAGTACATGAAGCAGTGGGATGAGGCAGTGAAGGCTCAAAAGAACATCATAGCTGCAGAAGCAGAAAGGGAAAGTCAGGACAGCAGAGCACGGACTCACTGCGGGGCTGGGGAGAGTAGCCCGGAGTGGGACTGTAGAGGGAGTAGGGGAGTCACCCATTGGGCCCGGAATGGAGGTAGAACAGACCTGGAAAACGGGGGCCCCGGGAGTGAAGGGGTGGCGCGCCCAATACTCAGTGAAGGGGAGAGGAGAGCGCAAGAGTACAGAAACAGCTTTAAGTGTCCACACTGTGTACCTGGCACCAGAGAACTGAATGGGAGTTGTGAGAGGTCGCACCATAGTCCCTGTGATGACGGAAATGAGCGCAGCCCAGGGAATATGGGGAACCAGGAAGGATCGTATCGGGTACTGAGCAATATGAGGCAAAGAGAGAGTAGCGAGCAGAGGGAAAATAACAGAGAGGTGTGCGGTGAGAGGAGAGAAGAAGAAGAGAGTGGGCAGAGAGAGAGTGGGGGTAACAGGCCCGTGTTCCATCACCTTCCTAGATCGGATGGCCGAGCATGGGACCTGGAGAGATGGGAGCGAGGGAGACCACCCATTAACTCTCCCGAGCCCAAACGTAGAGCTCGAAGTTGGGATGGTAGGGAGACCAGTGAGCCCCCTTCGAAAGACATATTGCGAGCTGAGATAAAAGCCAAGAGACTCGATGTCTCCAGTTTAAGGTCAGACCTGGATGACATGGTAGATGGTACCCTGCCTTTAGAAAGAATGGAAATGTATGAACAGGATGAAATACTGTATATGGCAAAGGACATTACTCGAAAAGCGAGAGCAGTCCATGAGAAGTTAGTCGAACTAGCAGGCAAATATATGGTGGACTTGTCAAGAACCAAAGCATTACAGGGTAACCACAGGCTACATTATACAGATCGAGACCTAGATGAGAGGAGAACGATTGGGCTGAAAACACACATAAGGGAACTGATTACTGGAATAAGGACATGGAGGGCACTAGATAAGTGGGAAGAGAGGTGGTCCAAGAAAGGGACCGGCAGGAGAAGCATGATTGGTATGACACCAGGAGAGCAGGGAATAGAAGCTTACCCTTTGCGTGAAGTTGCAAATGGGAATTATGTACATGTCCCTTGGAGTAGGGGAGATTTAGCTGCTTTTACCACCTCTTTCCCCAAATTACGTGAAAACCCAGTGGAGTGGTACAAGCAAGTGGAGAGATTTGTAAAAATCTCAAAGGTCCTTTGGATAGATCTGAACACGCTGTTTGACATTGTAGTACCAGGCGATCTGTGGACAGCATGCAAGGTTAGCGCTGAGTGGCCCACAACGGAGCCAGAGAGAGATGCCAAGACTAATGGGCCGTCCGAGATTGTGATGGCAAAATTCGAGAGAGTGATGAATTGGCTGAAAGAGAAAGTGCCAATGCAAGACATAGATTGGGTCAGAATAGACCGAACAAGACAGGAACCCAAAGAGACAGTTCATGAATATTACGAGAGATTGCTGAAGGCGTTTAAACAGTATAGCGGCTTGGATGTAATGGATCCAAAAGACATAGGGCAATTTGTGTCCAAGTTCGTCCTGGGACTGAGACCGGATATTAGTTTAATGATTCAGCAACACTCGATTTGTTGGCAAACTAAACCCCTAGACGAAATACTGAGATATGCCAGGTACTGCTGTGATGAGATAGATTCCAAGGCTAAGAAACTAAAAGAAAAGTTGATGGTGGTACAGATGCAGGCAGCAGGGAAGGGGGGACAACAGCAACAGCAGCAAGGAACAGGTACAGGAGGAAAGAAGCAGTACAGTCAGAACAAGGGCAATGAGGAGAGTTCCACCTTTAGACCCAGAATAGACATAGCTGCCTTGAAGAAAACGACTAGGTGCCACCAGTGTAACGAGCTGGGGCATTGGAAACGCGAGTGCCCTTACAATGTAGAGATAGGAGAGCAAGAGATAGAGGAGGAAGAGGTCCAGAGCGCGCCTACAAGAGGGGTAACGCCATACCAAGGAAAGGTGCTCAAAGGGGGGGGGGCTCCTCCCCGAGCCCAGTTCCCGCAACCTCCTCGAGTAGGGAGTATGGGTAAGACCTATAGACAAATGCCCCTGTTTGTGGAAGGGGAAGAGTGCTATTTTGTGGACCCATTAACCGGACAGAGAGTGGAAAGAGAAGACTGCACCCTCGGGGCAGCCTTGGAGGTAGATCAGAGGGGACCCTATGTGGAAGCAGAAGTAGCAGGGTGCCCTACGACATTTCTGGTGGACACAGGAGCCACTAGATCCACGATCAGATCAGCTGCAGTTCCAGACCTGCCCATGTCTGGAGAGACCATACAGGTGGTAGGGGTCGCAAACAGGAGAATAACCAGCCAATTGACAGAACCGGTGCAGGTGAAAATAGGGAAGTACAGTGATGAGCACCAGTTTGTGGTTTGCGATTCAAGTCCTGTGTGTCTGCTAGGAAGAGACCTGTTGTGTAAATTGAATTGTACTATATACTGTACACCTCAGGGAGTGGAGGTATTGACCAATGATGATGATGCAGATTTCAAAGTTGCAAACTCTAGAATATGCGTGGAACTGTACCCTACTTTAACAGTAGAGGAGCTCCCCTGGGACTTGAGAGAGACAGTGGCACCAGAAGTATGGGATTTCACTGGGGAAGAGATTGGATTGGTCAAAGGGGTGGACCCAGTGAAAATTGTAGTGAAACCGCATGCTGAGTTCCCAAGAACACCCCAATATAAATTGACTCCAGAAACGATTGCAGGCATAAAACCCGTGATCGAGTCCATGATTAAACAGGGAATACTGAAAGAAATCGTGGGTAGTCCATGCAACTCCCCGATTATGGGTCTGCAGAAACCAAATGGGAAATTTCGGATAGTACAGGACCTTCGAAAGATTAATAACATAGTCGTTTCGTGTTGTCCAGTGGTACCGAATCCATCAGTGATACTGTTTCAGATTCCATTCCAAGCTGAGTGGTTCACTGTGATCGATCTTTGTCAGGCTTTCTTTTCGATCCCTCTGGACGAAGAAAGCCATTTTCTTTTCGCATTTAAGCTGGAAAATCGCGTTCTAACATGGTGTCGTATCCCTCAGGGGTATACAGAGAGCCCATCGATCTTTAATCAGCTTTTGAAGAAAAATCTTGAAAGTCTAGTGCTGCCCCAGAAGTCAGTTCTGGTCCAGTACATAGACGACCTCCTTGTGGCGTCAGAAACAGAAGAAGCTTGCAGGGAAGACTCCATTGCTTTGTTAAATCACCTAGCTGCCAATGGGCACAAGGTGTCCCCGGGAAAATTGCAGTACTGCCTGACAGAAGTGCAGTATTTGGGACACAGAATAGAGAAAGGCAAACGAAAAGTGTCACCAGACAGGATAGAGGCGATCATGAAAATGAATGCGCCTAAGACACAGAGAGAGGTCAGGATGTTCCTAGGGATGGTGGGTTATTGCCGACAGTGGATCGTGAACTTTTCACTGAAAGCAAAGCCCTTGCAAAAACTGACGCACAAAGAGGTGAGTGATCCGGTACCATGGGACAAAGACTGTTTGATGGCGTTCCTACAGCTGAGAGAGGACCTGTGTCGTGCTCCGGCATTGGGAATGCCTGATTACAATAAACAATTTTTTCTTTACTGTTGTGAGAGAGAAGGTTGCGCGTTGTCTGTGTTGGTCCAAATCCATGGGAATGCCCGTAGACCAGTTGCTTATTTCTCGGCTACTTTAGACCCAGTAGCCGCAGCGTTGCCCGGATGTCTCAAATCCGTTGCTGCAACGGGTGTCAGCATTGAGAGATGTGAAAATATTGTCATGGGGCACCCGTTAGAGGTGTGCGTGCCACATTCTGTTGAACTGTTGATGACCAGGACCAAAACACAGCATCTGACCAATAGCAGGCTCACGCGCTATGAGCAAGTTATTCTTGCTGCAGAGAATGTGACCCTCAAGAGATGCTCTGTTTTGAACCCTGCTACCTTGATGCCACTTCCAAATGATATTGAGGATGATGATGAATATACAGACCATGACTGCCTTGATGTGACTGAACTATGCACCAAACCCAGACCCGACATTGTGGATGAGCCACTGACTGACCCAGATGAAATTTTCTTTGTCGATGGCTCATGTGTAAGAGACGAAGTTGGGCAGTTGAGAGCAGCTTATGCTGTATGTACAATTACTGGAGTTGTGGAAGCTGGGTGCCTGGAAGGAGTACACTCCGCTCAGGTAGCCGAGATTATTGCCCTGACACGTGCTTGCTTGGCAAGCAATCAAATTCGAGTCACCATCTACACCGACAGCCAATATGGGTATGGGGTAGTTCATGATTACGGGCAGTTATGGTCTCAAAGAGGGTTCATGACTTCTTCAGGCTCTCCCATTCGCAATGGAGAGTTTGTGCGCCTGTTGTTAGAGGCATTGCAATGCCCAGCAAGTATCGCAGTTGTAAAGTGCACCGCACATACCAGAAATGAGGACTTTGTTTCGAAAGGCAATAGATATGCTGATGAAGTTGCGCGGTATTGCGCGGAACAAGGTTACTCTTTCACAGAGGTGGAAGTGGGTGGAATAAATGTAAGAACTGAATTAGCCATGATACTGGAAACTGTTGATACTTGGGATGAACTGTCAACCATGCAAGAAAATGCTCCTGATTCTGAAAAAGAAACATGGGAAAAGGCAGGATGTGTAATGGGTGAGACCCATTTTTGGGTCTCAGCAGACGGCAGAGCAGTGTTGCCCAATGAGATGGTGAGTCCAATGGCTAGACTCATACATGGTCCCGTACACTTAGGGAGAGATGCTATGCTGAGAGTGTTTAGACAAACTTGGTACAATCCTAAGTTTAGAATAGCAGCAGAAGCAGTGTGTCAGCGTTGTGTGACCTGCCAGCAGCTGAACGTAGGGAAAAGAACACCAGTTGCACTAAGTCACATAGGAAGGTCTGGAGGTCCATTCAATAGAATGCAGATAGATTTCATTGAAATGCCAAGGTGCAACCGCCTCCGATATGTCCTGGTGGTTGTTTGTGTGTTCTCCAGATGGGTTGAGGCATACCCTACACGTAGGTGCGACACCCTCACAGTGGCCAAGTTACTGCTCAGGGAAATCATTCCTCGCTTCGGGGTGCCGGCCTTTTTGGAATCAGATAGGGGAACACATTTTAACAGCGAGCTTGTGAAGATGGTCTGTGTAGCGTTAAATATCGACCAAAAGTTGCATTGCAGTTACCGACCAGAAGCCTCAGGAATTGTGGAGCAGATCAATGGCACGATCAAGTCCAGAATAGCTAAAGTTTGTTCCTCAACGACCCTGAGTTGGCCGGATGCCCTGCCATTGGTTCTCATGAGCCTTCGTAGTACCCCAGACAGAAGGACAGGGTTGTCACCACATGAGGTGTTAATGGGGAGAGCAATGAGGCTGCCATCAGTCCCAGCTACTGCACTGTTGAATATCACAGATGATATGATCCTGGACTATTGTAAGGGGCTGTCTGACGCCATGCGTTCTGTGTCCCTTCAGGTGCAGGCTGCCGAGGTTCCAGCGTGCCAGGGCCCTTGCCATGACCTGTATCCTGGGGACTGGGTCCTGGTGAAAAAACATGTGAGAAGAAGCTGCTTGGATATTCGTTGGCGTGGACCCTTCCAGGTCATCCTGATCACGAACACTGCTGTGAAGGTGGGAGGCCTGCCCAATTGGATCCACGCGTCACATACGCGAAGGGTTCCAGCACCTCTGGAAGAAACAGCTCCTCTCTCGGATAGACGTCCAGCAGAGGACCGAGAAGCCATAGAGGGGGCTAGCCAAGCTGTAGAGGTGCCAGCGGAAGCAGGGAACGAGTCTGACCAGGCTGAGGACGGTCAGTACAACAGCGAAACAGACGACGCTACAGAAGGAGAAAGCAGCTGGGAGTACGAGTCTGACCCTGACAGGTCTGAAAGAGAGCGAGAACAGACCAGAAGGAGAAGGAGTAGAAGGGCACGTGGAGAAGCTAATTGGCCGCAAAGACGGAGCTCTAGCCTGAGGTCAACTCCAGAGTTAACCCTTCCTCCGATATCAGAAGACTCAGACCCAGAAGAAGGTGCTCAGGGCGCTGAAGCACCGGACCGAAGAAGGTCAAGAAGAGTGCGTGTGCCTAACAGAAGATACTCCACACCTGAGTGGACATATCTGGCGACAAATGTCTGTGAAACCAGAGACAGGGAGGATCCGAGCGGTGGTGGTGTCCAGTTCTGAGCCCATTATCACCGTGGAAATAAGACTGTTGGTACCCGGTGTCGAACAAGAAGGGTCACTAACATTCATGCTCCCTAGACCTCCCCGCCTCAGCAAGTTAAAACACATGTTCCTTTCAGAATTGCAATTCCCCGACTTTGGTACAACGATAACAGCACATGAAGAGCACAATCTTCGTTTGGAAATACTGAACTATGCTATTGAAGCTGCAACCACAAATCTGATAGTAGACTGTTAAAGAACTTTGTAAATAAAACAAGCAGAAAAAGAAGATTACCTAGCGCCCAGGAAGCAGAGAATTTTAGGGAACTTCCCTTGAGTTGATGGAGAAGGGCTAGGGTTGTCTTTTTGAACTGTTGAAGGACTTTTGCGAAGAAGGTTGTCAGCCTCCAGTTGTGCGGATTCTAAAGACAAAAGGATTGAAAAGAGACTGTAAAGGAACGAGAGGAAAAGAACTTTTGCTAAGATAAGAGAGAGCCATATTGTCTGACGAAATGGAGGCCGGCACCCAGAACCGAAGAGCTAAATGTATAATAGGTACACTAATAGTAGGAGTGATAATATTAATAGCTTTAGTGGTAACAATTTCTTATGTAAAGGGACATGAAGAAGAGGTAAAGGTAACTGATGTGAGTTCTGTAGTAACGCTTACACCTACTGTTGCTGGTGAGAAAAGGGAAAACACTCAAGAGAAAGCGTTATTAGCTGCAGAAGCCCGCAGGTTACACGTAGACGAGTCCCAAGGAGACTTTAGGTCAAATGCTTATGCTAAACTCTTGTATGAATACGTGGATGCCATGGAGGTTAAGGATTGTTATGTCTGCATGCAGTTGCCGGCATCTGTAGACGAGGGTATTAGATACCATCACCTCCCTCTGACATATGGCATTACATGTAGCTTATTGCTTAGTATATTTTATGAGAGAGATAGTTTTGAATACTATTTCTCTAATTATGATTCAGTGTTGCCAGAAGTCCCAAATTATAAGCAGATGAACAAATGGGACTACTGGAAGAGTGAAGACAGATTGGCCAAGTTCTTCATTCCTTGGATTACCTTAGATACTTCACATGCCCGTAGAAATAACCTGACATGCAAGGTGTCAGAAGTCGAGAAGAAGTTCATAGGGCAGGTGGATGATCGTTACAGGAGACAAAAGATTTTGAAAAAATCAGGACAGTGGAAAACAGATTGGACCGAGGAAGAGAAGTCACACAAGAGAAAGGGTAGTAGTGGTCCAATAGCTTTAGATAAAGCGAAGAGAGGAAAGCTATGTCTTCACCGAGCCAAAACGTATTATGAAAATGTATACGTGGGTGAAGTTGACTGTGAACATGCTTTTAATTTAGAGTACTACACTAAGGATTTCCTGAAGGGAATGCAAGTGATTCCAAATGTGTATTTTGTATGTGGAAGAAATGCCTACGTGAGACTACCTGACAACTGGTATGGATCATGTTACTTGGCAATTGTCTTCCCCAAAATATATCATGCACAAGACTTAGTGATCATTGAGGGCAAGACATCATCGAGGGGAAGGAGAGATGTAGGAGATGCAGAAATGGTTGGAGATGTCTTTGGAGCTATGTTCCCTCTTTTGGGAGTAATCCTTAATGATGTTAAAATTAGACGACTGGCAACAGTTGTCGACAGGTTGTCTGCCAGCACTGCTCAGTCCTTAATGCTGGTAGAAGGAGAGATGCAATCGATAAGGGCTATGGTTCTTCAAAACCGTCTTGCATTAGATGTCCTACTAGCAAAAGAGGGCGGAGTCTGTAAGGCTTTGAAGGTCCAGGAATGCTGCACTTACATTCCAGACAATTCGAAGCCCCTTGAGAAAGTTATTAGGAACATAACTAGTATTCACAAGGAGATCGAAGACTTGAGTAGAGAAAATGTCTGGGAAAAGGTGGGCCACGGAATGAGTACAGTTGGAGGGTGGTTTTCCACCTTAGGCAAAAGCTTTGTATGGTATATTCTAAAGCCTATCATCATAATATTGATCTGTGGGATTATATTGTGGGGATTGGTGAGGGTATTCAAATGGTACAGAGCAAGAAGGTCAGAAAGGGCCCAAAGAGAGCAGCTGCAGAGATTGGCTGCCATACAAGATAATCAGTACAGGAGCCTGAGGGCTCTGGAAGCGCAGAGAATGCCAGCAATAACTGCAGTTTAAATGTTAGTGATGACCCCGAGAGGTCATCAAAGGGGGGAACTGAGAGAGCGCAAACTGACTTAAATGTATGAGTACATCACACTTACTTGTAGTAAGCACAAATCATGAGGAGAAATGCCATGAGTGCTAATAGTATCTGCAATTATATTCTGAATGTATAGTTAATATAGAGATTTAAGTAGAAGTGGAACTAATACAGAAATGTGTGACATTATATGATTTTATTAGATGTGATTATTTTTGAATCCATGTCGTGAAGCTGCTAAAACATAAGATGGTATGTGGTTAAAAGCAGAACGTGGTAGGCCTCAGGGCCAGAGCTGGAGGGAAAGGGAAGGTGGTTCTTTTCACGACGCAGATTATATTAATGTTTTGGTCATTGCATTAAATAGGCCATGATTTATAGAAATGTTTACTAAATAATAGAATAAGAGTATTAACATGCTTTAATTAAATGAAGAAGTTGAATGCTATAATCATAATGAGAAATATTGTAGGCCTGAAATGTTTTAGCATTTATTTACACGTACATGTCTGGGCTGAGAAATGTTGCAAGCCTTTTTCTTTTTAGAAGTATATGAGAGTTGGGTTCTTGGCTACAGATATCTGTCTGCAAAGGAAGAGGGGGGATCCAATTATAAATGAATGAATAGAGGTCTGTTCAGTAGACGGCCCAGACATGGAGGAGGGTTCTGGAATGTTTAAGGGGTATCAGCGGGCCGGAGAAGAGTCTGAGAAGCAAGGTCAACTCTAACGTATGAGGCCCAAGACAAAGCATCATGGAAAAAGCCAGAAGTTGCACCACGTGAGGGGCGTTCCGCAAGGGGCGTCTCAAATGTTGTTGACTGTTTTGTATTAGGGACAGCACCCCTGGGTGGAGTTAGAGCAGAGACCTGAGGACCCTTTAGAGAGCGGATGGGTAGGCAGAGAGGGGTCATGACTGGAGAACTTTAGGTTTTCACCAAGAGACTTAGAGTGAGTGACTTCCCTTGGGGGTCATTCACTGCTGACACCTTTGTTAGGTTGGGATTTGGTTAAGTAGGGATACCATCTAGAGCAGGGTAGGGACAGCCTAACCTTTGCGTTTTCCTCCAACCTAAATGAAGGAGAGATATGCGTCTATGCTGATAGCTTTATTATTCTTAGAACTTGTGTTAGTGATTTCTGTTGCTCGTCTGAGGGCTTTTCGAGAGCACATGTATGTAATTGGACCTGTGTATCTCGTGAATCTCATTCTGAGATGCCTGTATTTGCAGCTTATCATTTCTTTACAATAAACTTTTGAAAGCTAGAAGTTGTTTGTGATCTTTGGGAGTAGAGTCCTTTATTGGGTGAACTAACTTGGAAATAGGTGCACTTTCTTTCCTTACAGACAGGCAACAAAGGTTCAGTCGACCAGATCGAGGTTTGGATCAATAGATATAAGGTATCGATCAAAATCTCGCCCTTTCAACTTCAACACTGAGTTTTACAAAAATACAATGTGTCCATGAAAATGTTTACGCACGCCGTGGAAGAAAAACATTAATATTTTCCCTGTATCTAGTCTGAGGCACGCGCAAGTAACACATCGAGTCAAGATTCAGGGTAAGCACAAGAAAAGCAATATCCAAACATGTCCTTTACTGGGAACTTTTTTACATCACAAAAATCCTGAAGCATTCTTTCACCTAGTCACTCTGTGTTCACTCTCGGCCTAACTTTGATAAGAATCATTAAAATACTATAGCTAATCCATACCCATCCTCTTGTCTTCCCTAGGGTCCACGCTCCTCTACTTAAGCAATGCAAACAAGTAGAATATGTTAAAGGCTGCTTCCTAAAATATATATCTTTGAATCGGAAAGTTTTTGAGGGATAATTCACCCTGAAGATTAAGCACATTTTGCCAAAGACGCTCAAAGGTAAACTTGGGCTTTGTAGTAAGTTTCCTAGTTTTCAGTATTCACAAACTACTTGCAGTGTTTTACAACTACTCAAATCAAAAACTAGTTATATGTGTAATTTTGGATTACACATGCAAACAACTTATAAACCGAATCTACAAACACAGGTTGGGTTTGTACTTGTGGAAGTATTTGGCCATGGCGTGGTTGTGGAGTGGGAGTTCCATGGTTGGGATGCCATGTGAGTTTGTGCACACCCACATAATCTCACAAAAGTGGGTACTCACAAACTACACCCTGGTCCTTCCCAATAATACAAAGGTCAGAAATTAACCACTGACAAAGGTAGGAATGCATTCCTTTCTAGGATAGGAGGATCAGAAAACCTTCACGTTAGTGGGGGTTGGAAATGTTCCTCCCGATAGAGAAACATGTTCCTCGTGGACCAACAAAAAAAAAAGGGATTTAAATCATCTGCTTTCTGCAAGAGGTGAAGGCAAGTTGTGAATGGCCTTATCAGAACAGCCCTCCCTAAGGCAGAGAGGTGTCAGGCTAGAACTGTTATGAGAATATGCTGACTAAATAGCTAAGTAAACACAATAGTGAAGAGAGCTGGTGAAATTAAATAGGTTGAAAGAAGGGTCATGCCTGTCCCCCCTCATGAGAGTCAACCACTTGAGCGATATTTTGTCACCAATTGCTCCACCGCTTCAATTACAAAGTAGTAGGCTTTTAAAGGGGCCCCTTTGCTAAGATCTGTCTTAGCAAAGTAGCTGATCTGCTGGAAGCCTAACTCAAAGGGGAGGAGGGTTTTCCTGAAAGGAAAGAGCATGACATTCTGTGTACCCATCACAACCCATTCAGCTAAACATGTTCTTTAGGTAATGCCACAGCTCGTAGTGCAGGTTGTAAATCCACTAAGCAATATACTTTAAGTCTATTCCCTCAAAGCACAAGCATTAACAGTTTTGTTTACGTTTAACTTACCCAAAGGAGGGAAGTAGGCAGGGCTCATACTCCCTGTGCTGAACTAGGGACAGAGCTATCACAAAAGCGTGGGTATTGGCTGAGTGGGCACAGAATATGTTGTTTTGTAATAGAAGAAATATTATGAACAAGCAATTAGTGATTTCGGAAAGATAATAAATCCCAAGTAGTGCATTCAACTTCAGCAGCCAGTTGGGGGCTGTCAAGGTGAAAGGAGCATCTATTGTGATGGATGATTCCCATTGCTCACATTGTAAGTGTGATAAACCTGTTGCTAAGGATCAGTAGTTCAGTAGGAGGACAGCGTATCTGCTAACCGCAAACATTCGGTCACCTTGGGTCTCCTTCTGTGCATTTCGTCATGGCTGACATCACCTAAGGGCACCTAAAGTCCATCCCTGCTCTCGTCAGATTTCAGTCCTATGTAGATCACCTTGCAACCGCCAATCAGACTTCTTGCATCAGATGATATCTGAAACCTTTGGAGACAGGTTGGAACAGAAAAGCGACCTTGTCACGATTCCCGCCTAGAGGCAAGTTGAGCCTGGATGAGAACAAAGAGCCTGAACCGGAATGAACGCATGATAAAGATTCTCCACTGGAGGAACCAGATAGAATGGTCCGGGCATCAAGACTGGCTCCCTAGGCACAGGCATGGCCAAGATACACTGCCACTGTTACAGAGTACTGGGGGGGAGGAGGGTTCTATTGACATCTCTTTTCCTCAGAAACTGAACAGAATTGCTAAAACTGCTCATTGCTCACATCTTCTTCCCACTTTATCAGCTAGCGGTACTGCAGCGGTTGTCTCATCCAGGGTGGACTCTCCTGTATTCTGAGATGACTGTGTGTTTGATACGTCAGTGTTAACAGGTGTAGAGTCCTGCTGCCAGCCTCCTTTCACCAATCAGACAACTGAAGCACCTCTTACAGCTGCACGTTCTCTAGCTGTCCTTTAAGAGTCCTTTGAGAGTCACATTCATTACAAGGCGCTATACTTTTTTCACAGTCTTCTAGAAGTCGTGCCCTAACTTTTATTTATTAATCAATATTTGTTCACTAAGAAGTAGATGTTGTTCTTATTTAATTTACATCAGAAAGATGAATGTCATATTTGTCCTTTCCATGTCAATAGCTTGACTTTACAAAATACAACACATGTGTTTGCTGTTACACTAAGTATAACCTACAGAAAGGAACAAAGGTCTGAGCAAGGCCCACGGTGGGGTTTTAACATGGTGCCCAGGCAGTGTGCCATTGCTGCTATCCTGTGTCTGGCTGCAGAAATATGATTTTTTAATATCGGTTACGTTTAATAAATCGATTTTCCTTGTTCAGAAAATGTAGCGTAATTTCATTTACAGTACTTTTGTTCTTTTTTTTATTTCAAAGTATTTTATTACATTTTTATACATACATTTATCATCGCTTTCCCCATTACAGGCTAACAGCCCAAACTGGCTATTCTTTTCAAGGATAGTGGTAAGTGTTAAATATGTTTGGCTGTCCCCTTTCCCACTGTCTTGCAAAAGGAGTAAGAGTGGGTGAAAAAAGGGGAAAGACAGAGAATAAATCTGACAATGCGGAGAAGCACTTTAGGGGACAGGTATTAGTAAGGTACTCCGTGGTGGGGAGCCATGGAAGGAAGTGTGTGTCTATCACTTGACATAGACGAGTAGTGCAGTGTTCCTGTGTGAGTGAGAAGCAGAGTTCTGCTTGTTTTTGTCGCTGCACCAGGCTTTGAATATCTTCTCTGACATCGATTAATCGTGGCTGTCCCACGGGAGCGCGTGCCACTCTGATAAAGATGCCAACGCACCTCTGTGAGGGCGGGATCCCGGATGACCTTTTTCCGTGGGGGCGCAGGATGACAAACTGATTGCGACGGAAGCCAAATTAGAAAAGAGGAAAAGAGTGGGCGCAAAACAAGGGGGGAGTGAGAGAAAATCACAATCTATCGCTCTGCAGTTGTTGCCATTTGTTTACGACTTCCTCCCCTCAGCCCTTCTTTGGACTGAGTTAAATCTGCTTCTCCGGCGCCTCAGAACAGGACGCACAATCTACTGCTGCAAACTAACAGGAGCCGGGCCTGGATCCCGCGTCCTTAGAAGCCCATCAGCCCCCAACTGAAGCGTTCAATGCAGCCAGCGAGGCTTCAGAGTTTGTCCTGGAAGGAATGAGCAGGAAGGCTATTACCCACAGCCAGGCCAGCTAAACGATGCTATCAGCATTCCGTTATCCTCCACACTGCCACCTCAATCAGGCTGATTCTTAATTTAGCGGCAGCGCAGCCATTGTCAGGTTTAATCTGTCCGTGGGAGAAATAAGTGCTGGTGTATTCAAAAGGCCTCGGCTCCGCCATGACTGAGAAGCTGCAGTAACACAGCAATGGCCTTGGAGCAGAAATAATCTCCCGAGAGGAGAAGCTGACATTTATTTATGTATTGAGGTTTTTATATAGCGCGTACTAGGCCCTAGGGCTCCGGCTCTAAACCTTTTTACTTCCGTGGACCTCCAGTCAATCATTCATTACCGGAAGCAGGGAACCTCTCCTAAGGAATGTGTAAGACTTGAACCTCAAACCACTAGACAAAAACATGCAAGGCAATACCATTTTTGAACTCAGTGGCAAAGGAACTAGAAAAGAGCGAAAGATGAACTCTACCCGACTTTGCAGACTTTATTTATTCATTTATTTCATGCGATTTTATATAGCACGAACTTTACCCGAAGGTGTCAGAGCGCTTTACATAAGAACCAGTTGCAAAACATCAGGACTTAGGATTACATGCGTTACATAAAAGATACAAACAGAAAGAATTGCAAATGTACAAGATGTAAAGTCACACAAGGAGGAGATACGAATGGATATACTCTAAGAGTCACATAGGAATGGTAGAGAGTACAAAGGTCTCCTGCATATACTAGTGATTAGAGTCATCTCTATATACATAGGGAAGGGATACGAATGGCTATACTCTAAGAGACACATAGGAATGGTAGAGAGTACAAAGGTCTACTGCATATACTAGTGATTAGAGTTATCTCTATATACATAGGGAAGGGATACGAATGGATATACTCTAAGAGTCACATAGGAATGGTAGAGAGTAAAAAGCTCCTCGTTCACTTAATTTAAATTATGCAGTTCACACACCCATAAGCACTAGCACTTTGTTATACCCCGGGAAACTATGCACGCTTGCGTACAGCTTATACTAACTCAGTTAGAAGTCTGCTTTCCTTGCAGGGCTGGACATTTCATGCTGGAATAGAAACAGCATAATTGTTTGATATTCAGGTAGTTTGTCCCACCCTTTTATGATTTGAAAGAAATCGAATAAAAGTATCCTTACCTATAACTAGACCAAAACACGTACACATCAAACAGATGCACACATTATGGAAATGATTTAATTCACAAAGAAAACAATGCAAAAATCGAAATTTTAATGGGAAAGTTGGATCTTTTCCAACTTTAGATTTATTTCTAAAATACAAAGTGATATGCTGGACTCTAGCATGTCTCTGTCTTGTTTTGCTCCTAGTTTATGCTCTCTTGTTGTCAGCAGATACCTTTGTTGTTTCACCTGAGGCCACCTGTCCACCATACTAGATTCCGTTTGCTGTACTTGCTCTGCTCCCACAGATCAAGATTATGATACCAACTTAATTTCTAGCTTTCTATTTCAAACTTCACATATAAAGAACATTTTAAAACTTTCAAATCTGCTTTTTTATGTATATTTACCATATTATTCTGATATTATTTAATTTGATTTCATGGAACCCCGGGGGAAGCAGACCACAGGTTAAGAACATGATCAGAACACTTTACAAGAGAGATTCTATGAAAAGCAGCATAAACATAAACAGCCGCGGCCGGTAGTGGGAGTACCGGCCGGGTGGTGACGTGTGGAGGGGGAGGGGCAGGGTGGGGGGTAGTAATGTATGGATTACGGACTTTAAAAGGTAAGTAAACATAAAAATAAATAAAACGAATTTCGTTACACACACTGCATCGCATTTGGTGATGCAGTGTGTGCAACAAAACAACAAGGGCGGAGCTAGTGAAAACAGAGTGTAACATGAGGGGGGACCTCTTGGTATCGTCTTTATGACTTATGAGGTGATGTCACCTATTGTTCACCCATGCTCTTTGCGTCTTTCCTCGTTCTCCTGGTACTATTCCAGTCACTTTCAATCACAGATTTCTAGTGCTGCTGAGTCTGGGAAGGGAAGGACAATTGTTTGGGCCCAAGGATTGCCTTAGATATGGTGGTGTTAATGTCATTTTCCTGCACAATGGCTGCACAGACACATTTTTCCAATCAACTAAGTATGTTTTTATTGCTTTCATCTATAAAACCTTCAACAGACATGAAGGAAATAGGCAATTATCTATGCATTGCAAAAGGATTATATTGGTTATAGATACAAACATAAGACGGTAATTAGGAAACAGGTAAGAGATTGGATACAATTAACATCTTTCTTAAAATACAGCAAACATAATAAGAATCGATATTTGAAGTGGCAAAGGTGGTAAGCAAGTGCAGGGGTGGTTAGCCAGCACTAAGCTTCCTGGATAGGCAGACAGCACACAAGCCGAGGGTGGACACATAGCACAAAGGCGCAGGTGTGGGCAGGTAATACATAGGGTCTGATGTGGGTTGATAGGAAATGTAGTTACAGGTGGTTAAAATAGCACATTGCCTCACGGGAATACAAGTGGCATTCACATTTGGGGGAGGGGATTTTCAGGGGATAGGCAGGTAGCATACAGGCTCAGTAGTGGCCTGGAAGCAAACAGGCTCTGGGGGTGGGTAGAAGGCACACATGCTGAGGCATGGACAGTTAGCACAATGGTTCAGTGCTGAGCAAATAGAAAACAAGCTTAGGGACGGTATGTAGCGCAAAGGCTCAAGCGTGAGCAAGATGCATTAAAGCTAAGGAGTGAACTAGTAGCCTGTATGTTCTAAGGTGGAGAAATAGCATATAGTATATATACTTAGGGGTGGGCTTGAAACAAGAGAAAGGGTCGACAAATAGCTCACAGGCCCAGGGGTGCCCAGTAGTGCAAAGCCTCAGGAGGCAGGATGAGGAAGACAGTGTGTTTTGGCCTAGAGTTTAAAAAACAAAATGACCATGATCAGAGCCAGACAGGGAACGCAAGCCGGCCTTGGCAATCCAATCAGACCGACCGTGGGTGAGGAGGGCAGAGGAGGGGAGAGAGTGTGGAAAACACTGCTGCTGCTTTTGTTACAGGGGTCTGATATTGCAAAACCGCACAAAATAGCCCCCCAGGAGTCCAAAATCGGCCCCACTCTGGCAGCCCAATGGGGAAATGCCTGGTGCACGCTACAGCCAGAACAATCTCAAGGGGTAGAGGGGGAGGGGAATAGGTAAGGCAGCCCCCCACTCAGACAGTATTCAAACAATTGAGGCCTCACCTAAAAACATCTGCATCCATATAAAGGACCAAAAAGATAGGGACTGCTTGTCAGTATTGCTCCCCAGGATATGTCTAATAACATAAGTCCTTAGGTCAAGATGCGTACTTCTTCAATATAAAACCACACAGGACCACATACAGTTCACCCCAAGGAAAAGGTGTGAAGAATAGAGAGAGTACCTCACGGTAGAACAACCCGAGGGGGTTCCCGGTTAGCAATTACCGGTATACCCACTTCTCATCATTGGCCACTCTCTCTATGTGAAAAGACAAATATGCACTAGATAGAATAGTAGTGCAGACGTGAGAATAGTAGTGGAAAAACACAAATAGTGATAAACGTATCAACACTGACACCGAATTGTTGTGTACATAAACACATAAACAGACCCCTAACCACAAAAAGAAAATAGTGTAGCGGGGCTTTGCTTGCTTTACAGTTTTATTCTGACACAGCAAACCCCACTTATTTAAAAATGGTTACTTGTATACCATTGTGATTTATATCCTCAAGCCGACATGTTTCATCGCTCCAAGTTTCAGCGATTTCATCAGGGCATAAGAGGGGTTATCTATTCTCAGTCTTTTCAAAAAAGTATGGACCTGTGTGAGGAAATAAAACAAAAAATGCTAAAAATGCTAAAAGCGCCGTTCATGCCCCTCCCATTGAGGGCATATCCAATGCAGCATATAATGACACACAGTTTAGGCATATGTACCTTGAGGGCGCTACGTCAGGACGTACCAGCACCACTCGTTAAGACACCGTGCTCAATTTTCACGTGTCCAAAATGTGACAGGAAATAGTCGCAGCCACCTGTACATGTATGAAAACAGACCAAGCGTAAGATGGTGCATCACGAGCTAAAAAGCTAATGAAAGGCAGGAAGGAAGATGTTGGTGAAAACAATACTATCCCCCCTCCATAGCATTACAACACACTGCGCTCATTCTTGAGTGGTTTAAAAACCTTCCGTTTAGATAAATCCATCAAGCTTCCGAAAAATGCAAAAAGCCGAGTTAATGCATATATACGGCAGGGGTTGTGTTGGCAACCAAGTTCCCCAACCCAGAATGCACGGCTATTGCTCTTTCTGAAGGCATATAGAAAAAATGATTACATGGCTCACGATCGTATCTTGGTCCTTTTTTTTTAATTCGGACATGCAGTCACTGTCCCTCTGACTCATTCGGAGTTAAGACAAAAGTCCCACCAACACACACACGTTCAACCTCCAACACACTGTTACTGAAGCCGAGTCCCTCCGGCGCTTCCGACGGTCCTCGCGCTGGATCTGAGCGCGGAACAGGAAGTAGCCGGAGGGAACGTAGCTCCGCCCACCACGTCGCACGGCGCGGCCATCTTAGAATGGGCTGGAGCTAACTTGATGTTCATGCCCTAAGGCTTTATAGAGGACCAAGTGTGCAGCATACATCCTCGGTAATGAAATCGAGCAATCTAGATATAAGTGCCCAGTTGAATTACAGCACATATGTTGGGTATAAACTGCCAATACACTAATACTATAGATGACCCAATGCGCAACACTCATCCTAGGTGTTAGACTCGGGCAGAGTAGATGTTAGTGCCCTATTGAATTGCAGCATGTGTGTTGGGTAAAAGCTGTCAATACAACAACTATATACCTGTACCAATACAATAGTATGTGTACATACTTTTCGAGTGCCAAAACCTCTAAAAAATAAACAAGTGGGATTCAATTGTACATGTCATTGGTAAACATGTGTGCACCGCAAGACAGAAAACTGGGGGGATTTTTTATGTGAGATTGGGACCCGCAGGGAGAAGCCTATGTACATAGACAATGTCAGGGAGGTCACCACCCAGCCCACCGTATTTCTGCAGTATGGGGGCTGCTATGCTAAGAACATAGCAGATATCAAAATGGAAAAGGCGGAGCGTATCAGAGCCCTGTTATCCCCTGCTCACTTTATTCCACTCAATATTTTCATTAAGTCCCTCCCGATCCGCCTTCTCCAAAAATATCCTTTTTGCTTCTTTTCTTGCCAGAATATTTTCCAGATTATGTGTTTCGCCCACCACTTTTTCTAGGACGGTCCATTTAAGATCCTTGGGATCATGTCCCGACGTATTGAAATGTTGTACCAGGCGGGTGGTGAGTTTCTTTGCTCTAATAGTGCTCAGATGTTCCTGCACCCGTATTTTTACTTTGCGGGTTGTGAGGCCGATGTAGTAAAGACCACAACTACACATCAGTCTGTAGATAACATGTGTTGTTACAATTGCTGAACCGGTTGAGAAACCAGGTTCTGCCCCCACGTAAAGATACACTTTTAGTGGCTGATGTGAGCCCACAGACCGAGCAGTTACCACATGGATAATGTCCCGCCGGTATGGTACTTGCCTGGACAATGCTCGAATTTCGTGTATGGACCAACTTGTCTCGTAAATTAGGGGCTCGTTTAAAGGCAAAACGCGGAATTGGCATCCTGTTCCCCCCTGTATCAAGTATAGACCAATGTTTTTTTATGATCTGCCTTATTTTAGTTGAAAGGGGGTCAAAGGTTGTCACTACTGGTAGGCAGGTTTGTTTTTCTTTTACATTGCGCTCCAACAGCGCATCACGCGGCGTATTGAGAGCCCTCTTCTGTGCATGTTTAATTACTTTAGCCGGATAGTCCCGTTGTTGAAGTTTGGTGACTAGCTCGGAAGATTGCTCAAGAAAGGTTTCAGTAGACGAGCAATTGCGCCGGTATCGCAAAAATTGTCCTACCGGAAGATTGTCATGGAGTGATCTAGGATGGAAAGAGTGGTAGTGGAGGAGGGAGTTCCTATCTGTAGCCTTGTGGTGCACACTAGTCACCAACTTATAATCCACCGCAATGATGTCAACGTCAAGATATACCGCAGACGTGTTGCTGATGGTCCAGGTAAATCGAAGGCTGGGGTCCACTTGGTTCAACCATTGTAAGAATGTGTTGAGCCGGTCCTCTGTACCTGTCCAGATACAGAGGACATCGTCAATATAACGTCTCCACAGAGAGATGTTCTCTCTGTATGGGTTAGACTGATTGAGGACCACATTCTTCTCAACCTGGCCCACATAGATGCAGGCCAGGCTGGGAGCAAATGTGGCCCCCATGGAAGTACCAGAGGTCTGCAAATACAGTTGCCCCCGATATTCAAAGACATTTTTCGTGAGTGCCAACTCAATGCATTGCATAACGAACGTCTGAGGTGTATCATAAAACCACTTCATCGACCCCAGGGCCCGCGCTGCTGCCACCAGCGTGGCGTCCTGGGGGATGCTGGTATACAATGACTCAATGTCAATCGTAACCAGTAGATGGTTTACAGGGTCAAAAGCTATTTCTTTCAAGATGTTAAGGATATCGGTAGTGTCTTGTACATAAGACTCCTGAGTGACCACCGCTTCCCTAAGAAAGAAGTCGGCGAACTGGGATAAAGGTTCAAGAATGGATTGGATCCCAGAGACAATGGGACGCCCGGGAGGCGGACGTTGGGGCTTATGAATTTTAGGCAAGATGTAGAATGCCGGCACCCTAGGGTTGATGTTAATAATAAAATCCGCCTCCTTGGAAGAGATCCGTTTTTTCGAGACTGCCTCTGCCACCATCCTCTTGATGGTGTCAGCAAGTTCAGGAGTGGGGTCACGCATTAGAGGATGGTAATTGGTGCGAACCCCCAGGAGTTTAAGGACTTCCGTCTCGTAGTCACTGGTGTTAAGTATGACTACGGCCCCGGCTTTATCGGCTGGCTTGATGGTAATGCCCAAATTTTTTTGTAATGTTCCGACCGCCTGCCATTCTTCCTTCGTCATATTGTGGCCCAAGTTATGTCCTGAGTTCTGTTCAAGAGATTCTATTTCTTGGATGACACGTTGTTCAAATACCGCCACTTCTGGACCTAGTAGTGAAGTGGGTGGGCAAAAATTTGAAGGCCTCCGCAAATTAGTGTCAAAGAGGGAAAGGGGCGTGCTTACTTTGTCAGCAAAAAATTTGTGTAATTTTATCTTTCTCATCATCTCAGAGATTTCTGTCCTACATAGGAAAGGGTCGTGTCTCGGTGTTGGTACATACCCGAGGCCCTTGTTTAAAACACTCCGCTCGATTGATGTGAGTTCATAGGAGGATAGATTTACCACGATGTCATTGGTAATAGAAGATGATGAGTTGTTCACTCCCCTTAATTGCGGAAGGAGCTGGCCCTGCTCCGTGTAATGCGGGGTGAGAATATTTGCCATGTCTGTTGTGTTCTCCCTCAGCTGGGCCCAGCTCGACAAACAGTACCCGCGAATAACAGGGTCAATTTTGCCCCTGAAAATAGATCGGACGAAGATCTTGGAGCTCAACTGAGGTCTTTTTTAGGCCAGCCCCAGAGGGGTGGTCGGGGTGGCAGAGGTCAACCCCAGGGACAAGGCAGAGGGAGAACACAACAGACAGTTTAATAGGGACCTTCCTTTCCCAATATTAAAAACAGTGAAAAAAGGTAGCATTAACAAATAACTACCTTGACAGTTATTATCGTCATGGTCGACATGTTTCTGCAGTGTTACCTTGGGCCCAGAGGTCACCTACTGCTTCATCAGGACCTAGTGATTCTACTGCTTGTAGTGAGAATGACGTAAAAGAAAGTGTAAACAATATCACCTTAAGCTCTCCAATTATTTAGGAGAGTAACGCCCCACCTCACCCGGCATCAGCGCAGGTTTCAAGGAGCCCCGCTCTGCCCGTCGGTACTCCAGACGTCCTTCTGGGCTGTCTGCTTGTTAGCAACCCCCTGATACCTACTCAGTGATAAAGACAATCGTTTGGATATAGAGAACAACTTTAGCACATTTGTGCGTGATCGCACACTGGGCCACTTCCAGTGTGCCTTATGATGTCTTTCCCAAATGATGAAGGGCGGTACAGGTCGGTTGCCTGATGGGAACACTACCAGCGTTCTGAAAGTGCCCAGTGAACGACTGTGTAGGTAGTCCACTCACACCTTTACTTCAAATTCAAATTCAAATATAGCTTTATTCGATTTTAGCAAATGAAAATCATAAAAGCACATTTAATACAGCATGGTAAAATGAGTTCAAAACTCAAAAGTAAAACATAGAATTTTATACAAATTATGACTGTCGGGAATCAGAAGTCAATCAATTCATAGACGCTCTACACCTTACTGCAAATTTCAAAAAGCTAGCAGCTGCAGTAATTGTAAGTTCATCTACAAGCATGTATAGCTTGAGTAGGGCTGGCCTACACTGTCTTAGGCCCCACAGTTTCAGAAGTGGGAGGAGATGTTTCTTCCTACCCCAATCATAAAATTTACAGAATAAAAGGACGTGAATGTTGGATTGCTTGGAAACATTATCACAAGGACAGACCACCAGATTAGTAGACCAGTCATTTGTGGTGGGAAATGTTAATAGACGGTAAAAACAATCCGTCCTCATCCTTGTTAGCAACATTCTCGTATAGGTTGAGATAGTCGGGGAAAGATAAAAGGGAATGCCAACATCATGGAGTAAAAGATTGTGGTGAGCAATCGATGATTTGTTGCCTTCGATATAGGAGCGCCTGTCTTCTAGTAGACCTAAACAGCGAGCCTTAAGGTCCTTTTTAGAGATGGTTAGGCACAAAGTCGGGTTGATATATAAATCAGCCAAATCCAGTGATGTTAAAAATTTCTGTACATAGGCAAGCCAAGATATTTTTCTTGAGTCAGTTAAGGCCATACAGTCCTTAATCACGTCTTGGTTCAGCACCGTTTTTTCTGAGGACCATATTTTGTGCCATAACAGAATTGGAGCGACTTTAATTATGTCCGAGATATGTACCCGGGCGAGCTCGTTATGACAGACTGTGGTAGAAATAGATCGAGGGACAGCCAGCAGATACCTCAAGAATGCGTTCTCGCTTGTTTGTATCTCTCCACAGTCCGCCAGACCCCAGATACCAGCACCATATGTTGCAGTGGAGATGCATTTAGCTGCAAATATGTCCAACAAGATCCCAACCGGTTTCCCACCTAATTTAGTGGCAAATTTCTTTAGAGCTCCAATTTGCCTAATAAAAGCCAAGTTTCTAGTGTGAACAGCATTTTTCCATGACCCTGTACTATTAAAAAGTATGCCCAGGTAAGTAAAAGTTTTCGTGAGGCTGATCTTAGATGCATTAATAAACGTATTGCAAGAAGTGTTCTTTTTTTTACTACAACACATGGTAAAAGTTTTGCTTACATTAATCTTTAAACCTCTCACACCCATGAATGCTGTAAAGGCTGACAATGCTTTTTGAAGCCCTAATTGGGTCCTGGACATAATAACGGCGTCGTCCGCATATAAAAGAATTGGGACTGCGAGGCCGTTTATTTTAGGATAATCAACATCCAATTTCGCCAGGCAGTCGGCAACACTGTTGATGTACAAGTTAAAAAGAAAGGGGGCAAGGATGCAGCCCTACCTGACCCCCTTTTTGATGGGAAATGTACTCATACAAGTTCCATCCTTTCCATAGCGAACCTTGGCCCCGGCTCCTCGGTACAGTTCTTTTATGAAGGCAAGTATGTTAGAGTCAACTCCCATGCCAGTAAGGGTAGACCAAAGTATACTGTGGTTAAGGCAATCAAAAGCAGAGCTTAAGTCCACGAAAGTCATATATATATTGCACCTTTTTGCCATCACATATTTGTCGGTGATCAGAGCTAAGTTAAGACATTGTTCCACTGTCCCAAGGCCAGAAACAAACCCATATTGGAATTTAGACAAAATGTTATTTTCCTGAGCCCATGATTGCAATTGGTTCAACAGGACTCTCCCAGCCACCTTCATCATGGAGTCCAATAAGGAAATTGGTCTATAACATTTTGGGTCCATTCTTTCACCTTTTTTAAAAATAGGTATTATAATAGCTTCTTGCCAGGTTACGGGGAATCCTTTTTGAGCATAAGAGTTGAGGACGTTTGTAACAATTGGTGCCCACAGTTGAATGTTATCTTTAAATAGATCTATTGGGATTCCATCCGGGCCGGGGGCTTTGGCATTAGAGCTTTCAAGAATGGCCAATTCCACTTCTGAATGATTAAAATAAATGGAAAGCGGAAACGACTCTGTGTGGTTTCTTTGCGGCTCATTACTCTCCGTTTGTTGAATTTCAAGATTGAGTGGTTCGATCTGGTCATCTAATTTATACAGTTCGGTGAAGTGGTTTATCCAAACTTCCTCCGTGATGGCAATTTCTATAAGGTCGGTTGACCTATCGCTAAAGAAAGGGGCATTGACCTCCCTCCAAAAAGCTGTGTTGTCTCTTAAAGTGCTTGCTTTTAACAAGGCTACCCAGGCAGCAGTTTTCAGCTCCTTTTTCCTGTTTTTAATTGCCTGTTTATAAGCAGCGCTGGCGGATCTTATTTCCACCCGATTTTTTTGGGATTTGTTAAGGGTAGCCTTCAGGATGTTATGAGTGTTTGAACACTCGTGATCAAACCAACCAAAACTCTTGGGCACATTGCTTTTATTGTGGTTTCTGGTCAAGTTTTTCCTGATTTGTAAGGCGATTTGATCAAATGCGAGGATAATTTCTTGTGGGTTGGGAGGGTATTCTAGGCAGGACCGAAATAGATCGGGGTCAAACTTGATCAGATTTTCAAGGAATTTAGATGTGTCAATTTTTGCCCATTTTATAGTATACCCATTTCTCGACAAAAGTGATACAGAGTGTGAGTAGAGATTACCTATAGCGCTCTCGGACTTGTTTCCACTAGAAGGGGAGTATATTTTGGCACTAATAGGATAGTGGTCGCTCATAACCAGCTCCTCTCTCCTGATTTCTCGAGCGCGCCATGATGACTGTTAGACAGAAGGATGAAGTCTATTGTCATAAGCGATCCCCTACCATGAAATGTAGGTTGGAAGTCAGTCGGGGGCACTGTTAAGTCATTAAAGAAGCCCAGATCCCATTCATGTAATAAGTTGTTCAATTGGGATCCCATAGTTGAGTGTTCGAAATGGGTAGTATGGTCACCATTTGGGGCTCTTAGGTCGCAAACCCTAGTTCCACTGTGTGGGCATAGATGACAATTAAAATCTCCTAAGATTACTAAACGTCTATCTGAACAAGACCCTCCCATGCCCTTCTTTATAAGTTTAGAAAGAAACTCTATAAATTTTGGTTGGTCGTCTCTCTGTGCACTATTATAAAGGTTTATAAAGAGAGAGCAGACAGCCTCTTTCCCAGTCATTTTGAAGGCCTGTAGGGAGGGACCAAAGGACTTTGAGCTAAGATCAGATGGAGCGAGCTCAACGCATTCCATAGATACATTGAGCCTATTTGAAACATATAAGCAAAGACCTCCCGAGGGTCTGCCTCTATTTGACTGGATAGCTGGAGTAAAGTGTGTACTGTAGCCGTCCAGGTTAATAGGTGACAGGTCCCAACATTCCTGAAGCGGTATGATGTCAAAAGTATTTATGAAGTTCAAGAAGGTTGGGTCCTTTGCTTTGTTTGAAAGACCGGCTATGTTCCAAGTTAGAATGGACATATGTTGATTAAAATCAAAGTGCTTTGATGAACGGAGGGAATGACTTTGATCAGAGGTTGAAAGTAAAAGGGGAGCCGAAGATCCATCAGTTTGTACAACCGCGTGCCCAGAAGGAAACATGTTACTGGGGCCCACAGTGAGTAGTTTCAAACCAGGTTCCCCAGTTTGACTTGGAAATGACCCTGAGCTAACAGAAGACAGGGGAGTTTTAGTCTTATTCTTAGAAGATGTTTGGTTGCTTGATGGTCAGTCAACCATTTCTAAGATTGAAAAATAATTACTAGTTGGTGCCCCCCTCCACCCCTCTACGTAGGGTTGCTCTCTTCTTGGGTACCAGGGATGATGTTCCCAGTCCTTTCTTCTGTTACACATATCTACTTGCGACCAACTCCAACCTGGAGATTGGTTCCAACTAAGAGGGTAACCTTGTTCATGAGGAAACCTTGGAGGGTAGAAAAAGGACAGACGGTTAGTGTCTATACCTCCCTTTCTCTCCAAGGTTGACCAAGAACATATATATCTGACTGTCTCTGGGTCATCAAAATTAATGATAATACAGTCCCCCTGTATTCTTTTCCTTGTTGACCCAATCCAGGGAACCCTACGTACCGTGGAGAGTCTACTATTACAATGTGAAGGAAGGGGTCTGTTGATGTTAAGCCATTGCATGACTTTATTTTTTAGGGACCAGGTGGATTCACTTGTGTTTTCTTCTAATTCTGGGACCCCCGTAAGGATCACAGTATAGGGGCTTGCCTCTGGAGGAAGATGGATAGGCCTCCTTGGTCTAGCTGGTTTATTGGTAGTATCATCTACCTGTTGGACAACCAAAGGTTTGGGGGAAGGGGGCTTTGATTGAGTTTTGGAAGGATCGGCTATTGTTACTGGCTTTCCCTGTACTTGCTTAGTGATGCCCTTGGTGTCTGTTTGGATCGCTTGTGTATTGGTAGGAGTTTTGGGGGTTTTACTTGTAGGTAGAAGGGTTTTTTGTATTAAGGGTGGGGGTGCAGGTTTCTGTACAGTGACTGCCTTGGTGTGATTGACATTCGTGGAAGCTGGGGGAGCTAAAGTGGTGATAGGAGGTTTTAGATGACTAGTATGATTAATAAGTCTGGCGATTTTCTTCTCGATGTTATTTAAGGATCGTTCAATTGGTAGTAATTGGGATTTTATGAGATCCTTAATTGTGGCTACCACTTGTGCATTAAGCTCAAATTGGTTTATATTGGAGGTAGCATATTCCCTCTGAGCGTCATCCAGCGATGCAGCTGTTACAGAGGGGTCATCCACATTAGCAGGTAGAGAATTAGTAGCGTTATTTTTATGTTTGGTACGAGGGGATTTCTTGGACCTTATGTGCTTTGGTGGACAATTCTGCTTGGACTTAACTACTGGCCTTGTACTGTCTTGTTTGGGTATGGCTCCCTCCCTAGACCCCTTATCAGTTTTAGTAGGAGAAACTACTAAAGATGGCGACTCAATCAGGGGTTGCGACTCTGTCAGGGTTAGCGGGGCCATTTGAGTGGGACTAATCACCAGAGTCGGTGTTTTCTCCAAATCTTCCAGGGTAACTTCCCCTAGAGATAAATGAGTGACAGATAGGTCAACACTCATAGGGATAGTGTGTAGTTCTGCACGGATTTCTTGCAATAGTGGGGCATTAGTTCCTTGTTGGATGGGTGTTTTGGCTAAAGCCAGAAGGCCCATTGAGGATCTTCGTGCTGCAGCAAGGTCTTGGGAAACACGTCTTTCTAAAAGGACAATCCCTTGATTAATTGCATCGTTTGCTTTCGTGATGAATTGGTCAATTGGACCAGTAACCTGACCCACGCCTTGAGCCGTCTTACTCCTACTACCCCTTGTGGTCATGTTGGCGCTGTATTACACGTGGGTACTAGGGGGTAGAAGTGATGGCGAAAAGGTTACCGGGATGCAGGTCAAAAGTCAGATGGTAAGATAAAAAGGGATAGGCCCAGACCAGACTTGCACAGGCTTGAACGGGCTTTAACGGGCCCGCCCTTTGCCCGGGCTTAGCCCCGGGCTGCGACCCGCGCGCGTCCCGCGCTGCGCGTCACTGGGCTTACTAATATTCTCTATGGTGGAGAGGGGGCGTGGCACTGGGAGGGGACGCGGCTCCACCGGGAAGAGGACACAGCTGTGGATGATATATGCTGTCCTCGCAGTCCCGGGGCCGCACCTCTCACCTCCTCTGCGGCCTCACTGCTCACACCTCCTCACGCCGGTCAGTCCAAGGGCAGGAAACAGTTGAATGCTACTCCTGTAGCGCGATTATGCTTCTGGCAGGCAAAGGGCTCCTCACACGAGCGGCTCCCGCGAAGCGGGGGCCGCGAGGAGTAAAGGGCACTTTGGTGGGGGCGGGCACTGGGAGGGGGCGCGGCTCCACCGGGAAGAGGACACAGCTGTGGATGATATATGCTGTCCTCGCAGTCCCGGGGGCCGCACCTCTCACCTCCTCTGCGGCCTCACTGCTCACACCTCCTCACGCCGGTCAGTCCAAGGGCAGGAAACAGTTGAATGCTACTCCTGTAGCGCGATTATGCTTCTGGCAGGCAAAGGGCTCCTCACACCTTTACTTAATTTATTCAATTCCTTTTGGAGTTTGAGACCAAGTGCTACCTTGTTGTTGGTAGTAGTGAAGATAGAGGGCTGTAGCACTTTGGTCGTTAATATTCCCTCAGACCCCCCCTTTTGTAAGTATTGTACCAGTAGTGACAACCTTTGACCCCCTTTCAACTAAAATAAGGCAGATCATAAGAAAACATTGGTCTATACTTGATACAGGGGGGAACAGGATGCCAATTCCGCGTTTTGCCTTTAAACAAGCCCCTAATTTACTAGACAAGTTGGTCCATACACGAAATTCGAGCATTGTCCAGGCAAGTACCATACCGGCGGGACATTATCCATGTGGTAACTGCTCGGTCTGTGGGCTCACATCAGCCACTAAAAGTGTATCTTTACGTGGGGGCAGAACCTGGTTTCTCAACCGGTTCAGCAATTGTAACACAACACATGTTATCTACAGACTGATGTGTAGTTGTGGGCTTTACTACATCGGCCTCACAACCCGCAAAGTAAAAATACGGGTGCAGGAACATCTGAGCACTATTAGAGCAAAGAAACTCACCCCGCCTGGTACAACATTTCAATACGTCGGGACATGATCCCAAGGATCTTAAATGGACCGTCCTAGAAAAAGTGGTGGGCGAAACACATAATCTGGAAAATATTCTGGCAAGAAAAGAAGCAAAATGGATATTTTTGGAGAAGGCGGATCGGGAGGGACTTAATGAAAATATTGAGTGGAATAAAGTGAGCAGGCGATAACAGGGCTCTGATACGCTCCGCCTTTTCCATTTTGATATCTGCTAGGTTCTTAGCATAGCAGCCCCCATACTGCAGAAATACGGTGGGCTGGGTGGTGACCTCCCTGACATTGTCTATGTACATAGGCCTCTCCCTGCGGGTCCCAATCTCACATAAAAAATCCCCCCAGTTTTCTGTCTTGCGGTGCACACATGTTTACCAATGACATGTACAATTGAATCCCACTTGTTTATTTTTGAGAGGTTTTGGCACTCGAAAAGTATGTACACATACTATTGTATTGGTACAGGTATATAGTTGTTGTATTGACAGCTTTTACCCAACACACGTGCTGCAATTCAATAGGGCACTAACATCTACTCTGCCCGAGTCTAACACCTAGGATGAGTGTTGCGCATTGGGTCATCTATAGTATTAGTGTATTGGCAGTTTATACCCAACATATGTGCTGTAATTCAACTGGGCACTTATATCTAGATTGCTCGATTTCATTACAGAGGATGTATGCTGCACACTTGGTCCTCTATAAAGCCTTAGGGCATGAACATCAAGTTAGCTCCAGCCCATTCTAAGATGGCCGCGCCGTGTGACGCGGTGGGCGGAGCTACGTTCCCTCCAGCTACTTCCTGTTCCGCGCTCAGATCCAGCGCGAGGACCGTCGGAAGCGCCGGAGGGACTCGGCTTCAGTAAGAGTGTGTTGGAGGTTGAACGTGTGTGTGTTGGTGGGACTTTTGTCTTAACTCCGAATGAGTCAGAGGGACAGTGACTGCATGTCCGAATTCAAAAAAAGGGACCAAGATACGATTGTGAGCCATGTAATCATTTTTTCTATATGCCTTCAGAAAGAGCAATAGCCGTGCATTCTGGGTTGGGGAACTTGGTTGCCAACACAACCCCTGCCGTATATATGCATTAACTCGGCTTTTTGCATTTTTCGGAAGCTTGATGGATTTATCTAAACGGAAGGTTTTTAAACCACTCAAGAATGAGCGCAGTGTGTTGTAACGCTATGGAGGGGGGATAGTATTGTTTTCACCAACATCTTCCTTCCTGCCTTTCATTAGCTTTTTAGCTCGTGATGCACCATCTTACGCTTGGTCTGTTTTCATACATGTACAGGTGGCTGCGACTATTTCCTGTCACATTTTGGACACGTGAAAATTGAGCACGGTGTCTTAACGAGTGGTGCTGGTACGTCCTGACGTAGCGCCCTCAAGGTACATATGCCTAAACTGTGTGTCATTATATGCTGCATTGGATATGCCCCCAATGGGAGGGGCATGAACGGCGCTTTTAGCGTTTTTAGCGTTTTTAGTGTTTTTTGTTTTATTTCCTCACACAGGTCCATACTTTTTTGAAAAGACTGAGAATAGATAACCCCTCCTATGCCCTGATGAAATCGCTGAAACTTGGAGCTATGAAACATGTCGGCTTGAGGATATAAATCACCATGGTGTACAAGTAACCATTTTTAAATAAGTGGGGTTTGCTGCGTCAGAATAAAACGGTAAAGCAAGCAAAGCCCCGCTACACTATTTTCTTTTTGTGGTTAGGGGTCTGTTTATGTGTTTATGTACACAACAATTCGGTGTCAGTGTTGATACGTTAGTCACTATTTGTGTTTTTCCACTACTATTCTCACGTCTGCACTACTATTCTATCTAGTGCATGTTTGTCTTTTCACATAGAGAGAGTGGCCAATGATGAGAAGTGGGTATACCGGTAATTGCTAACCGGGAACCCCCTCGGGTTCCCGGTTAGCAATTCTCTCTATTCTTCACACCTTTTCCTTGGGGTGAACTGTATGTGGTCCTGTGTGGTTTTATATTGAAGAAGTACGCATCTTGACCTAAGGACTTATGTTATTAGACATATCCTGGGGAGCAATACTGACAAGCAGTCCCTATCTTTTTGGTCCTTTATATGGATGCAGATGTTTTTAGGTGAGGCCTCACTTGTTTGAGCACGCTACAGCCAGACCGGCCCTGACCATGATGACAAGGGAATGGTGAAGAGGCTTAAAACAGTTCAGGATCAATCTTGTGCAAATCCGGACAAGGACAAGTGAGGGACAAATGATGCATCTATGGCACCAGAAACAAGGAAAACAAAGACAAATACAGCAGTGGCAGTTGATAGTTTCCAGAATCCAAAAATTGTTTGTGCTCAAAAAAGGTGGACCACAGTGGAATGGCAGCACAGCCTCTTTCATGAGACAAATGCACATGGCTGGGAATGCAGGATATTTATGGGCTGCCTGGTAAACCCCTTGGGCGCGGCCGCGATTCTGTGCCTGTGCGGCACTTTTAATGAGTGGGCGGGTTCATGACAGCCCACAGCCATCATCAGCACACGCCCACCGTGGTGCATGACGGCCGGGGGCCGTCATCAGCATGGAACGGGTTATATGTACACACTACTATTAGACAACAAGGAGGATGGGCAGGGTTGGGTTTGTGCAAAGAAGCAATATTTGTATGTCAGGAGGATGGATGAAATGGAGAGTAAACCCCACTTTGGGTACTTTGGGTCCCTGCTTTCCACTACACGCCCTTCAAGTAGCCTATACATCATTTCTCCACAACCAGAAAAAGTTATGCCTTCTTCGCCAATGTGGCTACTGATGCGACAATGTGGTGGACTACTAGGCCATACTGGTTAAGAGCCTGAATAGCAGCAATGGCACAGAGGTGGTACTGCAGCCTGCCAACCCGGCCCTCCCTAAAGTAGCCTGAAGAGGGCCCATTTTAGGAGTCTTAGACGTGGATAGAAGAAAGTAATTAAAGCAGGCCAGTGGTTGCCATGTTTTCCACCTTCAATGCTTCTAGCCTTTCCACCCAACCGAGAAATATATGTCAATTTCTCTTCTCGTGGCCAGATACGCAAGGTTCTGAGCAGAAAAATATTTTTTTTCCAATCTTTCCCATTTAAGCTACTTTGCACTGACAGTGAGTCCTTTTTTACTCGTTGTCGATAAAATGCGTTTGCTTCTAGGTGTAAGTACAAGGAAGGGGATTTATCTTGTAAGTAGCAGACCCACCTCATGGGAACTTCCTTCAAGACATTTAAGAAATAATTTGATTATAATAGTCTTGGAATCACAACACACAACGTGCTAAGCAGTCAGCTAACATGCCACCCTATATTTACAGAGCAGTTGTTTGCTTCAAGTGTCTGTGGTTATTGAGCTGACAGTAGAGCTTGCCCAGTCTGCCAAAGGGCAAAACATAACTGCAGCCATCTGTCCACTGTCTAAAACAGCGAGGACTGCAAGCATCCACGTGATCTTCAGCTAGCCAGTGCCATGGAGGCCACTCCAGTAGGAATCCGAACATATGGTGATCTACAGATTAGCGCTAGGTTAGACTATGCATACAATGCATTCATTAAATTAATTATTACAAATTGTGAACAGTAACCAGCTTTGCTACTGTGGATGGTTTAGCCCAGGCTTCTCCAAAGAGTAGCTTGTGATCTACTGTTAGCTCTCCAGCTACCTGTAAGTAGCTCTTCTGTCTGCAGTCCAGCCTACTGAATTAGAAGATTTTGTTTGATTGAATTAGCATATGTATACCAAAATTTTAAAGTGTATATTTGATATGAAAATGTGTGTATTCTCAGAAACCATAATTTCCAAAATCTATTTATGTCTAATATTTGAATGATACATCATGCAGCCTTGAGAGACGTATTACTAATAGTATTACTTGGTGCCAAGTGGCATTGCATCTGTGGCTGTTATGTATTGACCTTGCAGAGGCATTCCAAATTGACTACACCTTTTAACATTACTGCTGGCAATTCTGCACTGAGGAGATCATGGCTGGCTGACATGCATAGGGGGGTCACTAATGTAAACTTGTCTGATGTGTATAACACTAATATTTTCATTGAACGTAAGTAGCTCTTGTTAGTGAAAAGGTTGTAGACCCCTGGTTTAGCCCCATTACATATGATGAAGCAAGAACGAAACAGAACAGGCAGTGAGTGGATTCGATTTCATAGCAAGTGCTAAATTTCACGCAAGACGACCTTTTCACAAACGTGTTTTGAAGTATGTACATCAGAACTCCTGTAGTAATGTTTTACGTACACTTACAGGTTTGTGAAATGGCCCCAAAAATCTACAATTGGAAAAAAATGGGTCAGTTAGGGAACAATATTATACAATAAGTGCAAAGAGAATTCACTTTGCCCTCTTTGCACTTTTACTATTTGGGAGTTGGACGTGTTGGGCCCGATTCACAAAGGCATGTAGCAGTATGTAAAAGAATACCCCTTTAGTGCTAATTCCCATGCTCTTAAAATGCTTTTGTGAATGGGCCCCAATATTTCTAACTTACTGGTATGCGCAATTAGGGCGATGACGTTGTATACAATTGATATTACTGCACATCCTGAAGGTGCAGAATATGTATACTTAGAGTATTTATTATTTTTTTGTTAAATTTCATACGAGATCTTTTGAAGGAAAATATTGAGGGAGAATTCTTCTGAAGAAGTAGGAATTTCCAGGTTTCTAAAAAACTCCACGAAACTTGCAAAAGTGGACCTTCTTAAATTATTTACTGCTATTTTAAAATGTAGACTTAGTTTTGCTGAGTGCAACAACAGGGTAGCATATTGCCAAAGTAGCGCGTCATTAATATTTGAAACATAAACTATCTGAAATATTTGCCCTTCCTTACATACAGAACTGAGCACCTCTAAATAGATTACCTCTGAGCAATGCTAAGGCACAATCACCAACCAGTAAGGCAGGACCTTCAATAAGTAGAATATCATCAGGGCACTGCACCCATCTGCTCATGATGCACTTGGAAGCACAGAGCCATTGTGACTCTCTCCTAGGGCACATGGCACCCAGGTGCCCTCTCCACCTCTTTGAAATTGTATTTTACTCTTACCATCACTGACCGAGGAGCCCAGAATATGCCTTCCTTTCCTTTCCGCAAGCCAATCCCAATATGAGTAGTATTGTATCTCGGTAATGTATCTTGTAACTGAAGGCTAAGGTTGGATGCACCCAATGAGGTCATCCCAGGCCTCTCTAATGCTGATGAAAGTTCCATTGTGCCTCCCATTGCAGTCAGCAGCTGATACACACCCCAGCACTAATGGAGCAAAGATCATTCTCATTGGTTACAATTTGAGACTAAGCCACTGTGCCCCTGTGAACATTTCAGAGTACCTCTCACACTAAATGGCCACAGTGGGAGCCAGTAGAAAGGGTTTCTGCAGCAATGCCAAGCATAAAACAGGGCTTAGACACAGATCTCACATCATTCAGCAATGGTGGCCGCATTCCATTCAGAAATACGTTTACAGTCAGTGTAAATATATAATCAAGAGATCACCTCTGTTTAACACCTCAATTTATTTTTGCGTTAGAAGGGTCACGGCATGCGTTGCTTCACCAGACCTTGCTAACTTGAACTGCTATTCATGGAAGTCAAATGCCAACAGGGAATGTGATATAATTGCTCTGATTGATCCTTCGTAGTACATATCCAGATGGATGTAGTATTTTAATACACATTTATTGGTAAGAAAGTATGACATATGAACACCACTGTGACATCATCTTCTTTAAATCAACATTTAAATGACATTTTGCAGGTTTAGTAGTGAAACAAATACAAACAAAGAATTACCATAGACGTAAAATAGTACTAGAAAAAAATGATCACATCACTTAATGATCATTGGAAATATTATGTGCGACTGTCCCAGCACAAAGAGGGAAATACATTATTAATGGTGTACGTTGAGAACTGGTAACACTGCACAGATATTGCATGCCATCTATCTGGAGTCCCCATCAAAGACATTGCAGCATCTTCTGCTGACACTATCCCACAAACCAGCTACCTCTCTGATCACTCATTGGCTGCAGCCATACCTTTGGCCTTGTACAGGACACCTCTGCTATTGGTTAGGTTCATGCTATACAAATAACACAAACATACATAGAAACAAACATACGTACACACAATATCTGAGGATGTCCTCTCAAGCAGGGCAGAGGGTCTGAATCAACTCTCTAGTGCAAAATATCCAGTCAGCAAGATCAGGTCAAAGCTTCTTCAGTTTCTTGGTGTTGAGTGTGTGGCCTTTGAAATATGGGCCAGGTATGTGGCTTAAACGTGGTAAAACAGAGACAGAAAAAGGTGTGCTATTCTCCTGTCTGTGGGGTGAATGCCATTACATCACTTAAGCAGACTCAAGAACACAATAGTTTATGCGCCATAACTAAAATGGGTCACTTAAATTTCATTGCAGATGTGTGCTTTTAGGTGACATTATGTGAAAAAGGGTGACTTTGATGTGGATTACATTTATCAAATTTTGAACGCATTAAATATGGATGAACTATCCTTCTTTACTGATTCTATAACAGATCCCTGTGTAACTTAGCAGTCTGACTAACTATATAATACATTGGTCACAAACTGCATGGTGCTATTGCATCATGCTACGATAGACCTTCTACACTGGGTAGACAAAAGGATCCTTTATGCAAAGCGCATATGTATGAAATTGGGTTACTGGTTGAGGAGGATGAAACCCTGATTAAGCTGCAACCATAAATCCTGTAGGGTGAAGTCACAAGCAACCCCAAATTAACCTGTGCTTAACCCTCTGGTAGCTCAGGACAAAAGCAGTCAGGTTTTACTTAGAGGCAATGTATAAAGTATTTTTGCAGCACTTCAAACGCTAGTAGAGTGAAAACACAACACAAGAAAAATCACACAACAATTTAGAAAAAGAGTAGAATTTAGTACATCTTTTGAGACCAAAACAACAAAAATACTGGTAGTAAAATCAGAGAAATGCAGTTTTAAAGATTTAAATGAAAACAGTGCCTAAAAGCACAAAGCGCCAACTGTGATCATCTGACCATGCTGGACCAGGACAAAGTTATAAGTTCAGGCAGACTGCAATGCGGCGCAGGCCAGATACTCGGATCAAGTTAGGCCCAATGAACTGAAAGTATCTTAAAATCTGGTTGCGTAGCGTTGTGAGATCCTGCATCAAGGATGCGTCACACGGCCGAAGTTGAGAGGAGCTGCGTCCTCTTGTGTTGAGGATGCATTTTGCAACGGCGATTCCGAGGAGCTGTGGAGCTGCAATGTGAATTCCTACATCAAGGATGTGTTATGCAGCAGCGATTCTGAGGAACTGCTATGTCCTGTGTCGAGGATGAATCACGCAGCGAAGGTTCCAATGCGAGTCTGCAAGGGGGTGGGACATGCAGCAGACTTTCTGCTGGGTCCACAGCTGGACTGGCAGAGCACCTTCAGGACCACTTCCAAGGGTCTGGGACAAGGGTGGCACCACTTAAGGGGCAAGACTCACAGCAGGCAAGGTTGAGGTCCTGGGTTCAAATGGTTTTGAGCCTTTTCTGTCTCTGAGACCCTGAACATGAGGCCAGCCAACTAGCACATGGAGTCTCTCTGGTGGTCCTTGGTTCAAGATGCAGGTCTAGTCCTTCTCACTCAGGCAGCAGGCCAGCAGAGTAGCAGTCCCTCTGGCAGCAGAGCAGCATAGCAGTCCAGAGTCTTCCACAGGTCCAGAAGTATACAGAAGAGGTGGGTCTGAGGGTTCAATATTTATACCTGGTGTCCAATTTGAGGTAGGAGATGGTTCTGGAGGTTTCCACCCCCCACAGGTGTTTGGAATTTCCTGCCTCCCTGCTCTGGCCTCTGCATGTATGGGGGCACAATAGACTGGTGCAAAACTCTTTGTGCTTTGTGAGTAGGCTGAGGCAGAACCTTTGTGATGTGAAAGTGTGGTAGGTGACAGATCCTCTTCCATATCAAGTCAGAGATGGCCCATCCTGCCAACACCTATTCCTCCTTTGTCTCACTGTCTTGGAGTAATACACAAAGACCAACTGCCAACCACATCTAGTCATGTGACCAGTGGCATCTGGCATTAACGGGAGGGGGAAGAAGGCGCATTTGATACAAATATAAAAAAAAATATTAAAATAAACAGGCCCTTGTGCACAAATAAAATCAAACAGTATAAAAATAAATGGTTGCCCGTGCACAAATAAAATGAAAAAGTATAAAAGTGAAATTACCTTAGGAAAGGACCTCCTGCTCCCGACCTCTTGCGACTTGGCCACCAGGAAACTCCCTTCACCAATCCTGGTGCTGCTCTCATGCTGTGAGAACAGTGCCCTGATTGGAGGGAGTGGCCTCACTTGTCGCTTCCAATGATACTGGAGCCCTGCACTTACTCTAATCCAGCTCTCTTAAGACAGCTGGGTTAGAGGTCTCAACGTGCGCATGTCTTGCTGGCCGTCTCAAGATGCCCAGTCAAAAAGACAGGTGCACTTTGAGCAGTGCAGAAACAGCCCACCCTCCTCCCTTTTGCTGTCATTCAGCAGCTTTCCCGCCCTCGTCTTGACATTTGGTTCAGGAGGGAAGGTTGAACAATAAAATGGTAATAAATTACCATTTTATTTTTCATCTCAGGGCTTTGGGGGAATTTCTAAGTGGGATGACGCTCCTCCGCTTAAATGGAGGAGCCACCTCTGCATGTGACCCAGGATACAGGCTGCAGGCACCAAATGGTTGAGACAAGAACATGTCAACTTTCTAAAGTGTCCTTTTCTAAATTGTGACTTAAAATCCAACTTTACCATTAAAGAGGGTTTTAGATCACAATTCTTTAGACACCAAACTTGACATTCCTACTTACCCCCATTTGAAAGTTTTCAAATGTAATACGGTAACCTGATGTTATTCTATGGGAGACGTAGGGCTTGCAGTACTGAAAAACAAATGTAAGAGTTTTTCACGATCAGGACATATAAAACTGAAAAGTGCATGTCCTACCTTTTAATTGCACTGCACCCTGGCCTCTGGAATGTATAGGGACTAGAGGTGATTTACATGTATTAAAAAGAAGACTTAGTTTAGGCAAAAGGTTTATTTTGCCAGTTCAAAATTGCAGTTTAGAAACTGCACACACAAGCTGTACTGGCAGGCCTGAGGCATGTTTAAGGGGCTACTTAAAGTAGTAGCACAATCAATGCTGCAGGCCCAGTAGTAGCAGTTAATTTACAGGCCCTGAGTGCATGTACCACTTTACTAGGGACTTAAAAGGAAATTAAATGTGCCAATTGGGTGTAAGCCAATGTTACCATGCTTTTAGTAAGTGAGTGATCACACTTTAGCACTTGTCAGCAGTGGTAAAGTGCCCAGAGTCCTAAAGCCATCACACTTTAGCACTTGTCAGCAGTGGTAAAGTGCCCAGAGTCCTAAAGCCAACAAAAACAAGATCAGCAAAAATGGAGGAGTAAGGCAAAATGTTTGGGGGAAGATTAGGGTGACAGGTCTAAGCATGGGACAAAGACCAATCCCTAGTTCGTCAGCCGAGATTGCAGCGTTTCCAACTAAACAGGGGAAATTCACTCAGACAGAGTGACTGCCCCATACTTCCCTCCTCTTGAAATGTATCCATTCACATTTAGGAAGTCTAAGTTTCAACAAAAGCTGAGTATCTCACTTCAGATATTGTTCTGCTGTTTCAGAGCATATTGAAAATAGGATGGCAAGTCTAGTGAACTTCACTTCTGTCAACAAGCAGAAACCACAACAACTCCATGAAATTCATGCAGCTGGCAAAGTTTTAGGATATATGAGGGTGAAAACTCCAGGAGAGGTAGCTTTTGACGTAGAAAGTCCTGCAAAACCTACTTTTAGCAGAATCATTCTCCAACAATTGTATTTTCAGGATACTATTCCTACAAAAAATGATTTGACAGAAAAATTCTCCTGCTAATTTTTTTTTTCTGGTAAAATACACCCTGCAACAAAGTTGCAGAAAGTGCACCAACATCGCACCTTCGTGCACTTGTGAAGTTGTCCACTTTGCATATTTACGCCGACTGAATTTAAATTCCACACGCCCTATTTGAGATGCACACACACATGTTTCCTGAACAGTGAGCCGCACACAATGAATGTAATACCCTATGGCACATCTCCTTTTTTTTTTACTTGTGCCAGCATAGATACAAGAAGGGGCTGATGAATGTAAATATTTAATACATTTGTTTCCAGCACAATTCACTAATGACGAGCTGGGAGAGAACAGGGATGCCCAAAAGCATTTCTTCTCTCAGTCTGGAAGGTGTTTCTGATCATGCCGTGCATAAATGATCACACAAATGTATGTCACTGGCAGCCCTAGAGAAAAATGCATTGCTGACGAGGGCAGATATAATTTAGTTTTGATCTTCAGTCTGAAGCATGAGCTAAGGCATCACTTTTCTCTTTCAGCTCTATACTGTGCCCTATTTAGTTTTAGAAGTTCAACAATTGTATAGAGGCAACCAAGGAGGCCATGGTGTGTTCTTCTAATTTTACATTATACCGTGAACATTTGATCAAGGTTGAGGATCCAAGGCCTTAAGGTGTTTGAGTCACCATTGTTTAAGAGTGGTAGAAGGAGAGGTAGACTGGCTTCTTGAGAATATACTTTTCTAAGCAGCTTGTCTTTATGTGTATAAAGCCATCAGGTCTACATGTAGTTTCCAAGATCGTATACAACTAATTGCCACCCAGTTTGGAAGTGCTTTACTACACTCTAAAGCCCTGGCATTTCTTACTAATACCTAAGATTTAACATTTACGGAATATTGGAATTATACAATTGCCAATTAATATCTGATTACATAAAAGAACAAGTATAACATTCCCTAGATCCCACTTTCGGATCTAATAGAAAAGAACAAATGCTATGCTGTCAAAGGGTTCTTCCTTAATAGGATGTGAGACCCTGACCCATCAAGGTGAAATGTTTCACTAGGCAAGACATACATAATATTTGGCCAAATTTAGACATTAATATCTGATCACTCCACTCTTGGTTCTTTGTTTCTTATAGTCTCAAGATGAATGTAGTTGTAATTGGCCATACTCCTTATTATACCTGGCTGTAAGTCAAACAAGTTAGTGGAATATTCCTCAATGGTCTGCTTACATGGCTTGCGTGAAAAGACATAAGAGGGACTTAAATGCATAGTGTCTGTTTAATATTTCAATGCTCTCTATCCTGAGCCCTTATGGTTTGCACAACTTTACATGGCCCATTCTTTATCCAAATGTACACTTTTCCCTCTCTTCAATCAAATACACCTTACTGGCCTCCTTACCCCTGAGAAGTTTGGTTTACCCAGATGTCTTATTAAATGTACTGATGTGATATTTGGGCAAATGCGAGATACACCAACCTGAGTTCCTGTAGATGTTTTCTCTTCACATATAAATGGGTTGGGTGTTTTATTTGTTTTCCTGGAGTGCACCCTAGGGTTCTTTCAATAAGGAAAGGAAATAAAATGATTCCTGGACTATAATCACATTTTACCTAAGTCAGAGTTCATATAGCTGAAACTGTTGCATTGCCCTTCCCAATAATGCTACACACATGGTGGCCTTTGCATAACTGTCCAGTGTTGCTAGTACTTCCAAAGGGCAGACCTGTCCTAGTGGAGTTTCTTACAGTCTCCAGATGCTAGGACAGACATATATGAGAGGTTACAATTTGCCATATGTTACTAGCCAGGTCCATCAGCAGTTTAGCATTGTGTGCCCACCGTCTATTTCAAGTAATAGGTTGGCTGCATCCCTCCAAGCTTTAACTAGTTATTGGTCAGCATTGATTGTGTAGCACACATTTTCCATTCTAGTTTTATTGCATGCCCTAAAGACCTAGGACACTAAAGTTAAATGAGTACTGTGTGCTTAACAATTGAGTGAGCTTGATTCGGACCGTTTACGCTGTGTATAATTCTACATTGCTGGTTTATGTGGGCTTTCTGTTGCTTTCCTTGCGAACACTCAATGCACCCCATCACAAAGTGGATTGCTGTCTTTAGTTTTTATGAGCACTGCAACATCCTTAAAACCTTCCAAAACTAATCTTTCTGATTGGAGTATACTTATCTCCATGAACGTATTCTATGACACCACCAAGCTAGACCGAATAGCTCCCCTGTGGCGTCCTGTAAACATGTGAAAAGAAAATTAGACCAAACCTGTGTAAGGTTGAAATTGATACGTAAGAATTTTTTTTTTTAATGATCACAAAAGTGGACACAAACCTTGAAGACACCATGCCAAACATCACAGTATGTTTAATTACTTAATATTTAACCTGCTTGTACCTGGATAATCTTGAATTGGCCTGGGAATAAGAAATCATGCGGCTCTTTCAGGAAACAAGGGGCGTGCAAAATAAAGACTAACAGAACAGGCTTTCTTTTTAAGAACAAAGTCCCATTTTGTAGCTTACACCATGGTACAACTGAGTGAAAAATAAGATACAAATAGATAGATAGATAGATAGATAGATAGATAGATAGATAGATAGATAGATAGATAGATAGATAGATAGATAGGTAGATAGGTAGATAGATAGATAGATAGATAGATAGATAGATAGATAGATAGATAGATAGATAGATAGATAGATAGATAGATAGATAGATAGATAGATAGATAGATAGATAGATAGATAGATAGATAGATAGATAGATAGATAAGACGGCTGGTTAGAATGGCAGATTGATAATGCGTTACCATTACATTACTGGCTGCTTTTAATTAGACTCAACAAGAATGAAAAGTAAACTATTCAAACATGTAAGAGCATATCAAAACAATATTGTCTTGGCACTCTTCAGTTACAGTGATTATAAGGTGGCCTCCTAACTCACTTTGGTCATAACATTAATTACATAACCAGCAATCTGTACTGAAGGTGCAATCAGTTATAGCACTGATACAACAGATTTAGGGTCCGGTTGCGATGCTGTCAGAAAAGGCTCCAGCATCATAATTTGCCGGTTGGATTTCTTTCCGTCCGCCTCATTACAATAGAGGCGATTGAAAAGAATCCAATCGGTCATTCCGACTGGCTTCCGACGGGCTCAGAGAGCCCCTCCGCCAGTCGGAATGCGGCCGGTAATCCCAGGGCTGCTCTTTCCGCCCTTGGGATTACGATGTCAGGTTTCGGCAGCCTTTCTGTGCCGGTCTTTTTGGCACAAAAAGGCTGTGGGAACTCAACTTTGAGGACCCCCATGGGAGCAAAGCCTCTGGTTGGAGACCAAGGGGTAGGTGCCCTCCTTGTTGATCCCTGCACCCTATGGCAGACACCTTGGAAGTATAAACTGCACCTCCTATTTTACAATGGGAGCATGCATTCCGGCCGGAATACACATTCCCATTGTAAAGTATATGTATGCGACCAAACAGTGTTCGGTCACATCTTAATTTGTTGGTCGGGACCGCCGGCCGGGTGTCAGTCGGTCCCATGACCGAGACGATGTCGGGCGGAGGAAACTCCACCCGACATCTTATTAGGGCCCTTAGTCTTTTTTTGTTATCTAATTAATGTTAGTTCTATGGAGGAGGCTCTTTGTGATCTTTCCCCAAAGAAAATAGAAGACTCTCTTGCAGCTCTCTACCCACAAGGCATGTATATATGGCATTCCAAAGGTGAATTGCCAAGGTTTACTATCTACTTTGCAAGAAATGTATAAAGGTAGCTTCCTTCGTGAGTAGATGCATCAGTGATGTACAAAAAACAGCTCTTAATTCATCACATATAGTGCCCCCCCTGTAAATCCCTGCAACGTGTCTACCATGCAGCGCAGGGATTCACAGAAACTCTAATTTCTCTATGGGAGCTTGTGCTGCCGCCAGTTTCCATGTGTGGCTGCATCATAATAGGGGGTGTGGAACCGCCGACCTCTGGTCGGTCGGTTCTCATACCGAGACGACATTGTAATAGGCCCCTGTGCCTCTCCACTGCCTAATGTTTCATGTGAGCCAGACTGAAGTCTTTGTAAATGGTTATATTTCCTGACTTTGAGAGCAGTGGCTTTCATTCGGACCCCTCCCCTTAATTGTGCATAAATAAAACTTGCATTTTCAGTGGCAGTTAATTCTGATAGAATAAGTCAACGTTTTTTTCCCCTAAATGTCGAGTATTGCTGTCACCTCTATGAAAGAAACTATGTACATACCCTACAAAATTTGAAAACAAAATATCTTGCAAAATATGTTTGAATATGTTTTACTGCCCATTTTTTCCCTGTACCGTGACTTATGTGTAGCAATGTACGATCGAATGACATTTACTGAAATGAGCAAATTTCATTATATTTGCAGATATAACTGTAATAGAACATATCCCGTGCATTATGGGTAGAACAACCTTCAATGGTAAGTGCAAGGACACTCTAGAAAAAATCGTCAGAACATATTGCAGCTATCTTCTGTGTGGGTATCACTTCCCTTGGTAAGAAAATGCAAACATTCCACATTCCATAGCAGCTATAAATGTTTTTCTGGCTTTATTAAGTGCATTTTATGTGAAAAGAGACATAGATCCAGAGAAAAAAAGTTAATGAAATATGCATATTGTTTCTGAATTCAAGTTCTTCAGAGAACATTCACTAGGATACATTACCAAAAATTATTTGTTTCTTTAAATCAAAAGATGCATCCTTCTTTACCTTATGCATTAAGAATAAACATTATCAGAAATCTGAGATATGCAAACATTAACACGCAATAATGTTACAAATACAAATATACTTAACTATTTACCATGTTTGTGCTGAAATACTTTCAACTGTTGCAGTTACCTACAACAGGAGTGAATAAGCTAGCTGTTTAAGTTGCCCCCATCATTAAGTTTCTTCTCGAAGAAGAAAACACCCTCACCCTAAATTACTGATGCTTTGCGAATTGAGAGCTAGATCATGCATGTTCTTGAAGGTTCTTTTCAAAATATTTTAGCAAACCGATCAACAAAGACATAACTCAAAAAATGTATTGCTCTTAAAGTGTGAACACGTGGAACCATCTACCCAAATAAGGCTTAGCACAGGAAGAGACAGGGTCTTAGAACTTAGGTGGTCATTATGAGTGGCCTGGTAAAGAGGTCTGATGTTCCAACCCTAGAGTAACCAATCACAGAGGTACCAGTCACACCTGGGCATGGGCATGGGTAAAATCCAGCTCTGCATGAATACGACCCTCAGAGTCCACTAACAAATGAGGAAGCATCAGCGGAATTGCTAATTATATGTTTGATTGCCTCTGTAAATGCTTATTTTTACCCCAACTTTCCCGCAGAGATTTTAGCTGTTTTCAATAGCTGAAATGGCAGTGTAAACATAGAAAGCTTAGAATTTCGATAGAATTCTGATAAGACTGGCAACTACTGTTTCTGCCCTATTGGAATTAGGAGGCAACATGGAATGAGAACTTTAACAGGTTAGCATGCGAGTACAGAACAAAGCTGTTACACTGCATTTTAGTACACTGCATTAATTTCCAGGGTCTGTTGATGTTCAACACAACTGTATTTTGTTTTCAAAATGTGTCACAAAAATATCTTTACTCTTTAAGGTGAAATGGAAAAATGAGGTAGAATGTACATTATCAGGAATTTACTCCAGCTACCCATTCAGAAGCAGGAACTGTCAGAGCACAGAATTTTTAGCCACTGATAGTCATGCGATTATGCCATCGATCCAGTGGAACATTTTTGCAGTGGCATTGCCTTAAACAGAAAAGACAGAGGAGGCGCATATGTGAGATCCTGAGAAAGAAGCATTGGTAATGCATCATTTTTGCCTATGTGATGAATAAAGAGCTGGTTTTATCAATCATCATCCGGGAGAAAGAAAGAGTTCCCCGAAAATTAACAAGGGAGTGGAGAGGATGTGGTACAGCAGCAAGAGCTGCTAACTTGATCCTGGTTCGAGTCTCCGCTTCACACAACATCCTGTGATTGTATGCAAATCTCTTAATCGCTCCGAAATTGGTATATAAATATGCTGCAAAAGTCAAAATGAAAAAGAGGCAAAGCTTTATTAAAAAATGGTTCCACCAAAGCAGATGTTAACAGTATTTCGCTTACGGGAAATTGATAACAGAAGCAGATGAGGAACAAGCATTGGTAAATGCAAGAAAATATGTTACAGCCAATAGAAATGGAGGAAAAGTATGTAGCACACACATGAACCAATGAGAAGCCAGGTAAGAGAGGAGGCGGGAAGTAAGTCCATTTTAAGTTCATATTAAAAACAATAGATTTCTCAAGCACAGCTCAAACGCTGTGTAGGCGAGACCTAAAAAATGAAACTCCTTTCTCAGTGGAGTGCCCATTGATGTTTTAGATTGAGTGAGGATACAGGGAAGAATACAATCACCCAATAGAAAACGTCATTTGATACTCTCCCATAGAAGCTGTTTGAAAGTAGAGAATATATGTGTTATATGCTTATTCTGCATACACATCAGGCTTTAAGCAGATTCACAAAAAGTCCTAGGCATACGTATGGAATTCTTTGCACATCAGAGATTTCCATGCTTACCGTGCCTTCACCAAACCTACCCCTAAGGAATGTCTGCAGGAAGGACGAGTTGCAGGAGTAAAATTAGAGGAAATATGCATTATCACATACACTTCGTTCTTTTCGCCACACAGGATTTGTTTTTCAGCTACATAAACTTCTTTTCCTACATCACCAAGCAATATGTTGGCGCCTAGGAGTGTATCACATGCAATTTGCATTTTTTTTTCAAACTGTTGTTGCAATAAGTACAGGGGAGTAAACTGGGTGTCAAAAATCAATGGAAATATTTGTGAATAACCATAGACTTATGGTTTTGTGAGGGCTCACTGCATTCCAACTAGCCACTCCCTTCTACACCTCACCTCAGAACACACATCACACCATCAGTTGCAATAATACTATTACTGCAGAAAATCTGTGGCTATTCTCTAGGTGTAACACAATTTTGCAGCTGGGAAAATGTGTATGACTTGATATTGTGAATGTCTTAAAGCAAATCTCACTTTCAGTGTATTTAATAAAAAGAAATATGTTTGCAAATGATTTGGAGAGTCGGGTCTGAAAAAATTAGAATTATTGTAAGAAGGAATACTTCAGAAGCCAATCCATTTCTCATTATGGCTAACTTACATATGGTTACTCAAGCTCTAACTATGCCATTTTAGAAATAACCCCTAATTAGAACATGATGGTGGTGAAATGTCTATCTTCTGTGTTTGAAAACGCCAGGGGACTTCAGCAGGAACTGCCATAAAACCATCTGTGATTACTGTAATTAGGAGATTGACAATAAATAGTTTCCTAAATCCTAATGATTTTTAGGGCTCAGGTGCAGGCAGCTTTAGATGCCTGTTGTCAAAAGATATATTACGTACAATACCAATACTTACAGTGGGCTTTTGTTGGCTGCCTAATCAATTTCATTTGCCTGCTTCTTATTCAATAGCTTCCTTCTTTTTTATAGCTCCACGTCTGACGCACAGCTTCTTAACCATCCTTTTGATTGGATAACTTGTATTCTTCCCCTGCTTCCCTTCAGAGAACTACATCACAGGCAGGGCATGTGTCTTCTTTCTCTCTTTCCCTTGTGCTACAATCCCCTACAACCTTGCCCCCACATGTTCTGTGTTGCTCCCCCAGTTTGTATGTTGCTTTGTTGCCCCTACATCTCCGACTCAGATTTTTATTAATCCTCTAAGCATCTCCCTGTTCACCGTTCTTTCACGCCAACTACTTGGTTACATTGAGTTGCTTCCTACTTTGTTCCTCTGCTTCTCACTGCTGCTTTTGTCACTTTCTTGGAGCACCCTGCAGCTGTTATGGTTTGCTGCGTTCTCCTTTACAAATAATACGTTTTTCTGCACATTATAATTTAATTTTCCTAACTAAAATGGATGGCCACAATATTGGAACTATAAATTAAGATTAAAAAAAATAGCCACAGCATTGTCTTGTCATGATTCACATGTGCGCATTCATGCTGATGCCTGCACATGCATATGTATGTCATCATGCTGGTGCCAGCCATAGTGTTAATAATTTGGCAACTGCAGTATCGTGATACATATCTGTGCATGCTTGGTGATGCATACACTTGTATATATGCTTGTGCCAGAAATGCCATTGTTCTGCTTTCGGCAACAGTGTTCAGAATTAGCGGCAGCTTTGTATTTCTTTTATGCCAAAGCTATCCAGCCTTGTCAATAAACATTTGGCAAGTCTACAAGTTTGGCCAAGGCTAAACTTATTGGCTTTGCTAGTGCTTGTTTTAATTGTATATGATTCTACATACAAAGTGAAAAGTAAATTGAAGATTTGAAAACATATCACAAATAATATAAGGTTTATAACCCATCTGGAGTATTGTGAACATTGTCGATGCCTGCATACAGGTTCAGAATGAAGTTGTGCACCATTTCTATAAAAACTCAAGCTGTTTGTACTAATTCAATAACACGGCGACGTAGAACATGAACTATCAAGAGCTAATCCATCTTTACAAGCTGGCTGCCTGCAGCTCACATTCTAGCTTACAGTATAACAGTTAAACATACACTGCAAAATGCAATTTGAGAGAAAACAAGAGCACAACTCCTTTATGCACCATGGTGCAGCATTATGGAGAAGTGTGGCTCAATGGTTAGAGCGGCAGACCCTGATGCAGAGGTCTAGCCCGGGCCCAGGGTTCAATTCCCCGCCTCGGCGGGTCTTGAGCTCAAAAATTCCACGGACCTGAAAATTCTCGCCTCGGTGCCTATTCCAATCATGGAGTCCTACTCTGCAACTCTGGGCAATAGCTTGCTTAATCTCCACAACAGCCCCCACAACGCTAAGGATGCCTGGCCTCCACCTTGGGGGTGCCCAGGAGTGGACACCTCACAGGGAAATCCAGGATGGGTTCCACAGCGGTATTCGTACAAGAGCCTTGAGACCCTTGCGGGTGAGTAGTGCGCTATACAAGTATCAATTTACATTTACATTATAGTATGTTCTTGTCATAACTCCATGGGCCGTACCTTGATCATGGGGGCAGGCACAGATAAGGAATGTGCACCTCTGTCTGAATGTAATTGTATTGTCTAATGTACGTGCACTAACTCAGAAACTCGCGAAAGCTCTCGGAGTTAGTGCCTGAGTTGCATACAGCACAAAATTGCACCCACAGCCCATTGTTTCCGAGCTTCACTGCCTGCCGCTCATGCACTAACTGGACCAGCTGCAGAATTAGCACATATATATTCAAATAGCCCAATGTATTTCAAAACAAGTATGCAGCTCATGCTGCCTGAGCGCAGTGTCCATGACACTGCCACAGAGGTCTACTGTAGCTTCCAGATGTGTCTATTTATCTAGCACTGCCAGTTCCTACAGTCTGTAGCCTTTAACATCACACAACAGTTCTATGTTCCTTTTCCAAAAAACATTTTGTTTGCATATTCTGATAACTCTGTGTTCATTTTAAGATGTATTGCTAGGATGAGTCTGGGACTCTAAGGTATGCATACCATCACTGCTAACTGTTTTCTTACTCATTCCTGCCAATATGTCAGTCACCTTCTGCAACCATAACTAAATAAAGCTGATGAGCCTTGCACTATTAATCAGAGAGACTTTTCTGATAAAGTTCCTTCCTTACATCGAGATTATAGCAATTATGATGCCCCGGGTCGTAAGTGTGAACTACACAACATTCAGAAATTCACATGAATAAAGTTTCCCGATATGTACAGTTGTCGGTACACCATCCCAGAAATTAGGATTTCAAAACAGCATCATAGTGCACTGTTAAATATATCAACTAGTATTACAATCTAATATACTCTAGCAAGCAAAATCTGCTATTTCTCAATGCTCGGCTACCATGTCCTAGAGCTACGTTTCAGAAATGTGGAAGCAATAGCTAATATCCTATTTTAGCCAATATGATATACTTATTTAATATTTTTGTTGAAATTCCTATAGCATACTGGGTCATGTTTCAGGAAGCCTAGGTGTTCATATTTCTGAGCAATTTCTTGTGGATGCCGATCTACATACTTCATGAGAAGCGATATATGCTTCAGTTTCTTGCTTCGAGCTGTGAACAAGACGTTTTCTTGATAAGCTTAGTAGTGTAATGCCATGTGATATGTCTCTTTCCAGTAAAAGCCAGTATGCTAATCCCACAGCATCATTAGGACATGTAGGACATTGTTTCCAAGGTGATCATTGATGAAGACTGTACTCATAATTGCAATTATGGTCTTGAAGATCCACTTGGATTCTTGGAAATTCAGCAGGGAGGATGATCTGATGAATCTATTTCTCTGCAGTACTGGCATCAGCACATTCCACAATAACTGATTGAGAATTCAGGCGTAACACGTGTAAGACAGTTTTTCAATGCTCTCTGCCTGAAACATTTCAAATTAAAAATTGATTACCCATTTTACTCTCCATTACCAGGGAATGCAAAACACTTAAAACCACTAGAAAGAGGATTGCTGTCATAACAACACTTGAATCAATCTTAGAGATCATTACTGTAGCAAAGCTGTCATATCACTCATCTAATAGCACTGCTTCATTTATTTTATCTTCTCAATACATTTATAAAGGATTGTAAAATCAGTGTTAAACGATTAGATTTTATTTCTGGAGGTGGGGAGAGCACAGCAGTTCAAAATATAATATTTTGCAAACGCCAAGTTGAACACTGAGGTAAGAAGTTGTGTAAGACAACCACAAACTTAATGCAACTCTATTTGGGAAATGTTAAGAAGCTTGGCCCCCGGGAGAAGTGAGGGTCGCAGACCAGTCTTCCTCCAGGGTGCTTCGTGCTAGGCTGGAAGGTGAAGTTGGGGATAGGGTGAGTTAAGGAAGGGGAGGGTGTTATGTGGGGCTATACAAGGTGTCAGGAGAGGAGTATCCATCCTCCATCCTCTTCCTGACACCAAACACCACCGAGGGGGGTCTTCAAAAATTGCAGGAGGATGGGCTTGGAAAAGCTTGAGTACAGCATTGCCAGTTTAGGAAATGTTGCAGGGCATAGGTGGCACTTTAGAGAGGTGTTGAGTCACATACGTGCAGATTCACCCCTAGGGGGGGTGCACAGGTGACTAATGGTGGTGCATGAGATGCAATGAGCAACAGAAGGAACTTCAAGGGAGGATGTTTGGAGGGCAAGTGAAGGACAGATTGTGTATATGGAATGAGGTCAGCGTAAGGGGGAGGAGTGAAGCAAATGAGATGGGGAGGTGCGAATGGCACAGGGAGAATGAAAAATGTACGGTTGACGTTAGGACATATAGTTGGAATTATTTGGGGTTAATAAAGTTCATTAGTATGTTTGCAACCTTGTCCTAATAAATGGCCTTTTACGCTTCAATAACTGCGTGGACTGTGGTTATTGCATGAAAATATTGTATTTTGTGCATTCTGATATAGACTGTTCATTAAGGCACCTTATGGTTCCAGTAATGATTGTTTAAGAACGCTAGATTGTAAAGTATAAACAAGGAATTATGTGCAATTCAGATGTTTCACACACACTTACTGTACTGACGGTTTACTGCTTTTGGGTGCCACTCTATGCCCCATGTGAGTATAAGCTCTATAACAATTAAGAAGTATAAATAAAGGTAATATGAGGGTGAAACTTACAGAAAGTACAAGACATATATACATCGAATTAGCTAACTCCTTGAAATGTTGAACCCCTCCATTACATGAAACACACATAAACACATACAAAGAAGAGCTTTGAAAGTTCGACTTCACTTTTACAGATGTCTTTATATCGTGTGTGCACATATGATGCCACGCCAAATAAAGTGTGTTTGAGTCCTGGGCAAAACCTTTTTAAGAAAGTGAAGTTTATTGTTTAGTTAATTAAAGCCATAGCAATTTTACCACATAAATCAGTTACTAATAAAAACAGAGATTTAAAATTGTTTAGCAAAGTTACCGTAAAAATCACATTGTGTAATACCTAATTTACACAGAGCATTTTTTGAAAAAGCACAAATTAAAAACTTCAATTGTCAGGTAGTAAACTAATTATTTGCGTTTCTGACCAGAAATGTTTTTTCTAATTTAAATAAGTTCATAAGTTTCAGAATCCAAGGTCTACCAGTTATCCAATTAGTGTCCTTATGGTGATTTATGTGCAATTACTACCAGATAGATGAATCAGTGAAATGTGAACTCTCCTTTTTCTTAGGGAGGGGATCCAACAGGTCAGTTTGCGATAAGTGCGTAGCCCCCAAAGAGAAAACCCCTAGTGGGCCTTAGATTTCACAGACTGTTCCTTTAATTGGAGGAATTTTATTAATTTGCAATTCATTTGGGGGGCGGATGGATCTAGCCCTTTCGTTATGGCAGATCTGCAGGTCCATATTCCTCTGTCCAGATAGGCTTTTTTTTAGTAAAGTGACTTGTGCTGTGTGTAGTTTCTAAGAGATGCATATCAAATGTATGAAACCTTCTTTTTGGCTGCCGCAGAGGCGACACGCTTTTGAGTCAATGATTTTTCCGCTTGGAGCATCTGAGAGTGAAGGATGCATTCAAAACCGCAGTGACATTAGTTTTTTTTTTAAGTGGACCGAAAATGTATGGTCTAGGTAAGCTGCTGGTTTGAGAACTTTGTAGTTGTTGATCACTGTCCAAGCGTGGGATCTCAGGCTGAAAGTACTTTTGTCCAGTATTAATGTATGAAATTTTGCATCTTTATTTATGGCTAGCTTAAAGGTAGGGAAGGGTATGTTTTTGTTCCAAAGATCAGTGGTGCAGTTCGACTTCAGTGCATTGTACAGGAATTGGTTAAAAACTGATTTTTTACCTTTCTCAAGTTCTGACCATAGTGCATCGTTAAGGCCAGAGTTCTCCTTATTTTGCTTTATACAATACCAGACCTTTATGGATGTGTACAGTCAGCCTATTGTTTTGTTCATTAGCCCAAATTCCAGCCCCACTTGCGCCGGCGAAGCAGACCGGGGAAGTTGAAAAATCTTTTTGAAAGTGCTAGTTGTTATTAAGGGGGGCTGAATCTTTCCCACGTAAGGCGAGGGTTAAAGTTGGAAGCGTTTTAGCTGCTATTACCGACAGCAGTGGTCTGAACGATGGACCCTCCAGTTGTTTGGCCAGTGACCTGTATGCAAAGAGCTTTGAAAGTTCTACTTCATTTTTACAGATGTCTTTATATTGTGTATGCACATATGATGCCATGCCAAATAAAGTGTGTTTGAGTTCTGGGCACACCTATTTTTTCAGCATTTAGATGAGGTACAGTTTTTTTAAGTAATGTAAATATTTTTCAATTTCAGCTTCGACTAGGACAAAAACTCTTTCAATGTGTCTTTTTTTAAATGTTGTTAGCATTTTAGAATGACCATCATTTACTGTATTTTTTCTTCATTTAACTTAGTAAATAATGATAGAAAGAGTAGTTTTCTGAACTGTTACAGCAGCAACGGTTAACATTGAATGTTTATATTTTGTTTTCCAGCTAAATAAATTAAGTAAACTTTTAATTATGTGGGTTAACCTTTTGTGTTGCCAGAAAGATGGGTGTTCTTATTGAATTAAGGTGAAGCAGTTTTGATTTTTTTTTCAAAGTTTTGCATATTAAAGATGAAAAGTCATACTTGTCAATTCAGTTTATATGTGTTTTTAGAGAATGAATACGATACGATACAGAAAATGGTCTAGTAGCACAATTAGCATAAAACATAAACAATTTTACTAATATTCACCATTAGGAATTCTAGAAGTCACTGTTGCAATTTCATGCAGTTTATTTGCATTAGATTTGGATTTATCAGTTTAGGCAACGCAGTTGCTCTTTCATTACAAAACTATTGTAAACATTTGCAAAAACAGTGAAAGGTGCTCAGGATGGGGGGATGAAGGAATGGGTGGTGATAGTGTGGATGTATGACGTTACAACGCATACATTCACAATGCATACCATTACAACGAAACCTTTACAACGCAGGATCCATTACAACGCATGCCATTACAACACATGCCATTACAACGTAGCTGCTATTACAACGCATGCCATTACAACGTAAGTTTGGGTAAGTATTTATTTATTTATTTTTAATTAATGGGAATGTAATAGTAGTGTAAGTGTTGGATAGTGTAGGGGTTAAAATTACTATTCTAACTCCAGGGGGGCGTAATAGTAGGGTAAGTGTTGGATAGTGTAGGGGTTAAAATTACTATTCTAACTCCAGGGGGGGCGTAAATGTAGGTTAAGTGTTGGATGGTGTAGGGGTTAAAATTAAATTAAATACTTACCCATACTTACGTTGTAATGGCATGCGTTGTAATAGCAGCTGCGTTGTAATGGCATGCGTTGTAATGGCATGCATTGTAATGGATCCTGCGTTGTAAAAGTTTCATTGTAATGGTAGAGCGTTGTTATAGTTGCGTTGTAAAGGATGTTTCCCGATAGTGTTAAAGGAGTGGGGGTTGTGGACAAGGACAGGGTAGTGTGACATATATACATCAATATCACGTATTAGTACTGGTCCGGCGTTGGTGTAAGGTCAATTGTTCCAGAGGTAATACATAACAGTGTATGGAAACTATCACGTTAGTTTATAGTTGTCTTAGCTTGTGAGTTGAATGGAAGTCAACATTTTGACCCCTATTGGGTACACTAGGTGAGTAGTAGTGTGGGTTCTTCCTCAGGACTGACAATGTGAAGAGCACCAAAATGTAAATGTTCCAGCGTGTTTCCTGCGCACTGGAAGTGTTTGTCAAGACTGGTCTCAGTCGAGCTCTCAGTGGACGGGTGGGCGTACAGCCCTCTATGCACGTACAGGGGTAATACCAATGCAGGTCAATAAGTCCCTGTCATATTCCAGAGAAATCTCTTGTCAAACCACTCCGCTCCGTCAATGCGACATCAGTCATCAGAGAATGAATAGGCAGATGTGCATATACATTTTTAATAAATGTATCAAAATGCTCATAATTTATTTAAAAAAAATGTTTCCAGCACGAATGCCAACTCTACATTCCTAATACATCTTAATCCATCTATCACACATTTTTATGGAGCTCCAAGACAGTCCTTCTGTAATTCTTCAAACTGACCTGAAGATTTAAACACACATACTCTAACCCACCAGCTATTCTCACTCAACAAATGTTCAATGCCCTAGGATGCGGAATGTCGGAATGGTCACCCCTTTTAATTGATCAACCGGACGCCCGAATAAAGTGTATTACGGACTGGCTGGTCATTTTATCTTTTCACCTACACCTTTTTCACTTAGGCCCTTACACCCTCACGCACAACTGCGGCTACTCCTACAAAAGAACTACGCCAAAGAGCCCCCTTGTGGGGCCTGTGAGGCACTGCAGCGCCACCCACATGAGGAGCAATGCCCTCTGATGACAAATGACACTCGCAAGGGTGTCAGAGGGCACTAGAGACCTAAGGAGCAATGCCTACATCACACCAACCTAGGTTCTGACTACTGAGCAAACTGACCTTTTTATCACTTCTCTCCTGAGTAAGACATAGTTTGACTTACCACCTTTTCATTAGAGGAACTCTTACCCCCTGTGTGTAGTCAATTTAACGTGTGGGAACATGGGTATTGGACCTCTCTTTTTCTAAATTTGGCTCCCTGTCCCCCCCTTTTTTGTGTGAAGAAAAAGTCAGGAAGGACACTGCCTGGCAGTTCGGACTGGACTTAACTGTTCCCACTAGACCAGGGTTAAGGCTGATTTGCATGTGGCTGGGTCCAACCAAACTGAGATGGTATGGTGTGCAAAATAACAATGGAGAGGGATGCAGCCCAAGTAATTACCAGTAGCTAAGATTGATTTAATCATTCCTCCCATCACTTTTTTGTATACTTAAGTGTGTCACTACAAGTTGGATGGGTGTGCCCGGACGTGGGTCCCGTGCCTGCTGTGTCACTGAAACCAAGCTATACCTGACTGATCAGCTCTAACTAGGGCAAACCCAGTATTGGGTTGCCTTTGTTTCGTTTCGTTTCATAATCTTTATTTCGGCAACTTATGCCATAAAAGGTACAAATAACATTGCATCTGAAACAACTGGTGATAAAATTAAGAATATTAAAACATTTAAAAACCAATGTACAAATATAGGAACCAGCCATTAAACATACTGCTATTGTCGATGTCATACATTTAAAATATGACATTTGTCATACATCCCCAACTAAAAAATATCTTCTCTTGTGCCAAACTGTCCCCAAGTATTTAGCTAGTGCAAAAACTATATGCCCAGAAAGGTCGGTCTTAAAGACCCTATATGCGTACGAACAGTGGGAGAACCCCATGTTTTTGCATACTGGGACAATCCATTTCCTCCTTGCCTGCGCATAAGCATTGCAAAAAAACAATATGTGAAAATCAGTTTCATTTTCGGATTTGCACCCTGGGAAATGGGTCGGGCAAGATTCGGCCCATTTACTAGTATAGGCCCGTAACGGCAAACTACCATACCTCCATTGGAGATACAGCTTCCTAATAGTTGTTGGGAATATGACATCTAATACAGTTTCAAACCTATAGCTGTCATTAGTTATAAAAAATGATACCGTTAAAGTGTCTAAGCCTGTTCCTTGTAAGTATGTGGCAAGTTTGCTATCCTGATACTGAGTGATAAGCTGCCTCCGTGTGACCCTGGAGCATGATGACAATGGGTCAGACCATAGTGTGGATAGCCCTAGTTTCCCTAGTTCTTTCTTTATGTAATTTAACCAGGGAATTTTCCCAGCATTTGGGAGGGGAAGGATTTCCTGCAGTTCTAGCCTGTAATTAACTAGCTCTGGTACAGACCATATCCTACGCCAGAATATTAAAGGCCGTAGTCCCATATCTTCATCGAGGGGTCTCAAGCCCAAGTCAAGTCTCATTGGTACCAGGGGGGTGCTAGGGGGAAGTGATAGAAGTTGTCTAATACATTTATTCTCTATTGCTACTAGATCACGGTTACACATGTAGCCCCAGAGTTCACTTCCATACATGACCGCACCCCTAGCCTGTGCTCTGTAGATCTCTAATGGGGGACCAACCGGCTTAGAAGAAGATTTATTTTTGGTAACAAGCTTAATAATTCCACCTGCTATTTGGGTCAGTTTTACTTGTGATTTCTCCTGTTGGTGCCCCCACGACATCTTTTCGTTTAGGGTAATTCTCAAGTACTCGAAAGTTCGAACCCTCTCTAGCCTGCTAGCACCAATATACGGATTAGAGCGAGTTTTAGCTGGTGAGTTGAAGACCATATATTTTGTCTTCAATGCATTGATCTCGAGGCCATGGTCTTTGCAAAATGCCTCGAAACCATTGAGAACTCTCTGAATCTACATTGGCGACTTGGACAGCAGCAGGGCGTCGTCAGCGAACATAATCGCCGGCACCCTGCTGCCTCCAAGTTTGGGGGCATCGCTGTTTTCAACCCCGTTCAGATGGGCAATTACCCCGTTGACATAGAGGCAAAACAGGGTCGGTGCAAGCACACAACCCTGTCTTACCCCCCTGCCAACGGGGAACCTGTTGGACAATGTTCCCTCCCTACCACATCTGACCTGAGCATAGTTATCAGTGTGTAATCTGACAACCATGTTTAAGAGATGTTGCGGAACCCCCAGGCCAGAGAGCACGGACCAAAGTTTCATACGAGGTACAAGATCAAAAGCCACTCATACGTCAATGAATACAGTATAGAGGCTGCCACCCTCCAACTGTACCGTTTTCCAAAATAAGATGGCAAGACGAAAGACTTGATCTATAGTGGATACTTTATTCCTGAACCCGGCTTGATATGGGCTCAGGACTGAATTGTCTAGCAACCATTCTAGTAGGCGATCCAAGATCAGCCTGGCAAAAATCTTTTGGGGGACGTCGATAAGGCTGATGGGCCTATAGTTGACTGGGAGCAGAGGCGAACCCTTTTTGAAGATGGGAACAATCTCCTGTAGGTAGGGAGCCCAAATCGTGGGTTAGATTTTAAATAAGTCACCGGGGAGTTTATCCAACCCTGGGGCTTTTTCTGGAGCAAGTCTGGCAATAGCTGCCCCAACTTCTGCCACTGTAAATTTTTCCGTTTCCAGAAATGGCACAGGGGTCAGGCCTGCCACCAGATCTTCTTGGTCCCCAGTGAGATCTACATTGGCTTGGGCATACAAAGATCTAAAATGATCCTCCCAGACACTAGGTGCAATATTAGCCTCTACTGCCGGAGTGGGATCGGCAGAGCCATTTTTGACAATCTGCCAGAATTTCCGGGCGTCTCGAAGCTTGAGAGCGCCCGTCATATCTGTCCAGTTGTTGTTATCCCATTCAATCTTGGCATTACAAATAAGGTGTTTGTACTCCAACCTCTTAGCTCTAACCAGCGAGATATTATCATGTTGCTTCATGGCCTCCAGTAGGTCGGCTTTAGCCTTCCTACAGGCAGCGTTGTACCACGAGGCACGCATCCCCTTCCCTCTCCCATTCTTTACCCTCTGCACAGGGTTCAGCACCTCTGCTAGTGTACTACACAACTCCAAGTGAATTGCACCAAGTTCTCTATGGCTCTCCTCAGACGGAAATTGATATGAGAGATTATCAACTTTTTCCAGGACTGGAACAGTCTTTGCATACAGCCTCTGGATATCCTTTGGGTTTCCTATGATTTTGGGCCATCGAACTCTGCGCCGGTTACTAGATAAAATCATGCTCGGGTCCGTGAGATCATCAGCCCCCTGCATAGACAAAGTAACGCCCGGCACCAAAATTTTTAGGATCAGAGCGTTGTGGTCGCTGTCGTCTCGCGGACTTACATTAAAGTCAACGACTCTGGACCATTCAGACATTTCCACAAGCATATAGTCCAGGCGAGAATTATGCCCCGGTTTGTTAAAGGTTGATTTGGGAGGTATATCTCCACTTAGCGGGCCATTACAGGCCCTTAAAGAATTTGCTACGGTCAGGCACGTCATTTGTGTTGCTAGTGGTGACCAGGACTTCGCTGGCGGGCCAGCCGGTTTAGGGATTCCCCATTGATCATCCTCCTCACTGGTTGCACCTTCTAGAAATAATGGGAGAGGCTCAAATTGGCAATTGAAGTCTCCCCCCACCACATACGGGGTACCTTGGGGGATGGTACTCAGAAACAGTGCTAATTCCTCGATGGTGCTAGAAACTTTTGCTATGCCCACTGGTCTTGAGTAAAAATTGATCAGAGCCAATTTTACGGCGTTGGGCCATTCCAGGAGTACACATTGGACGTCTGGAGAATTAGTTGCGAGGGCTAGTCTTGTCTCAATAGGGGTGAGGTAAAGTTTAAAAAGTTCAGCAATCCTAGGTAGGAGTGAAATGTTAACCTCGTCATCCCTAACACTGATCCTATCTAAAATGTCCGGGGCCTCTACATTCACACTACACGATGCCTCATTTAGGGGGACATTACTAGGGGGAAGAAGGACTGTAGTCTGGTTTGGAACAAGAGCCCCAAGAGCCTTTCTCAATTGTTTACCCCCTCTCTAACTTCTTTTGGCTTTAGTTTTTTGGGGATAGCTCCCTCCCTCTTTCCCTTCAGCTGGCTGGCACTCAAGTCAACGGGTAAGGTAATAGCTGCTAAATCCGGGTTTTTTTCCAGGTCTGCACTTAGTTGTGAATCTAATGAAAAATGGGACACTGATAGGTCTACCGTACCGGGCAAACTCTGTCTGTGGACGTGTATATCCGCCTTAGTTATAATGGGGGTTTCTAGAGGGACCAAACCCTTGGGTTGTTCGGGGGTTTTGGTTGTAGCAAAGTGGACCATAGAAGATCTTTTTGCAACGGCAAGGTCTTGGGATACTCTGCGCTCCATCGATGAAATTTCTTGCTCTATAAAGGAGTTAGCCCTTATGATAAAATTATCCAAAGTGCCTATTTGTGGTAACCCCCCCGCTGCCGTTTTACTTCTAGACCCTCTTGTGCACATAGTTGTCAAGTGACAATAACTGACAATAGTCTACTAAAAATATGCCCAAATGGCAAACAAAGAAATATAGTCTAATACGTGCACCAGATTTTAGTCCTATCTCAGAGTCAGAAGTTGGGGGGGTGGCCCGGCCCGGCCTTACACGGTCTCTAACGGGCTACAATGGGCCTGCCCTTGGCCCGGGCTTCGCCCGGCGATCGTCCGCGCGCGTTCCGCGTGCGCGGACCGAGCAGTGCTTTAATAGGAAGGGGCGGGGCTAAGCGGGAAGAGACCACAGGTGCGGCAGGTTCATGAGCCGCAGGGCACAGTGGTCGTCACAGTCCCGCTCAGCACAAATGCAGCAAATTCGTCCTCGTGGGTCAGGTATCCAAGGTATTCAAAAGTGGCAAAAGTTCCCAATCACGAGCGGCTCCCGCAGAGCGGGGGCCGCGAGTTGTCTCTTAAGCGCCAGCGGGAGGGGGCGGGGCTAAGCGGGAAGAGACCACAGGTGCGGCAGGTTGCTAAGCCGCAGGGCACAGTGGTCGTCGCAGTTCCGCTCAGCACAAATGCAGCAAATTCGTCCTTGTGGGTCAGGTATCCAAGGTATTCAAAAGTGGCAAAAGTTCCCAATCACGAGCGGCACCAGCAGAGCGGGGGCCGCGAGTTGTCTCTTAAGCACCAGCGGGAGGGGGCGGGGCTAAGCAGGAAGAGACCACAGGTGCGGCAGGTTGCTAAGCCGCAGGGCACAGTGGTCGTCGCAGTTCCGCTCAGCACAAATGCAGCAAATTCGTCCTCGTGGGTCAGGTATCCAAGGTATTCAAAAGTGGCAAAAGTTCCCAATCACGAGCGGCACCAGCAGAGCGGGGGCCGCAAGTTGTCTCTTAAGCACCAGCGGGAGGGGGCGGGGCTAAGCAGGAAGAGACCACAGGTGCGGCAGGTTGCTGAGCCGCAGGGCACAGTGGTCGTCGCAGTCCCGCTCAGCACAAATGCAGCAAATTCGTCCTCGTGGGTCAGGTATCCTAGGTATTCAAAAGTGGCAAAAGTTCCCAATCACGAGCGGCACTCGCAGAGCGGGGGCCGCGAGTTGTCTCTTTAGCACCAGCGGGATGGGGCGGAGCTAAGCGGGAAGAGACCACAGGTGCGGCAGGTTGCTGAGCTGCAGGGCACAGTGGTCGTCGCAGTCCCGCTCAGCACAAATGCAGCAAATTCGTCCTCATGGGTCAGGTATCCAAGATATTCAAAAGTAGCAAAAGTTCCCAATCACGAGCGGCACCCTGCCTTTGTTTCAGTTCAGAGAAGACCTGGCCTGGCAGTTTGTGTTGGACTATTCCCAATGGAGGTGAGTCAAGATTGATTTGCAGGTGGCTGAGTCCAAAATGAGGTGATATGATGTGCAAAATAACAATGGACTGGGACTCGGCCATGAATGATTACCAGTGTCTGAAATTAATTGAAGCATTCCACCCATCACTTTTTTGTATGCTTTAATGAGTGAGCACTGATGAAGTGAGTTAACAAAGTATAAAATCAGAACAGTCCAGATAGGATTCCAATATGTTCTAAGTTTTATCTTTAACCCCTTGTGTGCTGCCGTTGGCCGTCGCGAGCACTACCTTCATAGTGCTGCGCACGTCCAACGGCCGACGCAGCCCTGCCCGCGCAAGGAAACGCCTGCACCGCGGCAGAATTATCGCCGCGGTTAACGGGTTAAAATAAGCTGCATAATCGGATTCTAACAGTATAAATATCCCCCAAAAATAACTAATATCAGCATCAAGTTCCAGCAAAGCAGGATAAAACAGTGTTAACATGTTAAATGTTAAAAACAGTAACAAGAAGTACAATAGACTAACGTTAAAATGAACCTTAAGGCAACAGACCACCAGGCCAAGTGACAGACAAGTTAACATCGGATTGAGTGTCTTCCACCAATATGTCGTACCGCAATTCTTGCCATCCTGAACCCTGCACACTGAATTGCACTTTCTCACCGTCAGTGCTAAATGTGAGCCGGCAGATGATGATTTTTGGGGACCCTGCCTGTAGCGTGACAAAACGTGAGTGCCCCGCCCCCCTGCAAGATGTGATGATGGGGCACCTCACACTCATATCATTAGCGGGTGAGGGCCCCCCTCCATTAATGAGTAAGCGTGGGACCTCCCCCCCCACCCCCCCCCCACCGCGGGGGCCTTTGTTTCACCCCTGCAGGGCCGTTTCTACCATTAGGCAGGACTAGGCGGCCGCCTAGGGCGACAAAAGGGAGAGGGCGGCAAAATAACCTAGAAACAGCCCTGTGTGAGGTGCAGAAGAGGGCAGGGGTCACCGTCGTTAAGCCCCTCTCTCAAGGTGCAGGGATCCCCAGCACTGACAAAGGAGTGTACATGTGTGGCGAGGTAAGGGGCTCACCAATTACGCCACCATCAGAGCGCAGGGACCCTCAGACCGGCCAGGGCAGCAAAGTGCTTGGCAGAGGTCTACTTCCGGTCATGCTCCTCACGCCCGCACTCAGCCCGGGGTCCCTCTTTTGATTCAATTATTCGCATTATTAAAAGGCGCCGGAATCAAATGTGTGAGAAATCCGGTGGCAAAAGTGGGTCGTGACCGGGAGAGGTGCAGTACATCAGGCTCGGGACGGACAGGGATGAAAGAGCTCTGCGCCACCCTGAAGCTGCGCGACGTCAGTAATTCAGTGTACCAAGACGATTATACCAGTGTCTCAGGAGTGAGGAGCCAAGCGCTTGCTACTGGTGTTTTCTGGTTTCGTGGCGCTGTTAATAATGTTAATAACATGCTACTTATTCCCAAATGGTTTTAGCAAGTAAGTGCTTATCCAAACTTTGGCCTAGTATTGTAGTTTTTGCATTAGGTGGAGATTCTTCGTGCTATGATTAAAGTAAGGTAACTTTTATAGCCTTGTTCTAGGTAGCACCCAAAATTACCAACTCTCTAATATCCACGCATAATGTGATGGAGCAACAGTGTAAATGCACCTTAAGAGTGATAAGAAGCAATATATACACGTAAAAACATGGTAATTGCTATAATGATTATCAAATAACTTGTTATGATACTTTTTTCATAATATTACTTACAAAGGAATGCAAAAAGTGTACAAACACGTTTTGTTAATTCATTAAAGTGTAATAACTCTTTATCGAAATATGTTTATCACATCCCCAGTACTAAGTAAATTATTACTTGTATTGTAAACATAGTGTAAAAAAAGGGAAATTAAATATTTTTTTATTGTAAATTATTTTCTAACAAAAATATCAAAGTATTTTATTATGGCAAAAGTTATAAAAATAACAACGTGAAAGTACATTTGATTGTAGTAACTTTAACACAAAACCAATGACAGAGTTGTGTAATACTTTTATTGGCATACTATTAAACAGGCAAAAAGAAAATGGGAAGGCAGGATTTTTGTAAGAGCCACAAAAAAAATGAAATTCCACTTTCATTGAAGGGAGCAGAAGATATTCTCTGTCAGATACTTGAAAGTAGGCATTGTGTGTAAATAAATATAATATTCTCTGATGCATATACAGCCTGAATTATTAGTAATAATATTAACTAACTATTCATGCTTGCCTTGAATACATTTCTCCTTGCCAAGTTAAATATTGAAATTAAATTTTACTGCATCAATCTATTTACCCATTGCATCTTACAGTCGAGGAATTCCTAGCTCAAACAGATAGACCATTAGAAAGCGCCTCATGAAACCCAAGTTTAGGCAAAAAGCGTCTGGGGCTCTGCAATCTGGCTTCCCATGCACTAGCGCACTGACTGACGCTCTTCTTTCTGGTCACTTGATCGAGCGAAGACTATATCATGTGATGTCACAGAACGCTGCTACCCCCACCCACCCAACCATCCCCCACCCCGTTGTTTTTCCACCCCGCAAGCAAAAATAATAGTTATTTTCATATAGCGCTTTTCACGATGCGTATACAGTTTCCAAAGGAGGCAAATAACAGGTGTCACGATTGCTCTATTTATCTACCTCAGCAGGATGGAAGACCGAGTGTGCTTAGTAAGTATTACGAACTTGTAGCTGATGAATGATGGTAGTAAAAGGGAGGGGGCGGAATTTTTCAATTCTCGCCTAGGGTGGCAAAACACCTAGAAACGGCCCTGCACCCCTGGACCCTGCAATTATATTTCCTCAATAGGTTTTGATTCACAGAAAGAGAGAGAATAAAACAAAAGTTGGAGAGAAGGAAAATGAAAACGACAGGAAAAACAGTTGCTAAAGGAGAAAGCATGGAAGAAAAATAAGCTGCAAGATGGAAATAAAGAAGCAGAGATGGTCCAGTGGAGGATAAAAAGAGGCATGAGGTGGAATCAATACTACAGCAAGATGGAAATAAAGAAGCAGAGATGGTCCAGTGGAGGATAAAAAGAGGCATGAGGTGGAATCAATACTACACTGCCTTGGTATTTGTCACTGCGATTCTTATAGTGCCAGCCATCAATTTCTGAGCACAACTTTGGGTCTCGCAGTTTATTACTGAAATGTTATCTGCAGTGGGGTACCAGGCACCACCAACTGGCTGCTAATTTTGCTTTTTGGATCTTATAAAATGCTCTCTCGTCTTATCTCTTTCCATCTGCCGTCTTCTAAACACACTTCTTTCTGTTTTTAATAAAAGTAACAGTACTACACAAAACAGCACTGCAACTGGCTAGTCAACGACTACTTTTTCTCTTATAAGAAGAGAAGGATAAGTAGGCTTGCAATTTTCCTTTAAGCACGGCATAATCTCGATCGTTTTAGGGAAGGTGCAAAGGCAAGAATGTTTGCAGTAGGGAAGGACAGACAATTCGTTCCTTTTGTCTGTTTTAAAAATGTGCAACAGGATTTTCATGTCTAGCTACGCTTAAGACCAGAGCTACCCTCTATATAAGCAAACCAACTAGTGTGTGAATGCAAATCCCCTGAAGCCGGTGTTACTGATAATGTGATGTCCCGGGGTAATATAAATTAGATTTAAGAACAAAATGAGACCATTCTCCAAGCAGTGTCTGATTGTATCATCTGTACCAGCAGGAAGAAGATTTTTCAGCGATCACAGTATTACCTTGCAAGCTCCTCGCGAGCCTCTGTAATTTCAGAGTTTTCTGTCATGGGTGAGAGGAGGAATAGGTATGGAAGTGGAAAGGCAGTGTCTGCGATGGATCCTGCACGTAGAAGTCAAATGGACTTGTCAAAACCAACCTACCCTTGAATGCACTATCCCTAACTCACACAGACCAGGTCAGTGCCACACACGACTGGAAGACCATAAGGGAGAACTAAGTGAAATACAGGCCCTGAAAGCAGGCCGTGGACATACATATTTTAGCAAACAAACATGCTTCAGACTAGATCCTCCTCAGCAAAGTATTGTTATGAACCTAAAATTCCCCTGAGGCATCCGTATCACTGAACATGGGAAGCGCTAATTGGGGACTCATGGGCATGTCTCATAAAGTGATCAGAGGCAGAGCCACAGTTCTGGGCTGACTGCTGGAGCAGCGCTTTTTTACCACCTTAGACAGCAGTAAATGGTTGCTTGTCCTGGAACCTTCAAAGCATTCCTGCTTTTGACTGGAAATATTGCAGCATTTCTTGACAATGTCTACATTTCTAAATTATACAACAGAACATAACAAAATAACAAACACAAAGCAACATAACACGTTAAAATAAAACGGAGCATATCACAACAAAACTGTAAAAAAAGAAAATGACCATCAACCGCAGTTCAACATAACAAAATGACATTGCAATAATGCAAAACAAATACACAAGAGTAATAAAACATTTGCAAACATCACTAACACAATAAAATCCCACACAATAAATATGTACATACATTCTTGTCACAGATTATCACCTCCAGAATTCCGTTTCTATATTGCAGTTGTATAAGGTGTTTGGAACAAACAGTGACTTATGTTACCGCAAAGGACATGGCAAATGTAGTTTGTGATCTGGTTGCATGAGTAAAAAAAAGACAGCATGTATGACAGACAATGTGATTATTTTTCATTTTCCGACCACCTGGGCCTACTTCGCCTCCCACTGAGCTGAGACATGAAATAATGCTTGTCATACATTTTGGAGTAAGCTCATGACATAACCTGGCTGTGTTTCATTTGGAGCCCTTTGACATAGTTGTCAACTGGCCCCAAATTATCAGTGGCTTTTAGCCAACAGCACAATGCATGATTGTCCACTTAGGCTTATATTTGTAAGAAGAAAAACAAAAAATAGTAAGTAAGTAAACTGATGGCAGGCTTGGATGAAGTCACAAATACACAACATATGCTGAACAGGTTCTCAGAAGTACCCTGGTCTTACCCCTTGTTAGTTCTGAGGAGGATGCTATTTGTCCTCACTTCAGAATCTACTGTCATTAGTTGATTCTGGGAGTATAAGTTCCACTGAAACTATGTGACCCACGTCCACCCCGTCAAAGTTAGATTTGCCCAAAGAAAGGATCTGTTAACGTAATAATCAAGCAAGGTAGAGGAAAGCTATATAAGGTTACCTGCCTCTCCTGTCTACATATTCCCCAATCAAAGACTTCAGAGGAAGACAATGGGATATGGTGAAATAATTATGCCCTAAACTTGTGTGATTCCGTGATTCATTGGCACAATGTTGTAGGCTGAGGTTAACTACAAGGCTCAGTGTGTTTGGTGCAGTTAGGTGACAACCATGGCCGGCTCCAGGACAGTAAGCTAACTGGAAATTATATCAGATGGTTAACTGAAGGTGGACAGATACAGACATTATATTTAGGCCTTGCCTTTGAGAGAGCTTTACTGTCCCTGACAGACTATTGTTTTTCCCATAAAATCATACATAATGTACTAACATAGGGGGGCTTTTCTTCAGTAGGCTTCACCGATCGCGCTGTTCAAATGATGCATTTTGCTTCAGCCCACCACAGGATATAGCATAAGGTAATGTGTCAGCCCACTTTACCCAATGGCTTCCTTCACATTGAGTGACAACACAAAGCCTGGGAACATTGTTCACATTTGCCGAAAATAGTTCCTTTCTCATCAGTTGAAATGCTGCTTGAGAGAATGCTTTTTTAAAATTATTTCTATAATAATGTTAAATAATAGCTATTTTGTTTGCCCGCGCTTGTAGTAAAGTGACATATTAACATTTCAATTGCCAACGATTTGAGAGCCTTTTGTTATGTGGTGATTTATTCTTGTCTTCTTCACAAATAATACAATGCATGGTAAATATAAACGGCTTGTTTAAAACCAAAGACGAAAGGGGTGTTAGAAGCTCTTACGACCGAATTCCAACTGCGGGACTCTTGGCACTCCCTATATCCTAATACAGAGTCCTTTACTTGTTATTCAAACAGATTTCACACCACCTCCAGAATAGACTTTTTTTTAACTTCCAAGTCACTTCAAATTGTAAGCGCTTTGATAGGCTGTAACCCCTTTTCAGATCATGGGAGGATTGAAGTTGAATTGATGTTGGAAGGTACAAAAGGAGAACGTCCCAGGTGGCAGATGGATCGTACCCTTTTACAGAATACTGAATGGGTGGAGGGATTCAAAGTTTGGATGAAAGAATTTTTTTAGTAAATAAAGATTCAGCAGAGCCTTTTTCTATATGGGGAGCATTTAAAGCAGCAGCTCGAGGGCAAATCATAGCATTTTCCTGTAATAAGGCAAATGTTCGAAAGGAACAAATTGCTGCCCTCCAGTGTGCAGCTGAGAAAGAGTATGCGCTAAAACTTAATCGTCTACCGAATAAGTGGGAACAAGCGAAAGTATCGCTCAGGGATTTCTTCACTCTCGAAGAGATAAATAGCTCGAAGGCCTACCAGCAAAGGCTTTATGAGGATAGTCAATTGATGGGGAAACTTTTGGCTAATTCAATTAGAAAAAGACAAGAATCTTCCATCATTTTGAAAATTATAGATCCTCTGGGTGGCACAGAGACTCGGAATGAGGGAATTGCGAAAGTGTTCCTTGATCACTACGAGAAAATTTACTCCACAGATATACAGGTGGAGGAAATATTGATTAAGGAATACTTCGATAATTTGGAAATTCCTAAAATTTCTGTTTCTAGGAGAAAACAATTAAGCTGCGAAATTAGCACACTGGAAATCCAAAATAGTATAAAAGCAACATCAGGAGCAAAAGCATCAGGTATCGACGGATTCCCGATTGAATTTTACAAAGTATTTTTAAAGGAATTGGAGGATCCCTTGAAAAATGTATTTAACTATATCAGAAGTGGTGGAAAGGTTCCCTCCGATTTTAAAGAATCTACAATCATCAGCTTTGTAAAGAAAGATAAGAATCCAGAAGAGGTAAATTCATATAGACCAATCAGTCTATTGAATTCGGATTACAAGGTTTTTATGAAAATCTGGGCCCAAAGATTTGTATACGCAGCACAGGAAGTAATACATCAAGACCAGACTGGTTTTATAGCTGGTAGATTTATGGCGGCAAACACAGAATATTTGATTCACGCCTTAGATTTTTTTAACACTAATTCAACTTCTGCATGCATCTTAATGATTGATGCAGAAAAAGCATTTGATTTAGTTAATTGGACAGCGTTATTTTTCTCCTTGGATTTTTTTGGATTTCCAGCCCCGATTATTAGTATGCTACAGAACATCTATGAAGGGGCATCAGCTCAGGTCATAGTTAATTCCAGACAAGCAGGGAAGATTAAAATAAATCGAGGGACTAGGCAAGGCTGCCCTTTATCCCCCCTGCTTTTTACTTTTTTTATTGAGCCGTTGGTCATAAAAATAAGGAACAATGATATAATAATACCCCCTATTGTCGGAATGTCAAAGTTAAAATTGTTCGCCGACGATATTGTTTTGTACTTAGCCCCCGAAAAAGAAAATATTTTACATCTCATGAAAGAGCTTAAAGATTACGAAAAGATTGGGGGGTACAAGATCAATGAGAAAAAAACCGAAGTTCTTATTTTAAATTTTAATTTAGATTTTCTTCCACCACATCTTCAGTTACAAGCCGAAAAACGGGATCCAGTAAGATATCTAGGGATCTACGTGACTAAAGAATATCAAGAACTGTTTCGGCTGAATTATATCAAGATGAAGAACAAAATTAAGAGCATGCTGGAACAATGGGATTTATTGCCCCTGACCTTTATCGGTAGAGTCGCATTGATAAAGATGAACATACTCCCTTTGATTTTATTTTTATTTAGTAATATCCCAATTAAAGTTAATATGGTGTATTTTAATGAACTCGAATCTATGATGAGGAGATTTATCTGGAATAAAAAGACCCCAAGAGTCAAGCTCCCGGTCGTACAACTTTCTGTCATCCAAGGAGGGCTGGCTCTCCCTCATTTTAAAACATATTATGAAGCAGCACTTTTCGATATAGTGGCAGGATTATTAAGAACCAGACAGTCTAGAGACAATTTCTTTCTAGATAAAATGCTAGAGGAAGCAGGCTCCCAAATTTGTTTCTTTTTAAAAACTGCAAAGCTGCCAAAAAAACAAGATATAAGACATTGCTTGTATACTCATCAAGATTACGGCTTTTATATAAAAAATGCGGTTCAGATGGCTCTAGGTTTTTGAAATTATTAGAATGTGGTAGAATGGGACTTAAGATATCCCGGAGTCACCTGCAACAATGGGAATCAGCTGGATCAGGGAATCGATCAGACATGGACTAGAGACTTTGCACTGGCTGCCTGTGGAACAGAGAGCTACATTTAAGGTGGGCTGTATTGTGTTTAAGGCTTTGGAGGGTAAGGGCCCCATGTTTCTTAGACAACTGCTGCGCAAATATAAACCCTCACGCAGCTTGAGATCAACCCACAAAGACCTACTTGAGGTCCCTCGTTTCAAAAAGAAACGACAGGGAGGTAGCAGTTTTCAATTTTTAGCTGCTTCATTGTGGAATTCCCTCCCTTTAACTCTGCGACACAGTAGGGACCTCCTTGCCTTTATCTGCTTTGCGGTAAGCTTAAAACATAATAGGAATTTTGATGTATTGGATTAACTGCCCTCCTGTTTTTTTTTGTTTTTGTTTTTTTTTGCACTATTGTGCACTAGCATTAGCACTTTAAGCTCGGCTTACCATGCCACAGTAATGTATACTCTTAGATTGTCTCTGGCATATTGTATGAAATCTTGTCTAATGTTGAAGAATTAATGTACCAATGTCTTCCTGCTGTCTTGTTCAATAAAAAAATAAAAAAAATAAAAAAATAAACGGCTTGTTGTTTAAAAATCATTTTTGGTAAAAAGGTGTATCCGTGAAAGTTTTAAACATTTTGAAAAGGTTATTGAAAGCATAAGGATGCCACATCAGATTTTCATTTTTCTTTTTGTGGCATATACTTACAATAAAAAATAAATACATAAATAACTATAGCATCAGCATACCAGGGCTGGACCTACTGGCTTTGCCAGTGGTTGTTCAATAAACCATTTGAAATTAACAGAATTTGATGTAGGAATGAAGGTTCAACATATGGTACTTGTAGACTACCCATCTACATTATTTCCACCATCACATTTTTACACCACTACTTTCACATTTTCACACCATAACTCTTAAAACCATAGTCACAGTTGAGCAAAAACATAGCACCATAAAATGCAGGCATGGTATCTTTTATTTTGATATTATGATCTGATACTACAATTACAGAACTAACCACATATATTGTCTTCAGCAAATGGCGCCTTGCTGCTCACAAAAGGAAGTGGTGAATTGTTTGTTCATTTATTTGTTGACATGTATTTTTTAGAGTTCTAAATATATCGCCAAATAACCATTTAAAGCGTCATGCATTTGTAATTCAGGGTTCAATCTCTTGCTGAGGAGTTTGCAAGAAGCTACCAACGCCCTCCTCAAATATGAGGGGATTTGCAGATCTTCGTGAACCAATAAACTTATCTATAGCTCACTATATGATTTTCACAAGACTAGAACAAAGTGAGAGTTCTGCACCTGCAGGGAAGATTCATCATTTATGAGACAAAAAGTTCAAATGAAATCCTCAAATTGAGGAAAGGCTTAATAAAGTAAGTAAAACTGGGGCGGCTGGAAGTGAAAGAGTGATAGATGAGATGGAGATTGGATGAGAAAATGAAAAAGTGAGTGGGGCTTTTTTTGTGAATGCTGTGGCACTAAGTCAACAGTGTGAATGTGCCTACTGGGGAATTCGGTGTGAAACGTACCCATCTCGATTTGACACTAGAGAAGGAAGGCTCAGCATGTCAATATTCTGGATGAACAAAATAAGTAGAATTGAAGTGGTTGTAGATAGCCTGCCGGGTTGGATGGTAACATAGTCTAGCCATCTCCTGCACATCAGTCCACCTCGCTTCAAAATATGCTGCAATATGGAGAGCACTATCTTACACATCATAGATAATGATCTCTTGACCATGGATGAACATTACCCCTGCCTGCTGATACCACTACCTTTGACAAGGTCAACCATCCCACCCAGATGCACACTCTAACGTTTCTAATGGAATTCACTTGAATGTGCTTCAATGGTTCTCCTTATAGCTTTCCACCCATCACAAGCTTGTTCACCTGAGCACCTCCAGGTCACAAAAGACCCCAAATCCCAATGGAGTCCTGCAGGGTTCCAGAGTGTCTACTGTCAGCTTAAGCCTTTACATGAAGTCGCTTGATGCTGTACTCAGAGATAGAACATATGTAAAACAGGGACGGCCCTTTAGCAACCTAAAAACAGGGTTTATAGACTCATTAAATAATGGTTCCTACTGGAATCAACAATATAGAGCAACACAAAATATTTCATCATGAAGTCAATGGAAGTCAGACAATGACATTAACCATCAATCCGTTTTTATAAATGCATATTCATAGAGCATTTCTTCATTAATGCATTACACCAGTGACGAGTTCTCAGAGTGATCACACAGTGAGTGACATAAAGAGATTCATATTGGGTTCCAAGCACACTGCAGATGCAGCAACTCTTTTCTCCTCTCATCTCTCCTAGCTAGTGAATCATTGACTAACACTGGACTCTGAAAACTTTTGTTTTATTCAGATTACTCTTCAACAATCTTATCTTTTTCGACTGCACCTTGCAAACGCAGAGAAGGGAATTTTCTGCGAAATTTTCAAACTCATCTAATTTTTCATCTTTAAATATTTGCTATGATGATGAACGTTTAATCAACGATAGATTGAAACGTCATTATTGCTTGTTGCAATTGGACCCGTTTACAATTCATTTTCTTTGCTGTTCTGAAACAAAGGGTTTTTAGTGAACAAAACAGTAAAGTAGAATTCATAATTGTTCAATTGCCTTATCTCAGTGTAATCACCTACATGTTTCTTGTTATGTAACTCCCTGTGTGATTACACTGAGCATTTAGCATATTTTGAATGCACTTATAAAACATGCCAAAAGTTCTATGAATACAAATGTATGAAAAATGATTGATGGCTAATGTCATTGTCTTGACTGTGATTGACTCCATGATAAAATACTTTTTGTTGTTATATAAATGTTGATTCCACTAATCACAGATGACAACATCAAGATTTACCGATATGCTAAGGATACACAGCTCTTCTTAAAAGTCTTATGGCTTCAGACATCCAATACCTTAAACACTGCCTGCACCTCATCCAGACAGGAAGCTCAACCCACTGATAGGTTTAGTATGATTAGGACTGCTAGATGGTCCTTATTAAGTGATTTTAGACTTAACTCCAGAACATCTCTCTGAGTAATTTATATTTATCATCTTATGGATCTGAAACTAGATTCTCAGTTGTGGAAAAGGTCCTTTCACATACCATAGTATTGATGCTCAAGAGCTCTCTTTTCAAACTTTAGCATTGATCGAGAGGTTGGCAATAGGACACCAGTTGATCAAATCACTATTTTCCGCATTCATTTTCCTTAGTAGGGAGTGATTATCAATTTCTTAATGTGAATTGACACTTTGTTGTATTCAACGTTCAAAATTTTTGTAAGCAGAGGAACAAGGTTGTTAATCTAATTCTTCAAACAGTGTTTAGTCAAGGTAAAATCAGAGCTGGTGAAGCCTTGATGACTTTACTGCTTTGATGATGTTTTAACTGCCATTGTGATAAAATAGTGAACACCTGAGCAATTTAAAATGGTGGTATTAGCTTGAATGTCATTGTAGGACATTGGCTGGCACTTTTATGCAAATGATGAATACCTATTTTTAAAGTAACCAAGACACACATACGTTTGTTGTATGCATAATATACATGACAGTACCACTGAATTCTTCCTTTAGTGCCTTTTATTTAATTAGAAAGTCAAGTGGGTTACTTTACCAACCACAGAGCAATGTGTACAATCTTCAGTTTAAAAGGCATCAGGGGGACTGTCTAGTTTTTGATAGGAGAACAATTTCTGTCTTATCTTTGCTAAGTTTAAGGTGGCTGCAAGATAGCCATTGTTGTACTTCTTTGAGGATGGCATTTAGCCCGTGTACGTCCTCTAGTGCGGAGATGTCTATATACAGCTGGGTGTAATCTGCCTACAGATGGAAGGGGTTGTTTGCTTGGTTGAGAATGATGGTGAGGGGCTCCATGTAGATATTCAACAGTGTAGGCTAGAGGACCGAGCCTTGGGGAACACCCCAGGTAATTGGTGTTGTGTCGAAGGTAAGATTGTTTATTTTTATTTGTTGAGAGCTGTTCTGTAGAAAAGATGTCGACTGTGTCGAAGGCCGCCGATAGGTCTAGGAGTATGAGCAGGTAGCATAGGTCCGTATCCAGGAATTTGTGCAGGTCATCCTCTATGTTGGGAATAGCTGTTTCCGTGCTGCACCCTTTTCTAAAGCCCAATTGACGAGGGTCCAGGAGATTGTGGTTGTATATGTGTTGGTTTATTTGGGAGAAAATACATCCCTCTAGAGTTTTAGCTAGGAAGGGGAGATCGGAGACGGGTCTGAAGTTGTTGAGGTCATTTGGGTGCTCCTGGTTTTTTAAGCAGTGGCGTGACATGACCGAGGTTGAGGCAGTCTGGCATCACACCAGTCAGTAGGGAGCTGTTTCTAAATTTAGTCTAGATGGGAGTTAGAGAATGGTTGAATTTTCTTGCCAGGAGGATGGGACAGGGTCCGCCAGGTGAGAGGATGGTTTGGACATAGCCAGCAGAGCAGAAACGTCCATCTCCGAGAGTCGGGTGAATATATTGCAGCTCCTAGGAGTTGTGAGGTGTCCTTGGATATGATTACACCTGTTGCTGTCTAGTGGAAAGATCGTTGATAGGGAGGCCGTGGGGACAACATAAAGGGGTGTGTTAGCGCAGCCCCAAGGGAGTGTCATGTACATCTTGAGGTTTGGATAGTGTATCCAAAGATGACGTTTTGGTTTCATCAAGAAGGTTATGTAGCTTTCCATCGATCTTCAGAGATGCATGCATTGATCTTCATGACTGAGGGACTCAAAATATCTTTTGAGAGGTTTGTTGTTCTAATCTCCCAAATGAGAGCGGGAGGAAGGCAGGATACCTTTGACTTGCCTAAATGATTCAAAGTTTAACTCTACATATGTTGTTACATAAGTGAGCATGTGTGATTACAAATAGTTTACCTTAGGTACAGCAGCAATCTGTCTCAAAATGATTATTTAACAATCAAACCTTTTTCAAATCCCAGTCTCAGGGAAACCAAGACTCTTATTTTTGATAATGCTAGACATAAATCAATATTCAACGATTCTCCTTCAGCCTATAGGATGGGTCCAAACGTGGTTATCCTATTAAAATGTCTGTCATTTCTGGGGCATTTTTGCATAATTTGTCAACGAGTCCTGATAGACCAGAAATCGTATACCTTTGTGTCCCAATATTTATAAGCAGAAATTCAGTATGTTTGCAATATTGTGAATAAAGGGCACTTACATCATGTCTACATAAGATGCAACTACTTTCCAAGAAATGAGCTGCTGTTTATGTATTTCTCCAAAGTGGAATATGCAAAATAAATGTGGTAAGTACAACATATGTAGGGTATATTTAGTTGTACTATGCAGAATTTCACTCATGTTTAATAATTGCTTTCTCGATGTTGCTTGTATAGTCTTTCAATGAATACAGTTGTGGTTTAAATTATCAAGAAAATATACCCAAGGTGAACATTTAACATAGATAGATGGCCTTCAACTTTATTGGCAAAGCACATTACACTCAAGGGGTATCAACTTCCACACAAATAGGGGTGTAAGTTGTTGTCTCTTGCCAGGATTTAGGCTGAAAGAGGAGTAGGCTAATTGGGATCTTAGCTTTCTAGTCTGGCCTGTCTTTTTGAGTTTAGAGGCAAAGTAGGCTGGTTTCCAAGTGTGAAGGGCTTTGTGAGTTAGACTAGCACATTTGAAGCTAGAGCAAACGTCAAATGGGAGTCAATTCAGTTCTTTCAGGGCAGGGGGGATGTGGTCATATTTTTTGATTCCTGTGACCATTCTGGCTGTTGCATTGAAAGTGGATCTCAAGGGGTACAAGATGGGCGTTTGCTGTGCCTGTGAGGGTGACATTCCTGTAGTCCAACCAGGACAGCACCAGTGCTAGGGAAGCATTTTCGAGATCATCTGGTGGCAGCTAGGGTTTCATTTGTTCAACAGCTTCAGGTTGCAGAAAGCATTATTCGCACTGTTCTTTACATGGTCTTTCATAGTCAAATTGGGGTCCAATGTGATTCTTAGAGACTTGGCGGAATCAGGTATGGTTAGATTATATTTTAGAGCATCTATGGAGTTTATCCATTATTGCATCTGGAGGGACTGCCCTGTCTTTGATATGAGAAGAATTTCTGTCTTATTTTGGCTGTGTTTTAGGTGGTTGTAAGATAGCCATTGCTGTACTTCTTCCCTTAGCTATGTAGAAAGGATTTTAAGAATTCAGCCACAGGTCAATCTCAATTAGGTTGCCCTGAGAACAGTATAGTTTTATTCCACATACTACTTATGTTATTTATCAAGTACTAAATTATGGAGCTTATTTACAAGACCCTTGTGCTACCGGTATGTCACTCTTTCCCATTTTAAAAGAGAAGAACTGGCAGCGCAAGGGGCTTGTAATTATGCCCCTATGTTTGTTCTTCATGGTACTAAGACAGATCATTCTAAATTTGCCAGCAATACTACATAGGCCAGGGATAGAGGTGAATGATCTATGATCACCCATGTTTATGGGTTCTTCTCAAAAGCCAGGTATGACTGCCACCACCAAAGGTAAAGAGGCTTGGAACTGCGGCACCCCAAAAGCATGGCTTCGAGTTTAGACTTTCCAAAAAGGCTGATGCTGGAGAAGACTGTGCCGGGTGCCTCAGTAGTGACCAAATGTGTTGACAAGGAATTCTGGTCCTCCCCCTGGCATGCTATGCAACACCACACAGGAAGATTTGAATTTTGAACATTGGTACCCTGGAAGCCAGTGAGGCCAACAAATATGCATGGGCCACTCGTTCTTGGCTATCAGTATGGCATCAGCAATCTGCTGGTGCAGGATTTGGCATAATGTCTCTGAGAAGCCACGTTAAATACCATCACAGTAGTCCACCCCTGAAAGAATAATACTGCCTTCTACCAGAGAATGCTGTACTACTACAACTGTGACCCGGCGGTTCTGTTGTTGAAGGTAACTGGGTCAAGAGTTGTAATTGGTGTAGCCAGTTAAGGATTAGGAAATTGGCATTTCTGTCATGTCTACATGAGGAAGAGGTACCACACTTTTGGTTGGACGGGGGCTTTGCTGAGTTAAGACTGAGCGTCTAAATAATGCACTGTGAACATAATTAAAATATCCTGTCCATGTTGGTCCTTTCTAGTGTACTATTCAGGACAACAGGCTTTGGTCAGAAACCGGAAAACTTATTTTTTAATAATTTAGAAAAAACTTACCACGAATTCAGAAACCCACAAATGGTTGATGCACCTTGCAACTGCACATACTACAGGTGGGTATCCACTCTCTGCGACAAAAGCATTCAGATATTTGTCTTAGATTGTTTTTCTGACTCAATAAATGTGAGACATAAAACTCAGCCTGGGTCTGCTTAATATTCTTTTTATGAATTGCTTCTTTAGACTTCATTGCTCTAAAGCATACCACTGAGCTCTTTGGAAAAATGGTTGCTGAGTCCCCCTGGAATATTTGAAGTCTGATATGTTATTTATAGTCTACCTCTGTGTGCATAGTGAAGTCTCTAAAGACATTCACATTATGAACAATATAGACTTCTGATATTACTTCATTTCTTTTTTCATTAAATGTAGCATTGGAATGGATTTCCTTGGTAACTAATCCGGAAAAGGGTGATCTGAGTTATAAAAGGTAATATCCAGTGCTTGTAATATCTTTCCGAGCTTCATTTATGCAAGTTACATATCTTAGCTTGTCATGTAGTGATGGTGTTTTTAAGTCTGACTTGACAGCACCACCCAGAGCAGTAGTTCTCTTTCACCTAATGCTATTGGATGTTTGATGTATCGTTCCACTAACTGGGGAGTGTTTGTATTGCAATTCATGATACACAACTTTACATTTCAAATGTGTCATCACACATAACACTATTATCTCATAGATAATTTGAATACGAAGCTATTGCTTTTGTTTTATTTTTTCATTGTAACTGACTATTTAATGTACTAATCATAACTCAAAATGCAAGCCAGGCCTATTTATTAAAAATGTTTTTCCTTACAGCTTGCTATTAAATATACTCTAAAGTTTCCAATAGACCTGCAACGCTTCCATCTTTTACCACTGATGAGAGCTGCCAAACATTCATGTCTCATTGGTTTGCTGTTAATATAATCTATTCTGCTGGCACTGCGTGATATAAGGAAGTGCATGTATGTATAACCCTTACATCTTAATGAAGGGCTTACTAAACCCTGCCTTCCAATCATTATGCATTCATTCAGTCGTTTTTGCCCTTTTCATTTCTTAGACTTCATCAGCGAAATCTAGTTAGTTCCAGCTTACATACAGTAAGGGTAAGTTTGAGGCACCACCGCAATGTCCATAAACAATACTTGTCCGCTTACCCCATCTTCATTGAGTTTTAAACACACCTACCCTCAAAAGGGTTCGTGAATAAAGCCTCATTTTATAAAGGACAACAGAGGGTGAAAGTGTGCAGTCACACACCCAGCTGTCAACCTCCCATTCAATGCCATTCCAACTCTTCGCATTCCATGCTGCGATGGTCTAAACGATTATCTTATACATACGTCATGGAATACATTCCAACCCTTCAGTATACACACCTATCACCATACTCAATTAAATACTAACTTAATAAAAACTAATTTAAAGCAATAGAGATGCTAAGCAATGCAATGTACAGATACACTAAACAATTTCACAAACTGTGATTTCTCAGATATGTGATTGACAGAGCAATTTTGTGCAAGGAGACCTAGAGTCCAGATGTGCAAATGCATAAATGTCTTTTGTGTGCATTTGCATATTAAGTGGCACTTTAATGTGCGTGCACTGAAAAAATGGCAAATGATCCCTAATTTGCAAAGTGATGGCTGACCTTGCAAACTCACATGGGTGTCTTTTACTTTGGCAATCCTGACTTGGTCATTTCCGATCCCTGCTTTCAGTGCAGTACCTATGTAAATCAGTGATCATGCATAGCATAGCATAGCATATGTGTCTCTTCATATAACTGATATCACCTCTTGGAACCAAAGGGATATCAATGTTTCCTTTTTCTGTAAATTAGGCATCATTAGTCCTTTAAGGACTGCTCTCGTGATTTTGGTCTGTGGTGCATCGATGTAGGCTTGTAGTTATTGGCCACCTTCAGTCCCTTCGCCATAAGGTGCAAGGGAACTCGTGGCTGTCTCAATCAATCAATCAATCAATCAGGTCATTTGTAGAGCGCACTACTCACCCGTAGGGTCTCAAGGCGCTGGGAGGGGGGGGGGGTGCCGCTACTGCTCGAACAGCCAGGTCTTGAGCTTCTTCCTGAAGGAGAGGTGGTCTTGGGTCAGGCGCAGATTGGTGGGAAGTGAGTTCCAGGTCTTGGCGGCCAGGTAGGAGAAGGATCTTCCTCCTGTTGTCGCTCTTCGGATGCGGGGGACGGCGGCGAGGGCGTGGTTGGTTGATCTGAGGAGGCGCTTGGGAGTGTAGAAGTTGATCCGGTTGTTGAGGTAGCTCGGGCCTTGGTCGTGTAGGGCTTTGTGTGCGTGGGTGAGGAGGCGGAAGGTGATTCTCTTGTTGACCGGGAGCCAGTGCAGATCTCTCAGGTGTCCGGAGATGTGGCTGCGTCGGGGGATGTCGAGGATGAGTCTCGCCGAGGCGTTCTGGATCCGCTGGAGTCTCTTCTGGAGTTTGGCAGTGGTTCCGGCGTAGAGGGCGTTGCCGTAGTCCAGTCGGCTGGTGACGAGGGCTTGGGTGACCGTCTTCCTCGTCTCGGTGGGGATCCACCGGAAGATCTTACGTAGCATGCGCAGGATGTTGAAGCATGATGAGGAGACGGCGTTGACTTGCCTGGTCATGGAGAGGGAGGAGTCCAGGATGAAGCCCAGGTTGCGTGCGTGGTCCGTTGGTTTGGGTGCGGTGCCTAGGGCGGGAGGCCACCAGGAGTCGTCCCAGGCGGAGGGTGAGGAGCCCAGGATGAGGACCTCCGTCTTGTTTTTGAGTTGTCATTAAACATGGGTCTTACTTATCCATTTGGGGGCAGCCACCACAGACTTGCGCTGTCTCACAAACAGTAAGAAATATAAAGTTGTATCTGTTTTTCATCTGAGTCTATGGTTTCAGCTGTCTTCACCTGTCCTTTTTCGCTCAGGGCCATCAAGATACGCACATCCACCAATGTAGGCTCTTGAGTACTGCAACTTTTCCTGTAGGTTCCTTGGGTTTGCAGCACTTTTCTGTCACCTACACCTTTAAGCACCTCGTAGAATGCTGTTGTGAGACGCCATATATTGCAGGTATCAGTGTTCTCCAGCATTGGAGAAGATTTTCTTTTGGGATTTTTGGAAAGAGTAGACCTAACGTCTAGGCTGCATCTTATTGGACTGAAATACTTTACAAATATTGCAATTTAGAGGAAGCTGCTATGCAATAATTCTTACTGGTTCACCCAGGGGGGAGGAGGTTACCTCTCATCATATGTTCTCCTGTAGAAGACAACTAAGCTGATCTTGGCAGGATTGTGGTATCATTATTGGCACACCGAGGTTAGATGTCTCTGGGTCAAACTGGGTGCTGCTTCAGCTAATTGTAGATGATGGCAGCCAGTCACCTCTAACTCCTAAAACGAACTGTCTGGTTTCTGTCAGAGTTGGAATCGTCATACACTTTACTTTTTACCTTGTGGCAATTATACTAATTCTGGACTTAGAAGATAAAGCCTCCTATGTATCCAGTGCACTAGCACTAAACAAGAGCAGTCAGAACATGACCTCAAAAAGAACAAGCACTGACAAAGTCAGTAGATCTAAGCCCTGAAACCTACTGGCCTAAACAATGTCTTTTTAATACTTCAGTTAAGTCACAAAAATGGCTATAAGAGATGGTGGCGCTCGTAGGTACCTTGGCTGCTTTCAATATTCTGAAGAGATTAAAAGTTGGCACCATAGGCTTTGCACTTAGAGCGGCAGAACAGTTGACAGTATAGGCTCACAATTGCGCTGCAAAACCGTTACATCAATGCAAAGTCTTTACTACAATTTTAAGGTTTCTAGTTCATCTCAGAATTACCATTACTCCAGCTTCAACTGGGCCACCTGGTTTGTTCATACTTGCAAACACTTACCATTGAGATTTCATTTCTGTGAAATTTGCATTTTAGCCAGAATGGACATGTATGTCTCTAAGGAGAATTCCCACTACAGCATTAGCCGAGCAACTGCTCTTGAGATATGGGAGTATAAACAGGGAGAAGCTTGTAGATGATTTGTATCCCTTAACATTCAGGAGTGATTTACTGTTGTAACCACAGGCTCTGTGCTCAAAGCTTAAAAAGAGTATAGAGGACACACAAGCCTTTGGCACGACATCCAGAACCGCAGCGGTTGAGAATCCCTTAAGTTAATGTGACGCTTTACTGCAATCTAGAGTTTCAGATCCTTTGGAAATGTACAGAAGTGCAGTTTCATTGCCAGGGCATCTGCTACATTCGTATTTGTAGTGTTTCCTTTTGAGTTTTTTTTAAATTGATTGTCTTTGCCAAAATGGAAACCTACATATTTATGTCACCAAGAACAGCCTGCAATTTTGCATCAAATGTCAACCCAACTTGAGTTATTTCTAATGTTTGATTAGTAAGTGCAGGTACATGAAAAACTACATGGGGAGGTGTCCAGTGTTAGACATGTATGCATTTTCTGACATGTGTTGCTTCCTTAAATGTCTGATAACGGGAAATCGTGTCTTAATATTGTACTTCATTTAAAGAAGAGGTGTCGATAAACCAAAAACGTTCTGTTGTAACCACAGCTCATGTGCACACATCCATGAGCGCCACCTTGGAACGGGCTGCAAAATATTGCAAATGTATTCAAAGTTAGCCTCTGTGGATGCACAAGCATCCATGGAGACTATCTTTGACTGCATCTGTAATGTTTTAACAAACTCCATTCAACCATGGCCACTGAGGATTCACTTGCATCCACAGTGACCATGTGTGAATGCATTTGTATTACTTTAAAAGACCCATATAAAGATGGCTATGGAGGATATGCGCACAAATAATAGATTTAGCCCCAGATGCCTGTACTGGGGATGAATGTTTGACATTTGATTTATTTATTTAGTGTTTGATATAGTGCAAACAAGACCCAGAAATGGGTTTCAGAGCGCATCACATAAATATAGCATTGTAGTTTTAAACAGTACAATTGAAACCTATAAATGGTTGTAATTGTCTCAAAAAAAGTGTGAAAACGAGGAAAACATGTGTACAATCACTAATACAATTAGAAAGAGCCTGGGGTATTAGCTCATAATACATTTGAACTTGGTCTGGGGGGGTATTCACAATGGTGACAGTAAGAGTAGCAGTCCTCAAGCAGAAATCTCAGTGCAAGTAAGGACCAGCGGGATGCGCCATAGAGTGAAGAGCTCTATCTAGAGTCAAGTAATGGATAAGCTTACAGAGAGAGTTACTCAGGAGGCTTGAGTGGGTATTGTGATTGTCGGAATGGGGCTTCTAGAACATTGAGTGAACGGGCTGCTGTGGATTGAGGGAGGAATTTGCTCATTAGGAAGGATTAAGTTTCTTTTTTGAATATAGAAGTAGATGAGATTTTTCTGATGCCTTGTGGGAGCGAGTTCCATATCCCTATGGACATTATTTCAGCATTCCGTCCATCAATTGTTCCTTTTTGCATTTGTTGCCCTAAGTGGGAAGAGTATGCCTAGACGTGGGTCCTGTGCTCATCATGCCAATGGAGTCAAGTTAGCCTGGCTGATATGGGTTGATACCCTGAAACTGGTCCCAGGATGCTTGTTTCCGGTCCAGGGAGGACCTGGCCTGGCAGTTCGGGCTGAACTGCTCCCATGGGCAGCAGGGTCAAGACTGATTTGCATATGGCCGGGTCTAAACTGGAATGGCATGGTGTGCAAAAATAAGATGGATTTAGACCCACATTTCTGTCCTGGGGTGAATGTTTGACATTGTTTCAGCATTCCATCCATCAATTGTACTTTTTTGCATATGCACACAGCGATCTTTGAATGGCTTTGTTAAAATAATACAAACCCATTCATAAGTGCCTTCTGAGCATTCATTCCCACGCACACTTACCAGCAGCCAGTTTGTAATGGCCAAAAAACATTTTAGGATGGACATCCACTGATAGCACAATGGGAGCAAACCCTACAGAATATTGTGAGAACAAAATGCTCCTGGATGGGGCATACACATGAATAGCAAGAAAAGAAATCAAATCAGGGGCAAGAGAGAAATTCAATGAAGCAATCCAGTGATAAGCTCATCTTTGTATGTTAGAAATAATAGGTCTGTCCAACAGACAACAAAAGCTTTCCATAGCCGAGACCTAATTAAGGCATGTAAATTATTGACATGGCATGCACTACATCAGCAATTGTGACTGGCTAAAAATGCTGCCTGCCTTTGTAAATCACAAGCTTTAGATTCTGTAAAGTATGGCCTCAGGATTTAGGATCTATATAACAGAGATGGGGACCTGTTCTCACCAATTACACTCTGTTCCTTCAGTGCAAGATGCACAAGGGCCCACGACTGCATACCCATTGATCATGAACCTAGTTTTGCTTGTCCACACAGACCTATGCTGAGGAGCCATTCCATTATCTATTCTGCATATTTCCTCCCAAGCTTTCCTTAAATTGCTCTCTGTGGGAACACCTGAAATGAAGGGGCAGTGCTTCACATAGCCCATAAAAATAGCTTCATTTATGGTCCTGCCCTAGGGCACGCTTCCTCGCCTTCAGACTGCCTGTTTTACTGTGCATACAGTGCAGTAAGTGGGAAGAAGAAAGGCGACTTCCTGCCGTACTTGATAATCCGTAGTATTATATCTCTGTCAGCCTGCAGTCCCAGCCAGCTGTGATCGATGAACTTGGTGGAAGCGTGGGGGAGAGGTACAGTGCGAACATGAGGAATGACTTGCCAAGTGCAATAATATGTTTATAATGTACATTGTTGTTATCAAGCAAAATATCCTTCTTCAAATATTCACACTTACTAACAAAAGTAACCTAGTGAGATAACTTGGCGATGTGTGTGTGGATGTGGGTAGATTGAGCACATCACAGGTTATAATCCCAGTAAAGTGAAGAACGCCTTTCATTCTTCCATGGTCATTAAATCAAACGTTTTGTGATGGGAAATAAACAATAGGAATTAAATGGCAAGAGGCAAGATGCCAGGTTGTGTATACAATACAAATACCCATTTAAATGATCTCAATCAGTTAGTTCAGTTCATTTTATTGTGGTTACCTGAAATATGTACAACTTAATCAATTAACCCCTTCTACGCTCATGACGAGCTTAGCTCGTCATGAGCGTAACCTGCGCTATGCGGATGACGAGCTGAGCTCGTCATGTTACACGGGTTTTTTAAAATCACAGCGCGCAGCGGGAAAACTGCTAGCGCGCATGCGGTTAAGAAATACAGGCATACAAGTAAAAAAACATTTCATAACATACTCTTTTAGGACAATGGACTGTTTAATGTCCTGACTCCTGGGCTCCCAAAAGACTGTATGGTACTGAAAGTATCTCGCTTTACTATATCCTGACGTGGACAGTCCAGACACCGCATGAGCGAGCCTTGGCTTAAACCAAATAATAGTAAACGGTGAATGAAGAATTGTCAGTGCTTGAGGCCAAATTGATAATGCTGTCTGTTATCAGAGATGCAATCCATGCCACAACCCTGATCCTGATATTGGGATCAACAGGGAATCTTGAGATATCACCTTTTCTCTCCAGTGCTGGGTCCCCGCCTTATCCTCCATTGAGCTCCTGGGCCTGCCAAGTTTCTGGGCTGGTGTAATTGTGTATCGAATCAGATTCTCCCCGTCCTTACTTTGCAGCAGTTTACCCATTAGCAGAGAATGGGAGATATCTTTGGTTAGTGTCCTTAAGATTTCCTTTACAAATTAAGAAAAGTCCTACATCCTTTATATAAAGATGTCATTGTATGGCATTCTAAATAAACAATGTTGAATACTGTGGAGAGGTCCCGTGTAAAACAGATGACCATTTCACAGAATTACGGTCAATAAGGCAGATGAAAACACATCGATCAGCCTCAAGAGAACAGCCACTAGTGGCCAAGTAAGAGTGGATTCTAACGAATCTTCCTATAATTTTGTATCACTTACTGCACGATTAAAGGCTGTAGGGCTTATCATAGTCATTGAATATGCATAATGCTTTGATAACCCACAAATAAAAAATATTAAATATAAATTCATTACTACACTTTAACATACGGAGCTTGTAAAGGGTACGGGGTGATGTTCACGGTTCCATATGGCAACCAAGCTCGTATGGCAAAAAAGTTGAATGTATTGAAATCTGAACGCTTCATGTAGTAGTTATAGAGAAGCGATAAATAAGAACAGGATCGGGGGTGTAGAAAAGTAGCAATAAAAGATACCACCTGGGGAAATTTTTAATTATACTGCAGTAGTTTTGACTGCATCAAAAACTGTAAAAAAACATTATCCAAATTCACAAGCAAAGAGGTGCATCATCTTACTATTTGGACGACTTTACCTTTCTACCGAAGCTTGAGACAGTCCTCAGAAGCAATAAAGAATACACTTCCTTCTGCAATGCAGCAAATGGCACATTAAAACCAACACACCACCGAAGATCAGAATAACATTCCATGTATAATACAAAGATGCATGTGCATCCTAGATATGGATCCCAGAATATGGATGAGAGACAATGCTAAGGACAAAATACAGAAAAAAATGTATAGACAGATAAGTCTATATTTTCTATACATAACTCCACATATATATGTACCTACACAGTACATATATCTTCATGGTATGTAGATGTGGCGTTAGGAATTGCAAATCTATACTTCCCTATATACACTTACATTTCGATATTTTATATCTCGATATTCTGTCCTCGATAGTCTTGTGCCATAATATTCTGGTGGTTGATATTCAGTAGTACAATCCATAGGCTCTAGTACATAATATAGGTTTCCACAAAGATAAACAATGTTCATAAATTAGAAGTGAAACCTCTATTTTGGGAATCATCCACAGGCTTAAAAAAATGATTACGTTTCTGTGAAAGACAGGTTCTAGAAATGTGTGTTCCCTTGTATGAAGCAGTTTTTCGTTCAGAGCAGTTCCTGTCACTAAAGCCCTTCCATTGGTTGGTTAAACACTGCACAATGAGTCAGAGGAGAGCAAGAGGACAGCATTTCAAGTTGATCACACCACTGGTGTTAGAACTGGCATCTTTTGGTGTGTTTGCCCTGTCTTGTTGGTTTCTGGCCTCCTGGGTTTGACTGTATTTGCTGGTTTAGTGTCTCTGTGCAGTTTCTCACTGCTGATCAGTGTTAAATTGCAATTGTTCCTACTGTAAATTGTATTTATGGATTGGTGTTTTCATAGTTGGCTTATTTGATTTACCTTTATGGCCCTAGTACGGTGCACTGAGTGTTCCCAGGGCCGTGAATAGAATGCTGTTAGTGGGCCTTCAGCAATGTTTGTGCCACCCATACCAGCAGCCCTTCAAAGGTTTCTCAGACCTGCCACTGCAGTGTCTATGCGTAGTTGTGACTGCCATGTCGACCTGCCAAGTGCTCCCACTTACCAGTCCCCAAACCTTCCCTTTTCTTACAAGTAAGGCACCCGTCAGGTAGGCCCTAGGCACCCCTATGGGCAGGGTGAAGTGTATGTGAAAGGTAGGACATGTACTGGTGAGTGTATGACATCCTAATAGTGAAATACAGTGTATTTCATTTTTCACTATTGAAAGGCTATCTGTTCCAGAGGAATGAATGGGAGTTGCTTTGAAACATTTTACAAGTATAAGTCCCATTGGGACGAGATAGAGAATTGGAGTTTGGGCTATCTGAAATCAGAATTTAATAACACATCTTTTAGTAAAGATCGTTTTTAAATTATGTGTTTGAAAATGCCACTTTTAGAAAGTATATAATAAACAAAAATAGATGCACGTGCCGCTACCAAGTTAACTTGACATCTCTTTGGGTCAAAACATACGATTGGAACAATATGTTTCTTGGTTTTAATTCCGATTATTTTATTTGCTTCTTATTTTATAAATTCCTTTTTTTTATTTGAACATATACTTAATCAAATTTTTACGAAAATTCTAAAACCTTAAATACACAACAAAATTCATAATCTTATTATCCAAAAGACCATTTTCCTATTTACAATAATGCATTCAACATTTCTTCATTCAAACATCAATCATCCATCAATCATACCAGTACAGACAAAAACAAAGGAATATCAATGATTGAATACATGCTGGAATCTGAATATTCACAACATAAGCCAATATGTGTTTTTAGACCAAGAAATCTATACAGTTCACTGATTCCTATCCCTTTTTAATTTTACATTTTTTGGCTTATTTTTTTAAAGTCTACGCGTTTTGAACTCGCATAAGTTGGGAGTTCTCATCAGGACCAATATCTCTTGCTCATCGGAGTTAGACTGGAATGACCACGACGTCGAATAGTTGTGTCATTTGCCGTCTTATATGTTGTATATACGCTGACTCACTCCCAGCGCTCTTCGTGGGATGGTCAAGCCGGTTAAGTGCCGTTTTTTTCTTTGAATGCTCTCGCCGGCGTATTTCAATGGGAGGGGGCCCGGTGCGGTGTATTCCAACAGCTGTTGTTTTTTGTGTACTGTGCTTCTCTATCGCATCTACTTCCTGGTCCGCATAGGATCATGGGAAAGTAGGCATTTTCCTGCTTAACCATTCTGTGTGCCTCTGCTGGGTTGTGGATTGACTGTCTGGCTTTGAAGTGACAAGGGCTGTGGATGTTCATTCACAGTAGACAGTCACTGGGGGGGTGTTGAAGTGTGTCCTGCCTTTCCTGGATGAGTCAGGGTTGGTCTGAATAGACCTGGGCTGCATTTAAAGTAGTGAGAGGAGATTACCTTGCACCTCAATAAACCTGGTCTGCCTTACACAATGCTGTCTCCATCCCCTGCCAGGAAGCTGGACCAGAAAGTACAGAACTGGTTTGGACTAAGTACAGAGTCTCTCTGCCACCAGAGAACAATGGGAAATGTGGTATAAATATTGGGGCCCTAACCCCAGGATTTTAGAACTCTTTTGGACTGTGTGCTTTGCTATGTTGGCCTGCAGTGGCTGCTTCTGCCTTGGGCAGAGACTGGACTGAACTTTCTGCAACTTCTTTTTTTTAGTTTCTCGAAGGGCTTGAGGTAGAGCTTGCCCCGTTCAAGAAGTCTCAGCAACAGCAAAGGCTTCATGTTTATCTGCTACCAGCACTGGGAACTATGGGCCAGATGTAGGTAACGTCCATTTACCGATTCCTTAATAGCGATTATTACCGAATCGCTAATAAGGAATCGGTAAATGCAATGTAGGTAGGAATCGCTAAAATATTTGCCATTCCTTAACATTCCTTAATAACGAATCGGTAATACCGATTCGTTATTAAGTAATACCTAGCCATTCATTCCTATGGGCCAAGAGGCCCATAGGAATGACTGGGAAGACATTCACTATTGACGATTCGGTATTACCGAATCGTTAATGGCGGGAGGTATTTCAAGGGTCTCTAATAAAAGAGAGAGGGACCCAAAACCAAAGGGATAGGGTGCCAAGAATAGACTTTATGTCAAAATAGAATTCCCTTTGGGCACATTAGATATGAGGACATCAACTTCACTGTCACACAATCGGACAACAGATATACACATATAAGAGAAAAATATTTTTTCCCAAAACACATAAACTAAGAGCAATGCATAAGCTACAAAATTATGAAATAACGGTAATTTCCAGATAGCACAGTTTATTTATACATAAAATTAATAAAAACAAGTTAAGATCACAGTAAAATTGGGAACACAGAAGATATACCAGGAATGAATCAAAACATCAATACATCTAGTCAGATTCATACACCAAATCAGGGAAGTACACACAAATCCTAAATCAAATATCAGTAGTACTATTCCCTCAATTTCATTTCAACGCGTTTCGACGGACAGTTGGAATGTCGCCGTCTTCATCAGGAAATATATACTGTATTCCCAAGAGATCTCGTATTCCGAGACAGTCACCAAAGTAAGGAGGTTAGTAGACTCCTATCTGGAACAAGACTCCCACTTAGTGATAAATACCAGAGCAGCTACTCAGCCAATCAAGAATAAAAAGACTTTGAACAACACTCCACGATAAGACGAATTGTTATTCAATAGGTAATCTGCACAGAGTGTATTTAGAATCCAGGATACTCGCGGTAGAATCCCAGTTTAGTAGCACATATCCATATATCTACGACGCAGTTGTAGCAAACAATCAATATTATCTTTTCCTTTGTATGTCTAATCACTGCACACGTTTTCCGGGCCTTTTTTGGGATTTCAATAGATCCTCAAACCGCCTCGTGAGGTGTGTTGCTGCTCGCATACCGCGGGTAATCTGCTCGTCTCCGTATGTCTAAACACTGCACACGTATTCCGGGCCTTTTGTATGGGATTTCAAAGGATCCTCAAGCCGCCTCGTAAAATGTGTTGCTGTTCGCGTCCCGCGGGTAACCTGCTCGTCTCCATTCGAGGCGGCTTGAGGATCCTTTGAAATCCCATACAAAAGGCCCGGAATACGTGTGCAGTGTTTAGACATACGGAGACGAGCAGATTACCCGCGGTATGCGAGCAGCAACACACCTCACGAGGCGGTTTGAGGATCTATTGAAATCCCAAAAAAGGCCCGGAAAACGTGTGCAGTGATTAGACATACAAAGGAAAAGATAATATTGATTGTTTGCTACAACTGCGTCGTAGATATATGGATATGTGCTACTAAACTGGGATTCTACCGCGAGTATCCTGGATTCTAAATACACTCTGTGCAGATTACCTATTGAATAACAATTCGTCTTATCGTGGAGTGTTGTTCAAAGTCTTTTTATTCTTGATTGGCTGAGTAGCTGCTCTGGTATTTATCACTAAGTGGGAGTCTTGTTCCAGATAGGAGTCTACTAACCTCCTTACTTTGGTGACTGTCTCGGAATACGAGATCTCTTGGGAATACAGTATATATTTCCTGATGAAGACGGCGACATTCCAACTGTCCGTCGAAACGCGTTGAAATGAAATTGAGGGAATAGTACTACTGATATTTGATTTAGGATTTGTGTGTACTTCCCTGATTTGGTGTATGAATCTGACTAGATGTATTGATGTTTTGATTCATTCCTGGTATATCTTCTGTGTTCCCAATTTTACTGTGATCTTAACTTGTTTTTATTAATTTTATGTATAAATAAACTGTGCTATCTGGAAATTACCGTTATTTCATAATTTTGTAGCTTATGCATTGCTCTTAGTTTATGTGTTTTGGGAAAAAATATTTTTCTCTTATATGTGTATATCTGTTGTCCGATTGTGTGACAGTGAAGTTGATGTCCTCATATCTAATGTGCCCAAAGGGAATTCTATTTTGACATAAAGGGTATTTCAAGGGTGCCAGGGTGTCCAAAGGACACCCTGTTGCACCCCTGAAATGTGCATGTGTGCACATGTGGTGCACATACATGCCCTAAGGGCATGGATGTGTGCCACATGGCACATAAAAAAAGCAAAAAAGTGCTTTTTGTAAGGAAATTGCTATTTACCACCAACTTGGAGTTGGTGGTAAATAGCGATTCCTTAAGGCTGAGGTGCACTGTTTTTACATTGCATTTAAGGAATCGGTATTACCGATTCCTTAAATGCAAGAGCAATAAGGAATTGGTATTTACCGATTCCTTACCTACATCGCACAAGAATAAATACCGGTCGGTAAAGCTGAAATTTACCAAATTTTGGCGTTACCGACCGTTATTTAGCCACCTACATCTGGCCCTAGGTGTTTTGTGTTGCAACAGAACAAAAAGCAACCAGATGCCATCAACGACGTCTCTGCTGGCTCCATGCCCTGAAGGCACTGTCGCATTTTGCAGCGCAACCCTGGTCTCACCAACGACTATACCCAATGCCACCACCGAGCCACTAATTGCACAGTGACCTGTGGGCACCGCACTTCACACGCCTCGATTCAAGCCGCCGCCCTGGGATACCCAACGACGCTGCTCCACCCCCACATCGATGCCGCTGCTTGTGCTGTGGTTTGATGGCACCACTCGTAAGTTACACAACGCACCGCCCTCATCCCATACCACATCCTTGGCCTACTGACATCGGCTCCATCGACTCCAGTTCATCAGTCGACGAAATTGCTTCCGCAACAACAATGCCGCTGCTTGAACCGTGACCTGCCTTTATTTTTTTTTCATTTTTTTTATTGACAAATTGATAGGGTAAACATACAATGCATATACAATAAAGAAACTTGAGGTTTACAAAGTAAATATAAGTAATTTCGATACAATAATTCATATTCCATTTGGTACATAGACAAAACACAAAAAAAACATAATTCATTTTATACAGAAAAAATGAAAAAAATAAAAAATCAAGTGGCAGGAGTGCTGCGAGCGTTGTGATGCGCTTGAAAACCCATTTCAAAGAGAGAAGTTAAGTAAGATAGTTAAATAAAGTCGCCCCATATATTTCCAAGTTTTCGTAGTGACCGGGCACCTCTGAGTTTTGCCAGAGCAAGCTCCATAGAGTAAAATTAATTTACAGTGGCGGCTGGTGACATTTGAAAGTGGTGAGCGTAAAATGAAAATCGAACTACACCGTAGCGAGCGAGCGTAGCGAGCGTGCCCGAACCCTTTAAGGAGGGTTCGGGGGGAATTCTCAACGAGAACATTTTGAAAAAAGAGTGGACAAATGGTGCATTTTCATGCAAATGTGTGAAAGCAGGAAGGTTTGACTCCACAGCTGGCTTTGGTATAATCAAAAAGCAAAAAAATAAAAACCATGAGAAGAGAGCCATGTCGAGGTGGGAAATATTGAAATCGACAGGCATACCCGGATTGTGGTTATTTTTTAAATAATTTGAATCCAGTCTGCTGTAGTTTTGTTTTTTCAAGTGCAATAGGCTCCCTGGCGTAAGCAGTCAAATTCGTCTTACATCCTACAATGCTCTCAAAACAACCCAAACAATCATGGAAATCAATGCTCTGTGTTTGGCGCATCATAGAGCGACATACGGATTATCCAACTTCTGAAAACAACCAGGAAGTCATAATTCTGATTGAATTACCAGGTACTCGAGCACATTTATAAAAATAAAGCCATCAAAAGAGTTCTGCATGAGCACAGCCCCTCAGTAGCAATGTCCACCCCTTTTAGTCCATTCCGTGCTCTTGCTGAAAGATAAAGCTTGCCTGTTATTTATGTTAGTTATGCTCTCTCAGTAAACAATCAGGTTTTGATTTAATTTATGGGGGCCCGATCCACTGAAAGGAAACCGTTTAAGCACATTGGTCTGAGAGCACTGTTACGGAACTATGACTAGCCAGAGGAACGATTAGATGCAGTGGTATAATGAGGCGATTTGAACTGTCTGCCTGCCTGGTTGCCGTACATAGCCCCAGAAATGATGGCGGTGTGGACAACGGAAGGGGGCCGCATGGGCGGAACAAGAGTCAGTCAGAGTCAGACACATCAATCATGTAGTGCTCTCTCACTCCCAGAGCTACCGTTATGCAGCATAGCAAATCTCCAGTGTTATATATAATAAAAAATCGCATTACATAAATTCATCACTAGTGAATACAAGTTGAATAAGCAGCAAGGTATTGGAGTGACACCTAACTCGTGACCAGCCAATGAAAACAGATTTTCATAGTAACTTGAAGAAAAAACGGTAACGTTTGTTGCTCAAAGTATTCACAAGTTAAAACCAAAAAGCTATAACTTTTATGTTTTCCACCACCATTATACCCATACCTGCAGGTCCGGTCGGAAATTCACACACACGTCCCCGTCCAACAACGCTCCAATTTATTTAATTCAAGTGCAGGTGGCAGGTGATGAGAAGAGACTCAGACGACTAGGTGAAGGTGAGGCCTCAGTCAGACCAGTCTCAGTCCCTCATGCGCATGAGTCACGACTCACGAGTCGACCACGAGGAGGAAGGGAGGAAGGGTGACTGGCCGTGGGCCGGCCCGATTTGCCCAGCAACTAGAAATGCCCAATCACTGAATGGCTTAACACTAAGCCACTACAGTGATTGGGCATTGCTTGTTAGATGCTCCCAACCCCACGGTGAGACACTAGACCGTGAACACAGACACTAGTACAGTACAGTACAGTAGTAGCCTAGCCATTAGCCAATCCTGACGCTGCTCTCTTTAGAGGAGAACTGCTCTCTAAAGAGAGCAGCATCAGGATTCGACTGAGCACGAAAAAAACGCCACTCATTTTTTAAGCACTGGGGTATGTTGCATGAGCAAACCCCGTACTCTGCAGTGCTTGCTTTTTCATAACCATTTAGTTTGCTCGCTGCACAGAGGCAGTCGGGCAAATACCACATGCGCAGTGCGCACTGTGCCGGCACTCCAGCACCACCCAGTGCCAGACAGTGCATGTAACATCACAGTGAAGCTTCAGCTTGACACCACGGCCGCAGGGTAATAATTATCGGGTAATTTATTCGAGCGGCGCGTTAATTTATAAAACTTCTATTAACGCGCCGCTCGAATAAATTGCCCGATAATTATTAGTGGGGCAACGCCCCACCGCCCAAATGGTAAAACCGCCACTGTTCATTTACTAATAACCACCAGTCTCCAATGTTTTAGGAGAAATCCATGCTCTGGCTAGTGTTAATTTTCACATGATAAAAGAATCGTTACAAGTGCTGGCCGTGGCAAAGAGACAGGATGTATATCCAATAGTACTGTTAGAGCAGTAAAAGGTGGTAGATGAATCTCTTTAATTACAAAAACTTTATGTAATTCTGCCCATAATTCTTTTAGGGCAGGGCAAGAAAACAGCATATGTTCCAGGTCTGCTGCTACAACTTGGCATTTGGGGCACTTGGTGCGATCACTATAAGTATTATTAAGGGACCACTTAGAAATGTTTTCTGGTGTATAATACAACATAAATGTGGTTCTAAATTGTTGCAACCTTAAACTTGATGACCGAACGTTATTATTAATATTAGAGAAAGAACTAGATATCTGCTTAAGTGTTATATTTAAACCCGTTTTAGTGCTCCATTAATCTGCTAATTTTAAACAGTCATCTGTTTTAAAAGCACTAAGACACCTGTAAGCTTCACTTATAGTCGATTTATTTTTGGGTGATTTTAACTGCATTATGGATTATAAACAAGACACTACGAATCACAGGAGTTTTCAACGGATGCGTAAAACCAGGGCTGCCATTCTAGATATTTGCCGTATTAATAATATCAAAGATGCTTGGCGCTATATACAATCAAACACTCCTGGGTACACATATTACTCTGCGCCTCACAAATCATGCTCTCGTTTGGATATGGCTTTAGTCAATGATAATTTACTGAACACTAGCTCTATGGAGGTTTGTCCCCGAATCTCTTCGGATCATAATCCGATAATGCTGATATTTTCCACCCCACATAATCGTTCCTGCCTTAGACTATTTTCCTTTCCAAGATATTTAATATCAGTTTCTGTTTTTACAGCTGAACTTAAAATCCACCTCAATAACTTTATTGAACATAATCAGATCTCCACCACATGCACCATGGTTTGGGACGCTTGTAAAGCAAGTATTCGGGGGTTTACACAGGATTATGTGTTCAGACAAAATATGGAACGTCGTAAATTGAATAAATTACTAATCTCCAGTATCGCCGAACAAGAAATACTGCTTGCTACAGCTTTACGGCTAAATCCATCTGCAGTAGCTGAAATAAATTTGAAACTAGGGCAATTAAAAGCAGATACGAAGGCAAAACTTTTTCAAAAAAACAGTGCCAATTTACATAAATACAAAATAGCACAATATGAGGGAGGGAACAAAATCGGTAAAATTCTGGCCTATAAGGTTGCAGAGGACAGAGCTAGCACTCTGATAAATAACATTCGAGGATCTGATGATATGCTATATGAACAGCCGAATGATATTCTAGAACAATTTGTGGATTTTTACAGCTCCTTGTATACCCCGGAGTCTACACCACGTGTTGACTTAATAAAAGAATATCTGGATGAGAATGCGACAAATATTGGCAATCTCTCAGAAATAGACCAACTTTCTGAAGATATTACCGGACTAGAGCTTAGCCAGGCTATTGCTTCTTTACCTGCTGGGAAGGCCGCAGGAGAAGATACTATCCCCATTGAGATTTATAAAATTTGTTTAGAGGAACTGTCTCCTCTATTACTGCAAGTCATACAGTCAATTGGGGTAACTGGAAAAGCTCCCAATTCATGGAACAGGGCTAAAATATTTTTTTTTCTTAAAAAGGGCAAACCTAGGGAGGATAGGGGGTCATACAGACCCATCTTTCTGATCAACACTGATGCAAAAATATTTGCGAAAATATTAGCAACTAGGTTGGCTCCCCTTATGCCCAAAATAGTTAACCCGCAACAGCATGGGTTTGTGATTGGTAGGGATACCACCACTCACGTTAATATGGCCATAACGGCGTTTGATGTGGCAGGGACGGAATCCACCCCACTTGGTATGATCTTGCTGGATGCTGAAAAGGCTTTCGACCGAGTGGGGTGGGACTATCTCTCATGTGTCATGACAAAGATGTGGTTCGGGGGTCAATTTGTAAAGGGGATACGGGCGTTGTACGACAATCCTACAGCTTGTATTAGTTATGGAGGTTTGACCTCCTCAGATTTCACTATCCTACGTGGCACTCGCCAAGGCTGTGCCCTATCACCCCTATTATTTGCCCTTTCTTTGGAACCTTTTTTATATGCTCTTCAGGTACAACCCTGAATTGTGCCTTTTAGATCTGGCTTACAGACATTGAAAATTACGGCGTATGCCGACGATATTGCCATATACTCATCTGATGTTATAGAGGCCATACAAGGGATTACTATAGAGGCTTGTAAATTTGGAAAAGTTTCCGGCTACAAACTTAATATAAACAAAACTCAAATTATAGCTAATTATGTACCAATGACAGTGGTTCCAGAGATTTGTAAAGTCGCCACTTACCTTGGCGTAAAGATTACTTCCAAAATAAAAGAAATAAATCACATTAATTATAACGAGTTATTTAAATCTACTACTCTGTTACTGAAAAAATGGCACAGACTTCCTTTGAATTTAATTGGCAGAATCAACTTAATCAAAATGAAGGTTTTACCTAAATTTCTTTATTTATTTCGTTCAATCCCATTAGCTCTGAATAATTCTTTTTTTAAGCAATTAGATGGCATTTTCAGCAGTTTCAAATGGGGATTTCGAAAAGCGCAGAGATCGTTGGCATTGCTAAAAAACAGCTTGGATAAGGGTGGTCTCAACTTCCCTGATGTTAAATTATATTTCTGGGCCTTGTTTGTTAAGCGTCTCCAGTCCTTACTTAATAGTGAAAACCCATTTTTTTTTCATTCATTTATGTTAAAATCTGATTCAATTATGTTTTTGTTTCGAGTCAATGACCCCAACTATTTCAAGAGGGTGAAATTTAAGACTGCAAACGATGTAATTAAGATCTGGTCCAATATATTAGTATTTTGTAAAACTACTTTTTACCACTCGAAATTACAGCTTTGGGGTAATCCAGGTTTACCCAGGATTTTTAAGGACGTATGGCCCTTAGATGGGCTGCTCATGGTGTCATTGTTTTGGGTGACTTGTATGGCGCACTTGGGTTCTTAGATTTCCACACACTGAAAATTTTGTACGACTTGCCAGAAACAATGAGATTTAAATATTTACAGATACACGATTTTTTGATACGGAAAAATGAAATTTATGAATTGCTAGATTGCTATATTTGGCATTGTCTATATGTACCGTGACCTGCCAGCACTGTGACAAGCACTGCATCACTTCACCGATGCCGCAGGACGACCGTCACAGAGCTGCTGCCTGCACTGCAACTTGAGGGCACTGCACGCTGCACTGTGCCCTGCAGCCTCAACGCCTGTCTACTGCGAGGAGTTCGATCTGCAACCATGTGACTTCAAGGACACGACGACTCCTGCAATGACCTCCGGAACCAACGCCTGCTGACGCTGGCTCCTCATAGCTCAACGAGAGGTCACCAACGCCCTGCATTTCTAAAGTTACTACTATGCGGGTCTTCCCAAAAATGTAGCTGGCCCGCGATGCCATGGTCAGCCAGAACAGTTTGGATTTTTTGTTCACGATGCCGTGATAGCCCCAGGCAGAGCTATCGACTTCAAGGAACTGTATTTTAATTTTATTTTCGATTATAGATGTTTCTGAGAACTGTATGGTGGATTTTTATTGTTTTTTGTCTTGTTTGCTCAGATAAAATATCGGTTATTTTTCTAAAACTGGTGTGGTGTCCTTTTGTAGTGTTTTCACTGTATTACTGTTGGTTATGTGCAAATGCTTCACACACTGACTCTGAGATAAGCCTGACTGCTCGTGCCAAGCTACTAAGGGGGTGAGAAGGGTCTCTACTTGGACAACATAACAACCTACCAACAACTGGCATGTGTGATAAATCAAAGGGCAGCTTTTAGAAAATACATCAAGACAATGGATCTCCAGCTCTCTGCACCAAACTGCTTTCATCCGACCGGAAAGTTGAAAAAATATTTCATTCTAGCAGATGGATTTTGATTTTGATTGCTTTGCTTATTGAAACATCAGTTTTGAATATTTCCCGTCATAGGGTAAATACAGTTCAAGTATCCCAGTTAGACAGACATGTATCCATGTGTTATTGACATAAGAGTGAAACGATAAACTTAGTATTGCAAGACTGTTGAAGAGAATGGTGTAGATCAATGGGAAATAAATAGCTGGGGTAGACCATTTTCCCTGGTTCATCCACTTCGTTTCTTTTTCTGAGTGTCCAATCAAGTGGCCTAGGCACTCATAGACTATATTATTTTTGGGAGGACAGGACTTCTAAAGGTTTTAACCATCAGGCTAAGTGATTAATTCACCAAGCGTCATGGTCCTCAAAAGCTTTAAGGCTAATCTTTCTCACAAGACCAGCTGATGGTAATAACAAAAACTGTATCATAGCTAAGAGCGTGGAAAGAGTTACTGCAGACGTAGACACCAGGTTACTACTGGCAAAGAGAATAAAAGGATTTCCACTGATGAGAAGTTACGGTATAAAGACGTTAAAGAGGATATTTGCCACTGTTATGGTAGGAGTGACTTCTGAGTGAAGATGGGCAGCAAAATATTGCATCATGCCATGACAGAATGCCCTTTAGAATCAAGCAGTAGGCAATATTCATCTTCCTCTCTCCTTAGGAGGTCTGGGTTCAGCGCTGGGATACCCACGGGTGACTACGCGCTCTATAAAAACCTAAAATAAATAAATAATAAATAAATAATATAAGCCATCTGAATGATCACGCAGGATGCTCGCCACATTCGCTGCACTATGGCCCCACTGGTCCCAAGCCACTTGACAAGAGCATAGGTGTACACAGTTTCATAAGACTTTGCATCTTTTTGGTGCAGGTAAATCACAATAGGACAGGTCTTTACTGTTCTTCCTCTTGATATCTACTCGTGCCAGTGGGCCAGCCAGCGGGCCCCAGTTTAACTCCATTTTATCCGGCACTTCTATTGTTGATTAACACATATGTACCAACCAGGTCATACACAACTTTTGGGTATTCATAACAAGGGTGGTTCTAGACAATGAATTTTCTAGAGGTTATGTAGATATGCATTGCATAGATTTATATACGTATGATTAAACCTGTCCCCTTTTGTGCCACCCAGCAATGTAACCTCACACTTATCTTAACACTTAAAAAAACTACAATTTTGAGAAATAATGTTTAAACATTATACCCATTACACAATACATTTACGTATTCCACGTGATTAATGCCCCCGGTTGTTGGCCCCGGCCCCACCTATCATTAATAGCTGTAATTATGACATTTGTTAAACATGGAGCTATCTATGTCGACGGTCAGGTGATCCTGCATCACTCTGCTAAAGCACCTGGTCTATCTACATATGTAATCTGCTTGACGACCATTAACAATACTTCAGATGTTTTATCTGCACGCTTAGCTAGGCACACTTTCAGAATCGAATAGAAAGAATTCAGAACACATTGTTAGCTCTAGCATTTATAATAGAAGCTGAACTATTCTGCTTTTTTGAACGTTGCTATAGTAATTCTCTATATAATGCAGAAGTGATTTAGAGTTAAATTGCACACCCACTCGTTAATTTGCGTTTGCATTCATCCCTCTTTCTACCAAAGTGTTCCATCAGGGCACATGGGTTTGCTCACAACATTACTAATGTGACGGGGAGCAACAGGCTGAATATAGCCATTGTTATCCCGAACGAAAGCAATGTGATTGAATGGAATGCCCTTCTCGATGGCCTGAACTTCTGATTTATGCAGACGCATTATGCAGCCTGTGGCTGCTGAGCACCTATATTTCTGGTATTAGAAAAACGAAAAATATGTTGTTTTATAGTATTCCTTGGATGGAATCCTCTTCACAAAATCGACAAAAAGAAGTGTGCCCAATGGTCTCTTCTGCAGAGTTCCATATTGGAGGCTCAGAAAGATGAGGCTCCCAAAGAGAAGTTGTTGAAATCCAGGAAATGAGGTAGGAAATGAGCAAAGGAAAACACATAACCAGATAGCCAGTTTCCTGTTTTTTTCTTTGTGAGTTGGACCCATTGTGTTTGGAGATGCGTTTTGACTGCGCAAAAAGGCACACTCTAGGCATGAGGAATTACAACCATGAGTCCTTTCACCGTGAATAGCTCACCAAACCCATCCACAGTTGCCCCCATCCACAGAATTCAGGGTAGAAGGTTCTAACTAGGGCTGTAAAAAGTTGTTTAGCTCGGAAGTTTACACATCTGCATATATATATTTTTTTTGAACTGGCTTCACTACATTTAAAGCTGGAACAGTAATTTTTTAAAAAGCCATAAAAATGCTGCCACTTAGAATCTTAATGCACCTCAGCCACACGATGTACTGACGAAACTCATTTACCGCGTCCATGATGGTGGTAGTGCGTGCGCGGCTCTGTGACAGGGAGGAGGTGAAACATGCATCTGGCCTCCCCAGCTCCTGTCCCTGTAAACTTCCGGCTGCAAGACATTATCTGGCATTAAAGTTAACCTGTACTTCGGGCTTAGTCGGACAACCTCAGCCCTCCTAATAAAGTCCTCTATTGGCCCTTTTTTCCCGACTGCTTGGGCAAAATAACAAACTCACCCACTCCTAGTTTTTACCCCATTTCCACCCCACGTGACTATTACAACCTCTAGATGAGGCCAGGCCCTAGGATAGGGTCATGAAAACACCTGGGTGGGCCATGAAGATGCATGGGGGAGCAGGCAATTATCAACAAATGTTTACTGGATACATGGAAGGGGGCATTTCTGCGCCCACTATATAAAAGAGCCTCCCACACAGACGCATCAAACTACTGACCGATGGCACTGCTTGATGTTGAAGTTATTACATGCACCAGAAACGTGGGTTGCACACCAAATTCTCTTGCCATTCTTTAAACAGGCTTCCTTGAATGGTACATCATACAACATTTTAGCACTGTCTATGGTCACAAAAATGTTATTGCTGGAGAACTACAGTATGCTTGCTTCATGGACTTTATAAAAACATTTGTTGGAGGTGATAGGAACTTATTATTCAATAAATTGAATTGTTTGATTCTATCCATCAGATGTACATTAGAACTTTGGTTGAAATAGATCTCATCAGCGCCTCTGCTTTATCCTCTACCATCTATACTAATAAGGGGCTGTGCTCACCCTTCTTTAGTTCAGCCTCTATGTGGCAGATTTAGGGGCTGCTTTGGCTAATTATAGATCTTGATCCCCAAAGCAGGAGTTGAACTTGACACCAATATTACAGCACATTGCTAATTCAATCACACTGAATGAAATTGGTATTGGTCTGCAGCATCAATTAAATGCTGTTCATATGGGCAGCAAAAACAACAAGACAGCAGTGAAAACAACAAGACAGCAGTGAAAACAACAAGCTTATGGTTGGCTGAAAAATCAAGGAACCGGGGCGGTGGTGTATAAATAGTCAAGCATTTGGCAAATTACCAACCTACAGACGCCTTGGTCTGGTTCAACCAAAACAGCAGACATCATGATCAATGGGCTTCACTAAACCTGAAAGCTGCTTCTTAAATACATATATTGCACACATTACTTACTCACCTTCCAGGCCCAACAGCAAAGCCAATCCTAGCTGTAGCAAGGGGCATATTTCTGTGCACTTTATCTTGTGCTGTAGAAGAATAACTAGGGAAACTCTCAAAGAGTTTGGGCACTGATTATTAGAGCTTGCTCTGATTATTCAAGTTACCTAACTCCAGCTCACAAGAGCTAATTAGACTGGAGTTTAGTCTAAACCAGGATGCCCTGGCAATGAGATTAGTTTCGTTCTGATTTTGCACCAAAGAAGAAATTCTGCCAAATCAGAGAGAAAGGCTTGGGAGTGGGGATGTGTCTTTGTTTCCCTGGTAGGAAGATCAGGAACTTTGTTTACATAAAAAGGGCCTCCTCTGTCGCAAGCAAATGTAAGGTGACACCTGAAAAGGCTCCAGCTTTTGTCCTCCCTGACTGGCAGGCAGAAAACCCAGTGGGGAAAGATGCCCCCAGATTGTTCAAGAGTTACCACAAAGGAGAGGACTACTCATTTAACTGGCCACAACGCAGGACCTTCACAAGGAGGCAAGGGTTCCCAATCTTGGATTTTGAGAATGAGGGAATCTGTGAGATTGTTTGCAGAAGGGCAAACAGGAACTGCTGCAAAAGTGGTTACGGTTACCCCCAGGGACTGTTACCCCGTTAGTTAGGGAAGGACTAGGCATCATTCGCACCCACTAGCTAGTGGCAGGCATAAATGTGGCACCCCCAGATACCCACCTCTGGATTCTTTCTGTGCCTGTGGAAGAATGGAAGAGGACTAAACCTGCTTTCTGTGACTTGACAGTAGCACAGAAGGACTGGACGTGCTCCCTCTTGCACTCAGGACAAAGAAGTGGACTCCAAGTGTCATCAGCTGACCTCCTGTGTGACTGCAGGGACACAACATGCTGCAAGAGGCTTTTCACTGAGTATACTGATGACCAGTACAAACTGGACCTTAATAGGACCCTGTTGGAGGCCTCTCCTGGAGTGAGTCTTGACCCTTGGCTAAGTCTAACTGGACTTCTCCTACCACCCCTGAAAACCTGAGACTTAGAAGATTTGTGGACTTCAAGACTTCCAGACAATTAGAACAAACCACCCGAGCTTATACGCCCAAGGTGCGACCTCACTGAGCTAAGAAATCATGTTCCTCCCACACAGAGTTTTTCTGCAGGAATAAATCCAATTCAGCAGACCCTTAGTGAGAAGATATCCGGTCTCATGGAAACCATAGTTAGATGACTTCCCTGGGCTCACCTCTTGAATCTACCCACTAAGAGCTTTTCCTGCCAAAACCAATGGAATCAGTGCAATATCGGCCATCAGCTATCTGACTTCATGAAGACTTCTTTGAACCCAGCCTACTGCCTTGACTAGCTGAAAGCATTTTGACTTCCATTTTTGAGGCTGAGCCCCAAGGTAAAACTTCCGACCACATCGAGTGGTGTATCCAACCCACGCCCATTTGCGGTCTGAAATCGCACCTAAGTCCTGGTCTACAGCGAACATCAACTACCATTGCCAATTCACACTTTTGGTGCTATTTTACCCTAAATCGTAAAAAATTAATATCTACATTACCCCTTATTTGATTTGTTTTGGTATCATTTTATTTAATAAAATTTACTTTATTTTTCCTTGGTTTGGAATTTTTATTGCTTACTGTTTTGACTTTATTACTGTTTTAGTACAGAATAAATACTATACACTTTGCCCTAATTTAAGCCTGCCTAATCTAAGCCATAGCTACCAGGGGTCAATCTCAGGTTAGTTTGGTGACTTTGGGGGTTCACTCTGACAGGAGTTGTGATTATTCCACGAAGTTGACTACTGCAAATAATAATCCAATTTCTTATAATGAATGTGCACATCACATGGGGATTACACAAATACACTTTACACACATTTGGGCACAGGGAGATTAAGGGATTTGCATAGAATCACCCATTGTTGAGTCTAGTGCTAAGGTTGGGGAAACGAATCAGTTTTCACAGGAATCTGGTCTTCTTCCATTGTCACAGCAGAGTTCATAAATCCATGCATCAAACGGATCAATTTCTCACCCTTTGTGGAATACGGGAAGACAAACAATTTAGATTTTTAAAATTATGTGGGGAAGTAACATTTATAAGTACACAAGATGACATAGTTCGGAGGAAGATAGGTTCCCCTTAGGAAATTTTGGGGAACACCTGTAAATTGTGCAATGTAATGCATACTGTGCCAAAAACATAACTTAAATCAATAGGAATTGAACATCATTCAACATGAGACTTGCAGTTTCTCTCTAAGAATTACTTACAAAAAGGCATGGTGCATGTAAATCACTTGAGGAAGTAGCAGAGGTTTTGAAAAATGCACATAAACACATTATTTGAAAATGCACATAGAAATAGGGAGGTTTTATTAAGGTTTGCTGCCTTTGTAAGAGGGCAAATACTGGAACAGACTAAGGGGCTGATTTATATCACAGTGGGTGACCCACCGTTCCACCATAGGGACGGAATAAATTGCTCCATCCCCATGACTGACAAACCGACCACCAAATGTTTATAAAGGCATTGTTGGGAACTGCCGTCACGGTAGTTCCTGTCATTTTATTTTACTCTTTGCTACTGGGCTGCAATGGAAGGCACAGCCCAGCAGCAAAAAGTATTTTTTTCTTCTTTAAAAAAAATTCTCTTTGAAAAGAAAGAAAGTAATGATCCCCCAGCCTAGGGACTGAGGGGCAGATTTATGTCGGACTTGCGCCACGTTTACTCCGCCGTTGCGTCACGCAACTGCGGCGTAAACGTGGCGCATCCCTGCGACCCATTTACAACGTGACGCATCTAGGCAGATGCGTCACGTTGTAAAGCCCTGCGCCACCTGTGGGCGTTCCGGCGCAGGGTGGGCGTTCCGGGGCAGGTGCGCCTCGCAAAATGCCTGCGTGAAATCTACAAGATTTCACTCAAGCACTTTTAGGCCAACGCTGCGTCAAAACCCTGCGCCTGCTTGAAGCAGGTGTAAGGCTTGACGCATCATTGGACAGATAGGGCCCCCCAGAGCATTGCTGGAGCTGCGTCGCGCTTGCGACGCAACTCCAGCAATGGGCCGCCTTTACGGCACAGATGCGTCACGCATCTGTGCCGTTTTTGCCCCATGGTGCGCTGCATTGTAAATGCGGCGCACCATGGGTGGCGGACCCGTGGCGCACAATAACTGGCGCATCCCTGGGGATGCGCCAGTTATTGTAAATCTGCCCCTTATCCCTTTGTGGGAGGAGCATATTGTTTTTACTGTTCCAGGTTTTATCAGTCAGTGAGAAACAGTAAAACATTACAACATGTCTGCCCATCTAAATTGGACAGGCAGCCATATAGTAATTTCTCCGAATGCCCTTACTCCTCAGGGCCCATGGAAAGGTTTGGCCACAGCAGAGTAGTCTTCACTGTGGCCAAACTTAAGGTCCGCCCGCCATTTAGTTTTGGCAGGCGGACTCCTTGTATTGGCTGGGAGGGAACTCCGTCGCCATTGTGTATTAGCCCCTTAGCCATATAGGCAGCCATATAGTAATTTCTCCGAATGCCCTTACTCCTCAGGGCCCATGGAAAGGTTTGGCCACAGCAGAGTAGTCTTCACTGTGGCCAAACTTAAGGTCCGCCCGCCATTTAGTTTTGGCAGGCGGACTCCTTGTATTGGCTGGGAGGGAACTCCGTCGCCATTGTGTATTAGCCCCTTAGTCATAATGCAGGCAACAATATGATTAATTATTACCTGACTTTTGACTTTGACCCAACTCTATCAACCTTACAGAGACACTGTTTCACCATTTATTACCAACGGTTAGGTCGCCACCTTGCAAGTTTTACCGGCCTTTTCATGAATGTGCTGGGAAAGCAAATGGGAAAATGTAAGTGAAACAGGCTGCATTTTGTCTATTTAATGACAAAGGTAAAACAGCACACATATTAACAAATCGCTTTAAAAGTTATTTACATTTGTCCATACTACTCCTAAGTGATCTGTAAACAGGGGTAGAATCTACAAATTGAAATAGAATGTAAAGATTTTTACATATTTTATGCAGGCCCCACCTTAAGTAAGTCCTCCCTAAATAAATAAATTGCAGTCTTTTTCTCGGAAAAAAGAGACAACCATTTCAATTTGTAGTTTACTGATTAAAGTCTTGACTTGGAAAAATCTGATCCTCACTATCATTGAGGGTGCCCTATCCTTGTAAGCATTTAGAGAAAGCCCTGCATTGTTTCAGCAACAAAGTGCTTTCCCCTCTGTCCTCATGTGAATGAAACACTAGGTACAGAGCATACGCAGCAGTCACCCAATCAATCAGGGTTCTTGTAGAGTGTGACTAATCAACCGTAAGAGTCTCAAGGCACTGTGGGGGGGAGTTCTACAGTTGAGTTGAAGAGCCAAGTCTTGAGGTCTTTCCTAAATTGAGGCAGTGACACAGCACAAAGGGACACTATTCTGCTATTGAGTGGGCATTGGGAAGGCCAGTTGGCTCCCTTGGGTGGGCATCAGGGCCAGACTGGGAACTGAAACCGGCACTGGCAAAGAGCTAGGCCTGCCCCATAGGGGTGCAAGTCGAAAACGTTGTGCCGCTTTTGTAGCTGGGGATGATATTGCAGCTATTGTAACAAAAACAGCAATGGGCCCTCCTAAAGGCCCGCCGGGGAAACACCCAGTGCCCGCTACAGCCAGTCCAGCCCAGGTGGGCATGGCTCACCCTCTAGAACCAGACCTGCTCTGGATGCAGCATGAGACCTGCAGGGTGGCTTAGGAGCAGCAGATCTCCTGCCACATGGCAATTGCGACTCCAATACAACTCCAGCAAAGCACATTATCATCGCCAACAATGCGTCAGTAGAGACATTAACAAGGACATTGTTTCTTTGTGAATCCTGTGCTGCAAATGTTCAGAGCAGCCTTTTTAAGCTATTCACACAAGGATATTTTTATCTTTGAAAAAATGTTAAAGAGGAGAGCTACAACTACAGCGATAAAAGCCAGTCGCCTAGCAGCAATAGTAATACCGTCAATATTTCCTCCTATTTTTCACGATTGGAAAGAAATCTCTTGCAGAATATCAAACACTGGGCGAGCAAAGCTAAGGTATAATGTAACTGTGACTAAATACTGTTATTACAGGTTTAATCAGTTTTCATCTCGGTTGTTTTGGCCTTGAGGGATCCGTTTACCTAATTCCGCTCTAATCTTGAACCTGTTCTACTGCAAACTGACATATGTTGAAGATTTTCACTGAAAAGGAGTGAAGGGCCGAAGTAGAGCACAAAATAGACCGGGCTCCAAAATATTGTATTCTATTGTATAGTAATTGCATTTATATAGCACCTACTACCCCTGACAAGGCATTGAAGTGCTTTTTCGTCAAGTAGCACGCTACTCCGGAACCCATAAAAGATTAGTGGTGAATTAGTATGCTGAAAATATGAAAGTAATTTGACTGGTGGATATGTTAGTGAGTTATTTGGATTGAGAAGGATGGTGGAGGGATAGAAGAGGGGAAAAGGTTTGCATTCATATAGCGCTTGCTACCCTTGATGGGGTGTTGAATCGCTTTTTCGGTGAGTAGCACGCTACTTCGGAACCCAGAAAGGATTAGTGATGAATTATAAGTTGCCACCATTTGTGAATCATATGGCCAAATAAAGAAGTACCTACATTTGCAAATGAGACCGTTTCGAACTCGTAAAGACACACTGTATAGGTGTTTCGCATTGTATTGGACTCTGCATTCACCTGTACAATCTGAAGGTAAATTTTGCAGTAACAGGAAAATCAACAGTAAAAAAAAGACCCTCCAAACCATAAAACTGCCCCGCAGTGAGAAAATGCTGCGCACGCTGACCCCCATAGATGTGCCCTTCTGCTACTGCCAGGTCGCCTTAATAACCAGTCCGACGCTGGTGCTGAGTGACTGAGCAGCGAGTGAGTAACTGGATAAATTAGTGAGTAGTGACTGAATAAGTATGTGACTGGATAAATTAGAGAGTAGTGATTGAATGAAGGAGTACCAAGTGTGTCTAGGAGCTATTGCGTGAGTGAACACTCACAAGATGCTCCCTGGACGTGCATGCAAGAAGAGCATTAGTTCGTCTGCTTAGCAAGGTCATTGATTTAAAGTTGGGAAAGGTGATCACTAAAGCCCATAGTCCGGAATATCGTGTTTCTGCTTTAGAACAGGTGAAAAAGAAAAACATCGGGGCTCCTCGAGAGTCTTGATTGACAAAATAGAAGTTGATGTCAAGAAGTGTTGACTCACGAGCAATAGGAGCAGCGTGCAGAGTTCTGTGCTGCTTTCATTACTGCACAACTGGCAGAGGGCATGTCCTGCCCTTCCTGGCAGAGATACAAGAATGCCATTCAGCCCTGAGGAGATGCCCCGTGGTGCATCGAGGGAATAAATGACTTAATCAAGTAGTATCTTAACATAAATGATAAAATTGTAAGGGTCCTGAATTAGATGGAGTCTCTGAGCCTTTGTTTCACTGTTTAACGAGTTTCGATAACCTAGACTAAAGTTGTGACATTTGTTCAAACAATGGCTTTGTCCAAATTGAGATAAATGGAGAGTCTGAAAAACAAATAGCTAACATGGGCTGCATTCCTTTTATGGAGTGGTTACCTGTTTGCATTACTGAAATGACATGCTCTTTGTCTTATTTTACATTGTTTAGGGGACTTTCCTCCAGAAAAATGCTCCAGTTGTGATATGCACGCTGTACATATCAGCATTGTTACATTCATCTTTCACAGAAATAAGGCAAAATGTGAAAGGCTGAAACTCTTAATTGAAAAATCAAAACAGGGGCATATTAATAGTATTTCATTTTCACACCTCTATTTTATATTGCTTATCTTTTCTCTATTCTTATTCCATTTCAAACAATTGCAACTACTTTATTTCCAGGTTTTTAACCCATTAAAGTGCACTCAGACTGAAATGCCTATCCTGGTTTAGTGTCATAAGCCACCATATGCAGCACAACACTCGCAGATGAAAACAATATCTTTGTTGGGATGTCTTTTTACAAACTCTACGTGGTGTCATTCCATCACATTACCGCTTGTTTTATATGTTTTTAATATAGTCCTATTGCCTGCCATTGGTTGCTTCTAAATACTAGTTTAGTCGAAATGAGATCACGTAAACGTCTCCATGATGCTCGCCTGTTTTTTGAGGACATGCATCTTTTAATCCCTGCCTCTTCCGCCTTAGAAGGCATCAATCACGTATACATCATCCTTCTAGGAGCACTCGTCCAGGCTGTCTCTGTCACATCTGTAAAACCCTTCACTGTCACCAGCCGCTCACTGTACTGACAAGTACAGGCTTAGTCAGTAGGACACAAGAATACACATATATTGCCATTTAGCATATCTTAAAAATCTGGCATGGAACCGGCCCTCCAGGACCGACCTTGGAGAACCCTGGCCTAATGCATCTAAACTGAAGGGCAGGAGAGGTGAACCTGCAAATCATAGTGTAATACTGGGATTGTGCAGCATTGCGCTGTGAACGACAACATTTAAGGGGCACTCGACACAATGCCTGCTAGATGAGGTGGTATGGGGTGGACCACTGTTACTGCCCTCTAGTAGATGGCTCATTTCACACATTTTAATGGCATTCTGTGGTCCATGCATTACCAGAATATTGGTTGACCTAAATATGCTGTTCAAAATATTGTCTACAAAAATATCAGCCCATTGGAGGTAATAGAAAATCCACACCTGGATAAATATTTTTGTAAACTATGTTTAGGACATGATATTTATATTTATGTCAGACAATATTTGCAAATAGGATATCTTGACATACAGCCTCTGTGGTTACATTTCGTTTTGAGGAGCTTTGCTCTAAATGAGGTCTGGTACAAAGCACCCAATTTGCACATGAATCGCAAACAGGCAAATTCACCTCTGCGTGCTGGATTAACAGTCAGGCTGTATTGTATTTTCTCAGCTGGAATTCCGTTCTGCCTCATAAAATTGCTCAGTGTTCTTGCTCCCAGATTTCCTGGGAGGGGTAACATCAGGAATCTAGCAGGTAAAATCAGATGAGGATTCAGCTCTAAAATTATCCCACCCACTGCATGGACCACCTCCTATGACACAGGAGGTGCCAGGGGTGGCTCCTTAATGTGGGTGGAGGAGCGTCACCCCACTGCTTTCTCGCAGTGCGAGAAGCAGTAACAAAAAATGGTATAAATACCATTTTATGTTACTGCTTCTCGCACCGCAAGAAAGCAGAAGGGTTTGGTTGGGGGCAGGCGGCCCTGCAAGAGTGCAGGGGAGGTGTGGCTATCCAATGTTGTGGGCCCTGACTGTTTGTTCGGCCCACCCACTGCACGGACCCCCTCCTATGACACAGGAGGTGCCAGGGGCGGCTCCTCCATGTGGGTGGAGGAGCGTCACCCCACTGCTTTCTCGCAGTGCGAGAAGCAGTAACATAATGGTACAAATACCATTTTATGTTGCTGCTTCTCACACTGCGAGAAAGCAGAAGGGTTTGGTTGGGGGCGGGCGGCCCTGCAACAGGGCAGGGGAGGAGTGGCTAGCCAATGTTGTGGGCCCTGACTGTTTGGTCTGCCCTCTGGGGCCGACCAAACCAGTCATGCACACTCTGCCATTTTCTCCATGTAGGCGAATCTTGCCTCCCCATAGGCACCTGGCTGGGCGCCATCAGCACCAATCTCTTAGCTGCCATTGCAGCTTTGTGGTTGGCTTAGGGGAGGGAGGCTGCCTGCTTCCTACGAGGAGCAAAGAAGCAAAGATGATGCAGGACCAGATCGGGCCAGCTAAGGTAAGTTATTGTTCTTTTTGTAATTAACCCCCCCCCGTGTGACCCCCTCCCCACGCGAGTATCCCGCCCCCCCATCCGCAAGTCATGTTGCACTCTACTGGGAGGCACATGTAAAGCTCTGCATCTTTCACCCTCCCTAATCACAGTAGATTTTCCATCTGGTTATACACCATTTCATGGTGTTTATTTTGTAGTAGCCAGATTTAGGTGCAGGTATACTGGCCACAAAAAAGTGTTTCAGTCACACAGTGTCCAGGCATCTAAATATGGCCAATTCGAAATTGGTCCCGGATCAGTACTCTAGCAAAAGCTGACTATTATCTGGGTTTGATAAGGGTCCACCTCAAAGGATAAGGCTACCAACTTCTAGATCTCACACAAATTAAATTAAATAAACCTGTGCTCAATCCCTGCTAATGTGACAAAAAGCAGCCAGGTTTAAATCAATCGGAATGCGTAAAGTATTTAAGCAGTGCATAAGCAGTAGAAAAAGTCCAGAAAAACAAAATAATAGTCCCCGAGCAATTCTAAAATAAATAGAATACATTATGCATGAAAATAAGACTAAAAATAACAAAAACCCAATATAAAGAACCATAAATATGAATCATTAAAGAATTAAAGCAAAAAAGCAATAAGAAAAAAAAAGATGCTAATGTAAATCAATAGTCTCAGTAGACCGGGACCCAGGTACACTTTCAGGTTGACCACAATGGAGCCCAGGCCAGACACACCAAGGGGACTGATCCCATTGAAAGTCTGTAAATCAAAAATTCAGAAAGGGAGTTTGTCCCTTTCTTATAGAAAAATGTTGAAACACAGAATGGGACTTTGAGAATAAAAATGCCCTCTGTGCATGAAGCCACTCAAGCTATAGCCACCACCATGGAACCAAAGGCCGATACTTGTTGAGTCTGCCTGGGTGGATGTGTCAGGGACATGAAGGGGAATTGGAGTCTGGAACAATGGCCCAAGCACCTGCAGTCCAGATGAAGGGCAGGAAACTAGTCGCAAAAAACATCCAATGGCCCAGGAGAAGTCTACTCCCAGGCATTGGATCTAGGGCCTAAAAAAAGAAGAGACCTTCCTGTGAGACCTGCCTGAAGTCTCAGAAGAATCTCAAGGGGTGTTAGGACCCTCTCAGGAGGAATACTGCAAAGTTCAGACAGAGAGCCCAACTCTTAAAGGCCTTCGGCACCAAGCTGAAGCACAAGAGCATGGGGACACCAATGGGCCCCACATAATCTACTGGGAGGATTGCATCCTATATAGCACTCCTAGGGACAAACCAGAAGGTTGATAGTTGCACAGTGTCTTATGAACCTCTTGTGAGAGTGACTAGCCCCTTATGCACTAAATGATTATAGATGTGTTGCTCCTTTGTCACTTGTCAAGCTAGCAGAAAGCCAAGAGGGCAGCCCAGAGCTCCCCTAAAACCACTTCCAGTGGTGAGGATTGACATAGTGAGTACCCTGGACCCCAAGGCTGGTTCAGGGAACAGGTTATTACTAGTTGTGGTAGACCATTCCACTAGGTATCCTGAAGCTAAACTCTGAGGATAGGAACTACGCTCATGGTAGGTAGGACCTTGCATGTTACCTTTACTAGAGTAGGATTTGCCAAAGAGGGAATTTCATATCTAGGAACAAAGTTCATGTCAACATACTTGAAGGCTATGTCAGAAGAGTGTGACGACTTACATGTTTACTACCCCTTATCACCCACAAACCAATGGTCTAGTTGAGAGATTCAACAAGGCCATAAAAGGCATAATCATGGGCTTGGATAAGAAGCTTAAAATGGAGGTGGACGTCTTGTTGCCATGCTTTTTATTTTCCAACAGGGAGGTACTACAGAATGGAGTGAGCTTTAGCCCAGTTGAGCTTCTGTATGAACATTCTGTGAGAGGTCCATTGGGCCTTTTCGGTCAAGGTTGGGAGAAACCTTTAAATGAACCCAAACAGGACATTGTGGACTATGTGTTAGGGATCCACACCCAGATGGCAGTGTACATTAGGAAGCCTAACAAAAATCTGGAGGCCAGCCAGGTACTGGTAATACAGGGGTATGACCAGAAGACGAACCTGGTTGAGTACCAAATTAGCCAGAAAATGTGGATGGCTGAGCATGTTGCTTCCATAGCCCACTGTGTCAAGTGGATCGGGAACTATTCCAACTTTGAACAGGTTGGAGAGATCACCTACTTGGTAGACATGGGGACCACCCAAAACCCCCACAGGGTAATTCATGTCAACCGACTGAAGTCCCACTACGACCAGCTTGACATGACCATGTTGATGATGACTGAAGGAGCCTAGGAGGAGGAGAGTGAGCCCCTTCCAGACCTCTTGTCCCATAACTCCTTAGATTATTCAGAAGGTAAAGTAGTGTTTTTCCCTACACTGACAGACCAGCGGGGTTGTTAACAATTATTGGGACAGATTGCTGGGCAGGTTTCTCTGAAATCTGGTTTAACTCAGTGGTGTGACAGACAATGATGACAGGTTGCCTGTCAAGAGTAACATGTGAAGGCTGTTAGATAAGGTAAGGAAATGCATCAATGATGGGGCTTCTAAGATGCTGTTTCTGGGATTGATTGAGCCTTCTAGCACCTCATGGGCCAATCCCGTGGGGCTAGTTCCCAATGCCACCTCACAAGATGGGACTATTGAAATGAGATTATGTGCTAGTATTGAGGGTGTAATGCTGTCAAAATAGTGAGGCATGCTCATCCCCAGAGAGGACAAGCTTATTGATCAGCTGCTAAGTACCTGGGCGCTTTTGACTTGACAAAAGGGAACTGGCAAACTGCCCTAACTAACTGGGCTAAGGAGAGGTCAGCATTCTCTGTGCATTCCAGAGGGCTATTCTCAATTCACTATGATGTTATTTGGCCTAAAGAATGGACCAGCCACTTTCCAAAGACTAGTTAACCATGTTCTGTTATGTCTGGAAATCGTTTGTGCAGCATATCGTGAAGTTATTGTTGTCTTTAGCTGCACCTTGTCAGACCAAGTGACTCACCTGCGTGAAGTGCTTCATGTGCAGAAGCAGGCAGGCCTGACTATTAAAGCAAGTTACTGCCAGATAGGGCAGGGTTCGGAGCCAATCAATCAATCAGAACATGTATAGAGCGTGCTACTCACCCGTGAGCCATACCTGGGTCACCAAATTGACGGGGGACATGTGCAGTCTTTCCAGCCCAAAATCCTAACCATTATTTCATTGGAGCCTCTTAACACCCAGACTCAGATGAGAACCGTCTTCGGCCTCATAGGGGTATGGCTACATAATGACCCCTCTGACTGAGCTGACTTTTAAGAAGCAGTCCAAAAAGCTCATATGCACCCCAGAGTGTCAAAAGACATTCGACACCCTGAAAGAGGTGCAATACACAGCACCACTGCTCAAAGCACTAGATTTCAGCAAGGAATTCCTTGTCCAGATGGATGCTTCAGGGCATAGCAAGGGTTGTCCTGTCACAGGGAAATGAAGATGATCAGAACCAATCAGTCACATTTATCAGCAGACGCTTCATTCCCAGAGAGCAGTGCTGGCATGCCACTGAGAGAGCCCTTTGAAGAAACTGAGGCCTAACATGTATAGGACTCATTTCCTTGTTCATATTGACCACAGATATCTCAGGTGGTGAATTTAGATGAGGAGATAGAGAATCCAAAATTATTGAGCTTGGTAATTTCCCTTCAGGGTATAGAATTCATAGTGGACCACTGACTTGGAACCGACCACTCCAATGAAGATGGCCTTTCCAGGATTTTCTGCTGAGATGATGAGAACTGCCTGGGTGTTGGCTAGTTCCTCCTCATCTTTGATCATGTGGCATAGTGACCCTTTTTTGGTGGCAATGTTGGTCCAGATTTGTAAGGTTCACCAGACTGTGGGTGGGAAACATCCTTACACACTCCTAGTCTCTCTCTGACAAATGCAGTAAATATTCCCAGGCCCTGGCCTACGTACCTTTCCAATACTTCGTGTTTGCCCTACTGCCAACATGACCAATATGCAATGCGTCATGGCAAATCCAATATGGCCAAAGTCTTCAGCCACACTAATCTTTGGTTCTGGGAACGGGGTGTATAGGGGACTGTACTATGGAAATTAGTAGTGTCCACCCACAACTAACACTAAAACCTAGTTTGAAGCAGGCCTTGGACCCACAACAATGAAAATGAGACAGAAGCCAAGTAAGACAAAACCGGGCCCTTCAGTAACCAGACATGGGAAACAAAAGAATTGTGATCTGGCCTGTTTGATCGATTTCAAGGGTGTAAAATTTCACACATCATTACTGGCACAGCAAAGCTGACCAGCAGCTGCAGCCAAAGCATAATTAGCCTACAGTGGCTTGCCTGAGCCTGTAGCGGCTGAGGCAAGTAAATATAACTTATCTGAAGGATATATTACTTAAGCAGCTGAAAAAGAACTGGTTTTTACTAATGAATTAGATTTTTAAAAACAGTTAGAAAACTTTTTCTGTAGCTGTTTTTTACTTGATAATGCAGAAACAGTGATTTAATTTGTATTGCCAATATTTTCTGTGGAAATGGCTGAGCACAGTACAGTGAAAAGAGCTTTTGGTAATTGATTTACTATAGATACATGCTAACACCCTACTAACCTTAATTTTGGGCAATAAAGTAATTTAGGAAGGGACTTTTAACACCTTGGCTGCTTGACTTTTTCCCCTGCTGTGCTGGGCCATAATGGAAATGGGTGTGGTCATGACGAGCTCAGCTCGTCATGAGCACACGAGCACTGTGCCACATGACGAGCTGAGCTCGTCATGAGCACCAAAGGGGTTAATCACTTAGGGGCCGATTCCGATTTCGGCGGGAAGGGCTCCGAACCATGTTAAGGGCCCTTCCGACCGAACTGGAATGTGTGGGCCGGATTCCTTTCCGACCGAGCTATTCTCATAGGCTCGGTCGGAAAGGAATCCGACTCGGATTTCCGAGTTGTGGACGACAGGCTCGTCCGTAGTCTGGAAATCCTCCAGTGCTCCCCCGGTCGCCTCTGTACGACCGAGGGAGTACGATGGCAGATTTTCGCTGCCTTTTCGTGCAGATCTGTCTGGCACGAAAAGGCAGTCGGAAGCTCTCTCTTGGGGCCCCTAGCAGCGCCCCCATGGGTGTGAGGCCGCCAATGGCAGCCTGGGGGCACCCATGGTGCCCCTCCATTGATCCCTGCACCCGGTGGCAGGCACCTTGGGGTGCCGGCCACAGGGTGCAGGGATTAACTGCACCCCTGCTTTCTACATTGCAAGCATGCTTTAAGCATGGTTGCATTGTAAGGTATACGAATGTGACCGAACCCTGTTCAGTCGCATCGTACTTGCAGGGCTGTAACCGACGACAGCAGGTCGGTGGGTTACAGCTCCTGCCCGATGTCGGACGGACTCAGGTCCGTCCGACATCAGAATAGGCCCCTAAGAAGCAGATTTTATGCCTGTAAAAAGTTTCTTTTTACAGGTCTTTCTGCAAACATGAGAAAGGGCTGCCGGGGTTCAGGCCTCAATGGAGGCCTGTGTCACTCTTTCAAGGTCACAAAGTGGATGGCACAATATATTGCTTCAGTCCATGTAACACTTAATTTACATGTCATGGATGCAGCTTTTACAGCACATTCAAAGGCCTAATAGTAAAAAAGTAATATGTCAAATGAGCCTTAAGTCAATTTCAACTTGGTATTAGGGGTCAGAGCGTGTACACTTGGTGTTGGACTAAGGGTCCCAGTGTTAGAATTTAAAATTACCAGCAGGTGAGTCCTAAAAAATGAACAACTGGCAGTGGCCACCCGTAAAGGAGTCACTTTGCAACAGGGACCGTGAATCATTGTGTACTTATCACATCAGAACAGCAATTAGCACTTGTTCAAAACTAGCTATTTGTAAAAAGGCATTGGCTTCTGACTCTGCTTCACTCACTGTAATTAAATGTTTCCTTCATATTTCTGAATAAACATAATAAAAGCACCAAATGCCACTTCCCAGTCGTCCTGCAGCACTTTATATGAAGTTCTACTGCATCTATAAGCGCACTGAATAGAACTTTTACTCCATAATGCATCCTCAATCACTATTCAACACAATTGGAGCAGCTCCTCGAATGCTCCAGAAAAACAGTGAACAAGTATTTCATTTTATTTTAAACAGTATTAAAGACCCCGAAATCACGCATACTGTATGCTAGATGCCACGTGCAGATGCCCAGGAAAAGAAAGTATGTGCGGAGATAATATGGTACTTTTCCTAAAGCACAGTTGCATAATCTCTATTATAAATAAGCATGTGCCTCGGGGGATCTCATTACCAAAGCCAAACCCAAAAAAATACAAATGCACTCGTCATCAGATCCTTCCACGTCGAAATGAGTTCACGAGCTCAGAAGTGAACAGATAAATGGATCATTTGCAAATGAGGTTGCCTCAAGTTTGAAAAAATACATCCTACAGGCCCGATTCACAGAGGTAAACTGAGACGAACAGCTTACTTTACGACTTTCTTTTTTTAGTGTCAGAAGGAGACCAGCCAATGCATCACAGGAAAAACAATCAAGGGGAAAGGAAGCCGACTCTGATGTTTTTATTTCTTGCTTCTAGGATACAAGACTCAGTTCTAAACACTTGGCTACCGTTTGTGTGTGTGTGGGAGTGGAGAGAAAGAAGTATGCACCAGTGAACGGGCCCCAGAAGGGAAACACACTTAATACAGTGTAATGATGACCAGGCAACAGCATTAAAATAAGCATTTATAATATGCACTTATTTTCATTAAGGCCCTAAAAAGTTTCTTTCAACTATGCCCACCGACAACCATCCCCCTTGTATAGGCATTGCAAAGAAGCATGCCCTGGGGTAGAACCCTACATTTAAGGTAATTTCCCTAGATGTCTGGTTCTCGTTCCTCGGCTGCCACAATGCACAGCTGGAATTCAAATAAATGTAATAAATAAATAATAACATTCTGTTCACCAGACAGTAACAATGTGTGGATCCGCTGCGTTTGCGGGGGGCTCATAAAGAATCATTTTCCTTCGTGGTGCCCTTCTGTGAGCATGGCTTGCACCCCAGTTAAGAAAGGAGTGGTAGTCGTTTCTGCGTCACGTCTTAGAATATTCCCTGGTCATTACTTTTTTCTCTCACGACAGCGCACAATTTTCATGTGGCTGTCTTTATTTGTTCTCTGGTGATACTCTCTGAGGAGATTTCGCTTGCAGTGGGTGGACAGTCAAATGTCCCTTCGGAGTTTACTTTTTTTCAAACAGAGATGTCTAGCTTCATTTCATTGTCTGCAGCTCTGTCTGTGTGAATTTTTTTCTCTTGTATATACATTTTTACCTACCGCCAAGACAGCTTGCATTTATAAGTCTCAATAAAAATAAAACGTTATACCTTCATCACTTGTACTTCAATATGAACAGGATTGGCACAAGGTTTTTAAGCGCTCTTGACAAAAACAGAGATTTTGCCACTGGAGTGTCCGCTAAATACAGAAATAAGTCAACTGTTTGGCCCTTTTGCTGCTTGTAAGCACCGATGCTGGATGGCACTCCGCAGCTGCTACCTTACCTCGCATTATGGAACCACAGACACTAGTATATGATTCTGCAATAACGCTCCTTGAATGTGAGTTCTTGTCCTCTATGCACAGCCCATTTTCAATGTGTTGACATCATGGCACAATAATGACCTGCAGATAACTGGATTGTTTCCAGACCAGTAACAGAAGACTGATAGATTTATGAGGCATCAATTGTTGCAAAATTGACAAATATAAGGAAAACTTAATTTCCTTCTTGGAGGTGAAGCTCTCTTCTAAGTAGACGACTGGTCCACACTCAGTATGTAGACGGTATTTAGGCATGATTACACAAACTGTGCCTAATCCAAGAAACAAAGATGCCTATGTGTGAGGGGCAAAGATCTCCTCGAAAATATGTCTCCACCTTTCTTATGTGCATAAGATCAAAGTGAAAGCATAGATCCTGCTCTATTATGCACTCACTCCCTCCAGCCTGAAAATGTCAAGACACTCCTGCCCCTCCACCAAAGTGAGTGGAGGCGGAGCCTTGCTCTGCACATGCTTAAAAGCACCAGTACACCGACAGTGCCATTTTGAAGAATGTTGGGCGCCTCGCAAGACATATATTAGGACCCCCTTTTTGGGACAACTTTCAATACTTTACCCATTTTCAGGTCATTTAAGCCTTCAATTTTTCCAAACTATATTGAAAAGCCAAAAGCTCAAGCAGTCTCGTGTTCCTCAACCAAAACATTTCTTTTTGTGCTTGGATCTCGATTGTTTCACCATGCAACAACAATAGTTTATGTGGAATTAAGTGTTTCCCCCATTGTAGTAATACCACTTTAAGGGTGACTTGGGCATACTAATAAACTAAGACATATGTGCCCAGGATTTCACGTTGTAGCTTTATCTTCCGCATATTGGTTATGAGAAATAAGTCCTCCTTCACAATGAGCATTCTTGCTATGAGGACTTTTACCATTTTATCAAGTAAACTGATTTTTGCCTTCGTTCCCTTCTGCTGCTTTGTCCCTCCTCTCCTCTTTATTTGTGAACACTTCCCTCGCTAGACAGAAAACTAAGTCTCTGCTGAGTAAGGGAAAAGGAAAGCAGGGGGAGGAAGAAGTAGTGAAAATAATGGTATAGCTAGAGAGGTGACTGGGTGGAACAGAGAGATAGAGACAAGTGAGTAGGATGGGTGAGGTAGGGAGAAGAATATGTCACAGATCAAAAGGTGTGGAATCCAGAAAGGGAGTAACAGAGAGTTAGAAAAAGCAGAGCTAAGTAAAGAGAGATAAGGGAGAGAAAGCTGGATACAGGGAGAAGGAAATGTAAAAAGAGGAAGATGTGTATTATACACACGTGAGTGATGTGAGATTGAAATTTGGTAGGAAGAGGGGTGACTTAGAGAGAGGTAAAAGAAGAGAGAGCTAGAGGTAGAGAAGTGATTTGGTGAGAGCAGTTTAGAACAAGCATTTACAATGCAACGGTTTAGCTTTTGTAAAAGTTGGAGCTTTTGTTATTGCTTTTGACAAAATTTCTTATATATGTTGTTATAGAAATCTAGTGAGTAAAAGGCATGTGGTGTGCCCACATCTAACTGGGTCCATCAGCAGCAGTGTTTCACTGGGATCGCGGTGCCTGCTCGCCCTTAGCTGTTCGTAGGCACGCATCTGCACATAATGTTGACCGTGCACACCGTGCAGCGTCCCCTGCCTGATTCCCCAAAAAAAAATAACATCCGCCCACCGCCGGAATGACGTCACAAAGGGGCGGGATGAGAAAAATTCGACGGAAAGGCCCACGAATTGCCTCGCAGAATGACGGACGCCTCTCTCTTCCAATGGCTAGCCTCCATTTATGGAGCTAGCCAATGGAAGACAGAGGCGGGACACAAGCCACATACTATTCTGAAAAGATTTCGCCTGCGCAAAACGCTGCTGCGCAGCTGTTCGCCAGGCGAAACCTAAAAGGGCATGGTAGTGTGGAGAGGTCGAGAGAAGGGCAAAACGGAAAAGAAGATACAGAAGACAGGTAAGGTTAAGAGAGTAGTGAAGCAGAGAAAGCGGTAGAGAGGGAGGGGTGAAAGTTAGGAAGAGAGATGAGGTAGAGAGAGTACAAAGTTGCATATGGAGGTAGAAAAAGAGAAAGGGAGGCTAGGCTGATGCAGCTGGAGTAAGAGAGGGTGAATGAAAGAAAGAGAGCGAGGCATGGCAGAGAAGCACAAGTGAAGAGTTGAGGCAGAGGGAGGTGCAGAAAAAGAAGAGAGGTAAGAGAGCGTGAATTGAAACAGAGGAAGGAAGGGGTGAATAGAGAAAGAAGAGAACAGAGGTAATGATAGATTAGGGAAAAAAGTAGAGGTAGCAAAAGGGAAGTAACAAGAAAGAAAAAAGGTTGTGAGATGAGTAAAGTAGAGGGACCAGAAATAGAAAGAAAGGGGTGGAGATGGAGAAGTGATATAGCAAATTAATGCTACAGTAAACTGAGAGGTTACATGGTAAGAGAGAGGAGAGGTAGAGATGAGGTGGTGAGCAACTTGAGGTAGGTAGACAGGATATAATGCAGAAAGTGTAAGGTGAGGTAGAGCTGGTGAGGTTGAGTGGGGTGAGAGAACGCTAGAGAAAGGTGAGTTACAAAGAGAAGGGATGGGGAGAGATAGGTGAGGTAAATAATGATATGAGGTTAGGAGAGACAAGAAGCAGATAGAGTAGGGATACAGGCGGGTATCTCGACCCCCTCTGTGGAGTAAAGATACCCACCAGGACACAGAGTAGTGAGAAGAAGGGTGAGGCAGAATGAGAGCTGGGGTTGGGAGAGGCTGAACAGAGAAGTGGGAGATATGTAGTGGTGTAGAGAAAGACACAAAAAAAGAGTGAAAGGGTGTCCTTATCTCTTTACCAGAGGAAGCCCTCGAAGGCAGGAGTCCTGAGCAATTGCCCACTTTACCCAGAACTTAAAATGCCCATGCCTTGCAACCAGGATGTCTTCTTCTCAAGCAGTTGACTTACTCCTTGGATTTGCCCTATTGTATTTTTAAATTGTATTTGTATTTTCATTTTTTTCGCTGAACAAAAGTGCAATATCAAAGCCCAGTCAGTATCCATTATTGTATCTCTCTATTCATGTGGAGTAGTGTTATGCCACACATTTTAAACTCAACATTGGACAGAGACTGAATGAGACGGTGCGAGAGAGACAGAGAGCATAGAGGGGATAAGGAGAGAAAGCAAAGCAGAGGGAAAGTACGAAGGAACCTGTCATATTCAGACCTTTATTGTGTGTTACTTCGCCAGGTACCGCACACAGATATACTTTCCTGGCAAACTCAATCAAAACTGTGGACTTTGTGTCATGTACATTTTCTACCTTTTTACTTCGCAAATGATACAATATATATATATTTATTTTAAAGCCTGGTTAATGGCTTGGCATTGGATGACACGCTTGGAAATTAGTACTCTTCTACCATTTTCTAGCGCTCTGGATTCTTGGGGATCATCCGGCAACCAAGGCTGCCCCTCATAAGCCATGGAGCTCCAGATCCATGCCATATTTTCAGTATGACCACTATGCAAATGATGTCCACTGGAGTCGTTGTGTGTGCATGTAGTTTACATGGGGATAGTAAAAACTCTGGCATGGAACCGCCCTTCTTAGACGCGGCTAGATGCAGCGGCTCAGAGGTATATAGAATTAAAATGAGTGCAGGAATGGCTTGTGCATCCACCATTATACAAGAAGCCCCAGACGTGAGTAAAGACGAGATTGCTGAAAGGGGTCATCATGCTGGTGACTGGCTTGATGATCAAGCTCCGAAGGAAACACTCCTCTACGGTCTCTATTGAAAAAGTAATTCAAAGGCCCTCCCTTATCAAATCTTAACTCAACCCTTTTCCACCCCCGCTGATTGCAATGCAGACCTCTCAGCTCTATCCCTGTGCTGTGCGTTCTTCAAAATGAGCTGCGAAGAAGCTGTCAACAGAGGTATTAACTAATCAGACTAATCCTAATGCATGCTAAAAACTGGAGTGAGCATCCATTTCATGAATATTTTCAGGTGAAGGAGAATGTAATGGAAGTTTATGTCAGGGTATTGATTAAAGCACGGAAGGATGTGATGTTTTCAACAATGTTCCTCATTAGTGAAATGCCTGTGCTTTGAATGTCCAAGGAGCTGCAGCCGGCACAATGCCCTCCACATCTGGTGGCAAAGTATGCAAGGCCCTTTCATAGGCATAAGTGCACGGAACGTATCAGAAAGAGAGATGCATCCGTGCATTCAAGGCAGATTACAGAGGGCATTGTTCTTTATATAATATTTTGGTGTGAGCGATTATCTTGGAAAATCCAAAGAACTGAAGAATGAGTCATCATAAAACCTTCGCGGCAACAGGATTCGGTAAGTATTAAAGCCATACGTTTTATCTTTTGTATAGAGAGACGTTTTTGGTGTGACAGACTGAGTCACTCAGTTAGTGTAAAAAGCAGCATTTGGGGCCATATGTACAAGAGGTTTTAGTGGTCACAATCAGAGAATCTGTCCGTTTGTGAATGCTAAGTAGCCTTTTGATGTGTACTAACCCTGTTTTGCGAGTCAGTAACTAATTATCGAATCGTAAAATAGGGTTTGCGAGCCAGTATTGGAAAGGGAAGTGTTAAGGGCATCCTTTCCAAATAGCAAGGTGCAGGAGGATGTTTGAATATTTTGTGATCAGAATGCGGTCCGAAAACATTTGCAGTTTACCGCCTATTTCAAGTAGATGGTAAACCAGTCGCAAATGGTAATGGGTCTTTAGGAGGCCCCTACCTCTTTGTGATTGGTTGCAAAAACATTTTTTAAGAGCAGGCAGTCGTCCCACAGACGATTGCATACTCTTAAAAAATGGAACTGAAACATTTCATTTTTCTTTTTTGAGATGCATCCCGTTTTCCTTTAAGGAAAACGGGTTGCATAAAAAAAAACATTGCTTGCACCAGTCCACTATCCCTGTGTTTTTAGCGATTCCCAATGGGTCGCAAATTGCGACCTACCGCATAAATATTGATGAGGTAGGTCCATTTGCAACCCATTGAAAATCGCTAAATGTGTCTGAGATACATTAGTATATCGCTGTTTGAGACTTCCTAATTGCGAATCGCAAAGATACACAATTAGGAAGTTGCAAGCAGATTTCGTTGTACATGTGGCACATGGTCTCTACATTTTGGTGGATGGAGGGCAAAGGCCCATAACAGACAGCTGTCCACCTCCACTAGCCTTGTGGTTCTCAGGTCTCATTTAGAAGCGGGGCACCAGCTCAGCTTCTGATGAAGGGGTCTCAGTTGGTTCTACCCTTGAAAACTCCTGAGCAATGATGCTTCTGCCTCACAGCTAGTGCCTAGAAAGAATCAGAAAGCTTGCCCCATCTTGGGAAGGCCTTCAATACTTTTTTTCCAGCCTGTGACTGCCCTCTGACCATATCATCATATCCAGTAAAAACAAACATTGATCCACGCGCACTAGTAAATCAGGGTCATTACTTTTTGAAGTTCAGTAAACCACGCTTTAGATGTTTGTTTTGGGCTACTAAAAAATGCCAGCTGCTTGACGTGACAGGGCAGCCTACTAGTATAACATTTTTACTAATATTTGCTATGTTTCCAGGAGCACGTTCGGTGATACGATTCCCACTGAAACAAAGGGTAACTCTGGGTGACCACTTGACCAGCAGAACCCACATTGGGTCTCAAGGCTGTCCTTAGTAATGAAGTGGTAAATGTGGATAGCATGAGGTCACCATCTGAATGAGGAACACCTGAGAGCTGTACATGGTGGATGCTTCAGTGTGGTGTAATTCCCTCTTATGCATCTCATACACAGCAACAGTGACTAAAGGAACAGGAGTCTCTTCCAGGTTCTGTGATGCACACTCACCCCTCCCCGTGACTATAATGGGGAGGGAGAAAATGGTGGAGAAACAGAGGTGATTAAGGAAGGTATAGAAAGAAAAGAATGAAGACAGGGTGGACGGAGAAGAATGCACTTTAACAGCGAAAGATAAAGACTCAAATGCGTTAAAAAACTAAAAAGATGAGCATGAGAAGGCTAGCGGATTATATAAAATAAGGAGGAGAGAAGGGGAAAATGAAATTACGAAATGAGAAAATAGAGCAGGAGAGAGAAGAAGTAGGGTAGTGTAGTGTAAGAGAAATTGAAAAGCATGGAATGTAGGTGTAATATAAGGCTAAAGGGAAACAAGAGGCAACAAGAGAAACATAAAGAGGATTGATGAAGAGCTGAAAGGTAGAATATGAGTGTAAAACAGGACAAAGACATGATAACAGGAGACAGAAAGATAGCAGAGGTAGAATAGAAAAAGAGGAAATAACAGTGATAAGGTATGGACTAAGTGGGAGTAAAGAAACAGGAAAATCAAGAGGTGTCATGGATGCTTTTCTTGTTGAAATATGTGGTAATAATTTTGTTAGTGCTTATTCTGTCTTCCCATATATTTCTTTCTCATAAATATTATGTAGGTTCCAGATTCAAATTAAAATTATTTTTACAACAGTATGTACTAGTCATCTCTGCCCGTTGCGCTAGCCAGGCATCTGCCAGCATCGCCATCAGGAGTGACCGCTCATGTCTACAAAGATAACATCAACACAAATTACATCAGTTCCACCTAATGAAAGAGGGGAAAGAGGAAGGCAACCTAACCGTAATAAAAGTAATAAGCAATCTGTGGGATGATATTGCATTCACAAGGCAAACATTACCAAAGGAAATGTGCTTATTTGAATTATACCGCTGTTGCCCCCTGCAGATGCTTCATCCACAACAAACTTCCATAGAAACGCTAACTTTCAAGATGGTGATCTGAGAGACAGGAGTATTTGGCAGAACTGTCTCTGCGAAGTGGGCCTCTTGTCTTGCACCCGCACCCAGTTTTGTTTCATACATGTATGGTGTTTCTTGACAGATGTCTGCATTTGGTAGACCTGATAAATAAAAATTAAGCAGCAGGGCCCTTACACAAGAGGGTTTTTTATGAGCCAGAGCACAGTAGAGTTTTATGTAAGACACGGCCAACCTTGTATTTTATTACTGCTCTTTCCTCTTCAATCTAGTGAAGCACTCATAGAGCTGACCATCGAATCTGACGTCATTGGACCTGTCTGTGTAAAAGCTTATTGGGTTTCTAGAGTCCAAACAAAGCAATTGTTCCTCTACATTAAGCAGATGAGGAGGAGAAAAAAACACAAGGAAAGATATTTATTCTGTTCTGACTAAATAAGAAAGCAATATTTGGTAGAGATTACAGTCATAGCCTAACAATGTATGATGATTTGACTAACTATGGTTGCAGTTTTCCCATCCTCCTGACTGTTGTCAGTGTTGCCAAGAAGAACAGTTTAAAAGATTGGAGACACAATGAGGATGAGTAAATAGGTGCACACATAGTCCCGCTATATTTCTAGCACTATATTCTGTGCTTATGACCTAATTATATTTATACCAATAACTAACAGAAATTAACAATCTAACATCATTTAACAAAATAAAGTATCCAAACAAAGAAATTGTACCTTATCCATTGGGGATGTATTTCATAATCTTAATGTTAAGCTGTTATGTGGGGTCCCCAGTGATGCCATCCATGTAGTTTGTGACGTCATCTATCACATCATGTGTAAGATCATAAGCAGTGCATTTAGTGGCTAGGTATAGTTTTAATACTGGAAATAAGAGTTATGATATGTGTAATTAACCATAGCTAGTCAATTACAGGGGGTTGGTATTATTTCATAACTACTTTAACTGTGTTCTAGGTACATTTCCGAGGTTATTAAAAACAAATGTTTTTCATGTACTGGGCACACTCATGCATATACATATGTATATGCCATAAGTTCGTCATTTTCATTTGTAATGTCATCTGTCACATCATGTGGGAGACCATGAACAGTACCTTAACTTGTAAATCACATAATATATTCATGTGTTGAAATGTGTTGACTGAGGCAATGCCATTACACTTTTGAAGAATACAATAGCAGATTACAGGTGTATGTATGGTTCTGGACAGAAAACAATGATTGGAGTTTAGCTGTATCTATATAGGCATACCTTTTAATTCATATATATATATACACACACGCACACATATATATTCGTATATGTGTGTGTATATGTATGTATGTGTGTGTGTTTCACAACTCTCTCTTACATGTATGAAAGATCAATAATATTCATTAATTCTGCTTTAAAGCAGCACTGAGTTTACAATCTATCAGGCAAGAGCTGCAGTGGTAAGCTTAGCAGCTCTGCATTTACATTACCTCATTAAAGATTTCCTGCAAATTAGAAACCTGTCACTAATCGCTTTTCGTGTATTTCAGTTGGTTCCTGCTTATAATGTTCTTTCCTGAGTGTTTTTTCGAAAGGCCTGAGACATGCTGAAGAATTAACTCTGTTTCCCGCCATTTGCGTGTGCGCCATGTTGATAAACAGCGATTCTGCGATCCCCATCCTAACCTGCTGCTGGGGAGATGAAGGCCCCTCTTTTGCTGACCTTTCGCCCCATCCAGTGTGTGTCTGTCGCTGAGGCTCACTGTACCATCTCGTGGTTCATTATTCTCTGAACCGCAAAGATCCCTTGTTTTGGCTTCTCCTCATTATCTCGCATTTCAGCCTTTCAGCATTAGAGGCTCTGAACAAACAGAGGCCTGTGAGCGCGACTTTTCAAGGAGTTAACATATTCTCTGTACATCAAGCAGCGCTCTGACCTAAAAGCGCTCGCACAACCGTGTCACAATGACCATCTCACATGTGAAAATCAGGCAGCACGCGGAGCGGCCGTCCCTGCGAGGTCTGCGCCATGTTAGCTATCAGATTGGCGGCTCATTATTTCTTCATAAATCTGCGACTGTTCTCGTTTCCGAACGGGCAGCAAAGCAGGGTTTGTATCAGATGCCAGCAAGGCTCCCGCAAGGGACACGCAGGCTTCCGCGGTCCGTGCCCACCACACATTTCTACCAGGAGTTATTTTCAGCGGCGTGAATGCGCCTGCCCGAGGCCACGCAGTGGCCATCAAGAGGGCGGGTACCTAGTCAAGGAGGGCGGTCCCGCCCCCCCACTGTAATGTCCGGCACCTCCGCCTCACCGGTTGGAGGAGGCGGCCGGCCGAGAATCTCGTCCGGGCGGCGGGGAGGGGCTTATGGTGTACTTATGCTGCGGCGCCCCTTCCTCGAATCCTCTTTGCCGCCCGGACGCCGTCGCGACCTCGCTGAACACTCTTTTGTCGTCTTTCGTCGTTTCAAGGTGAGCGGGGCCTCGGGCCTTTTGTTGCCTCCACCCCCCAGTCCCTGCTTGGCCGCCTGCCCCCTCGAGGTGAGGTGAGAGCTGGCGAGGTGGCCCGTGAAGGCGGGCTGCTGTGGGGGGTGGGGGACGTCCGGGGCCGTTGCGGTCCTTGTCCCTGGCGGATGCGGGTTGCGGCGGGTACTTTACGGGCCCCACAGCGGTTCCCCGAGCAGCTGACCGTCGTCAACGGGATGGGGCCGGGGTGATTTGTGCGGCCTTGTGGGATTGGGCCTGTATTTACGGGGGGTTTGTCGACCTCCGCTCGCTTTCCCCGCCTATCTTTCTCCCGTCGGGGTGGCCATTTTGTGTCCTGATCGGCGGGTTATTTGTGGGGGGGCCTGCCCGCGTGGGTGAGGTATGATGTTGCTGGATCGCGTGTGCTGTTCCCCCTTTGCCTGCCAGTCGCGCATGGGATGCTTGCCGCTCGAAATGTATTTAACCTTTTCCTTCATGTATAGGCAGATCTTTCCATGCTCGAAGTTTCGAATCCTTTCGGTTTGCATCTGTTGTACATGCTTAAGTAAATGCCGTATCCACTTTAATGCAGCTGTTTTCGATTATTGATGCTTTGTGTTACGTTCCTTGATGGCGCGGGGCATGTTTTCGAGGGGTTGCAGGGAACCAATTTACAGCTTGCGGGCTCATTTATGTCTGTTTTGGCCAACTTTACGATTATGCTCAAGTCAATACATGTGTTAGTTAGTAGTTTCACTATGCTGGAGGGCTGGGTGTGTTATGGTGCGGCGGATGTTCTCCTAATGATGCCTTATAAAATGTTTCAATGTTTGTGACGTGATGGCGCGGCGGATGTATTCGGAATGTTGATTTATAACGCTTTTGTGTTTGTAGCGTCGTCCCCCCTGTGGTCGCACGCATGCTGGAGTTCAATATGCGGTTTGCTATGTTTTCTGAGTGTGGGGAGGTGGGCAGAACACGACGTGTTCGACGCTGCTTTGGCTTGGCGCATCGTTTGGCTCAAATGTTTCTTTCACCGAGATCAAGGTGAGGGACCTGGCGGGCGCCCGCCATTTCGTATGCCCCTCCCCGGGGGTGCGGAGTGTTTACACTGCCGGAGGTAGGGGGGGGCCTGCGTCCTGGGATCCCGGGCCTACAGGGGCTTGGCTGCCGGGCGCATGCCTTTCAAATTGGCGTAATTTTCTAATCATTGGTTTTTCTTACAGAAGACGTGTGGAGGTTGCGCATGGGTCTCATCTTGGTTGGCGCGTGCGCACGCTTTGCGGCTCCGGTGGGGCCTCGTTGTTCACATGCCTCTTTCCCTTTGTCTTTTAGAGTCCGGCCGTTTGCGCGCAGTCGCTTCCGCGCCTAGCCCTTCCGTGGTTACCGGATATCGGGACATCTTGTCGCACCTTCTGCCGCACGCCTTATTTTGCGCACACGCTTACGCAGGGGAAGCGCAAGGTACGTTTTCACACGCGCGTGATTGATGGGTTTGTAGAGAGTCTCACGCATCCTGAATGTTTGTGCACGCTTTCACGTTGGGCGTTTACCGGCGTTTTACGATCATGGTGCTCTGTGGATCCCGGCATGGGCATTTGAGGTGGTGATTCAGGCGTTTCACAGCCCATTCTGTTGTTTCAGGTACATTATTCGTGTGGGGGACTGCATTGGTGCGTTACTTCCGAGTCACAAGGATCTTGCTGAGGTATGTTTTTGGCGAGTGGGCCTCCCTGTGTGGAATCTGCCCGCGTGACAGGAGTTTCGCCCCCCCCCCCCCCTTTTTGGTCTAGTGTCGTGGGGTGCTTCGGGGGAGAGCTTTCGGGGGTGTATGGTGTCTTGTGGTTTATTCAAAGTCGTGTGTATACGTCCTCACGGTCCTCTCTTTTCCAGGATACTTTCGACTGCGGCATGGAGAGTCAGGGGTCCCCCGCCCCTTTCACACAGACTTCCCTGGTTGAGGACTCTGGGCTAGGACCGTCGCAAGACCCCCAGATGAAAGCCCTTTTGGATGCGATAAAGACTAATGGGGTGGCGTGGGCGAGTGGACTTTTACTTGCCAACCCCCCTAGAGCAACGGGGCCGCCCCCTGCCCCACTCATAACTGAAATTGAGGCGGCAGAGGACACAACCACAGGGAGGTCCAAGCGCACTAGGAAGCCAACAGTCAAAGACTTCCCACCGGAGCCCCCCGCAAAGTCCAGGGCGGCTGAACCGATCAGAAACGTGATAGTACATGCCCCGGCATCCCCCCCGGCGGTGGTCCGGGTGTGCCCCCCCTCTCCTCCACGCTTGGCGGTCCCGAGTGCGGAATTCGCTACCCGGGCGGACCTGGGTAAGATTACTGACTCGCTGGCCTCTTTTATGTCCGAAATAAGAGCCAGTTTGTGCCCTGCCCAGTCCGGATCATCTGTTTCCGCTTTACCTGTGATTCTGCCATCTTCGCCAGTAGCCCCTTTGTCTTCTGCCGGGGAGGCAGATGTTGCTCAAGTGTGGGGTGGTGCTCCTGCACAAGGGGGGTTTGTTGTGGGTCCCGGCGCTTTACCTATTGTCCAGACGGTCAGCGTGTTAGACAGTCAGGTGCCGGGTGCTTTTCCTCCTCAGGTTTCGTCGCCAATGCAGGGTGTGCCCCAGGTGGCCCCTTTGCCGGCGGTTGTCGCTGCCCAGCCTCTAGCGGGGCTATCGGCCACTCCCCCCCCTTTGCCGACCACCAGTGTGGTGGCTCCACCGACATCATTGGTGCCCATCCCTGCGCCCGCTGCCCTCATGACCATGGCGCCCCTTCTATCAGGCAAATGCTCCCTGGCCTGGCAGGTTCCCCAGGCGGCGAAGGAAGGCATTTGGAGGAGGGAGTTCATTGACATTTTCTCGCTCCTCATGTTGGGGGCGGATGGGGTAGATGTGCGTAGGATGGGGTCTAAAGATGAGGAGAAGAAAGCTCGCTTCCAGTCCTGGCCCGAGAAGTCTATTAGAAACTGGCGTCAGGCCTTCGCCATCCTGGCAGCAGTCATAACTGAACGTTTTCCGGACCAAGCACAGGGTCTTTTTCAATACAATAGCATCATAGTTAATGAAGCGGAAGCAACAACTGGGATGGGGTGGTATTCTTATGACTGCGAGTTCCGAAAAAAGATGTCTGTCTGCCCCGAGCTGGAGTGGGATCAGGTTGAGGTCAGACTGTGGATTGCTCATATGGGTAAAAGTAAAGTAGAAAGTGTTAACAGTGTTGTCCAGGCCAGGAAGTCAGATAATGAGAAGCTGTTCACCCAGAAGAGGAGTAATTTTCGCCAGTCCTTTCGTGGGGGGCGAGGGGGGGGCGGTTCTAACAAGCAATTCGCCAAGAAATATGCTCCTGCCACCTGCAGGATGTTTAATGCGGGAAACTGCACTTGGGGGAAAGCCTGCAAGTTCTCCCATGCGTGCAGCAAGTGCGGTGGCCCCCACCCTGAGTCCTCTTGCGAGAAGAGATCCCCTGCCCCCAATGCTGCCAACAAAGACAAGTAGTACTCCCAGGGTCCTTCCCACCCCCCCTACCCCAGTTCCTGTGGTCTCCCAGCTGCGCGAGCCTCTCAGCCCTCCCCATCGTCCACCTGTGGTGCCGGTCTGGGATTGCCCCAATCGCGGGACCAAAGGTCCATCGCCAATCATTTTGCCCAGGTTACTTGCCCTCCTTCATAAATACCCCAATGTGAAAGATAGGGATACCCTGTCCCATGGTTTCCTCGAAGGTTTCCAGATCCCCTATCAGGGCCCCAGAGTCAGCAGAGAGGCTGATAACCAAAAATCAGTAAGGGAGCTCGCAGAGGTCGTAGACATAAAGATCAACAAGGAGGTAGCATTGGGGAGGGTGGCTGGGCCTTTCCTGTCTCCCCCCCTCCACGACTTTGTTGTGTCCCCTTTGGGTGTGGTCCCCAAAAAAGATCCTGGGGCCTTCAGATTGATTCACAATTTGTCCTTCCCAGAGGGGGACTCTGTTAATTCATGGTTGCCTGAAGAAGCTTGTTCGGTCTCCTATTGTTCCCTGGACATGGCCATAGATTTGGTGAGGAGGGCAGGGGTAGGAGCTTGGCTGGCCAAAGCAGATATTGAGGCGGCTTTCCGCTTGCTACCGGTCCATCCTGACAGTCAGCACCTCTTGGGATTCAAATGGAAAGGGGGGTACTACTTTGACAAATGTATGCCCATGGGGTGCGCTGTCTCGTGTGCTTTCTTTGAGGCATTCAGCACCTTTCTGCAGTGGGCCCTCGTGGAGGAATACAATGTGTCTGCGGTGTCTCACTACCTGGATGATTTCCTGTTCATTGGGAGGGAGGGCACGCAGGAGTGCCAGGAGGGCTTGGACTGTTTTGTGGAGCTGGCTGGCCGCTTGGGGGTGCCCTTAGCGCCGGGTAAGACCGAAGGCCCTGCTCAGGTGCTGACTTTCCTGGGGATTGAGCTTGACACTGTACAGGGGGTGTCCCGTTTGCCGGCAGAGAAGGTGGGGGCCTTGAGGGGGGACATCCAGGCCTTGCTGGGAAAAGACAAGGCGCCGCTGGGGGTCATTCAGAGCCTCTTGGGTAAGCTAAACTTTGCTGCGAGAGTGATTCCGGTGGGGCGCGTCTTTGCTAGGCGCCTGGCCAAAGCCACTGCGAAAATTAACAAACAGTACCATTTTGTCAGGTTGACCTCCGGTCTCAAGAAGGATTTGAGGATGTGGGATGTTTTCTTGGCGGAATTTAATGGGACTGTGAAGTGGAGGTCCCCTTGGGTGGGGAGTCCAGAGTTAAACATGTACACTGACGCCTCAGGCCGCGAGGGCTTTGGGGCCATTTTGGGAGATGAGTGGTGCGCGCAGCGTTGGCCCAACTCTTGGCGCAAACGCGGCATTACTTCCAATATTGCTGTCCTGGAACTATTTCCGATTGTCATTTCCTTACACCTGTGGCCGGAGGCCTTGTCCCACAGGAAAGTCTTGTTCTGGTCAGATAACATGGCAGTGGTGCAGGCGATCAATGGGTTGTCCGCCAACTGCCCCATGGTGCTGTCTCTGCTCCGGGAACTGGCTAGCAGGTGCCTGTTTTGCAATGTCGATTTTAGAGCCAGACACATTGTGGGGGTCACCAATGTCGCAGCTGACGCTCTCTCTCGTTTTCAGCTGGACCGTTTCCGGGCAGCCTGCCCTCAGGCGAGAGAGGAGATGACCCCCTTTGCGCCAAGGCTTTGGCACATCTTGGAGTGGAGCAGCACATGAGGGAACTGGGCGAAAAATCATTAGCTCTGAGTACACGTAAGCGCTACGCAAGCCATCGTGCTACGTTCACTAAAGTGATCTCGGACTTGGGTCTGCAAACATTGCCATTAGAGAAGAAAGTTCATGCTTTTATAGTGTGGGCTAAACGGCAGTTGAAATCGCACTCTTGGGTGTGCGGCCACCTAGCGGCTATTGGGCACGAGGCTAGATTGTGTGGGGGACTTGACCCCACCTCTTCATTTGCAATTAGGGCTGCCTTGAAGGGTTGGGCGAGGGAGGATCCTAGGGCCCCAGATGACAGGTCCCCCATTGATTTCCCTTCCCTCCAGGCCATGTTGCAGAGGTTGCAAGCTGTTGTGCACTCCAGGTACGAGGAGTCTCTCTTCGCGGCGGCTTTCGCCCTAGCTTTCTTTGGTGCATTCAGGAGTAGTGAGCTGGTGGCGCGCTCTAAGTCCGATACCTCTATGGATGCCCTGGGTGTGGCGGATATCAATCTCGAGGGTGGGTTGTCTGTTAAGCTGAGAAGATCCAAAACTGACCAGTCTGGGAGGGGGTCCCTGATTAGACTTTCCCCCCTTGGTGATCCCCGCTACTGCCCCGTGGCATTGCTGCAAGCCTTCCTGGCATTACGCCCGTCGGGGCCTGGTTACCTCTTAGTGCATGCCGATTCCTGCCCTTTAACAAAATATCAACTGGACAAGATTATGTTGGCTTGCCTTGACAGGGCTGGCTTGTTGGTTGTAGGGAAGAAGTTCTCGAGTCACTCATTCCGCATAGGGGCGGCCACTTCAGCTTTCCGCGCGGGGATGTCCCCAGGGCAGGTGCAGTCGGTGGGACGTTGGGAATCTGCCTGTTATAGGCGTTATGTCAGGCCTTGACCTCTCCCCCCCCCCCCTCTTTTTCAGTGTTGTTGATTTTGTTTGCTGTGCTTCACAATTTCGTTTGCTGTGCTTCACATTTGTATAACATGTGTCTCGAATAAACACCCTTGAACATATCGCGTCTTTCTTTGACAGGTACTCGCGTGTGGGTCTTGGGGCATTCTATGGTCAGCAGATTGGCGCGCTGGGCTGCCATCCGACAGTGGACTGGTACCTTCGCAGAAATAGAGTGTGTGTGGTGGGGGTTCCCCGGTATGCGCTGGCATAGCCTGCTATTTCGATTGAAGGAGATCCTTTCCCGGGGGGGGCCTCTTCCTCAGCATTTAATAATCCATTTGGGTGGCAATGACATTACCTCAGTGGGGAAGTCAGCTCTGCTTCTCAGGATGAAAACGGACCTGGGTATCATTGGTAGCATGCTGCGCGAATGCGAGGTCTGGTGGTCTGAATTAGTGCCCAGGAGGCACTGGCGGGGTGCTCTGTCCAGTGAGGCAATCGAGAGGACTAGAAGACGCGTAAATGCGGCCATGAAAAAGTTCACACAGCACAGAGGGCTTGGTTTCATTCAACATGGCTTGATTCAGGAAAGGGTCAAGGGGTACTTCGAGGAGGATGGTGTCCACCTCACGCCTGTGGGCTTAGACCTCTTTTTGTTGGACTTGAAGGAGGCACTCATGAGCAGAGGATGCAGGTAGTATAGGTGACATTGGTGGGGGGCCTGTGCGGCAGCGGTTACCACCGCACAGGCTGTGGCGGAGTTACGGGGCGATCCGGAAGAAGAGAGGTGCAAATGATGTACTTCAGCGGGCACATAGGGGTGCCAGAGCCTACCTGTAACCTCATGGGAGGTGCAGGAATCCGTGTCGGCACCCCAGTAGTCCTTCGGGCGGTTGTGGGCCTGTGCAGCCGGGGGTTTGCCTAGGCACGCCCAGCAAATGGGTGTGTCAGTATTTTATTATGTTATACAGCAGTTGGGTGGTTCGCCACTGTGCTGTTTGGCTCAATCAGGCGGACAGGTGGCGAGAATGCGGCCTGTCCTGGATCGCCCGTAAGCTAACCCACCATCTTTACATATGTTGTATGTAAATAAATCCTGCAGCAGTTTTTACCCAAACTTATAATTGTCTGTGTTTCCTTTGCGGGTTTGGGTATGTGGGGCGGGGGAATGTTATGTCGCCCTGAGTTGACTATGCGCCTGCCCGAGGCCACGCAGTGGCCATCAAGAGGGCGGGTACCTAGTCAAGGAGGGCGGTCCCGCCCCCCCACTGTAATGTCCGGCACCTCCGCCTCACCGGTTGGAGGAGGCGGCCGGCCGAGAATCTCGTCCGGGCGGCGGGGAGGGGCTTATGGTGTACTTATGCTGCGGCGCCCCTTCCTCGAATCCTCTTTGCCGCCCGGACGCCGTCGCGACCTCGCTGAACACTCTTTTCCCTCCCTTCCGCTTACCCAGAGTGTTAATGGTAAGGGTTGGGGCGTTTTGTAATGTGTTTGTTTATCGTTGCAGGCGGAGTTACGGGGCGATCCGGAAGAAGAGAGGTGCAAATGATGTACTTCAGCGGGCACATAGGGGTGCCAGAGCCTACCTGTAACCTCATGGGAGGTGCAGGAATCCGTGTCGGCACCCCAGTAGTCCTTCGGGCGGTTGTGGGCCTGTGCAGCCGGGGGTTTGCCTAGGCACGCCCAGCAAATGGGTGTGTCAGTATTTTATTATGTTATACAGCAGTTGGGTGGTTCGCCACTGTGCTGTTTGGCTCAATCAGGCGGACAGGTGGCGAGAATGCGGCCTGTCCTGGATCGCCCGTAAGCTAACCCACCATCTTTACATATGTTGTATGTAAATAAATCCTGCAGCAGTTTTTACCCAAACTTATAATTGTCTGTGTTTCCTTTGCGGGTTTGGGTATGTGGGGCGGGGGAATGTTATGTCGCCCTGAGTTGACTATAGTCCGGACGCTTCCCCAGCCCCCCGCCCTCATCACAGCCGCCGAATGGACACCGACAGAGCGACGCATTTCACCGCATTCTGGCTTCAGGCTGAATTAAGGGAAATTAAAAGTTTGATTATTTCCAGCCTATATATTGATCGGTCGTCCTGAGCCAAGGGCACAGGCGACGAGGTCTCTGAAAATCAGCAAATGCAGGCCTGCTTTGCAAATTATATTCTGAAAATATAGGAGAGATACATACAGTGATATATTTCTGCAAACCACCTGTATTACATTCACTAGTGTTCCAACTTAATTGACACCCACTATGTGACTACTGTGGGATTGCAACAGTAACATACATGCCAACTCACACGGTGCCACCGTGTGTCACACGATTCCGGCTCCTTTGAGACGGTCACCCGGTGAGGGGCCGAAATCACACGGTGGCAGAGAAAACGAGCAGAAAACCACTAGAAACAGTGAATTTCCAGCTATTTTTCGGAAACTGTAAACAGCCGTTGTCCATAAAAGGTGTGAAAACACCCAGGACATGGGTGACAGCCTCGATGATATTTTTTGCCTTTTGGGAGGGGGGAGGGGGTGAGTGGGCTCGGTGAGGTGCATACTGCCCCTTAGCACTAGGCACAAAACCCTGCCGCTCTAAGGCCTCGCACCCTCCTCACAGGGCGAAAATATTGTATATGTTGGCAAGTATGCACTAACGTGGGCCACATAGAATTCCTCCACCGCACTGCCATCTAGTTTTGTTGCAAATATAGCCATACCTGCATTGGGGTGGGTCATCACACACTGGGTCCCCAGTGCCACTGCACCTGTTGCACTAGAGCAAACTATGCCAGTGTGTAGCTAGTAGATAGCTGCTAGACTCTACGATTAGTCTAGTGATTAGAAAAGTGTAAAAGTAAGTCTACAACAGATGCCAAGATACTCAACGCATGTCAAAAGCAATGCACAAAGGGCTCCAAAAGTGGTGTTTGGAATCTCACAAATGCTTAGACAAGCCATTAGATCAGAGTTCACAAAATACAGGGAGACAATGTTATCAAATTCACTTTAGGTTTCTAAACCCTGCCATGAACAAGGGGGCATGGTTTGCAAGTGAACAGGCACCAAATCGCAACGTACTAAATTGATATGTGGAAATGTATTTGCAAATTGAAATGTCAGCACTGCACACTCTTTTTATACACGGTATGAGGAACACGTTATACATAGTGCAATGCATTGTTTAATATCAAGAGTGTTTCTCAAGTTAGGTTTTTATTAATTTGCTTATCTCACGCTCAAGGCTTACATCATAGAGTATGGAGGACCAGTGAGATTAGATGGTGGCTGAGGTTGACTTTATGCATTCCTGGTCATTACATTAATAAAGTAAGGTGTATACATACTAAGCAAGATAGTAGAAAGAATAGTGGTTGAAGAGGGGTAAGGAGTAGAGTGAATAAGTATTATGAGGTTAGTATAATGGTTCGGGTAATTGGGGAGGCTGCGTTTTGAAAATGTAGTTAGAGTTGTGGGTAAGAGTCTGTTTTTAATGGGAGCCTGTGGTTCTGGCGCAATAAATCTTGACTTTTTATTACATCATTTAGGGAGGTTTTTTACATATATATGTCTAATTTATCCCGTAATTTATGTGTGGAATTGGGATTGAGTTTCTTGTTGTATGTAGAGTTATCTACAATTCCGATGAAGTAGACCAAAGCCCACCTTGTGTGGTAGGAAATGTGTGAGTTTTTCCATTGACATAGGATCCTATCCATAGGATGGATAGGATGATTCCTATTGTTGCTAATGGCTCTTAGAGGAGGATGCCTGTTTCTCTAGGGTTACATCAATATAGTTAGATACAATTTTAGTACGAAAGATGCAGCATTTATCAGACTCTAGTAGGTCACTTTTAAATAGTTTATCTGGTATCCAGAAGGTAAATGCAGTGTCCAAAATGTGCATTCTAATTATAAGGGTGACATTTTCCCTTTGAAGGAGCATTTTTATCATACCAGACCATGTCTTTTCTGAAGGTGGCATTATGCTTAAGGTGGAGAAGGAGTTGTTCTACTTTTCCTGGATATCTGTAGTGGTTTGTCTGCTATTGTTTTTAAGGTTCAGGATTTTATAACATTTTTTGCAACAGCATGTTCTTGTGAGGAGAGTTTGATTTCTGTTTATTCATTGTTGCTTTGAGTTTAAGGAACTGATAAAAGTCCAGGCAAGTTAAGATTTGTTGTAGTCATGCAAATGGCAGGGGGTTAACAAGGGGTCTTAGATCTCACATTTGCAAGACATCCTTCACTGCCCTTTTTCCCTACCAGGGGCATTCCCTTTTATCTTGATGTGTGTATTTAACCATAGTAGAGCTTTGTCTGAGCTTTTGATTTTGTTTAGCAGCTTACTATCCACGTTTTTCAGGGCTAAGATTGCATCTTTACTGATGTTGTATGAGTGGGAGATTCTTGGTTCTTTCATCGTGAGAATGGAGACTAGTTTATATGGTTTTAAAAACTCCTACTCAATTTCAACCAATGGTGGGAGGTGATTGCTATCACTCTACCATATGACCTGCTTACTTTAAAAAAAGGCGTCTTGGTAATTAAAGAAGTTGGGTACGTTGATGCATGTTTTGTTCAATTTGAGAGACATATTCTTGCTTTCTATTTTTCCATCTACAGCTTGAGCTCAGTTTTCTTTGACTTTTATGAAATGTTATAGACATTTGTATAGGAAACATGCTAGTAATAACATTTATCTGGACCGCAATAATAATTCTAATGTATTCAGTTCTGCCCACTATATAATACATTAGCAGGCCATGTATTTAGTAAATTCTTAATTCTGAAGTGCAGAATATCTTCAATGTACTGTCATGAGTCCTCTAGAATCCTTTGGAACTATACACCAAGATATTTAATCTGTTTTGATTTCCATTTAAATCCGGTATTTCTACTACTGATGGAAAGCATAGGTTATTTAAGGGGAAATCTTTTGTTTTTTTCTTTATTTAAGGAGTGATATCTCTGATTACCAGTTAATTATGTCTAGGATTTCTGAGATAGCAGTTTCAGCATTTACAGAAAGCATTAGAACATTGTCTTCATAAGAAGCTATTTTATAAGTAAACTTTATATGCGTGGGGGCTAGTAGCAGTAAGCACTGAAAACTCTTATGCGTACCAAGGCGAATGGGAAGATAGAGTGTGAACTCCCTATATGCAACTTGCAAGGACACCTATTAATGCTTTGGGCTACTCATTCAGTCACAGTCATTAATTGGTTCCAGTTGGCAACATTTAGCAAAGTGGAAGCTGTCCATAACCTGACTGCTTTCATTGTGTGAGGGGCAGCCACTGGCTGCAGAAGGCTTGCATGGTTTAGCTGAAGGCCCTTTCATGATATTCTAGTTTTTTTTAAATTGTAACGTTTGTCCTATTAAGGTACAGAGATATCAAAGCCTGCGTATTGCATACATTGTTTTAGATATGGAGGCCCACAATCCCTCACAGGCCACTATCTCTATGCACATACGGAGTTGCATAAGAAACAGCAACTCATGAGTTTTAATAAGGAATTATTTTGGTGAATATTTGGGAAATCCCTAGAAGATTCCAAGCAGAATAACAACCTGGCTGGGTTGCATCACAGACACTGTGCAAACATAGAGATACGCAATATTTAGTACATCTGACCTACCTTGGTACTCACCAAACAAGGGATCATACCAACCTAGGCACTTCTAAAAATCATGAAACTCCTCAATATCTAATTTCTGATATTGAAGTGAGTTCAAGCCATAAGACAATCTGAGCACACTCCAAATAGCACCAGGAGGCATGGCTTCAGTGCAAGAGCGCACTCCAAAAGCACGTTCACAGAAGGTAAGGCACACTGTTGAAGGCCCAATATATATCACCAACACCAGTTCACTGTGGGATTAAATGTCCCTAATTTATCAATGGCCAGAGCACAGTGGAAGTAAATCTTCACCAATTCAACATTGGCCAGAGCCAGCTAGATGACTGGGTTGAACTGCATAAACGATGATGTGATAGATATTTTCTTCTGCTCAAGGTCCACAACTAGCATGTGCTGTGCAATGACACCAGTGGAAAATACTTTGAGCCAGCCTGTTCCATGTCATTCTCAATAAAAAACAGGGCAAACAGACTTGAATCTTATTACTTACTGGATTCCAGCGCAGCTCTGATTAGCAATGATGCTTGAGAAATGGTGGTGCATGTATTGAAATAGAGAAATCTCAATGTCTTACATATTCATATTTAGGTGTGTAAATCATGACGCTTACCAATTCACTTTTATTATTAATGTGGTCTGAAGGTTAATGTGGCCCTTACAGTACCACTTGCTGTAATTACGTGTGCTATTCAATTCATGTGCGCCCACCTAGAAATGAAGCTGACCTCTGTGCAGTGGTGGAGTGGTGTGGCTCACTGGTTAGAGGCGGCAGACCCGGGAGCAGAGGACGGCCCGGGACCAGGGTTCAATTCCCGACGCGGCAGGGTCGTGCGCCAGGGTCAGCGGACTTGATAATTCTCGCCTCGGTGCCTACTCTAACTAGGGATCACACTCGGCAACTCTGGGCATTAGCTTGCCTCATCTCCACAACGGCCCCCCACATATGCCGGGGATGCCTGTTTTCACCTTGGAGATACCCAGTAGGGACCATCTCACAGGGAAAGCCAGGACGGGTTCCCCAGCGGTCTACAGCGCAGAGATACTCCTTCGGGAGTCGATTCTTGCGCTTTAGAAACCCACAATCAATCAATCAATCAGCTGTCCTGGCTGACTCGTCAGCTTAAACTATGGCCGGCATTCAGAGAACTGCGTGGGTCTGTGCCAGAACCCTCCTGTACAAGAGGTTTGGGTTTGTTCTCGAGTGGCATCTCTCTGCTTATATTGCTTTTTTAAATACTTAAGATTTAATCACAAGTGGCCCAGTACTGCAAGTTCCTAATACTGAGTGCAGTACCCTGCCTGGTATTACTGCACATCTACTAGGCATTACGAGTTGGCACATCTAAAATGGGAAAAGAGGCATCAGCCTTTTCAAGTGGATTCCTAAATGCTATGCCCCACTGTATGGATCACTCCCAACCGGGAGATTTATAATCTCGATTCAGCAAGGGTTTCCAGTTTCTGTTTAAAATGGGAATACTAGGCCATTTGGAATGTGGCTCATAAGGGAGATAGCGTGAGGTGGGGATCTTAGCCAAAATCCCTTTTGTTCAAAATCACTCGGTCTCTTTCTTGTGCAATGCGTTGCTGCTAAAACACTGTCCCAAGAATAAAGGCGCGACTCAGGCCCTCCAGCTGCATAACAATCCCAGGTGCCATTTTCTAATTCCACTAGTAGAGTCTGTTCTTCACCTACATGTAGATGTGGCGGGTGGCATCAGGATTCACGCGCAGTTAAAAAAATAATAATTTGGAAACATATGTGCACCAATGAAAAAGAATCCAAAATATCACAAAAGGTGTGTTGGTTTGGATCCATTCAAATGTTCCTGAATGCCTGAGTCCAAAAGTATGCAGCAGTCCAGGTTAACTCCATGTCCTTCCTATCATGGTGATATGCTGCGGCTTAATACGATTTGTGCTCATCAACCTGCAAAATGCATGACAAACCACTAGCTTCAACACAACCCAAAAATACAGAATTTATACTTTTATCACTTGAATCCAAAAAATGAGGATGTCATTAGGTTAAAAACTTGCTGTATCCTGCTACAAATATCTCATATAAATACAGCCTCAAAAGCAGCAAATTTCCACCAGCAAGCTTTAATAAAATACATCTTTTTTGATGTCTGACCAACTTGAATCTGCTGTGTATGCCCTGATCGTGTCCACATTTCACTTTAGCACAGCAGTTTTGGGGACTATACCCCCAAACCAAACTCAATCCACTGAAAGCACCTTTCACATCACAGCAAGACTATTATCTTCATCAGAACATATCTCACACACCTCCTATATCTCACAGAACAGCTCACATACAAGGCCCACATTTTAACACACTTTATTACATGACAGATGTACTCACACTATCCAGTGTCAAACAATACCTAAAAAGCAAGGATACACTCCTCTAATTTAGAACATCCCATATCCTCACACTAGTCATTTTCAGTTGCTGCTACCACTTTCTAGAACTGTTTCTGTTACTTTTTAGTAACTTTTTAGGTCTCGGCCTTCTTCGCAGCGCACATGCGCTGCAAGACAAAAATACCTTTTCCCGTCGCTTTGGCTTTACAGCCAAGCACGTGCACGCGTTCCATTGCCATCAATGGCAACGTGTGCACGTCAGGAGAATCGCGCCCGCCTCCCTCCTCTCTCCCCCGCCGTGTTTTGATAGCAAACTTCCTGATGAGCCAGTCAGAGTTGGAGTCCCGTGTGTGTGTGGTACATGCCTCGCGCTCGAGGAGGTGACGCCGGGTGGCGCCATGAGCAGACACCGCCGGAGCTCAGGGAGTGACAGAGAACCAGAGGAGAGCCTCAGATTCCATGAATTGTGTGGTGCTGCAGTGCCTCAGGGGGCGTTCCAGTGACGAAGAGCAATCAGCAGTCCCCCCAACTCCTCCCATAGCCAGCTGTCCCCTGAACAAGCAAAGCTAAGCCTCCTCCAGGCTCCGGGCGTCAAAAGGTCACTGCAAGGTTTGCAGTCACCCAAACTTGAATGCCTCGCGTCGTAAGTGCGTGAGCCTACGGAGCTGCACTGAATGTTGAGCCTGGTTTTCCCACACCAGAGGTATTTATGTTTCACGAAACATTCTACTTTATTACGATTTTTTGTTTCAACTTCGAGAAATTGCTACTGTCTTTTGACTCACACATTTACACTAACGGTGTCACGCAATTGCACTTAAATATAAGTAGCTATATAAGCATATTGGCGCGGAGGGAACACATGGGGATAGCGATTCAATGCTGAAATGTTAACGAAAGCGGCAGAGCAGTAGTATGACGCAGTATACCCACACTAATGTGGCACGTGCCAAAATTCTTCTTCATACTGCAGTCTGGCCTGCAAGATCACTCATGCCCAAGAGAACATTTGTTTTTCTGCATTGAAAAAGACTACAGACATGTTGTAAGCCCTTTGTTTATGGTAAATGTGAGAAGCGTATTTACTTGTGGCCTACAGCACCTGCAGCTAAGCTCCCATTACAGAAATGTACAGTAACCTCGCCCTGAGTTCACAATGCAGGTCAGTTGTGCTGTATTTAGTGCTTTGTAAAACAAGCTTTAACAATTTGTAATCACTATTAATTTGTGGAGGCAACACACCTTTAAAATTAGTAAACTAAAAAAAGTATGCTATAGGTATTTCTCGTTGTTTCTTTACATGCCCAACACTACTGTGTAGTAATCTGTGAAGCAAAGTAAATGTGCCTCATGACGGGGTAGCTTTATTAAGCATATTGGCGCAGAGGGAACACATAGGGATAGAGATTCAATGCTAAAATGTTAACAAAAGCGGCAGAGCAGTAGTATGACGCAGTATACCCACACTAATGTGGAGCGTGCCAAAATTCCTCTTCATACTGCAGTCTGACCTGCAAGATCACTCAGGCCCAAGAGAACATTTGTTTTTCTGCATTGAAAAAGACTACAGAGATGCTGAAAGCCCTTTGTTTATGGTAAATGTGAGAAGCGTATTTACGTGTGGCCTACAGCGCCTGCAGCTAAGCTCCCATTACAGAAATGTACAGTAACCTCGCCCTGAGTTCACAGTGCAAGACATTTGTGCTGTTTTTATTGCTTTGCAAAACAACCTTTAACAATTTGTAATCACTATTCATTTGTGGAGGCAACACACCTGTAAAATAAGTAAACTAAAAAAAATATGCTATAGGTGTTTCTCGTTGTTTCTTTACATGCCCCGACACTACTGTGTAGTAGTCTGTGAAGCAAAGTAAATGTCGCTCACAACGGGTGTGTGACAATGGATCTGCTGTTTGACAGTGTCCACAGAGTTCTGCCAACTTCCTTCAATCAAAGCATATATGAATAGATTTCAAGCCCTGTATCTTGTATGAGAAAAGAAAGGAAAACAATCACTTGTAGGCATCAAAAGATCCTTTCTTTGGTTTTGGTCCTGTCAAACGGTGTCTGGTTTGTGATGGATCCCTGCCGGTCTTTGCTAAACAGGTTATACCTTCTCAGTACTTGGTCTCTGGTTTCACACATAATCAGTGTCATGCGAGTTCTACTGTTTGGAAGAAGCCTCTCTAGCTTGGCATTAGCACATGTAAAGAAAGGGCATTTGAATCAGAAAGTGGAACATTCGCAGTTTGACACGAGAAACATGGCGTTTTAAAAAATCAAATTAGAAAAATAAATACAAAATTTCATTTAAAGTTACATCCTAAATAGATTGCTGTAGTGTGGTGTGTGCAGCGAGTTGAGGGATATGACTTTGTAAAAAGCTGCTGGCAGCCGCGGTCGATAGGGGTGTACCTGCCGGGGCGGTGACGTGGGGAGGGAGGGAGAGGGACAGGTTGGGGGTTAGTAATGTATGGATAATGGAGGTTTGCAGGTAAGTAAACATTTAAATAAATCAAACGAATTTTGTTGCACGGACTGCATCCCCAAATGCAATGCAGTGCGCGCAACGAAATTCGTTTGATTTATTTAATGTTTACTTACCTGCAAACCTTCATTATCCATACATTACTAACCCCCACTGTGCCCCTCCCCCTCCCCACATCACCGCCCCGGCAGGTACTCCCCTACCGACCGCGGCTGGCTACTGGGGCCCAAAGTTTTTCTTAAGAGTACCCGCAACCTGCATTGCAGAATGGTGGCTTGCAGAATTTTAAGGCTGTCGAGTTTTGGTTCTACCTCATGCCTCTTCCAGCACCCTACCCTTCTGCTTCTGTAAGTAATTCTTCCAGGTTCTCTTTAATGTCTGCTTTCTCTCTATGCCACTCTTTCTTTAACCCATATTTTCTTTTCCTCTTTTCTCTCTCTAGCTCTGGGTCAAAGTCTGGTAATAAAAAAATTAATGTTGGTCCCCATAAATGAATGTGAGTGCCCACCACCTGCAACTGTCTTCACAAATTAAGTACTGGTTTCCGCTCCCTTGTTGAGTAGTGAAGGGTCGTTTTTGAAAATACCCTTTCTGGCCAGTTTGTGAATGTTAACAGTGGAATCTGTGTATTTACCAAGGGGTTCTACTGAGCAGAAAAGTGCACAAAAACTTGAAACATGCCTGATTGTGTTATGTACATTGCCCACCTGTGATTCCATTCACCTACTGCCATCCAAATCATCTATAGCCTCCTCCTACAAGGTGCTGTATAGTGCTCTAAACTTCGCAGTGTTCTTTAGGTTTTCTTGTGCCTTTCTAGTGCTTATACAAGTAATTTTTTTGTCCACACGTGACTTTTAATGTTGTCTACACAGTGCCTTTCTTTTTAACTTGTTGCTTGACATGTTGTGGTGATTTATCTTTTGGACTCTTAGGATTTGGCTGCTAAAGTTTGGATGGGCCTGTAACTAGTCCCTTTGACTAGTGTCTGCCTTTCGGACCTCTTGCCACACTCGCTTACTTAAGTTTCAGGATATCCGTATCCCAGTAAATGTCATGACATGCAGGTTTGATTTCAGAATACAAGAGTCGTAGATCAGGATTACCATGACTGTTCTTCAGTGGAAATAAGACGAAGAGCGATTTTGACAAAGGCAGCCACTGCATGTACCAGCAGCACCTGGGGGACACATGGGAGGAGTAAATTCACAGACAGGAGGATGTGTCTTCTCTCTATAAGAGACCAAATTGGACTAGGGACACATTCAGATGAGCGTGATTTTCGGTTTACAAGTCCTCAAGTGTCAACGCTGTGAAGTCTAGCCAGTGCACAAGTGCTGCATACAGACTTTGGGGCAGGGGAGCGTGGTCTGTTGTAGAGACTGGTCTCATCGAAGTTCAGAATGGAACTATATACATAAGATCACACTGTAGTCCCCTTTCGCTGCTGTTGCCACCTTCTGGTAAAAACAGGATCTCAACATCATTTCTAAGGGATACTTTGTTAATAAACCTCTGAGAGATCTGTTATCGAAGCATTTATTGTAATTCTTTTTCTCCAGAGGCTTCCAACATGTACTATTCCATGAGTTTATGATGAAAGTGAAAAGCGATGGGTGGATTGCTCAAATTATTCTCAGCCACTAGTAATTACTTGGGACTGCCATCTAGTCCATCATTTTTTTGGTCACTGGAGCACCTCAGGCATGAACTAGCCACATTCTAATCAGTCTTGACCCAGCTCCAGTATGAATCGTCCACCCAAATTGCCAGGGTAGATCTCCACTGAAAGGCAACTCATTCAACCGCAGATCGGTTTCTACCTATTTGGGCCTCATCAGTAGGGTGCAATTTGAGCCAGAAGGCAGAGTGAGCATGGGTCTGAGGTCTGGGTATACCCTTGTCACTTAGGGTGTTGCATTGAGGGAAAAAAATCTGATAGGTGCATCTCTTGAGTTTCTAGTACCCATATGAATATAGATATGAGTTTTGTTGTGCATTACCGCCTTGCAAGACCAAGCAAAATAGTCATGTGTCCTATGCATGGGTATTGATCGGTTGTCTTTGAAGAGCACTAGAGGTTATGTGGTGGGTTTTCTGATCTTGTGAACTGTGAGAGACTTAGCAGCAAAGAGCTGTGGTTAGACAAAAACAAAAGATTGTTAGTCTGTGAGCATTTCTTTCCTTTTACAAGGGGATTTATGAGTGTGATGAAAACCTGTAGGTGTTTCACTGTGCATCTGTACTTCATCATTTATGTGTGTGTGTGTGCGGCCCTAGTTTTTTGTATATTCTTTGCATGCACTATGCAAAAGCTGCACCTATTGATACTGTTAATGCAGGTTGCCAATCTCTTTGACGCTATTCATGCAGTTTCTGCTCCTACTACTGCCTTTCTCTTTACTCGACTTTATTTGTCCTTGGTAATATATGTTCCCAAGTCTATCAATAGTTATCTTTTAGGTCGGGCCTGAGCAGCGCATACGCTGCTCTGCGATGCATGCTATTGCCGAGTATAGACTTGAAGCCCCGCCCAATCTCCGCCCATATTTTTCATTGAGTTTTGTCATTGTCCTTTGTAAATGCTGACTTCTGATTCGTTAATAGGCTTGTTTTTCTTTGCTAGGGCTGAGATCTGGAAGGCCGGAGCGAAATAGAGAGCTGCTTCCAAGTCATTTGAACAAAAATGATAGAATCCTACAATGTCTCTTGATATGCCTGCCCTCATTCTTAGAGGCCTGGGGCCATATTACACAGAGTAGCCCAGGGGCACAACGGGCCTGTACACCCGCTGTTTGTGTCCCCTGGTCACTAATGTATTAAAGCAGGGGTGACAGACTCATATGTACCCCCTTCTGTAATACTGATAGCACTGGGGCACATGAGGCGCTATTCTGAGAGACGCTCCCTTATTTGTATGGAGGCGAGGCCCCATGCAAATGATGGAATCACTTTACCTCTGCATCCATTGTGGACTAGGGCGCAGAGGGAAACAGGCTCATGGAAGGCGTACTGACAGTGCGCCATAAAATGTGGTGCACTGTCAGCGCACCTCCTTAAGGCAGTCCTCTGGAGAGTAGAAAGGGGGTCCCATGGACGCTCCAGATATCCCCATGCAGGAAGGTGCATTCACTCACTGTGCCTGTCTGCTATGGGATCTCTCTCCCCTCTTTAAGTGCAAGCCTTCACGCAAGCCTTCACGCCTTTCATGTGAAGCACGGACCAGCTTGTATACAGCCACTCCATATTTCACTACATATGCTATCCCAAGGGCAGGTGTGGGATCGCAGCTGCCCAGAGTGCGCACATTCATTGTAATAGGGTACACTGTCCCTGTTTGCTCTCCGTGCAGCTGTTTAACGGTGTGCCGTGGCGTAAACAAGGACAATGCTCCCTATCTGTAATACAAGCCCTGTGTATAACAAGCATTGGCATAGCCAATAGATCTCGTCTTTGCGACCTTATAAGTATTTAGTTATGCATCACAATATCCTTGGTCCCAAAGGCGAGACCTATTGGCTATGCCAATGCTTGTTCGGTTTTACTTCAGTGAAGGATGATGAAATATTTAAAACAGTTTTCCAATTGTATAGCACTCACAAGTCTTTGCATAAAGGATGTTTTACAAAACCATAAAATAAATAAATATACATATGACAATTATCCTCACAGCCATACGATGTCAGTGTTCCTTTTCTCCTTCTGTGTTATCTGTCTACCGTGTGACAACAATTGACTCCATGCCAGCAACCAGCATGGACTACGATTAGGAAAGCCAATGAGACAGGGAAGAATAATTTGGATTCCTTCAGCATAAGCAATCTTTCCACCTCCAGTGAGGCATCTGTCCCCAGAATGCTCACACCTACCTCCAAGCTAGCACACGCCACCAAAAAAAGAGCAAGATAAATTAGTGGCAAAAAAGCTGGTTTGGGGTCATGAACCTTCTCGTTCTCTCTACTGTCAGTGGGGAATCGCAGGCCCCTGTTAACATGTTACCACACCAGAGTCCACGGCAGGAAACACCAGGTAAATAATTCAGAAAGAAATTAAAACAGGGTAGAATACCTCATGCTCAGCAAAAAACAAAAGACGTTGAGCAAATGAGAGAGCTACTATTCAACTATTTTTCCTTTATCCCTACTTTATAATTTTTTGTAATCAATTTTGTTGTTGGCTAATCATACCCTCAATGCTGTTTAAGATGAATATTTTTTGTTGTCGACAGGAGCTAACTACTCTGCATTTCATTTTATCCCGCTGTCATGACTGCTTTTTCTTGTAGTTGGTTTATTCGTTCTCTCAACTAGTTGTGATAGCAGGTAAAAGATAAGAGTAAAACCCACTGGTGTTGTCTTCATTGACATGCAGTTTGCATGTTTTATTTAGGTGTCGGTGGAACTTGAGGAGTTTCACTTACCTAAATATTACCTAAATATTCTGTGGAAGTACGCGAGCAGGGGGTTTCGGTACATCACGCTGATGTTTAGCGCAGGAGGCTTGTCAAGCACAGTATAATCACCATAGGGTGCTGCTTCTTTCTGATGCTTGAGTAGATTTTCTACTCAAGCGGCAACTTTCTCAACGCAAGTCGCAGCTTTCTCAACATGAGCGATAGTGACCTTCCGCACCACCCACTTTGCCAAAATCTCGCTGGGAGGCGGTCTAGCATTCAATTTACTTAATGTAACATTGTTGAGGTGGGCGCAAGAAAAAACTCAGCCACTCTGCAGTTGGCAGAGTATTTCCAAATGTCTACACTCCAAACAGAGCGCAGAGTGGGCAAAACTCTGTGAACTACGCAGAAGGAGCAGAGTTTGCCCCGTGGTGCTTTGAGACTAAGTTGCCATCAACAGGTTTCGGAAAGGCTGCACTTTTGCTGGGTCCTTATCATCAAAATGTACTGTGATGGTGCTGTGCTAAACATAACTGCAAATACAGCAAATGCCTCTAGAGGTTGACAGATCCTACATTAGTTTGTTTTTGTTTTGCATAGATTTCTCAAGTGACTCTATTACAACTAATTGCTAAAATTGGATATTGACACTAGAAATATAGCTAGTGAATGTGAGGAACAAACTTCAAACTCATTATACTGCTCCTTAAGGATCTGAAAACCCTTATTTTCAGCAATACCTTATTCGTGTATAAACGTCAGTGTAATGGGCTAAAACTGGTAATCTCTCCTTTGTCCTGCTCGCATCCCTTTCTTCACCTGCCTCCTCTGTACTTACCCTCTGTATCTCTACTTTCTGTACAACACTTTGCTTTGTAGCAAGGTTTGTGTTCTGTGGATCTCAATACATCGATATAAGATATCAGTGGGAAGCCAAGGAGACTCTCCCATTAACAATGAATTGCAGTGCAAAAAGCAACCTATAGTACAGCAGGGCGACGAGGGAAATTATGAAAACTGTGCACAGCAGATAGGATAGATATCTTTGACCAAAGGGGATCTAACAAGGCCATCTATTTATTGATCTCTTCTTGCTGTTGATGAGATAAGGTCAATGCATTTATTTTCTGCTTGCTGCACCAAGTAAAAACCTCAATGTATGAAAATTGAAAAACTCTGGATAAATATATTACCATTTTTTATCACAATTAGTGGCATAAATAAACCAGATTATTAAACTCAGTCTTATTTAATTCAAAACAAGTTTATACGCTCCCAAAATGTTAATTTACTCAGAAAAGGCATCTCAAGCAGTAAATGGGATGCTCAGTAATGGACTATTGCCTAATTAAAGGACACACTTTACACTGAAGCATAATTAGCTATCTTTTGCAGTCAACACTGGCTCTCTTCTGTATTTCTGTATGAGAAACTAAAACAATACATTCCTTACAAAGACGATAAACTCTACAGCTTATAGTTGATGCCTTTGTGGAATTGTTTTGCTTTTTCACTCTGAACATCTGTGGGACTAACCAGGGGAAGAATATGCTTAAAATGATCACATGGTGCTTAAATAAGTGCGCATAACAATGTTTGATCCATAATCGAAATATCTACTTAAGCATGTGTGTGCTGAACTTCCAGCTCCTGGAAGTGTGTGGAAACAGGAGTTGTAAGGGAGGGATAACATTTATAACCAAATGTAAAAAGGCCTTCCAGCATAATAAACGTAGACTTTTTTGCTTTCATTTTGAATTTTTTCAAATGTTTGAGCGGTATTCTATACACAAATATGATGTCTGTCCACAATATTGATAGCCACCCATGGTAGGATACCTTGTTTAACTATACCACCACATGAAGTATACACAAAGTCTGACAAATGCATGCAGGCTGGAGGTTAGCAGGTACATTTTAGACAAATAATTTAAAGACAAGCTCTCTCCACTGAAAAATACATTAATATCTCTTTTGTAAACAAGCTATGGCAAAACCCGTTGACCTGGCCTGGCCAAGTGTACAATATATATATACCAAGGCCTCGTGTAGGCCGAAATGTTATGCTGTCTGTTGCAGAATAAATAACTCACAGAAAAATTGGGTCTCCTGTTTCTTGGCAGTAGCGGTTGGAAGTGAGTCCGTGTGCTGCTTGCTGCCTGTGGAACCTGTGCTCATATATATATATATATATATATATATATATATATATATATATATATATATATATATATATATATATATATATATATATATATATATATATATATATATATATATATATATATATATGGTCAAAAAACAAACAGCTCCTGCTGGAGTGCTGGAACCCACTGGAAGGTGGCGCAGATACCGGCGAAGCAGTCCGGCTCATTAGTATCCAAAATAAATCCACAAAGTAAATGTCTTGCGCTCTCGGGCAAAAAGGTAGACGGGGATCCAAAGATCTTTAAGAAAGCAGTTTAATACACAACGCGTTTCAGCAAGAAAGCCTTGTTCACGTGTACCAACACACAGGAACACCAACTGTTAAATAAAGTTTTCATACTACACAGCAATAGTGAAAATAAAGGTCGGACTACAAGAAAATACATGGCAGACATGTTGGAATGGTGTTAACTGCATAGTTTCTGATTACAAGAGACAAGAGCCCACATTTGTTCAAAATCACAGCGAGGCCTGATTGTAAAATAATACATTGTGAATGGTGTTATTGAGAAAGGTTGAATTAACCATAGTTGTCAACATATGAATAACAAACACCTAATACAGTTGTAAATCTATGTCGGAACAGTGTAATTGTACCGCTAGTGTTCTGAAGCCTCAAAAACTTAGTAAATCTCGGAATGGCCTGATAGAAGGACGCGTTGTGTGACAAATATTACCTGTGCTAACTCAGACTCAATAAATCAATTTAAGGAAATTCCTTTTAAGAAAAAACAATTTAAGGAAAATCCTTATAGGAAAGAACACAATATTGGCAGCCATATGTCATGCTTGCGATATGTTAATCAGATGTAACATAAAATGAAGTAATTGCGTTAATGCATGTAATCATTCGCCCAGTGCGGCGCAATGCATCTTTACAAATAAACCGCAGATAAGACATAAATATGGCGCAATGGTGCATGCAGCCTGGAGGAAAATCCACCGATGAGCCAATAACATGCATGGTGCAAGTATGGTTGGAATCATGCACTAGAAATATATAAAATCAAATGAAATTGTGATTCCTGCTGCTGCAAATGTGAGTGTCCTATTTATAAGCAATGCCCAACCTGGAATGGAGTTCCATGGGTAATTCTCATAGTGAGGTGGCAGTAACAAGCCTGCTACTGTCCCAGAGAGTCAGGAGTGCTATGTCAGCCGTGGGCTGTATATTTGAATAGTGAAAAGGTCTGACCTTGGAGGTTGGTGTCTCAAAATGTGATTTAACCACGAGCTGTGATTCCTGGAGTGCAAAGGTTGGGTGCGCCCGTGCAGGTGAAGTCCAGTGATGGGCCCCCTCCTTTCCTCCTAAGGAAAACAACAAAGAAAATTATATACAAAGATGCATGAGTGAAATTGAAAGAAGAAAAGTCATATAAACAATTAGAAATAATTAAAATACAGAATACAATGTCAGAACAGTATATATACATTTAGAGAGTACTGCAGATATCAGAGGACACATGCTGGTAATAATATCGATTATTCTCTTAGATGAATTGCTAATTCCTCATCAATGTTCAGGCCTCCCGGAAATCTGGTTTGAAATTCAATAATGAGTTTAGACTCGCGTTGTCTCAAATTTAGTAACCGGTCACCCCCTCTCGGATGCCTGGGGACCTGTTCCAATATGAAGAAATTTAAATCAGCAATATTGGAAAAGTGTAGTTGTTCAAAGTGACGTGCAACAGGGTATTTGGGGTCTTTGTTTGTTATGGCCCTAAGATGTTCCAGGATTCTTTTTTTGGCAGCGCAACTGGTGCTGCCAATATACCATAGTTTGCAGGGGCATTCGATGGCATATACTACAAAAGTAGTACTGCAGGTGAGAAAGGAGGTCAGATTTTTTGTAATGTTGTTATATTCTACAGATCCTCTATATTTACTATGTTTGCAGGCTTTACAGTGGCCACATGGGTAAAAACCTACTAGACCATGTTCAGTGTCCTTTTTAGTATATTGGGTGATGTCATTTCTTACCACTAAATCACGTATGTTTCTGCTTCTCTTGTAAGTAATCATAGGTCGATCTGGAATACTGTTACCTAAAACAGAATCTGTTTTGAGTATTTCCCAATTTTTTGCAAGAAGTTTTTTGACTTGTTGAGATTCTGAGCTGAAAGTTAAGATGAGTCTGGTAGACTCATCAATTTCGGTGGTGTCTGATACTTGGTTATCACCCAGTGTTTCAGATCTTTCGATTCTTTCTGCTCTTTCCCTCGCTTTTTTAAGAACCCAACTGGGATAACCTCTGCTTTTGAACCTGCTCATAATGGTTTCCTGTTCCATTAAAAAAGACTTCATCACCAAATTGAACTGCAATAGTTACAATATCTATTTATCTGGCAATATTAGCAACAGCCAGATTGAATTCTTGGATGTTAAATTGGAGATCAAGGAACAAAAAATCTGCACCTCATTGTATCGAAAGGCTACAGCCGGGAACAGTGTTTTGCACGCCCTTAGCAGTCACCCTGAGGCTCTCAAATGGAGCATCCCCTACGGGGAACTTTTGAGTGCTAAACGCAATTGTAATACCAATGATTCTTTTTTAATGGAACAGGAAACCATTATGAGCAGGTTCAAAAGCAGAGGTTATCCCAGTTGGGTTCTTAAAAAAGCGAGGGAAAGAGCAGAAAGAATCGAAAGATCTGAAACACTGGGTGATAACCAAGTATCAGACACCACCGAAATTGATGAGTCTACCAGACTCATCTTAACTTTCAGCTCAGAATCTCAACAAGTCAAAAAACTTCTTGCAAAAAATTGGGAAATACTCAAAACAGATTCTGTTTTAGGTAACAGTATTCCAGATCGACCTATGATTACTTACAAGAGAAGCAGAAACATACGTGATTTAGTGGTAAGAAATGACATCACCCAATATACTAAAAAGGACACTGAACATGGTCTAGTAGGTTTTTACCCATGTGGCCACTGTAAAGCCTGCAAACATAGTAAATATAGAGGATCTGTAGAATATAACAACATTACAAAAAATCTGACCTCCTTTCTCACCTGCAGTACTACTTTTGTAGTATATGCCATCGAATGCCCCTGCAAACTATGGTATATTGGCAGCACCAGTTGCGCTGCCAAAAAAAGAATCCTGGAACATCTTAGGGCCATAACAAACAAAGACCCCAAATACCCTGTTGCACGTCACTTTGAACAACTACACTTTTCCAATATTGCTGATTTAAATTTCTTCATATTGGAACAGGTCCCCAGGCATCCGAGAGGGGGTGACCGGTTACTAAATTTGAGACAACGCGAGTCTAAACTCATTATTGAATTTCAAACCAGATTTCCGGGAGGCCTGAACATTGATGAGGAATTAGCAATTCATCTAAGAGAATAATCGATATTATTACCAGCATGTGTCCTCTGATATCTGCAGTACTCTCTAAATGTATATATACTGTTCTGACATTGTATTCTGTATTTTAATTATTTCTAATTGTTTATATGACTTTTCTTCTTTCAATTTCACTCATGCATCTTTGTATATAATTTTCTTTGTTGTTTTCCTTAGGAGGAAAGGAGGGGGCCCATCACTGGACTTCACCTGCACGGGCGCACCCAACCTTTGCACTCCAGGAATCACAGCTCGTGGTTAAATCACATTTTGAGACACCAACCTCCAAGGTCAGACCTTTTCACTATTCAAATATACAGCCCACGGCTGACATAGCACTCCTGACTCTCTGGGACAGTAGCAGGCTTGTTACTGCCACCTCACTATGAGAATTACCCATGGAACTCCATTCCAGGTTGGGCATTGCTTATAAATAGGACACTCACATTTGCAGCAGCAGGAATCACAATTTCATTTGATTTTATATATTTCTAGAGCATGATTCCAACCATACTTGCACCATGCATGTTATTGGCTCATCGGTGGATTTTCCTCCAGGCTGCATGCACCATTGCGCCATATTTATGTCTTATCTGCGGTTTATTTGTAAAGATGCATTGCGCCGCACTGGGCGAATGATTACATGCATTAACGCAATTACTTCATTTTATGTTACATCTGATTAACATATCGCAAGCATGACATATGGCTGCCAATATTGTGTTCTTTCCTATAAGGATTTTCCTTAAATTGTTTTTTCTTAAAAGGAATTTCCTTAAATTGATTTATTGAGTCTGAGTTAGCACAGGTAATATTTGTCACACAACGCGTCCTTCTATCAGGCCATTCCGAGATTTACTAAGTTTTTGAGGCTTCAGAACACTAGCGGTACAATTACACTGTTCCGACATAGATTTACAACTGTATTAGGTGTTTGTTATTCATATGTTGACAACTATGGTTAATTCAACCTTTCTCAATAACACCATTCACAATGTATTATTTTACAATCAGGCCTCGCTGTGATTTTGAACAAATGTGGGCTCTTGTCTCTTGTAATCAGAAACTATGCAGTTAACACCATTCCAACATGTCTGCCATGTATTTTCTTGTAGTCCGACCTTTATTTTCACTATTGCTGTGTAGTATGAAAACTTTATTTAACAGTTGGTGTTCCTGTGTGTTGGTACACGTGAACAAGGCTTTCTTGCTGAAACGCGTTGTGTATTAAACTGCTTTCTTAAAGATCTTTGGATCCCCGTCTACCTTTTTGCCCGAGAGCGCAAGACATTTACTTTGTGGATTTATTTTGGATATATATATATATATATATATATATATATATATATATATATATATATATATATATATATATATATATATATATATATATATATATATATATATATATATATATTTCTTTTTGCATAAGCAAAATGCCAAAAAAGTTTGGCAAAAAACTATAAAAATAAAGGTGTGGCCCCCAGCCCTGCAACTCCAGTACTGGCACTGAAGTGCACTGTACAAGGTAGCCAAAGGATGAAGCGGGCTGACCACTTGCCCCATGCTCAATGCTGTGGGTGGTGGAAGAAAAATGTAAATGACACTGGAATAGACAAATGAATAAAGAGAGTTGACTGAAAGCCTCGTTTTCTGAGCCTACATGTACATATTTTAATTCTACGAAAACAGGAGGCTTTCAAACACACCTAAAGATGTCTCTATAAAAAGATAGCTGTGCTGGTTTCATGAAGCAGAAATTAACAATTTGATCTCTGCTCTACTTTATAGATCCCCCAAAGACAGCCTTGTTATTTATAATTAACTTGACTGCAGGTCAGTATCGATGGCCCCCTTTTCACATACTTGTTTATGGTGTTCTCCTAATGTTTGGCTTTCCCCATCAGTATAGATCACCTAATAATTCTTTGAAGCAAATGAAGAGGTTGACTCTAAGTGCAGGGTTTATGTTCTCGAGGACCACATCACTAAAATATGCGAGATCCTTTTGAGAAAACCTCGGTCTCATCATGAAAGCCCGTTATTAATGCTAGCGTACAGTCCACGGACTCAAAGTTTTTAAACCTTTTTTTGCAACCTAATATCAATTATTCAGGACGTATACACCCGTAAATCCCTTCAAAGGACTCTCGAGCCTGGCCTGCCCTGGCTGAGCCAAGTAGAGAATGAAGGTTCATTATGAATCTCAATTTCATTCTTCTTGATGGCGTGGTGATGGCTGCTGCGGCCCTTAGTTTAACTTCTAAAACACTCACAGTGTTTCCGGCCCGGTGGCCGGGACACTGATTTTGATTCTTTGGGGGTTGGGCCGGGTTGTGGAGCAGCAGGCAGCGTGCGCAGATTGTTTCAGATTGCGTGTTGCCACGAAGCCGCGCCCCATCATACCCGCAGGGTCGCACTCTACTACCGAGTCCCCAACGGCTGTTAAGGTCTGAGTGTGTGTGTGCCACCCAGCGCGACCTCACCCGACCGTCCGACGATAGCGTGAAGACTGGGCCTGGCCCTGGCACAGTAGCAGTAGCGCCCCGGCCCCCGCCAGTACTGGCAACAGCACCAGGTGAGGCTGGCAGGCGGCAGGCCTAGTCAGTCAATAGTAGAACCGGCAAGTCACTCTTAACAAAGTTAAGCAAGCAAGCAAGCAGAGCAGAGCTGCAGTACTGAAGAAGACGTTTAGTTAAGTTACTAGTAGTAGCGTAGCCCGGCCGCCATTATGCCAATAATATTCCATGGGTGGGTGGTGGAGGCGGTTGTGAAGTTGTTGCGTACCTCACCTCTTTATTGTCTGCTTGCAATTAAGTGCGGACCTGGGCCATGCATTCTGCACATGTGACGTCTCAGCCGCCGCAGGGACTGATAATGCATGATAGTGAAGAGAGGAATGCGCTGGGCCGGCTCTGCTTTGTGGTGGTTTATATTGGCTTGGTGGATGGACCAGGTCTGGGGCGCAGTCATGGCCCGGCTCTGGACCCGTAGCTTCAGGCTGTGTATGAGAAGACCGAGCTGTCTGTGCTTTGGGGGACTACTGGGGTGTGGGGGGAGTCAACCACCCAGGCAGATCTGTGGCGCCGTCTTTCACACACTGACTGGGCAAGCTGTATAATGGCGGAGGCAGACATTCATCTCTCATCTGTCTCACTGAATTACGAGATGGCAAGAGAAGCTGCCCGCCACCATTCACCAGCCAACACTTGAACGCTTTTGCCACTCTCTGTGGTGGTGGAGGGGTATTTCCGTGTGTGCCCTCAGTTTGTGTCTGAAGCCCACAACCTGCGAAGAAGTTCACGGACAGCGGCACTCATTTAGGCCTATAAAAGTGCAGCAGAGCTGGCACCGGCTCTCCTGGTGCCCGGAGCCAGCCACGCCTCGACCGGGTTCAACGCTGGCACTGCTACAGATCGGACGACAACACCCCAGGGTACCCAGAAGGCCGGGGCTGGGCTGTAGCACAGGCCCATCCCTGACTGCCACGCTTCTAATGTTTCCCTATGCATTTGCAGCCAGTAATAGCCCCCAACTGATATTTTTAGCCCGGGGCTAGCTGCCAGAGAAGATAAGGAGCTGTCACTGATAAAGAACCACGTGGTGCACACTCCTCATGATATGCCTTCAGCACTAGTGTAAATATTCTTTCTTTCCCCAGCGCGTGTTTATTTATTAACCAGGGTGCAGTTTGTGCACAATCTCAAACAATTTATAGACCCCCCCAACGAAGACCTGAGGCTATGCTGGCACTCCAAACCATTCACAACTGAACAGTCACCCATTGTTCTCGTTTGTAATGCTTCGTGTCTGTAAAGCCTGTAGTCCGCTTTCTTCCTATAATTACTTAACTTTCATGTTAACTTGCAATGACTAGGCCTCCATGAAGGCACCCGGGGAATCAGCGGGGGTGGAAGCTGCTGACTTTATGAACAAATGAACAGCAGTGGTAATATACTCCCTCTGTGCCCGAGTAGGCAGCAAGCTCTTCTCACAAGGTACTTAAAGGACAAAACCATGACAGAAAGTAAATAAAAATGTAAATACATTTAAAACATATGTACATTTATGGTGGTTTGGTTTATTAAGTTGAAGAAAACAATCTTGTTTTTTACCTCTAGTCTTAAGCGCCACACTTTTGGCATTTCTAAGTGCTATAAAAATATCCGATGTTACGGTCGCTCAATTTGCCCCATTCAATTTACCCACGTTGGAAGGATGAACAGGCAATGAACAAAATAAATTATGCATTCTGACATTAAGTTAAGTCAGAACATTACAGGGATCATTCTGCTTAAGTCACATGATCTCTGTGTTTGTAGATGGGTTGCAGGCCAGGGTGAGTGCTGTGTGTCTGTATGAGTGCAGGGTGAGTGTTGTGCCTGTATGAGTGCTGTGTCCTGTATGAGTGAAGGGTGAGTGCTGTGTCCTGTATGGTGTGAGTGCTGTGTCCTGTATGGGTGTAGGGTGAGTGCTGTGTGCTTGCATGAGTGTAGGGTGAGTAGTGTGCCTGTATGAGTGCAGGGTGTGTGGTGTGTGCCTGTATGAGTGCAGGGTGGGTGGTGTGCCTGTATGCTTGCAGAATGAGAAGTCTGACTGTATGAGTGCTGGTTGAGCGGTGTGCCTGTATGAGTGGAGGCAGAGTGGTGTGCCTGTGTGAGTGCAGGGTGAGTGGTCCAAACAGGTGGACATTTCTGACCATTTCTGTCCAGTTTGCAGACCTCCATTATATGCGCTGTAATGCTTAAGTCATCTGCACATCTGAAAAATGTAATTTTCAGATACCACAGCATTACATACTGTGCATATATAAAGGGTCTGTATTGCATACAATAGGCATATCAGTGACACAACATTTTTATGAGCCCATGATATGTGCACATTTTGGAGATCTGATATATGTGTATAATCAGATGTTTTAGCTGTCCATATTGGCATAATACAGGGCTGAATGATATGCATAAATAAGTTACAGGTCTGCATATGCCATAGAGGTGCATATTGTGCATCTAGCAGAGCCCAATATAATCTTCATGTGATAGATGCCTTCATAGTGGGCTAGTGCCTCTGAGCTCTATAATGTCCTATATCCTTTGGCAACAAAATGTACATATATCAGTGGCAAATTTCCCAAATTCTCAGAGAAAAATAATTGAGAAGTGTGTAAGGTGTGGAATTCTCTTTTACTAAATGACTGGTCCAGAAAAGTGTGTAAGGTGTTATTTGAAAAGCAATTCCGGGGAGACACGAAATACAACAGAAGTAGATAGTCTTTTCAGCATTACTTTAGAGTCTTTATCTTCATTCCCAGAAGTCATGACATCCAGTTTCTTTTGTGGTTTGCCTTGATTTGATTAAGACATCCTTCCCAACGAGCTTGAAAACCAATACGTGTTTCAAGTCAACTATCATATTTCCATGGTAGGAATTCAGATTCGGTATTACATCTAGCTTTCAGCAGTGCCAGTTGAGGATGTGGGTGAAGCCAATAGACTGGGGGTGGAGCCAATGAAGGACGTGGGTGGTGTCCGGCAAGTGGGTGTGGCCTCCAACAAAAATTTGAGCACCTGGACTTAATATTTTACAAATTAAGCACCGTACAGGGTTTAGGGTGTACTGCTAACTTTGCTCTCGGGCTTTGCATTTTGAGCTTCTTTATATTGTTATGTACATTGGATTTGCTCCTCGACTATTTTGCGTTTTTCTCCATTCACTCCTTTGTTCTCATCTCTGAATCAGTAGATTGAATGGATCATCATTAGTCCACATTTGGTGTTGCTTTTACTAATATGCGACTTCATAATTTGTCACTATAATCTTTTATTTCTCTAATTTCACCATTTAAATATTAAACATGTAATTGTTATGTCATTTGCCTTCCTTCTTAAAATACTTCCATTATGATAAAAAGCGTAGAACCCGTTGCACCATTCCAGCAGTTTTCAGTCTCATTAAAAAACACATAATTCTACAATAAGTTCTTGAAGGTATTTGTAAATGCAGGCTTAGTGAAATAAGAATGATTAAACTTTGCACAGGTTCCCAAAAAAGTTTGTGAATTGGTACCATCTAGTAAAATAGTATCATTGCACAAGTGTCTGCCCACTCTGAGTTCCTCAAGAGAACAATTATAATTTGTTTGCTTAACAGGGATGAAATCCTTTCTCAAGCAACAACCCCAATCCATGTCAGGGTGAACCATAAAATCATTAAATTAACCTGTGCCTAATCCTCTGATAGCTTGGCACAAAAGCAATCAGGCTAAACTTAGAGGCACTGTGGTAAGCATTTATGCAGCACACAAACTGTAATATGAAATCGCAAAACAAGAAAAATCCCACTTCAATTAAAAAAATATAGAAACACCATAATAAATAAAATTAGCCCAAAGTGACGAAAATCCAATTGATGGAACTCGAGATATGCAATTTTAAAGGTTTAAGTAAAATTAGCGCCCAGAAGCAGAAAGTGGTAGCTGTGGTTATCTGGTCATGCAAGACCAGGACTGAGTCACAAGCTCAGGCCAACTGCGATGGAGGTAGTGGGCCAGACACAGGGACCAGGTTAGTCTCAGTTAAAAAAGTTACGTTCTCAAAATCTGGTGCACATAGTTCAAAACTTCAGGAGGAGCACAGGGAATGAAAGCCAAGAGTCTACTACCTGGGGAGGCACCTCTTGGGGATCAAGAACTCACTACAGCAGAGACCAGAAGGACTCAGCCTGGTCCAGCTGCAGGTCCAGACAGGACAAGTTGCAGCAGGTCAGATGCACGTTTGCAGGGAGGGCTCTGGAGCTTGTTGTGTCCCTGTAGCTAAGAACAGGAGGTCATCCGACAGATCCTTGGAGTCACTCCTGGGTTAAAAGAGATGGTCCTCTCTACTTCAAACAGCAGGCAGGCCTTGAGCAGCAGGGCAGTCCTATGAAGAACAAGGCAGGCTTCAAGCAGCAGGCCAGTCTTCCGAAGAACAAGGCAGGTCTCAAGCAGCAGGAATCCTCTGGTAGCAGGGTAGTCATCTGAGAAACAAGGTAGGCCTCAAGCAGCAGGTCAGACCCAAGGAGTACAATGCAGTGCTTCGGTTGTCTTCCTCAGGTCTGCTGAAGGGGTGGTCCAAGCGTTCATTATTTATACATGGTGCCATCTTTGAAGTGGAAGAAACCTCTGGGGTTTTACCCCACAGGTAGTTCTGGAATTTCCTACCTCACTGTGCAGGTCCCAAGTTGTCAGGGGTGACTAAAGCTTGGTGTCAAGTTCTTTGTGAGTGTGCTGAGGCAGCTAATTTTAAATGTAAGTGGAACAGGGAACAGCCCTCCCCTCCCATGCTGACGGGAGCTCCCTCGCCCAGCTACACACAAGTCCCATTGTTAATTGTTTGGGGCCAATGTGCATTCCTGATGGGGGAGCAATTTACAGGTCCAGTCAGCTGGGAGCTCCTAGAAGGCCACAAAAAGTTCAGGGCACGAAATATGCCAACTTTCTTGGAGTGTGAACAAAGGAAGGTATTGGATCCTGTCACTGGCTAGCCTGGACCTCAACAATTGATAAACAGAACAAGAATTGGCTAGTCAGGTTTCTTTTCTATTGAATTAATGCCCACCCAGCCGATTTGCGCTGCGTGAGACAAACACTTTATGTTACAAAAATGTTTATTTTCATTTATAGTAAAAATTCATTAGTTCATTCACATGACTACAAAGGAAACACTGTCAAACAGTCGAATCAATAACATACAATTGTGTGCACAATATATACAAGTGTACAAAAAAATTTCAAAACCAATGCTCAAAAAAGATACTCAAAAAAATTTCAAAACCAATGCTCAAAAAAGATACTCAAAATTCATGACACCAACGTGACTTTTTACATAACAAATGGACTCAAAATGAATTAGAACATAAACAGATCAAACAAAAAGTTGGAACACATAAAAGACCAGTCCTATTCACTTGGATACCAGTGGACAGCTGCACCCTTCTGTCTTGTCCCAGCCTGTGACAAGACAGAAGGGTGCAGCTAGGAATAATTAATACCACCTTGGTGGAACCCGCTGTTAATCCTGTATAGTAATAACTCATCACAGGTGTTGTGTGACAGGCAGGCAGTCTAATTCCATCATCACTTCCGCCTGTCCACTGGTATCCAAGTGAATAGGACTGGTCTTTTATGTGTTCCAACTTCTTGTTTGATCTGTTTATGTTCTAATTTATTTTGAGTCCATTTGTTATGTAAAAAGTCACGTTGGTGTCATGAATTTTGAGTATCTTTTTTGAGCATTGGTTTTGAATTTTTTTTGTACACTTGTATATATTGTGCACACAATTGTATGTTATTGATTCGACTGTTTGACAGTGTTTCCTTTGTAGTCATGTGAATGAACTAATGAAACTTTACTATAAATGAAAATAAACATTTTTGTAACATAAAGTGTTTGTCTCACGCAGCACAAATCGGCTGGGTGGGCATTAATTCAATAGAAAAGAAACCTGACTAGCCAATTCTTGTTCTGTTTATCAACTTTCTTGGAGTAGCATTTTCAAAATTGTAATGTAATATCTGACTTTACAGGTACAGAGCATTTTAAATTTCAATTCATTTGAGTCCAAACAGGACATATCTACTTACTCCCAATCAAACATTAGCACGAATTAAATGTAATAAGGTAACCCAATTTTTTCCTATGGAAGGGATAGGCATCAGAGTTGTGAAAAATTTATTTAGAAGCTTTACCCTACCAGGACATATAAAACGTAAAAGTCCAACCTTTTAATATAATTCACCCTGCCCAAGGCTGTGTATGGGCTACCCTAGGGGTGACTTAAATGTATTAAAAAGGGAGGTTTAGACCTGGCAAAATGTTTATTTTGCAATGTCGAATTGGCAGTTTAAAACTGCACTTCAGAATGCAATGGCAGGCCTGAGACATATTTTAAAGGGTTCCTTCAGTGGGTGGCACAATGAGTGCAGCAGGCCCACTGGGAATATTTAATTTACAGGCCCTGGGTACATATTGTACCACTTTACTAGGGACCTATGAGTAAATAAAATGTGCCAATCAGGTGTATGCCAATTGTACCGGTGAGCACAAGCACTTTAGCACAGGCCATAAAACCAACAAAACTGAATGTCAGCAAAACAGGAGGCGTGAAGGCAAAACGTTTTGGGGGAAACCACCCAAAGGCTGACAGGTTTAACAACAATATTTTGCTATTGCACAGCTGAGATAACTGCTTCCTCTACAGATGTATGGGTGTAATATTTCAATTCCATGACCTAAGGCTTGTGACCAAAGAAGCAGGAGATATATACGCACAATATCTGCACTAGGGTCATTTGTTATTGGATCTAATCTACAAAATAGCCAATAATTAGTGATCACTTTCTCCACTAAGCCTCTCAGTGGAGATTCTGGGCTGGCAAGAAATAGAGTAGACGTTTGGAAGTGCAATGTTGGAACTCCTTGCAATGTTTCTGTTGTCTTTGGCAGGTAAATGCTAAGCGTTTATGTCATAACCTGGATCCGAGATGATTTCAATGGGGCAGTGACACTAGTTGCATAATCCTCCTGAGACTTGCCCTCGGTTTACAGGAGGAGACACTGCTCTGGTGGCAAATCCCAGGGGAGGGGTTGGAATGGAGAGAGAGTGTAGAATCAAAGATGATGTGGCTAGTCTACTCAACAGCAACACTGCAGCAGGAATTCACACCAGTCTAATGAATGGTACCTGCATATATGGTACCTATAAACAAACAAGCACTAAGGCTTTAGTCTAGTATTAACTCTATCTCTCAAGATATCACCTGACAAAAGCTTTTCAAATCTCAATCAACCTTTAGTTTTGTTGTTGTTTTGTTTTCATTTGTATTGTCCGTAACGGTCCCTTCATCAAAGTTCTAGAAACTGTAGTGAGTATGATATCAGAATCAAACCCACAAGCAAATTTGGGCAGGGTTAGCTTCACCCAAGTCCTCTCTGGTAGAGTCCTGCCAACAGTATGTAAAAGATGAACAAATACACTGGTTATCTTTGTTTTCAGCATGATGTGCGACTTAGCTAACCGCATAGTAAAATCAAGTCTGTTAATGTGTTTCTCCTTTTCTTCTTGTTCCTTTTTCCCTCCAGGTGCGAGACTAATGCACGACGTTCTTTGCGCTGAGGTCAAAGCAGAAGGATCAATGGGGCTGGCAAGACAGAGTCCTGGAAGCTGGGAAACAGGTAAGAGCCAGGCGAAAAGGCTTAGCAAAGGGGGGGAGTGTGGACAGTCTTTAAATAAAACTGCTTTAGAATGTTCATAAAGGTCACAATCTAATTGTGTGTAACAAGGAACAGGTGCAGATAATTAACTTGATGAAGCTGCCTTCTAGAAGGTGATTAAGAATGTTCACAAAGGTTCTGTTCTAATTGCTTATAGTAAGGAGCAGGTCCAGATGAATAATTTGATGAGGCTGTCTTCTAGAAGATGTTTTAGAAAGTTCACAAAGGTCACGTTCTAACTGCTTATAGCAGGGAATAGGTGCATATAATTATTTTGATGGGGCTGTCTTCTAGAAAGTGTTTTAGAATGTTAACAAAGTTCATGCTCGAATTCATTCCGGAAGGTTCACGTTGAGGTAATCTAAACCAGTTGCTTGATGATTATTCTGGTAGATTTTCTGGATGTTTCCATGGTGCCTGAAACCTGTCATTGCATATGCATGGTCAAACATTTATAAAAGCTATTAAGCCTTTTCAAACAAACTGGGGAACACCAACTGCAGCTAGTTATGCCAACAGCATGTAATATGGTCAAAAGACAGGTACAAGACGTTTGTTCATTCATAAGTGTTGGGAAGAATGATACGAGTCATGCCAGTATATTGTGATAGTCAAGAGAGGTGAGCTGTGAAAGGAATCCTGACAGTTTAATACTGTGTAATTAGAGGGATTGAAATTTCCACCCATGGTAGAAATTTGTGTATTTAGTGCAAAACCGAGGATAGGTTCACTGAATACCTTTGTGACACATTCGCTTGTTTGAAACCTTGCCAGATTGAATGTTGATTTCCTGGTTGGAATAGCTATTTCCGTGACTCTCTCCCCAGGAACAGTAAGAGTTTCTGCATATATGATGTGGCAGACTTCTCAGTTATTGGAGCAAAGACCCTTTAGCCCTTTGACCCAATGAATCACTCAATCTGAAGGTTCCCAGGCAGGACCAATATAATTATTAGAACGAACGCCATCAATTCAAGAGGAGACAACAGAGACATCCAGTAATAAGCAAGGGGCTGACCAAAGCCCATTCTAAGTTTATTGGAAACAACAGGCCTGCCCAACAAACAAAGCTGGCTGTAGCCAAGGCATAAAAAGGAAAGAGAGAAAAAGCGAGTAGACAAATATTGAACAGAACAGAGTTACAGCCAGAAATTCATCAAGAAATGGCTTTATCATTCATATTTTTAGTATCTGTTTTTCTGGATTTCATAATTTATTAATGTGAGAAATGTATGTATATTGTGCCACATATCACAAGTAGGACACTAACAATAACCTTAAATAAACACAATACTCAGACAAACGGATTGTTAAACTGGAGCATTTTGTCCTTAAACAAATAGAATTTTATCATTTTTCACCCAGGCACCTATGGAAGCAACAACCGGCATGGGCAACCTCCATTGCATGTTAATTTCGATAGCCCATATTTAGTGGGTACAACATAATGTTGTGAGTATCTGGAAAACTTCCACGAAGTGTAAAAGATACAGACTACACTTCATGGAAAATTAGGAGAAACATTAAAGACTTTGCTTACTTTTGCCTGACCAACCACGAGATCTTGAGAATCAGTATGAAAGCCGAATATGGAAGACTGCAAACATTATGCGGAAATAGGCCAGGCAATACAGGAATTATTGAATGTCACATACCGTAACAAGACATAGTTAAGTATGATAAAATCAGCAAATTTCAGTCTCTGCTTTTGAGTCCTATGGGTAACAAGGCTGGTGACATGTAGCTGTAGCCTGCACCACTAAATTGATGAAGGATTCACCTTTTTTTATGCCTGGCAATCATCAACACTGAAAGCCAAGGAGGTTTTTTTGCTACGCACACATGTATAAAGATTTTACATGGTCAAGGTTGAGTATGTTGTGACTCAATTGTTCTTCCCATTTTAATGGCCTGATAGCTTCTGGAGAAAAATACTGTTACTAAAATTAAGTTCACAGGTTGGTACCATCTGAAAGTAGTGGGGTAAAACATGGAAGCTAAAGCCAAGGGGGACTTTTACATGATTAATCTGATTGGTCGATACACCCATCAAGCTGAAAACGCTACTGTGTCAAATGTAGGAAAGATAATGGTTAACAAAGGAAGCTCAGATTTTCCGTTTCGAAGTTAAGTAAACAGAACCTAACCAACAGCAATCACTTACAAAAAACAATAACAATGATATATTTCTGTCGGCGCTGTAAATAGCACGCTATAATACCCCAAATCAGTGGCACTCAGTCTACCAACCTAGAAACCATTAAATGTTTTGATGAACCTTGCAAGGGTATGAACATGTGATTCCATATGTCACAAAGTTTGCTGCTGTTGTCACACTAGGCCCCTAGGCCACCTGAACACCGTTGAAAATAAGAAATAATTTTTATTATCTCAAATATAAAGTTGTTTTGAATCACATCAATTGGCAACTTACATTTTCCTATTTGAATATGGAATAACTTTAAATAAACATATCGAGCAGGCTCTGATCAAGTATGAATTCAGCCTTAAACTGACCCATTTTCTTTATTTCAGTGTCTCACTGTTCCCAACAAACTGTGCTTTATTGGTTTGTTCCCATTAAGAGGAACCCACATTTTGACTTTAGCAACACATGCAAATTTTACCAACCTCCCTGTGGCAGATTAACATAAAATATGATTGATGAAACACATTACTGTGCACAAACCTTCATCAGTATTCATTGAGGAGCGCTAACATTCCCTGTACTTGGCGGAAAGGACTTAAAGTGCTCTTATTAATGACAATTAGCCAGCTAATTCTTACTGCAGCTCACTGAAAATACTCCTTCTACCCTCCGTTCTGTCAAAATGGCTCGGTTCCTTATGCTTTGAAATTCAATGCATGGCTCTTTTTGGTGTTTCCATCTTTCACTCTGTTTTTCTTCCAATATTTGCAAAGGCTCTGTTATTTTTCTTGAGGGAATCGAGCTTGATGTGAATTTTGACCTTCCCACAAGGTTAGATAGAAGCACTTTATATATCATCCGCTGCAGAATCCAAGAAAATCATGTGGAATCTTTGAAGGAATAGCCCGAATAATCTGTTCTGAAAGGAAAGCAAAGCTGGCCGATCCTCTAATGTAATTTAAATAATATCCAGAGTCCAGCTCAGAGTCCCGTAAGATGGACAGAATGGATGGCACTTGTTAAAAGTGCCATGTTGAGAAAGGCACTGTACTGTCCTGGATCGAGTCCTTCCTTACAGAAAGATCTCAGAAGGTGGTTCTCAGGCCTTTTAAATCAGAGGGTAAACCCCTTCTTTGTGGCGTCCCGCAGGGCTCTGCCCTGAGCCCTCTGTTTTTTAATGTTTATCTCGCACCTCTGGCTAGAGTGGTGGAGGCCTGTGGGATCAGAGTGATCTCATACGCTGATGATACTCAGCTGGTGTTTTCTTTTAGAGATCACTCTGATTCCACCTTTGCCAACTTCCGCCATTGTCTGGACAATATTTGCGCTTGGATGACCACCAACCACCTAAGGCTTAACACCGATAAGACAGAGGTCTTGTTTTTTAACCAGAAAACTGCACTGTCTCCTAGTCTGTGGTGGCCCACAGGGCTTAACCCCCCGCCCACTCCTGTCCAATCAGTACGCAACCTTGGCTTCATGTTTGATGATGCCCTCTCCTGTAAAGCCCAGGTCGGCAAGGTTACATCGGCCTGTTTTGCGAAACTCCGTATGATTAAAAAGATCTTCCCATACCTCCCCCGAGACGCCCGCAGAACCATCACTCAGGCCCTCATTACATCACACCTGGATTATGCCAACAGCTTGTACGCCGGTGCCCCTCAATATCTGATTGAACGTATGCAGATTGTACAGAATGCGGCGGCAAGACTGATTGGCAATATCCCTTATCGGCAGTCGGTTGCGCCCTACTGCAAGAAATTACATTGGCTTCCCATTGCATGCCGTATCCAATTCAAGATTCTTACCCTCGCCTTTCATGCTCTCAATGGTCTCGGCCCAGGATACTTGAAAAAGCGAGTGGTGGTATCCCAATCAGTCAGATCGCTGAGATCTAACAGTTTACGCCTTCTGATTGTGCCACGCTTCCGACTCTCCAGAATGGGCGGCAGAGGGTTTGGCGTAATGACCGCCAAACTCTGGAACAGCCTCCTACTTGATCTTAGGTTCAGCCCGTCTGAATCCCTTTTTTGTAGTAAATTAAAAACGTGGCTGTTCTCTAGGTTTTGAACTCAGTCCTGAACTTAGCCCTGTTCCTTCTCCCTACTTCTGAGCCTTCTGTCCTAGCGCCGGGACACCCCTTCGGGGGTAGCCGTGCGCTCTATAAGCTACTTAAATAAATAAAATAAATAAATACATGCTGCTCGAGGTTGGAGAAAGGTCTGTGCTTGAGTTTTTCAAACACTGAAATGGTCCTGAAATCCAACAGGTATTGTGGGATCGGAGCCTGGTTCAGTGGTATCAGGGTATGTTAATATGAACTGCCAGTCAGCATGCCTGATTAGAGAGGGCAAACAGTCGCAAACAGTCTAGTGGTTGACTTGTTATCCCTGTAGGAGCTGTGACAAGAGATTATGCTAAAGAATCTAGGCGTGTGGGAGAGGCAGAGCTCTCACTGGGATTAGCCTGACACAGAAGATCCAAACAGGGCACAGTTTATTTTATATACATTCGTACATGAATTTTAAGTTTTGGAGGCTGGCCCAGTGATTGAAGATGAACTGTGCAACAATAGTTAGATAATGTGCATCACCTCTGAGGGAGGACCCTGACACAAATATTAGTCTAAACTTTGACTTGCTAACCATGTATAGATTATAACACGTGCTTATGGCAAACAACCTAGGCGCATAGAACAGCCAAAAATATCCGTAGGAAAGGCCAGGTAGTGCAGCTTCCAAGAGATCATAATGATTCAGCTTCTAAGGTCCTAGTATATTTAAAATAGACAAAGGTAGTTTACTTTTTTATTTATTTGTTACAGGTAAAGAAACATGAGTGTTACAAACACATATGATCTTACATGGTTATCATCAGTAAAGTATATACCTCAATTGCACATTTAAGGCTGAACCTATATGACTTTTGACTTAGAGAGTTATATCGAGTCATGTTGAGGACAGAGATAAAACAAAAAAACAGTATATCAAGTATCTGTTTCCAAAGAAAATTACAACAGAACATATTCAATTGAACAACTACCCTGGAAGACTAGGCATGGACATCAATTGGAGGTAGTCCGGGAATGTAGCTGTGACCTCTAGCTTGCTCCCTGCTACTCCTGGCACTCCTTTTGCTAGCCCTGGCCTCAATTGCCCCCTCCAAGGCCAGGGCTCGCAAAGGAAGTGCCAAGAGTAGAAGGGAGCAAGCTAAAGGTCACAGCTGTGACCCCTGACACCCTCAAAATTACATCCATCTCTGATTGGTGTGGAATGCATCATTTCATGCAGGCTGTATTGAATTGTAGGTTGTGTTGAATTATAAATTAGTAAACAATGCTAATTTAAAAAGCCTCGCCTAACTGAGCAAGTGTTCAAATGGAGTGACTAGTTCCTAAACAATGATGATTTATAAGCTCATGGTGGTATGCCTACGCTCCTTACTATTCTAACCGTATTGGGCCCATTTACAATTAGACAGTCAGAAGCGTTTCCATTACCGCAGGAAGTAGTAGGTAGTGTTCCTCTGATTAATCTTTCGCCGCCGGTAGGAGGGGTGAAAATTAGGGTAACCAACTCCACGTTAGCTATACAATAAGACTATAAATTCACATCCAACTCATAGATTTGAAATCAGATTTAGATACACCAATCTCAAAAATAATACTGAAGAAATAAAGAATAGCAATTGGAAGACCCAACCTCATAAAGAAGTTAAGTCGATTGAGAATTATGCAAATCAAAAGCTCTGCAACAGCAACACAACAACAGAAGCAAAACGTTATGTTCTGATAGAGCTTGTTGAATCTCTCTACAATGCATTTAAACAGAAGCACCGTTTGAATGGAAGAACCAACAGGGCTCAATAATAGACTACGGCAACATTTAGATTAATTTGGCTATTGCATTAAAGAATCAAAATTCATTAAAATGAGCAATTTCCTAAGGATTTTGGTCAAGAAAATTACAACTTGCATTAAAGCACCAAACATGTAGGCAAGTCTTTATCGAGTGGTTATAAAATCAGTTTGCAGACTTACAGAGTCATGCCACCACTAAAAACAGAAAAGGATGGTTCAAAAATTTCTAACAGCTCAGGTCCTATGGTAAAGGGGGAAAGGTTCAAACTTAAAGTCCATCATGGGCAATTCAATTAGCTTAGACCTAAAAATATAAGGGAAAATTTGAAAAATAGAAATGATTTGGCAAAGAAGGTCTCAGTCCATCAGCTACTGATTGCAGAATTGAGGAACAGTCCAAAGTAAAGATCGATCAGTATAACATGCTGGTCCCAAGAATCAAAAATCAATGGCATTCCGTGCCCCTCCTTTGGGGTTTCTTCTTTTATAGAGTTTTTAGCAAGTTCCAGTGGTGTAGCATCACACCACCATTGAAAGACTATCACATGTCCATGTTCACATCATCAAATCAAAGATGAACAAACCTAGACAGGGGAATTTTTCAGAATATTTCTTGTTGCCCTCATAAGCCTACTTCATAATTGGGCGATGCTCCTCGTTGGGCCAGTGCTGCAGTGCTCCATAGGCCCAGCGAAGGGGCGCTTTAGCAGGGATCTTTTGTTGTTTATGCAGTGTGATGAAGGGAGTACGTATAAGTTTGTCCTAAAAGTTTGGGGTGATTATATATATAAAAGTGAGGAAAAATAAGATACAACTGTCTAGGAGGTTCCATAAAAGTATTTTAATGCAATGGTTCTCTTGGCAAGATTAAAATACCACAAAATAGTTGAGGCTACTGTGGAGGCATAATGTGCCCAAGTAGATTGAAATTTGTGGGTGTAGTATAATCAGATCAGCATGTTTCCCGCCCAGCAGTACAGAGCAGACCCACAACGCTTCTTCGGAACCAAACAATGGAAGTGGTGAACCTACCCTACACCTATATCGTGATGTGTAGTGTACGTATTCCTTAAAAGTGAAATGTGTGGTTCAAGAATAAAAAATGATCTTCCAACCTGAAAATAGAAATAGTAGAAGACAAACAAATAAGCCTAAATCCACCATATCTGGTATGATATGTAATTGGGAGTGATGTCCCAGTAACTGCTACCAGAATATCTCCAATGATAGACATGCCCATGCAGTGGTTTGCACTATATAGTTGTCAAGTGGTGAGGTCAGTGTAAGTCAAACTGACATACACAAAACAGTCGATAGCTAAACAGACATGGCGCACACAACATGTAATAAAAACATATGCAGGTGTCACACAGTGAATCGTATTGAGTCTTGTAAATTTAGGTTTGAGAAGGGGATCATACTGTATGAATCAATCAAAATCTTTGCAATGGCCAGGAGAGAGGTTAGCACACAGCTGCTAACTGTAATAAAAAGGTGTTAGCAGTCAGGTTCACATATCAATATAGAGATCAAGTCAGCGGAGGAGCCTAACAGCAAGAACTGGGAATACTACTGGGGTAGTCTTACTCATGTGACTCCTGCATGTGGAGTAAGAAGGACCTACCCTCCTCTGCCCACCTGGATCGAGACAGAGCAAAGGAGGCGACCCATCTTTCCAGTTGGTTGATTTGGAAATTAACCCCAGCTGAGCCTTATGATCAAGAAATCGTGCCTCAGGTGCATTGTGTACAGCCGCCAGGCATGATTGGTCAATTCACCCTGGAATCGCGGTGAAGGCAGGTACGTCAAGAAAGGAGCTGCCCAAAGTCAGTCTCAGAGTGGCAGCCATCTTTAAGTATGTTACTCAGGCCAAAACGTGTGCAATGAGTGGTAATATTGCATGTATAGTGGTGCATAAAGGACTCAGAAGTACTTCAGGAATAGCCCTGGGGACAGTAAATGATCAGCATTTCTGCCCCCGAGGCTGCACATGTGATGTTGTCGTTCGATGGTAGGGTGACGTAAAAAACAGGAAGAGGCTAAATGGCCCATCATAAGTTAGAGTTACAGTGGCGGCCATCTTATAATATAGTTGTTTGTGATGTTTGTCACTCGGGCCATACAACATGCTGTAAACAGTAATGTTACTATAACTGGTACATAACACGACAGGGCAGTGAATCAGGACAGGAAGCAGTGGTTGATTAATATTAAAGTTCCAAGGGTAATGCGTTAGGTGTATGTTGGTAACCTAGGGATGCCATATTAATACGGCAGCCATAGTAAGGGTTCCATAGTAAGTTCAGCGATTTGAAGGGAATCGTAGAGGGCTCCATAATGAATGACAAACTGAAAACAGAGGTACCTAAAATGACTCGAATTCCACATTGAGGAGAGGTTATGAATGAGTCCCTGGTTAGCCCACCCACGTTGTATTTGTGGTTGGCTTACAAAACAGTAAATTTTTGATCATTAGGTGAATGTCTGAGGTTGCAAAAGTGGCTGCTCATCTTGGTGGTGTTGCGTCCACAGCAGATCGTGCTCTGGTGATCCATGATCCTTGTCTTGACGGCCCTCGTCGTCATTTCCACATACTGGAGATAGTAAGGGCGATCAGATAAATGCAATTTCTTGTATTGCAGTTGGTGTGATATTTCTGTGTCCAGGTGAAATGTGGATCCAGTTTGATCTACTTAGATCATTGGGTGAATGAACAAACGCCGCAAGACCCATACGTGTAGTGTCCTGTAACACATGGAAGGGACTGCACCCTGTGTGTGGGTCTGTCTCTTGCAAGCTTCGGTGTGTATGAGGACATCTTTCAAATTCTGGGTCTGCATCAAAGCAAACCTTGGCTGGTGAATCTGCATGGAGCCAGTGTTCGAAATGCCCCAATGCTACAAAATGATGTGTTTGATCTTATTAGAGTTTGGGGTAAAGGTGGTAACACAAGTCACAACATGTTCTGTAAGTCTTGTGTTGGTGTCCAGGAGGGCTTCTCACTTGTTGTATCTAGGCTCTCTTCTCAGCTTGTACGATGAATTTATTAGGGTAGTGTCTGTCAGATAGGTTCCTACTGAGTGTGTTTGCTTTTGCACCATATTCCTTCAGTAAGTTACAGTTCTAATGAAGTCAGAGGAACTGTCTGTATGGAAGATTTTCCCGTAGGGCCTTTGGGTGGTGAATGGAGGCTGTTGCAGTCGGTGCTCTTCATGTAGGTCTTTGTAGATTGGTGTCCATAAAGATAAGTAGATCAAGGAATGGTTTGTCTCTTACAGACAATTACTGGGGTGAACCTCAGATAGGGATTTAGAGTGTTGATTCAGCTTCCAATCTCATGACATGTGATGTCATCACCTTTCCAAATCCACACCATGTCACCTGGGATGGTTGAAACATAAAGCTGGTTTCCCATGCTAGTAATTAGAAACGAGAGATTTGTGAGTCCTCACAGGCCTAACATTGGAGAAATACAAAGTTGCAACTGATAGCCATCACTGAAATTGTATTGCAACAAGAATAGTTCACTGTGAACATTGAAAAAACATTTAAGAAGGTCATGGTGTAGTCCTGTACAGGACAAATAAGCACTAATTCACTTGCAAAGAATGATTCATTGTTTTAAATCATGGGAAAGGTCAGCACTACAAAAAAAAGCATTTCAAGAAAGCTTTTATGATAGCATTACACTTTTTAAAATGAAATAAGCTTAAACTTTTACTTTGAAAATAAAGAAATGAAATCACTTCAAATGAAGAACGTATATATGTAGAACAAACGTTCACAAAATATTATTACACAGAAATGGCTAGAAATGCCCTACTACCACAACATTTTATGACATTCATAAAGATGCACATTTTTAAAATTTCATTCTACAAAATTCGTTTTTCATATTTCATAAACTCTAGTATCTCTAATATCAGTTGGCAAAATATAAAGCTTGTACTTCATTGCTACACATTTTTGCATCCAGTGGTGTAGCAATCAGGGGTAGGAGGGGTGGTTCACCCCGGGGGGCATGAGTTTTGGTGGTAGCGGCACTTTTACCCTGTCGCAACGCTGCCATCCCCATTCTTACCCGCGGCCATTCTGGGGTTGCAAACGCCGGGACTGCCACTGGCGGCAAAGGTCTAGCTGCTCCACTGTTTGCATCAACTTTTCTAACTGGTGCAGTCTCAGCAAAAAGCATAGAAATCACAAGGCTACTTCAGATAGCATCACAATTCTCATCAATATACATTAATAAGCAACCTATGCATTAAAATTCATTATCTCAACTCGTTTATATGTATTAGTGTTGTCTTATAAATGTGTTTTCATCTCATGTTTAAAGCAAGCTTTTACGATGCTACTAGTACTTAACATGTGCAACATGTACTTTCAACTTTTCGTATCTTCTGTGTATAAACATGTCGTATATTATGATTTTTAAAATCACGCTGCATCAGCTACAAGTGTTTGGCATAGCCTTGAAAGAGTGACACATCGATTTTTATAACTTCAATAGTATTTTCAACCGATCACCTTCATTGATATTCATGAATTCTGTTTGTGTTCCTAGACCATAAGCTCTTAAATTTTGTAGACGTCAATTTATCTTGTAGGTCTCTAGTGAGTTATTGCTGTGGTGAGCAGCAGTTCATAAATCTCTTTCCTAAGAATGGCTTGTATCTTTGTCCAAGGCTCATAACATGTGGGCAATTAACATTCTAGCCCTTAGATTTGCATCTCTATGTCTAATGCACAGAGCTATTATATTAGGGATTCATTTATATGCATTCTCTTTCATTAGAAGACACATCACCTGTCTCCCAGCCTGATAACAGTAGCAAAAACACAATTTATAAGGCATACACTGAAAGGCAACTAAAATGAAAAGCCTACCATACCTAAAAAATCAACTAATAATGTGACCCAATCTCCTGTAGAGTATGTTCATCAATTTACATACTTTGGAAAGTATTTAGAGGGCAACCGTTACACTTGCATTATCAGTAGGAAAAGTGGGTTTCTGTAACAGTATCCCCCCAATGTTTGCCTGACTCTGATGCATCTTTGACTGAATGTGCACCAGGTTCCGGCCAACCAGGTTCCCAGTGCCTGGGTTATTTCCCAAAACTGTACATTTGTTTCCACAATTGGCACACCTCTGGCTCACATATAAGTGCTTGTGAAAAGTACAAGTGATACCAAGGGCCTTGTGTTCAGAGAGGGTCTCTAGGGGCTGCAGCATGTATTATGCCACTGTAAGAGACCCCTCACCAAACAAATGCACACTATCAATACAGCCTGAGTGTTTTGGTGCAGTTAAAAGTGAAGATTCGACCTGGCACACATCCCTATGTGCCATGCCTACCAGCACTGCAACAGGCATGAGTAAGTCATCCCACCGCATGATTTACAGCCCTAAGGTAGGGTAAACTATACCTCTTGTGACGGCAAAACTGCCAGAGTAGGTATGCCCCTATAGTGTCTAAGTCCAGGCTCCACACCTACCCCAAGAAGGAACAGCACTCGAGGGTAGTGAGCCTCAAAGGTTTTCTGTCCTTTGCTATGCTGAACAGGGCCTCTCCAGCTAGTGGAGATGCCTGCCACTGACCAACTCCCACTTTTGGAGGCAAGGTCGGAGGGAAAATTAGTAAGCAGTAGAGGTGGGTCCCCTCTCAGCCAGGACCACCCGTAAGGTGCCCAAAGCTGAAGTGAAAATCCTCCATAATAGTTTGGAGGATTCTAGCAAATAGGGTTAGGGGAATGCCCCGTCACCAGAGGGAGTGGGCATACAAAGGGTGTAGTCACCATAAAGTAAAGTAGCCATTTGGCTACTACCTTCTAAGCCAGCTAATGCCCCTAAATTGAGTATTTAGGGGCACCCCTAAACTTTATCCTCAGATTACTGATGACCTACGAAGATGAGGACAAAGAAAAGCCGATCCCTGCATTTCAAGAAGCTCCAGCGACTGCCATGGTTCCAGCCCTGCCAGCCTGTCTGCGGAGTTAGAACTTTGCACGATTTGTCCCACACACCAGCAGCCCCCAAAACCCTGGGAGAACTGCCTTCCTTCAACAAAGAATCCTGATCTCTTATAGACAGGGGACTTGTCCAAAAACCAAGTTTCAAGACCAAGTCTCTACCTCTACACCCGACGCCCAAGGCCTGAGTCCAAATGGTCCACCTGAGCAAGAGTCCCTTATGGGTTGACCCCTGCTGGATGCCTGCAGTCTCTGCATGACAACCCTCCCCAATTGCTACCGCATTAGTAAGGTGACTTCTGACACCAAAGGACACCTTTGCAGCCGGAGCCCCTGGGCCTTGGAGAGATCTCCCCTGGGCCTTGGGGAGATGTACTGAGGCTTCGGTACTGAGGTGCACCAATGCCTCAGTACATCCCAGCTTACCTGTGCTGCTGTAGGTTTCCATTGATCGGCCTGTTAGCCTTAGTCTACAGCCTTTTTCCAAGTTCAAGATTCCCTATTGGTTTGCATTGGGTGCCCGGCGCTGTGTTGGCAGTCTGCACCCGGCCGCCCTAGTGCCACTGAGGGTGTAAGTTTGGTGCTGCCTTGTCACCCACCTGTGCTTAACTTTACCCCCATAGACTGGGTTTCAAAACCATGCTACTTACCTGCGAGTAGTACCACTTTGATTGCCCCCTTTCTCCAATGGATAACATTGGCACCAGGTCCTGAGTTTGACCTCTACACCTGGATGCCCCATTGCCACCGGTGGTGTCGTTTTCTTTTACTTACCTGAACCTTGCCTGGTACTGATTCTTGATCCAAAAGCTAAATACTGAAAGACGTTTACTTATCTGCAAATTGCTGATTGTGTTTCCTCCCATATGATGACATTGTACTGACTGAAAAATGCACTGTGTACATTTTTAATATTGAAAAAGAGTGATATTGCATAATGTATTTTACTGCAACAAAGTATATTTGGTTCTATAAAGTAAATATACAAAAAGTAATATTATTACAAACAATTGGTCTTGGATTTAGTCATTGAGTGTGTGTAGTCATTTCTTGCTTGTGTGTGTACAACAAATGCTTACCACAGCCCTCTGTTAAGCCTAACTGCTCGCTCACACTACCACAAAAGATAGCATTAGTATTAGCTACTTTATTACCTCTGGGGATCCACTGGAGTCAGTGCACACTATCCCTTATTTTTGTACAGAGCCAGTTTCCTACATTATCAACACAAACAATTAAATGCTGGGTCTGAGTTGAAATACATTTTAACAAGTCATGAGTGGTGTAATTAATATGTGGGGTCATAAGCAGTGCATGACAGGTGTGCAAATTATTGTTAGTTCACTCAACTATTACTAGCAAACGTTTGTGGTTTTTAAGTTTTGCTTTATAACAATACCTTAATTTTAACTGTTTTTTCAGTGAATTTCTGGATTTTTAAACATATGTTAAGATTTTATCACCAAACCTAATTAAAATGTCACATTAACCTCTGTTTTTGAGTGAATTTCATTTTTTATCGTATTCAAAATAGCTTTTTTTGTGTGTTTCACCTCTGTTTATGGCTAATGTCTGGTCAGGCCTTGCACCCAGCACCCTAAGGTTTCTTTTTGGTTTTGGATCCATAGTTCCGGGAGCAAGCTTTCCTACCATGGGGCTACGGTGCCATGCAAGCTTTCTTTGCTGGTGCCAGATCTGCGGTATAAGAATCGATCTTACTGATCTGGCATGATGATACAGAAGCCAAGCCATGAGAAAAAAAGAATCACAGAGGGGGCAGGTTAGGTGCATCAATACTAACCTGCTACCATGGTACTCAGAACAACAGATCTATTCTGAATTGTTTTATCCTAAAAGATATAGTATTAATAACCTGTAAAGAACATATAAGAGAGCAAAGTACCTATAGAACATAATATCCCCAGGCATTCTCTCATCTAAGTACTAAACAGGTCCTCCCGCTTTAGTTTCAGAGATCAGATGAGATCAGGCGCATTGAGGGTCGTACAGCCACAATCATGGGAGACAGCCATTTCGTGCGTTTAATACTGACATAGGCACCGGGTCACAGACTCATACATTTGTGGCAGACAGACAAAGCCAGGGACAGTGTTAAGAAGGAACGCAGACAGACACTGGACTGCATAAGGTAAGCAGCTTTATTTAAGCAACAACGTCTTTTAGCAGCTGCTTCCCTGCTGGCCAATGTCCAACTGGCCACCACCGAACGCTTGCTCTAGAAGTTCTAATGTTCAAGGGCAAGGAATCCAATACAGTGAGAGCACGAGACAATAGCGAGCCCCGCCACATGCTTCTAGGACATAAGATATAAATATACAAAAAATAGACAGCTCTTGCTTGTACATGCTTTACACTTGTTTCATTTGAGCATCCACAGGGACTCCGTCAGCACACCTTTAAGCCTCTATTCTAGCAGATGCAGCACTGCAGCATAAGTGCTGAATGGCTAGGCTTGTAACAGAGGCCCTAGTGGCTTTCCTGAGTTACCAGTGGACTCTGTGGTGCTCTCAAAATTGTGACATTTTACCATCAGAGTGTTACAGGCTCAGTTCTATTCAGAAATGTTTGACCCTTAAAAAACAATGTAAAAATAATAATGAAAATTAAAAAGATTAATTAGTGACGAGTCAAGATAAGTCTGCAGAGAGCTGCAAAATTCCTCCAGAAATACCTGGTGTTCCCAGGAGGTATCCCGTCCAAGTAATAAGCAGATCAGCTATGCTTAACTTCTGAGTTCCGGTTGAGATGGGTCACATGCAGGATGTCAGGCCACAATCCTTACAGACTGCCACTCCAGGCCTAGTATGTAGAAAAAGGCACCAACTATTCGCCTGCTGCTCCCACTGCTATTCAGCACCCGCTTTACCGTCCTTCGTACGCTCTCTCACACATCTCTAAAATACTTGTTATGAACAGCTAAAGGCAAGGACAACCCTTTCCTTGCTCAAGAAGAGCTGACTGCCAACTCTGCTGCCCCTCTGCTTGTAACAATGAGCTTTGTGATTATCCTGGGTTACCAGTGGACTCAAGACATTCAAAGCACTGACAATTTGACATTAGAGTTAGAGGCTGAAATATTTGACCTTTAAAAAAATAGTATAATACAAATAATGAAAAAGAAAACAAATTAGGGTGGAAGGATGATGAAAATAATAATGAAAACAAAAATAACTATATTAGGGATGAAGGATGATAGGTCTGTGGCGAGAGGCAAAAAGTCGAGAGAACCTAGTTTTTCCAAGCAGTCTCCCATTGAAGAACTAACATTGCCCGCCTTGCTCAGCCTCTGAGATCCACTGAGATGAGGTGCACTCAGTTTGGCATGGCTGCAGTCTTGGAAGAATGCTATTTCAGGTATTTTATTGTGAAAGAGGCACCGGATCCAGGCCTGCTGCTTCCACTAGAATTCAACACCCCCCTTTAACAAATGCCATCCTTTCTACTCTCTCTCTTACAACTTTCAGACACTTGTTACAGAAAACAGTAACCAGGGTCAGCCAATTCATTGTACATGCTTTACACTTGTTTAATTTGCACATCCACAGGGGATCTGCCAGTGTTCTCTTATATCCCAACATGGCAGCTGCAGCAGCAACACTGCAGCACAAGAGGTGACTGCCAGCCCTGCTGCTCTGTGTTTTTAACAAAGAGCCTTATTTACCTTCCTGTTATCACCAGTGGACTTTAGAAACTAGAAGCAGTGACAGTTTGTCATTAGAAAGCTAAAAGGGAAATGTTAGTGTAGAAATAATAGTCATAATAATAATAATGAAAATGAAAAACATAAATTAGTCTGCAGTGAGCGGCAAAACGCCTACAGAACTTAGACATCTAAGGTGACCTCCCATTCAAATACTAACCAGACCCACCCTGAAAAAGGTGTCACACATGCTACATTTAGAATATGAACAAATACCCCACAAACTCACTGCAAAAAAACAAAGGTTGAAGTGGTGTTATAGTTAGGGGTTGAAATAACAATGAATTGTTTGTTTAAAAACAAAATAAAGTGAAATGTATCAGGTATATTTCAGTGACCTACCTATAACTTGTGCCCCCATCATGCACCGCTTATTACCTCACATATCACCTCACTCATAACATGATAATATCACTGATGACATCTCAAATGAAGTCATTGATGCCTTCGCTGATGATATCATCCATGATGGTATTATTCCCATTACTCCTGAAACACTTAGCTCATTTTAAAAAACAAAGTTGGTAGTAAAGGTGTACATTCATATACAGCATAGAATTGCTGTGTGTACATGTGTGCATGTAAAGAACAGAAATGGCAAGTCTGGTTCAGCGTGCCAAAAAGTATATGGTGCACAGTTTACATACTAGTAACACTTTTAGTCCAAGCAGTACTCCATATCAAACAAGGCAAAGACTAGGTGCAACTTGTGTCAATTACAGTGGCATGTTTCAAATAGGTTGTGGCTTAAATTCAAGGCCTGTTGCCAAACCCCTGTGAGAAAAGCGAAACTTTCTGTTGACAATATATTAACCACTCATGGCTATCTGACCACATGTCCATGTTGCATATATACATATGGCACTTTGAAAAATGCTAAATAGTGTATTTTTCAAAGAAATCGCAAATCACCACCAACTTGAAGTATGTGGTAATTTGCAGTTTCTGAAGGCAAAATTGCACAACTTGGGTGCTTCCAGAATTGCATTTAAGGAATCGCAATTTGCGATTCCTTAATTGCATTCGCAGACTAGGGAATCGCAAATTTTGTGATTCCCTATTCTGTGAGGGCCTTTAGGGATGATACATCCCAAAAGGCTTATTCCCGTTCGCAAATGGGCCGATTCTGAGAATCAGCCAGTTTGCGAATGTGAAAAAGGATTCATACATATGCCCCTAAGACCGGAGGTAAATTCGGCTCTCTGATCTCCATCTAACATGAGCAAATTTTTGCATTAACGGGCACGATTTCTGTGACAGGTCAGGGGCTACAAGGGTCTCTGGTGACCACATAACCGTTCCACCTTTCCACACTGTGCCAGAATTGTCCATGTAGTTCTGTGCCTTCAGAAACCCTGGTAGACTTTATTTCTACGTGTGTTCTTAATTCTTGACAGCACCTATTCAGCTCTCCAGGCTTGTTTATATAACACTTTTCTCATTTTGCTTTAGGTCCCTCGAAATACCTTCTAAAATAATTCCAGAAACTGCTCAAATTACACTGAAAAGAAAAAAAGCCACAATTTTAGACAACAAGCTTTTGCAATTTTTTGATAGAGGTCTATTGTTTACACAAAAGTAGGCCCTCACATTCCCATACCCAACTCCATCTGTTAGGGGAAGTTTTGATAGCAGAATTTAATAGAAGGGCAGTGCTTTGTTGTACCTTTCCCACAATCAAAATGTATACTATTATATGTTTGGTTTTAAGCCCAAGTACAAAGCAAGCAAAAGCATAACGGAAATAATCAGTATATTTCTGCAAAACATCAAGTGATGGTTGTCAAAACACTTTGGGGCTGTGACAACAATTTCTGTGACATTTCTATCAGTTCTGTGCTGACACTGATCGGGATTCCTGTCCAAGAAGTCAAAAGCTATCACACGGAAACTGATTGCAGACCGCCGCGCTTGTAAACCTGTTTCACCTGTAGCTTTGTCTTGGAAAGCTTGCAGCATGATACCTCTCTAATTTTCATGACTACCAAAGGATGAAAAATGTCAAAATATATACATTTTGTTTGGGGGGGTGGCGCTCAATTTCTTTTCTGTGCAAATATTCTTTAAACTGAAGCCTGCTCCTCAGAGATCATTTTTTGTCAACCGGGCCAAGTGCCTGTTCGACTAAATGACCAAGGAGCACAAATACGGATAAGTCAGTCTGCTCTTTACGGAAGACATCCCAGGATATAGCAATACTGTTTTCCGGGTACTGCAGTGTCAAAATATAAAACTGACGGGCCAAAAAGTAAAATGTGACATGTTTTTGCGCCAGGGGCAAAATGTGCCTGTCACACAAATACTGGGGCACGAATGCAGAGCCAACAATACAGCACTGTGCCTGACATCTCCCTTCCCAGTCTCAAAGCCTCCGCGTGAAATGAGGGTGCTGGAGGGGCTGTTACTGTAACCTTCCCCACCATCTTGCCTCCTTAGTTAAGGGTGGCAGTAGGGTGGGTGAAGTTAAAGTAACAGCACACTCCACTTGGCAATGGTTTGTAAGAAGAATCACAATGCAATGCCAATAACTATTTATGTAATACTATAGCAGAAGTTTGCTCTGCATCAGAATAGTTGATCTTGTCTGCTCTAAGATCAACATTGAAAGCCTGAACTGACCTTCTAAAAATAGATAAAAGACAATCTGCACAGATCTCTACAGCCTGCATCAACCCTATAGACTGTCTGAAAGAACTCTGTTAATAACTAGGAGCTTGAGAGTGAGTCAGCAGGACAGCGACTGGGTAGAGCACCACAGGATGCATCAGACGTCCTGTAGCCGTACTCAACAAAGACAATGTTCTCACCCTGCCCTTTGCTTCTACGACAAGCACGCAGCCATTCTGCATTAATGCCTTCATCCTTTCCCCTCCTCCCCAGCATTGTTCCTACGCCAGATAGAGCATGCACATCTGTCTTACTCTCTCAGCAACTCTATGTATTATTATTATTATTAACATCATTATTATTGTAATTTCTACTACTAATAATGATGATAATATAAGTTTCAAAAGCTACTTAACTATGCTTTCAAATAATTATAAATAATAACATTAATTAGGCAATCGTAATTGGAGGTGGCAGTGTGGCTGTAGTTAAACATTAGAATACTTTTAAAAGTAAATTCCCCACGAGGATAGTGATAGATGACTAATTTCCAAAATAGTCAAAGATGATGTGCCCATTTTTATTGACAACATCTGTGCCCCACTGCTGATGAGCCACCTTTTTGGACCGCCCAAGTCAATAAACTAAGTGAACTACCCCAAGACAGCAAGGTTATTTTAGGTGGGGACTTTAATCGCCCGTATGACACTACGGTAGATATACTTTCACGGTACCCCTATGAACCCAACTGCTCACATACCCAAATGCGTAATCTATGTGACACCAATGACTTGATTAATGCCTCAAAACTTTATAATCTGACTGGCAGTGACTTCAACTTCTACTCCCACCCCCACAACACCATGACAGAATAGATTACATACTAACTAGTAAGAAAGTAGTTCCCTCTACATCCAACCCTACTATCCTAATATCCAAATTGTCCACTAGGAGTAGTTCTTGGAAAGAAATGCTATTCTAAACAGTAAATCACACGCTCTATCATTCAGTTTTTTCAAACCAACAAAACACCACACCTGCCGATTGAGATGGGATGCGATGGAGGCAATTGTTAGAGGTGAAGTGCTTAGTATCATGGCAACTAGAAACAAAAATATGAACAATAGACTGAACCTCTTGGATATGCAAATTAGAAAGTGAAAGAACTTTATCGAATGATGAAAACATTATGACTAAGATAAAGCCGTTTAAGTACAAATATAATAAATTATTAACTGAAAGGGCTCAGGCTTGGACTAAAAAAACAAAATCCAGACATCTTCTAGAATGTAATAAGGCCAGTAAACTGGCTAAAACACTTAAATACACAAAAAACGTAATGCAGACCCCATCCATCAGACACAAGGAGGACTTACTTTAGGTAAAAAATGTGAATCCTCGGGTAAGATCACAGGGTCAGTTGCAGAAGCATATAGTAGTTATACCAAAGAAGTTAAGGACCCCCTTGAAATGAAAAACTTTAGGCCAATATGATATCACTATTCAATACAAATTATAAAACCTATGCTAAGATACTAGCTTTGAGGCCAGGAAAAGTAGTCCCCTTTCTTATACATTCCTCTGAGATAGGCTTTGTACAGGGGAGACTAGATACGAACAATATTCAAACATTTTGCCATATATTAGAAAAAGCTAAATTGTTATCTTTTCCATCCATGGCCATGGCTCTGGATGCGGAGAAAGCATTTGACCAAGTTCCTAGGTCTTTCCTCAATGCTGTATTACAAAAATCCAACTTAGGCGGCCGCTTCTAATGCATGGCTACGTCCCTCTACCACAAGCCCTCGGCCAGCATCAAACGTAACGGCCAACTGTCAAAGGAATTTCTTTTAGCGTACGGAGCTAGACAAGGCTATCCTCTCTGCCCCTACTGTTCCTGCTCTCAATAGAACCATTACTTTAAGGCATCATGGATGTCCTACTTACTATTAGTGTTAAAACCATTCTAGCAAATTGGAAAAACTATAACAGCATTTCATACCATGGTGGACATGGGTTTGCTTTATGAGAAGTGCTGACAACAGCCTCCACAACAGTACCTTAACCACCAAATCATTCCGCCCACAATGGTCAAAACTAGAACTCTATAAAGAAAACACCATGTCACCATAACCATCCTACTGCACTCAAAACGGATGGCCGAACACTATAAAAAGTGCACATATTTTGGTTGTTTTCATTTTCTATCTTCCATATCTTCTCTACTACCCTGTCTCTCACTTCACTTCCCAAATTTCTTCTTGTAAACATTACATTAGTGTTGTCTCTTGTTTTCCTATAGATGTCATTTGTTATTACAATATGTATTCAATAATCTCTGACATCTAGTGCACTACAGTTACCTTAAAAAATATTGCTTTGTTCCAGACTGTTTTCCTCCTGTACAACTCACTATAATACGGTTACAATGATTTGTACCTAACTCCTCCATTAAAAATATTAGGAAATAAAAAAATGATTTGGTCATCAAAAAAATAGAATGGAAAGTTTTTTTAGCTCTATAATGTACGTACTGCTTTGTCACTTTCAATCAGTATGAATTTATTTCAAAAGGGTGCCTTTGATCTATTGTTGGTGACTGCTCAATTGTTTACATTACATTAATAAAAAAAGATTGACCTGGTAAATTAATGTGAGTAGAATGTGTTCTGTAGTCTGTTCCACGGACAGATGAATGCAGAACAAATTAGATTACATTATTTTGGCACAGTGGATTCGCAGTAGCAGATTTCACAGAGGAGTAAAATAGTTAATGGAAATTAAGTAGAAACCATGGGAAAATGTCTTTTTCAGAAAGCAGCTGTGAGATCGCAAAATTGTCCATGCGCTGATTGTCAGACTTTCCACATTTCTCCTTTTATCTATTACAAAACGATTTATTTCCAAAATAGTTTCTGAAAAATGAATTACTTTTCCAAAGTCACTCCAGAAAGAACATGTAGGCAGGCTTATTCTTAGTGGCACCAATTAAGTTATTTTACAATCTGATTTACTGTCTAAACAATGTATCACACTTCTTGATTTCACTCTTATCTTCCTGCCCAGGCAGCTGACTCTGCATCCAACTGTTAGTGATGAGGAAACTTAATGTGCTTATTTCCTGGAGCAGGACTTGCTAATAAGACCAGGTCAGCCGACAGTAAAGACAGACTATTGCCCTGGGGTCCAGAAACGGCCCGGGAGTCCATGACAGATTGGAAGATGACTTTCTAAGGGAGTTCCAATTAAATTAATTATTTGTCATTTATCTCCTGTAGATCTCCAGATAATCATGCTTAGTTCAGGCGCCTGGACCTACCTTGGACAACCTTGATCTACTACCTGTGAGACCTGTGTGTAGCACTGTATTTTCAATTGTATATATATGGTTCCTTATTCACGATAAAATTTACTGAACAAACATAAGCAGGGCATCCGCGTAGACCACAATATCCTTAGCCACGATCTTTTGGATTTTAAAGGAGAAATGCCAAGCATCTTTCAATTTACAAATGCTGGTATTGGAAGTAATCATACAGCGAGGATTGGGACGGTAACAGTAGATTTTGCAGCAACTGAGAAAGAGGGTTCACTTGGCTTAAAATATAGCTTGGACTGGATGTACAGTGGTACTTCTGAGAGGATGTGGTGCAAAGGTCAGAGCTGGCCCCTTTGAAGCTGACGAACCTGGTTTGAGACTTTGTGCCGCCTCAATATCCTGTGGTTCTGTGCAAATATATTAATCTCCCCGTGCCTAATGCACTATACAAAACTGTAAAAACAAGCATTGGCAATGCCAATAGGCCTCGCATCTGCGAGAGTTAGAGCTATTGGCTTTGTAAATGGCAATGTATTTTACCTATGTGTTTTGGTTTGGAGTGGATGTATGTGGTGTGGAGTGTAATTATGTGGGTTGAATTGGAATTGTTAGTTATGAAATTGTGTGGTATGGAGTGGATTTGTGTAGTGGATAGATAAGAGTGAGAGCTGCACAAAATAGATCGAAAGACAGAGAGGGATAGAAAGTTTGTGCATGAAGTGGTGAATGACAGAGGAGCAGAAAGAGTGCGTGAGAAACAGAGGCAGAAGGGGAGAGCAGGCGACAGCTGTATAAAGAGGAAGCACCTGTGTACGCAGAAGACACCCCAAAAAGAGAAGGAGAGGGACAAAAACCTAGAAAAGGCACAGGAAAGAAACTGTGCTCGAAGTCCTGAAGTCAACCACACGAAAGAGGAGGAAAGCAATCGTGAGAGACTGAGAGAGAGGAGTGAGAGAGATCACAAGAGAGAGGGATTGGTTGCTCGTCTTAAAGAATCCTTATTAACCTCAAAGTAAGGCAGGTGTTCCGAGAGACAATGACCACCCACTAGCTGACGGCGGGGCACTGAGGATGACCACCGGACTTAGAGAGTTAAGACAGATGGGTGAAAATATATAGTAAGGGGTAGAAAAATAAGATTATGAAAGGATAGGATAAGGAAATGCATGGAAGAGAAAAAAGAAGGGACAAGTGAGTAAAAGTCAAAGAAAAAAATAAACAAGGCCTCACACGGGTTGGCGCGTGAGGCATGACATTAGCGTTTGTTGGCGAGTTTTGGCCAGTATTATATTCTAGTGTGAGCAAAGCTGTTGCATTCGGAGCTGTAACACAGCATCTCGACCAAGCTTAGGCAATTCTGCATTCACTACAGCCGTCAGCTGCTGCTGATCACAAATTGGAAGAGCCAGTATGCTTGTCTCTCCCAAGCAGCAACAGAAAGGGGCACTTTCTGAGGAGGGCTGGATTTCATCTGTGATAAAAAGGAAGACCCACGAGAAAGAGTGGACAAGAGGCTGACGCGACAGACAGCAAAGAGAGCATGCACACAAAGCAGCAACTATTAAAAAGAAGAGTAGTAAGCACTATATAAAGACAATTACACACTCTCCTGATACCGTTGGGTCTGGACAGCGCTATAGAAAACTTCTTAACCTCTACCGCGCCAGCGGGTTTTCCCGCTGTGCGCTGAAATTTGAAAATCGCGTGTAACGTGACAAAGCCAGCTCGTCATCCGCGTAGCGCAGGTAACGCCCATGACGAGCTGGCTTTGTCATCAGCGCTGAAGGGGTTAAATAAAAAAATTAAATAAAAAAAATTCATGGTAAATCATCTATGATATTAATTAATTAAAGTCCTTTGACTTTGGTGGCATGTGTAGTCTGACACTAATGTCCTGCCATTAACAAGTCATTAAAGACCTCGAACTGACTATCATACACAGTCTAAGGTAAAATATACTTTTTGTATCAGTCAATAATGTCCTTATATCATTTTGGCATTTGCAATGAAAGGCATGGGTGACCTTCCATATGGCATGCCCTTTACAATGCCAGCCGCAGTCTCTATGGCACAGATGTGCTAATACTATCAGTCTTATGATGCCCTCACACTGCCTAGGACATGGCAGCTACGCTATAGGTTGCCCATTAATTACCACTGACAGTGGCCCCCTCTGGCCCTTGCCTGCCACAGTTCAGTAATACTCATTGAGTAGGGAGTCCAGTTATGGTGACTACACATGGAATGAGGCACCCTGTTCTGGTTGTGATATCTGCAGTTTTGTGTCCAGTTATGGTGAACACACATGAAGAACACAGTCCAGCACTAGGGAGCACACGTAGAGAACAGAGCACAGCTGTGGGGAACATATCTGGATTATGGAGTCTAGTTAAGGTGACCACACATGGAGTAAGGAGCACAGTTGTGGTGCACACACATGGAGTACAAAGATCAGTAATGGATGTCACATCTGCAGTCTAGTGTCCAATTATGGCGAGCACACAGAGTAAGTAGTCCAGTTTTGCGGAGTGGATGTGGAGTATAGAGTCCAGTCCTAAATGTGGCATCCGCAGTCTTGTGCCCATGTCTGGTGAGCACACCTGAAGAAAGGACTAGGGTGATCAGACATCTTGGTTTTCCTGGCAGTTTACTGTGAATATTCGGGTTTCATCTATTAAAAAGCACACTTCCACCGGGAGTTTTTGGAGCTGTAACAGGTGGTACAGGTGTGGCTTAGGGTACACCCCCCCCACACTAAATCTCTGAGGTGAAACAACTTTAACAAGTGTCTGGAAACCCGACAGTCCCTCCGTTGTGGTGGTCGTGACTGAACCTGTTAGAATGTTCAGCTGCGTAGATAGTTTGCGAACGTCTCTGTGGGACCAGTCTGTGTATAAAGAAATGCTGAAATAAAGCAGCGCTGGCTTTAAAATCCATTTACCTTTCAGCTCCCGATCCCTTATCTCATTCTCTTCCTGGACAGACAGCATCCCTTGAAGCATGCTGTAGATTGCTTTTGATAAGACCTGTAGTATGAAATGGCAGCCATAAACAGGAAAGGACGTGTGCATGCCACAGGGCAAGGCTCAGATAAAGTGGCAGGGCAGACAGAAGGACAATGCAGATCTGCAAGGCACAGGTCCTCAATACACAAGTCAGTATGGGTGGCCCCTTCATTCACAGCCCTCATAGAAAAATACAAGGCAACCCTTGTTGTTGCCTTAATATATGTAACAAGCACTGTAAATGCAATAGGTCTCACATTTGTTTGAGTTAGAGCTATTGGCATTGAAAATGGTAATGTCTTTTGCATGTTTGAGTGTATGTATTTGGTGTGTCGTGGAGTTATGTGGATTTGTGTGGAGTGGATTTGTGTAGTAGAATTATATGTTGTGATTTGGATATATGTGGTGCCCGAATGGACACTGATTACCTAAAAGGATGGCAGCAATGATAGTGGGTGAATGAATAGCTCTAGAAACAAATGCCAGATGAGAAAGCTAGTAGAAACTGGCCACAGCAGAAAGTGACAACGCAAGAGCAAACAGTATAATATACATAGATATCTCTTTAGAAAAAAACGCATTGTGTTGCCAGACGAATGCAAGCGAATAGAGAGATACCATTCAACGCGTGCAGTTCTGTAAGTGGCTAGGCCACACAATTAAGGGGATTAGTTAAGGTGCACATTTTAAGTTATCAGAGAGTGATGTACCTTAAAATTGAAAAGAGTTTTTGTAGAAGAGAGAAACAACTAACCAAACGAAGATATAAGGTGAGGGGCATCGGGTTAACATGCTATTAAAGATGACAAAGCAGATGTCTATCCTCCCTTGTTAATCTAAAAGACAAAATAAGTGAAGTAAGTGACACACCAATCAATGTGTGGTGTTGTGGGCTGGCTTATCCTTACCATCGTGTGAAACAGTGTCCAACAGTACCATCAGATGCCAAATTACTTTGATAAGAGAGAGTGGGAAACAGATTATTGAGATTCAAGCGAAGGGTACTTTGTTTGTTTGCTGATGACAATGAATGGGCAAATACATGCATGAAGTGACTGCAACTAAGTGATCCTTCTCTAGACTCTGAGAATTAATATTTAATGCTCAGATTCAATGAGGTGGTTTGAACCAAAACAAAGATTTTAAAGACACCACAACGAACTATCGACAAGGTGAAGGGACTGGTGCAGTTCTGCCCAGCACATGCCCTGCGTATTCCTGTACCAACACAGCAGTCACAAACAGCACTAAGCCTCCTCCTCTACTGCACTTGGGCGGTGGTGTCCCTCCAGCCAGCCCCTTCTCAACTGCTGATGTGCCCAATTCGGAAATTGTCCAGAAGAATGTGCCGAATTATGCCTTGTCATTAGTTTCTCACATGGCATAATCCCGAAAAAGCTCACCATACGCCTAAAGGGTTTCAAGTGGCTGAATCTCACTGCTCTTGAAGCCTGACAGTGGAGCTCATGTTGTTACAGCCGCGTGCGGCGCTACTGATAAAAATGCGCATTAATAGCATTTAAAAAAACTAAAAACAAACGAAAACAGTGTTATATAATTCTCGTGCAAGTGCAAATTTAAAAACAAATCGATACTAGCACAACAAAAACATGTTGGGTGTGGGAGATCCAATAATAACAAGCATTTGCAATGCAATAGGTCTCGCATTAGGAAAGTTTGAGCTATTGGTATTGTAAATGACACATTTTTTATTTATGTTTTGTTTTTGAAACTAGCGAAATTAATAGCTTTGTCATTTACAATGCCAATAGTTATAACTTTCGCAAATGTGGCACCTATAGCATTTGTAATGCAATATGTGTTGTATTTATGTGACTTCCATGTATTGATATTACAAATAACAATGGCTTTTAATTTTTTTTAATAATTAATACTTAAATAAAAGCTATTGTAATTCGTAATGGCAGCAGCTTAAACGTTTGTAAATAACTTTTGTGAAGATTATGTTCAGTGTATTTTATTGTGATGAAAATCCAAGAACAGAAGTGAAATATTGACATCTTTTTGTTACATTTGTAATAAAGTTTGAAGCATTGAGAGAACATATTTGAACCAGGTGTTGTTAAATGGTTGCACAGATTGATGCTGTGGTGGCGCTGAGTGATGTTGTGATGGTGAACTAGTGATGCTGTGGCATTCAGTGATGCGGTGGTAGCGCATAGTGATGTTGTGGTGCCCCTGAGTGATGCTGTGGTGGTGCTGAGTGATGCTGTATGCTATGCTATGTTTTGTTTTGCTATCCTATGTTTTGTTTTGTTATGCTATACTATGTTTTGCTATCCTATGTTTTGTTTTGTTATGCTATACTATGCTTTGCTATCCTATGCTTTGATTTGTTTTGCTATGCTATGCTGTGTTTTGTTATGCTATGCTATGTTTTGTTATGCTATGCTATGTGTTGCTATGCTATGCTTTGTTATACTATGCTATGTTTTGTTATGCTATGTTTTGCTATGCTATGCTTTGTTATGCTATGCTATGTTTTGTTATGCTATGCTATGTTTTGTTGTGTTTTATTATGCTATGGTTTGTCTTTCTGTGCTATGTTTTGTTGTGTTTGGTATGCTATCTTTTGCTATGCTATTATATGTTTTGTTTTGCTATGCTATGTTTTGTTGTGTTTTGTTAAGCTATGCTATGTTTTGTTGTGTTTTGCTATGTTTTGTTATGCTATGTGTTGTGTTTTGTTATGCTATGTTTTGTTATGTTATGCAATGTTTTGTTATGCTATGCTATGTTTTGTTTTGCTATCCTATGCTTTGTTTTATTATGCTATGCTATGTTGTGTTGTGTTTTGTTATGCTAAACTGTGTTTTGCTATGTTTTGCTATGCTATGCTTTGTTTGGTTATGTTATGCTATGTTTTGTTATGTTATGCTATGTTTTGTTCTGCTATGTTTTGTTGTGTTTTGTTATGCTATGCTATGTTTTGTTATACTATGCTATGTTTTGTTTTGTTATGTTATGCTATGATTTGTTTTGTTATGCTATGCTATGTTTTGTTGTGTTTTGTTATGCTATGCTATGCTTTGTTGTGTTTTGCTATGTTTTGTTTTGTTATGCTATGTTTTGTTTTGCTATCCTATGTTTTGTTTTGTTATGCTATGCTATGTTTTGATATTCTATGCTTATTTTTGTTATGCTATGCTATGCTGTGTTTTGTTATGCTATGCTGTGTTTTGTTATGCTATGCTGGTTAGGGTGTGTGAGGGTGAGTGAGGGTGAAGTGGGTGTGAGGGTGAGGGTGTGTGAGGGTGAGGGTGTGAGGGTGAGTGAGGGTGTGTGAGGGTGAGGGTGTGTGAGGGTGAGGGGGTGTGAGGGTGGGTGAGGGTGTGTGAGGGTTAGAGGGTATGTGAGGGTGTGTGAGGGTGAGGGTGTGTGAGGGTGAGGGTGAAAGGGGGTGAGGGGGTGTGAGGGTGAGGGTGTGAGGGTGAGTGAGGTTGTGTGAGGGTGTGTGACGGTGAGGGTGTGTGAGGATGTGTAAGGGTGAGGGGGTGTGAGGGTGAGTGAGGGTGAAGTGGGTGTGAGGGTGAGGGGGTGTGAGGGTGAGGGTGTGAGGGTGAGTGAGGGTGTGTGAGGGTGAGGGTGTGTGAGGGTGAGGGGGTGTGAGGGTGAGGGTGGGTGAGGGTGTGTGAGGGTTAGAGGGTATGTGAGGGTGTGTGAGGGTGAGGGTGTGTGAGGGTGAGGGTGAAAGGGGGTGAGGGGGTGTGAGGGTGAGTGAGGTTGTGTGAGGGTGTGTGACGGTGAGGGTGTGTGAGGATGTGTAAGGGTGAGGGTGTGTGAGGGGGTGTGAGGGGGTGTGAGGGGGAGGGTGTGGGGTTGTGAGGGTGAGGGTGTGGGGGTGTGAGGGTGAGGGGGTGTGAGGGTGAGGGAGGGTGAGGGTGAGGGTGTGTGACGGTGAGGGAGGGTGAGGGTGACGGGGTGAGGGTGACAGGGTGCGGGTGTGTGAGGGTGAGGGTGTGAGGGTGAGGGAGTGTGAGGGTGATGGGGTGTGAGTGGTACAGTGAGGGCGGTAGAGTGAGGGCGATAGAGTGGTAGAGTGTGAGTGGTAGAGTGAGGGCGGTAGAGTGGTAGAGTGAGGGCGGTATCGTGATAGAGTGAGGGCGGTAAAGTGGTAGAGTGAGGGCAGAAGAGCGGTAGAGTGAGGGCGGTAGAGTGGTAGAGTGAGGGCGGTAGAGTGAGGGCGGTAGAGTGAGGGCAGTAGGGCGGTAGAGTGAGGGCGGTATAGTGGTAAAGTGAGGGCGGTAGAGTGAGGGCGGTAGAGTGGTAGAGTGAGGGCGGTAGAGCGGTAGAGTGAGGGCGGTAGCGTGAGGGCGGTAGAGTGATAGAGTGAGGGCGGTAGAGTGGTAGAGTGAGGTCGGTAGAGCGGTAGAGTGAGGGCGGTAGAGCGGTAGAGCGAGGGAGGCAGAGTGAGGGCAGTAGAGTGGTAGAGTGAGGGCGGTAGTGTGGTAGAGTGAGGGCGGTAGAGTGGTAGAGAGAGGGCGGTAGAGTGGTAGAGAGAGGTTTTTTAAATAGTAAAACGTTATTTGGGCTAATAATACCTATAGACCCTTAACTCATGACATTATCGCCTTGGGTAAAGAGTGCACTCTGAATTCTGAATATACTCGCCTATTGTCACTTGTCCTATCGGGGCACAGCGCGTGCAGTTCTGGGTGATAGGGAAGGTGCTGCGTAAGGCAGTACTGGGCATGTTCAACATCCACAGAAACACCATGTCCGAACTCAAACATCTGCCAGGGGTGACGTCATGAGAGCAGGGGGCGAGAATAGATTGCATCCCTGCAGGCTGGGTTAGTTACCTCCCAGGGTTGTGCGCGAGGGTGACATCTGTTCCCTGCCCCCCACTCGGCCATCCTGAAATCCCCGCCCCACTGCTGCCACAGTTTATTTGGAAAGAGTATGTTTATTTAGCGAGGTGATGTTGTGTGTTTGTGTGTGTGTATGTGTATAACACGAGGGTGGCGTGGGATGTGATGTAGAAGAGGGGCATTGACAGATGGAAGAGGGTGGAGGGTGGAGAACAACAAAGATAAAAGAAAGAGGCTGTGGGGGCAGATACGAAGCGAAAAAGAAAGAAAGACAGAAGGGGTCACAGAGGAGGTATACTGAGGGAAAGAAAGAAAGAAAGAAAGAAAGAAAACTGTGAAAACTGAGTGAAAGGAAAGAATAGGTAAGGCAGGACTAAGACAACTGAGAAAGGGAGCATGGGGACAAAACAACAGTGAGTTACAATGGAGAACTAAGGAGAGAGGGAGAGAGCGAGAGAGGGAACACTGGTGATGGAAACTGAGGGAAACAAAGAAACAGGTAGAGAGAATGGAGAAGTTAGGGACAAAAGGGAATATAACCTGATGATGGAGGAAGAATATGCAATAGAGAATGGACAGGCAAAGGAGAAGGGGGACATGAGCTAGGGGGGGCATAACTGAGGGAGAGGAAAGATATGAAAACGGAAATAAACAAAAGAGCGCAAGAAAAATAAGCTCTCAACATTGCGTGGCGCGGCAGCTGCTTCTTTTGAAGTCTGATGGGGGGCGGTGGAGCGGCTTCCTTTGAAGTCTGATGCAGAGGCTCAGACAAATGGTGTGGGATGTGGCTGGCAATGGTGTGGGTGTATGATGTGCACGTGCCTGGCTCACATGCTGAAATGTACGCGATCCGCAGCTAGGTAGACTTTTCGGACCGCTTACTATAATCTCGCTTATCCATCCCTACGGGATAGAATAGGCGAGACCTAAAAATGGGTGCCTGCTAATAAATTAAGCGTGGTGCCTGTGTTAAAGTTAAAGTGCGGCACCCGGGGGCGGGAAGGGGATGAGGGCCTTTAAGCTGCGGGTGCCATTGTTGACTGTGTGCACCAGTGTACAATAAGAGAAAGACGGGAGGGCACCATGTTAACGATAAAGCACGGTGTACCGCCTGATGGGAAAAAAAAGTTTTTCGTGGTGGCGGGGTTAGTTAAAAAAAAAAGGCGTTCCTGAAGAGCACGTCCTGACATCCAAGCCTTTAATGAAAATAGTGCTTCTAGGCTGTAATTAAATATGTAACAAGGGGTGTCCTCATGGTAGGTGACAAGAAGAGAAGGGGGTACTAAGGAGGGACGACTACGGCTATTGACCAATGAAAAGCCACCATTTACAAAAGACAGTGACAGGACCAATTAAAAAGATGGGCAAAATGTGCTCGGGATTCATGCCATATCCTGAATACAGCATGTCGTGAAGAGATAGTGCAAGCGCTGCCTAGATCAGACCTAATAAAAACCAGGAGAAGTGGGCACTGGGAAATGCACTCTCACGCACAAGGGTCATACACACAAAGGGAAGCAGAGACACAGGCGCAATTTTACAGGGAAACATACACACTGACACACAGAGAGACACAGTGATGCAGAGAAGCATGTACACACGCAAAAACACACTGATTAAGGGGAGTACATTCGCACACATGGGTTCAGGAAGAACATACACAGAGGATAGAAGCCCACACACACATTGGTACACAGAGGAATGCGCACATACACAGTAATACAAGTAAGCATTCACATGCACAGTTTACAGAAAAGTGCAAACACGCAAACATAGACCCACTGATAAATGGAGGCACAAAAACATGCACCAATATGGCTAGGTACACACACATAGATACAGGGAAGCACAATCAATAATACAATTTCACTTATGTATACAAAGAAGCACACAAAAACAGAAACGTACTAACTAGATGTCATTGAAGCACACATAAAAACGCATATGTAAATGGACATGGCCAGAGCCAGAAGCAAACACTAGTACACATGTATAAAGAGACACCGTCTGCACCATGATTTCACTCACCTACCCATTCGCACACTCCCTCATCCCCTTTCTCTCTCCCTCCCTCACACACACACATGCAAGCGAGTGTTCTCGTACCTGCCACTGTACAGCGCATCATAAACATTACTGTGATATGAAAAACACAGACCAGTTAATTACAAATATGAAAAGTAGACCTCCGTTCATCAAGTTTCAAAATGATGTATGGCCCTCAAAAATTACTGGGCTCTAATAGACTTTTTATGTCTAATTTGCTTATACAAAAACATTTGTTTTCTTTATCCATAACACAATTATTGTTACAAAATGTTTAACAAAAACACTTTTCCATTGTATTATGAGAATATATTGTGAGTTAAAAGGGAAACCATGAAGTTGCGGTAAAAGGATGCATTCTCGTAATTTAAAACAGTTGGCGGAAAAGTTAAAAAAATGTATAGTGAGGATAACATAACATGTCCATCTGTAAAGCGCATGTTCAGCCCTTGGGGCATCTAGGTGCTGAACAGAAGTAATTTATTGTATCCCAACTGAACTGTTCTCATTTCATTTTATTGATCTATTATGATGAAAAGTTGAGTTGACCCGTCAGGATTTGAGCCTACGGTCAGTAGGATAAAAAAAGCACTGTGGCGTGGGCCCCACTGAGAAACTAAATGCGGCTGAAATAATAATAATAAAAAAGTAATTAAGAATGGACATTATTTAGGGAGGAAGAAGTCAACCACCAATCCCACTCCTTGTCCCCTACAATCCTCCATAATACAAACCCCATGATTTAATACATGAGTAGTTTCTAGGCGCTTCCTATTAACAGCTCCTGTCTATCAGAGCTTGAAATGTCCTGACCCATCTGTGTCGTATTTTTTATGTGCTTAGATTACATGATTCAGGTGTAAGGTTTAATCCCACAAAAGCATTTAATTTAAAAAAGTCTGTTTACACTCGCATATATACAAGGAAAATAAATGATGCAGGAGGAGTTGGGATGGGCAAGCAGCGACCTGGGAGAGGTGGTGGGGAAAGTCAGACTTGAACAGGAAACACAGTGGGCAACAGGTGGGAGGTGGGAGGGGGGCGGCACTGCGAGCCGAGACAAAAGAAAAAGTAGTGCGCCGAAATTAACTAAACGGGCCAGAAGTGAATGGTTGTGTGTAACAGAGTCAGTCTCCAGGGTGGGACCACAACAGCTAAAAGACTGGACAAATGTAAAGCATTTACCAATAAAACAAGAGGAATTTTGAAAGGCAGACTAAAGAACGAATGAAATTGATAGGTGTGTGATGGGCGTTGTTAAAGCCCACAGAAGTAGATACAGCATGTCGAGAGACAGCGCATGCGCGCTGCCTAGGCTCAGCCTACAAATGATGAGAGTTAATCTCCTTGTGTTTTGGACGTGCATGCCGTCAAATCCTGCCCGGTACATATAAGGAGCATCGCAGTTACTTAATGGCAGTGTAGCAAGATCTTGACCTATAAGGCTCCCTGTTTTCCATTTTTACAGCTAAATACAGACAGAAATCATTCATTTTCTTGTCTGTGTATTTTTAAATGTGGATAAAAACTGAAATTGGGTTGCTTTTGAGTAATTCTACCTACTGTCTGCCAAGACTGCCAGGCTAATAGACTTCTGGATTAATGGATAAGGGGGTTAAAAAAGAAATGATTTTTAGTAAAGAGGTTTTAACAGCAGTAGATAGGCACAAGGTTGATACTGATATTTGCATATTTTCATATAAGTGCACTGATTTATCTTTTGCGGGTGTTCATAGCACTGAAACCTGGCAGACATTCAAGCATGAGTGCATGTTTATCGGTTACATAAATGTGGAAAATACTAATTTCAGCTTAATGTTTCCACAAAACCCAAAATAAATATGGATAAATAGAAATAAAATTAGCACAAAATAAATATGGATAAATACAGACAGAAATGGCAACAAAATAAATATCATAAAACCGGGAGCCCTAATTATGATTTAGGGACTGATAGACATATTCAGAAGGCTGGAAATTACTTTTATGTGGAACAGAATCCAGTTGCTAGTATTTTGGGTGCAGACAAATCCTCTGACCCTGTTAAAAAGTGGAAAGGGCCTATTTCCTCTTCAACCACACACTAGGATGGGGCATAAACCTTTATCTACAGACTGCTGCTAATACATGTTTTATTAGTAAGACCATAAACAATGCAGTTTTCATAAATGGCCTTTTATCGCATTTTTCATTATTTTAAAGAGTTGAAATTATTGTAATGAATTGTATTTTTCCTCTCTGTGAATGGGGGTTGATTTTAAATAAAAAAAAAAAATAAGTGACAGCTGCTCAATTTCATCGATGTATTTATATGTTAAATTTAGGCATGGTCACTCGCATTGGTCACCACTTACATAACCACTTGGTCAGGACCCTCTTCACCCCATCTATCTCAGAAACTGGGATGGAGGCATTTCCTTAGAAGCAATATATTCAAGATTTTGTTGTTTTTATTACACATTATTCTATTTCTAAATATAATTTAGCTCTTTGAGCTGCAAGGTACACTTGTCTGCTCACCTTTGTAAATTATACAACAGTCTTTCCAGTAGTAAATGATATGCCTTGTGTGAGAACGTGCCTCTTGTGTGATCACTTCCATTTTCTGTGGATTGATGGTGCTGGTTCCTATACTCTGAGTCTATGTGATCCAACCACTAAAAATATGTTGAACTGGCTAACAGCTAATTTGCATTTGTAACTTTCCTATTAGTCCATAATATACGAGTCCAAAACACATCTATGGCATTGAAAGTTAAATGTCACCTATGGACTACAGCACTACTGTTCCATCAACTAATTTGACCAGGAAACCAATACTTTAGGCCTGCCAAAGCAGCTTGGCAGTTATAGCTTATAACTGAAAATTGACTTTCAGAATAATCTCTTTTTGACAGGAGAAAACCTTCCTTTTAAACAATAATAAGTTGTCCCTATGTAGACCTTTTAGCCCACAAGACAGTTTGCATGGTATGTGAAAGTAGACCATGTAGACATTTAAAGTAATTATGTCCTTGACTGACACCTAAAAGCTGTTTGTTCCCTAGAGAAGCCCAGGGATGCACTATTACATTTCATAATCCATAATATGGTTATGAAACTGCTAGAAATGTCATTCTGAGACTCTTTGTAATATTTATTAAAAGCCAAATTCACTGGTGAAGTTGGACTTTTGAAGGAAAAGGAACTTTTTGAATGTTAGCTTTTCCCTGCAGAAAGCTTCTAGGAGCACATTTTCATTAGCCTCCAGCTGCACCCCCCTGAGTGTTCAAGCCCTAAATGAGGAGTAAACACTGGTCCCAGAGCAGAGAAAAAGTCCTTGGTATGAGAAGTTTTTTCTGTTCCTCTGACAGGATGACCATTTGGGTAGTGTCCAGAAACTTACTTAACTTCACAAGGGCCTCCTCTTTTACAGGCAGGTGTCAGATGACACAGGCACAGGCACCTTCTGTGTTGCCCAGTCAGGCAGACCCCCAATGCCAGTGGGGAGGAAGCTGTCCCAGAATTGGCTTGAAGTGATCACAGAGGAGGAGTTGATCATTAACCCTGGTCACACCTCTGGGGCGAGCACACAGGCTCTGTTCGAGGGGAGAAGAGTTTCACCATATAGGATTTAGGCAGTGAGAGGCACTGTAGGATTGGTTTCAGTAGGTTACACACGAACTGCTGAAAAATTGGGCAAGGTTAGCCCTGGAAACAATTTTTCAATTGGTTAGGGAAGGACAAAGAGTCATCTCCATCCACAAGCTAGTGCAAGGCATATATGAGGAATACTATCGCTCTCCTCAGAACACTCTGGAATTGTGGAAATAAAGAAGAAGGACTGCACCTGTGAGGAGGACATAAGGGGCTGGAGATGCACACACTTGTACCCAGTACAAAAACTTAGAGCCTGATTACGACTTTGGAGATGTGGGAGCGGTCCGCCACAGTAGTGCCCCGCTCCGACACCGCTGAAGTTGACTACCGCCCACCAGATTACGAGTCATTTCATGGTTTGGCAGGCAGGTGGTGCAGGGGTCCTGCGGCAGTGCAGTTCAAAGGCTCATATTTGAGCCTTTGAACTACAGCGCTGAAGGAGTGCCAAAGCAAGTTCCTGCATGGCATGGACTTGTGCAGGAATTGGTGTGCATGCACCCAGGGTAGCACAACATGTGCCCCCCAGAAAGCACCCCCATGCACAGGGGCACGTGGAGGCCCTGTAGGACCCCTTTACTTTCCTGACTGTCACACTTTTCATGGCAGGGTCACCGCCATGAAAAGTGTGGTTGTTAAGAAGTCATATATCTTTAGCGGTGCCGCAGCAGCACCACTAGCATATTATTACCCCAGAGCGCCGTGCGGCAGCCGAGGGTTTGTGGATCCCTGGCAGTTGTGTGCGGCCCGACCGCCAAAGTTGTGATATGATGGTCGGACTCTGGGGGCTGCGATAGCCGCCCTGCCACCACGGTTTTGTCGGATTTCGTAATTACACCCTTAGACTCCAGGTGTCAGTTGGCTGACTTCCTGTGTAAACTACAGGGCAACAACAAGCTGCAAGAGGCCTTTTCCCTTAAAGCTCAGCTGACCAGTACCAATTGGACATGACCTGGACCCTGCTGGTGTCTCCTGCTGGAGTGATTCTTGATCTCCAAGCGCTGTTCCTGAGGTCTGAGACCATTGACTATGACAAAGTGTACCCTTCCTACCATCTGTGAAAGACCTAGGACTTAGAAAGGTTTTGGACTACATTACCTCTGAAGGACCAGGACAAATCTGCCAAGCTGATCCACCTGAGGTGGGTTGATGCTGGGTTGAAGAAACAGGTTTCCCCTACTCAGAGCTGCTCCACGGCAGCAAATGTGCTTCAGTGGGACCTCCCCGAGAAGGAATCTTGCCTCATGGAGCCCTCGTCAGGTACAACTGCAGCCTTGCCCCTCTGGAGGTTTTCCAAGCTCTAAAGGTAGAATTTTTAACTGGTCAAAGGAGCCAAAAATATTCCACTATCAATGGAACTTTCCTGGGAATTAACTTTGAATTCCTCCCACTCAGAAGGCAAAAGCAACAGCTTCGCCTGGGCATTGTCCAAAGCCTATCTGACATCATGGGCCCCCCTTCAGATACATCCTTGCCCCACTGAAGGATTTTGACTTACAAAAAAAGGGAAACTCTGACTAACTCAGCCCATACAGATTACCCTAGCTGTGAAATCTTCTTATAGAGCTTGGATCCACTTGACCATTCATCTGGCAAATCTGATATGGCACAGTATCTGCTAGAGGAATGGCTAGCCCCTGTCGAAAGCTTTCCCTGAATCTAACAGGGTGATCACGGCCAAGCAACCCTGAATTGAGGCAACACATATGGACATCTAGGTTGGTTTGCATTGTGGTGTCCCTTTTCAACAGGGGAAAGAACGATTGCTAAGTCTGCTTTTGAAAAGAACACGTTTGATAACTGAATGATAAGTAGGTGAATGAATGGGTAAGCAAGAAATAAGCCCTGGTCCCATCGCCCCCTTTTTTTCTCTTCCCCTCTTCTTTCTTTTCCTGCTTTCCCTTTTTTTCCATCCCCCTTTCTTGCCCTCCTTTTTCTTTTTTCTCCTTTTTCACTTCTCTGTACCACAACCCTCTTTACCCCTTGCTCTGTGAATTTCTTTTTCCTTCATTTTCTATCCTTACCTTTTTTAAAAGAGTCATACAATGCCATTTAATGGCTATTAATGGCTATTTGAGAGTAGTTGAGACATATCATTCTGCGAAGTCATATCTCACTATTCTAATGTCAATTCTGTAGGATCCTATTGAATACCCACACTATAGCTGAAAGTTGTGAAGAAACAGAGTTTATTCTGAGATAGTTTGCTGATGCAGCAAGTAGTCCTAACTTATTTCTACATTGGTCCTAAAATTTAAACACGATCGAGTCATATTAGATATTAAATGATGTTATCATAAGCATACATACTGCTGCATCATGCGTCATACACATGTATCATAGAACCTTCTAGTCATGTACATCTACCCTGGTCTGGCTCTTTGAGTCTAGTAGGGAACTAGACTTTTCTTCAGAGAATCAACAGTAGGTGCATGATTGATATATATGATTTTGAGACACTCAGGTTGTTGGAGAAAAACCTGAACCCCGAGTGACTGAAATTTTGGTATGCATTGTTGTAACTCCCATCGATGCGTGGTTGTACAATGACAGAACTCTGACTGAACAAAGAACGTGTGAGTACCGGGTTTTGCCGGGCCATTAGGCCTAGCAGCTTGAAACACTAAATGCCCGAAGATAAAGTTCCCTCTATTTATATAAGGATTGCCCTGGGTTGGGGATTTTTGCAGGTTTCTTTGGCTGAAAATGATGAGCCCACTGTATCTGGCAGTCCATATACCACTATTTTAGCTCTGAAACGCATTCTGAAACAGATAAAGAATAAAGCCATATGGGTCCTTCCACTCTGAGCCATCCGCTATACCCAAGACGCTCATGTTATTCCTTCTTATTGTGTATCCATATGTTCAGTGTTGTCCATAATGCCTTGAGAATGCTATGGGAATTCTGCCTTTAATGGTTGAAGTATTTTTCTCCAGCTGCTGTGTGCACGCTTCAACCTCTAGTACGCGAGTCCCACCAATGTAGATTTATTCCAACATCTTCCATACTGTGACCTATCTTTTTAAATTAGCTACACAAAGAGCAGCTGTAACGTTCTTATACTCCTCTCGATGGCTGCAGAGCAAATTATAAACAATTGTTAGGGCTCATCTGAGTATGAGGATCTGCTAACTAGTGGCGGCTTATTGTTAAACATCCTTAAATACTGCACAGTATTCTGCAGCTTTGTCGATTTGGGTGTTACACTATATGAGCTAGGCAAAGATGATGTGTAGTAGTATCCCACACTAATGCTGCTTCGCCATCACATTCACTATCATCCTCACAATGATGACCATGATGATGATTCCAATATTTTCTTTTCAGAAATCTGTCCAAATGAAGCAAACTTTGGTTAGACGGTTCTGATATTTCTGCCAGAACATAAGCAAATATGAGTGAATGATAATTTTTCTGTGGCATCACCTATCCTTGCCGCCTTGATTATCTTTGCCTCTATTTACAAAACAGCGCTAGAGCTTCAATGCATAAGCCTGCCCCGTCTCTATCTTCTTTGAAATGATTTAAGAGTGACTTTATTTGAAGGACAATTGTCTTCCTAAAATATAGATCAAATTTCACAGGTAGTTTCCCCCAGTGTGGATATCATTCATTTTCTGTAGCTGACAATGTATAAATATTTTCAGCTGTTGTTCCTTGCCCGTTTAGTCATAAATTTAGAACCAGGTTAAACTGGACAGTCAAATGAAAATATTTTACTTACATGTCAGATAATATTAAACCTAATAAATTATTTGGAAAATGGAGGCAGCTGTTTGTTTCTCTTTTCATCTTCATTGAGCGATTTTTAATTGCAGCAATATTATTTTGACCTATTGATGTCTTTAATTAGTAATCAAGAGAGTTTACAGATTGTTTTTCCAGCCATATACACTTACACTGCCTTTCTATTAAAATATTTTTTCAGAGAATTCTTTCCCTCTCCTGTCTTCAAGAATCACACCTTTTTAGTTGTAAGAGTGCTTTTCTGCTTTACAATGCCCTCCTGTGCTGTATGTATGCTGGTTGTGCATTTAGTTGTTCCTTTTTTGACAGCATCTACTTTAGAGCTGAAACCTCTATTAATGGGATTTTGTGAGGGCGTGTTCTATATTTAAATATGTCATAAAGTTTTCAAGTTATGGCATCAATTTTCTCTGCTTAAAAAAGGAGCGGATCAAGGTTAATTGATTGCAGGCAGTAATTCATATTTCAAACACGGGCATACAATCTATGTAACGCAAAGAACAAAACAGAGCCACCTACATTCAACAATGTACATGAACCGAATATTTAAAATACTCCTCCGATAATACAAATTAATTCGAAGAACAATAACGCAGGCAAGCATACATCTGGATGTTCTACTAATAGTTAGTAATAATGCGAATGCCTTGAATGTCGTGCATATGCATTTGGTTCAACTACTCTAGGGAAACTAAACAACTTCAATCTGTATTAACTAATTCGTTAGGCACATTCAAGGGTAATAAAGCTACTACATGGCTATGTACCTGATTATATGAATGTCTTCACTATTGCTAAATCCCTCTTCTCTTTGTAAGATAAAGTAAACTTTTTTCTCTTTGAAAAAGTAGCCCATCTATTCTTCCAGACAGAGCCCCACAACAAAATGAAACATTCTGCTGCAGAATCACTAAATGTGTTCCTACCTGTCCAGCCTCTGGCCTGCATGTTCTCTGTGTGATGCCTTTTTAATGATCAATGTTTTGTCAAAGGCATTCATATGGTTTGGGCTCTTGTTTTAAGTCCCTCTGACTGAATTTTTTTAAATACACGGTGTCTTGTAAGCACAAAATTCATAGATCATCATCCCTTTATTTCCTCCTGTATGTCCTGTGGAGTTAATTTGCATTGTTATGCTCCTTTCCATTTATAGGTCATTCCCAAAGCAACTGATCTGAAAGACTCGGTCAGCACTTTTGGCCATTTGTTTGGGGTCAGTATAACCTGTAGGCAACTACTAATTAATGAGTTAGTTAATCGTTTAATCGGGTGAGATTAACATCTCCATTCTTCATTAAAGTTAGCATAAACTAATCTCCTTTTCCTGCCAAGATTTGGACCACATTAACTTCAACTAGCATAAAGCTTCATGCAAAACCGTCGAAAGATAACCTACTTTGGAGTTTCACCTCTCATAAACAAATTATAGCTTACTTGTATAATTAAATATAGATTGTCCTTTGCTAAGAAAATCTAAGTCATTGCGAAGTTTATAACTTGCATATGCAGAGCAGTACAACATGCTAGTCTGTCTCTGAAGTTAACATTCCTTTGTTGCCTCTTTACAGAATACGTATTTTTAATAGAAACTGCTTCCAGTCTGATAGGAACAACATTTGCATTGCAGTGTTCAATTCCAAACTGCTTAGTCCACATGCAATACTAATGGATGTACTGTGTCTGCTCATATGAAAATGTGTGGAGGAGTTGGTATAATAACCATTTGTTTTAGTGCACGCTGTTGTACATTTAAAGAACAGTCAGTGGTCCTACAACTGACAGTTCCAGTGACAAGTTTTCAGTAAAAACTAGGTACAGGAGAAATGTTTGTTTAGCCAGTGTAATGTCACAAAATGATCCAACTTTTTCATTGCATTTGTTACGCAAAATCACTGAAATTGCGCAACTATGCCATATGGTGCAACTGCAGGATCACAGGAACAATGCCAATGACTAGAGCGCAAGCAACCGCTGTTCGCAGAACTTGTGTTTTTTGCACTATTTTATTTGCAGGAAATATGTCCTTGCATCCAAAATGGAAGGTGAGACGCGTTTCATGCTAAAATATCACACTAAATGTAGGTTTTGAATTTTACATAATTTTGTAGGAATATTTCATGATTACACAAAAACAGATTTTGCTAATTTATCACACCCCTAGTAAAATATATAGCCACGGTCTTAAGGTTGTGATTGACTCTAAACTTTCAAAATATTCTTTTATTTCTTAACTTATATCTCAGCAAATGTACCCACGTTTTAATTTTTAATGTAGATGAATTTAGTATAAATAACAATGAATGCTGTTCTTTGAATAGTTGGCTGAGGGCAAAAATCTTTGGCAGTGAATGAGGCAGAGAGCTGGTCTCCATCACTCCGGCTCTTGGCAGTACAAATACTATTCCATGGGTTTCTGCATTTTTAGCAATTACAGTGTCTCCTCAATGTGTTTATTCATTACATGAATTGGCCTTTCAGTGTTATTTTCACAGAAGAGTATTTTTAATGCTTTGACAGATTCATCACATGGCAGTCAAAGTATGGGCAGTCATCTTGGAGACACTCAACTAGCACTGCTGCTAAAGGCTAAATCTTAAGTACTGAAAAGAGAATAAATTGGGCACTGTCTACTTAGATTAGGGTGACCACCTCACTCCAGGGTATTACGGACACAGTTTCCAGTCCTGGATTTTGTGTGATAGCCTAAGGCATTCTGGTATTCTGTCATTGTAGTATTTCAACTAATTAAACCAACATCTCCGTCTACAGATGGTGTCTGTAATAGCCCGGAGTGTGGATGACACCCTTATTTAGATACACTCATCACATGCACTCAATCTGTAAATGTTTATCACTGTAAAATTAGGTCCCTATTATTACTATTTCAGCTTATGACACAGCAGGACACAATAGTGCCCATTTATAGTTTTTTTCAAATTTGACGGTAGCTTTAAAAAATATATAAACATTTTGAAAAACACATCTCATCTTGTCCTTTGTTCATAAAAATACTGACACTCCTTTTTATATTTTTTATTTTATTTTACAGCAACAGAGGAATGACGGGCGAGTTGTTTTAAACTCAGGAATTATCACGCCTCAGTAGAAATAATAGTCTGACAGCTCTGGGAAAAGCAATCTAACCAATAAAATGTTATTTTAGCTGAAATGTCTCTGTGATTGTCAGACAGATCCTCTAGTCCTACTGGCCTAACACCTGTGATGTCGTTTTCTGAATTATCCACACCACAGCAGGTTTGATTTGCTCATGTGAGCTAATTTCACACTAATTCATTTAGCCTATTTCTATGCAGTACATAGTATGGAAATACACACAAACACGTTCATATCAGCGGTGGATTAAGGGCAACAGCAATGTGCAGAGAACAATTTTCCGTTGTAATAGTTGTTTTACTTTGATTGCTGCACACATATCCTGTGCATAGAGGGCTGATGTAATGTTCACAGTCTGTCAGGAGTCTATCAAGACCCACATGTAGATTCTCCATTCTCCTCTCGCCATCCCCAAAACCGAACCATTAGCATGTTGTCAGCATATTAACCCTCGGCAGCTGAAATTTGAGTAGATCCGCAGGCCACAAGACAAAATCCTGGCAAGGCCGCTCAGTCTTTCTTCTTGTAATTCTATCACAGAGGACCATTAATGGGGACATTCCACCCAACAAGTGTGTTAGGCATGGAATAGTGCATACATGTAAAACCCCAAAATTTCATGTGCCTCTTTTCTATGTGAAATGTGTCAAAGAATAGGAAGGATGGATGGACATAGATTGTGGCTTCAAAGCGTTAATTTGTGTCTGTTAAAATTGGTAATATGCATAGAGTGACAAAAGTGACCTTGGAAAAAAGGCTGGCGTATTCCCTGATTACTCTATTGTGGCCCATCAATACCTATTAAAAGCTTTGAGAGGAAACTAGACAATGGTATTATCTGTTAATTACACCACAAAATAACTGTTTGGAAAAACTGTAGTATGAGTATATAAAAAAATGTATCCGCCCAAGTTTTATCTCCATTGAGCCCATAATGGCTTGGTTCTATGTTGTTGTTGTGTTTAAGTACCACAAGGTCGGAATAACTTCTTGTTCTGCAAGCGTTCAATGACTCAGCTGCTTGCAGAGATAGATGTAAGCCCACTCCTCTGCATTTATTATTATATAGAACATTACTTTCCTGATTAGTCAGGTAGCACCCTTAAAATGAATATATCATGTATGCAAAGAATTCAAATTATGCCCTGCCATTATTTTTCTGGTAGGTAAAGTCCATCCACAGTGACTTAGAAAGGAAGTGCTATGGTCTAACGGAAACAAAGAAAATATACCCCCCTACAAGGAGCCAGGGTTGCCAGAGTAGATTCTGGACAAATCCTCCGCTGGAGGTGTGGAGGCTAGTTTTTCAAGGCCTGTTGCTGACATCATTCTCTCAATTTCCTTTAGGAGGTTCACCAGGAACATGAGACACAAGCTGCAGTTGAAACAAAAGGCTGTAAAACCTTAAAATCATATAGTATTATCATTAGATTTTTGGTTGTTTTTGGAAGTGTGATTGTTTTTGGTTGTTTTTGGAAGTTTGGAACCAGCCATATGCAAATCAGTCTTGGCCCTGCTCCCCATAGACACAGTCAAGCCCGACCTGCCAGGTCAGGTCCTCCCTGGACCAGTAACAAGCATCCTAGGACCAGCTGTTGGGTATCACTTTTCATCAGGTAGGCTAGCTTGAATCCAGGGACACAGTGTGCATAGGATCCACATCTCGGCATACACTTGCCAGTTAGGGCGGCAAACGCAAAACGAACAGATGATGGACAAATCAAACACGGTGCCATTGCATCTGCTTTTCTATTGATAGCTACTCCCTGTCCTCTGAAGGATTTAGAATTCTAAATTTACAAGTACTTGATTGAGGGGTGAACTAAGATGGAGAAAACTACTCATATTTGATATGGGCCAATGCATTAGTTCTGTATAACAGAAAGTTCTTACTTTAAAAACTTAAACCAGCAGTTCTTACCCCGGGGTCCATGGCCCTGTGATGCCTTATTGGGGTGCCACAACTGTTTAATAAGTTGAATATTATTAGCAGACTAATAATAAACATATGCATAAAAAAGTTCAATGTGAAATTAACATTTTTAAAAGACTGTAAATTTGAAGGAATCTGAAACTACAGGCTATAAATTGAATTGATAGCTTTGGCTAGACGTAGGTACCAGAGTAAGTATAGCCAACAGAAGCTAGTATGGACGATGGGTGGACTCTATGAAAGCACTAGTGTGCGCCAACATAAATAGCATACATTAGAAGCAAAATAGACAAAGTAATGTGGCTTTATCTTTTGCAAATAAAACAACTTTTTAAAAGCTTCAACCTTCCCATAAAAATGTATATTTTTTAATATATTTTATTTGTGAATAAAATAAAATATTTAAGTATGTGTAGATTTGATTTTGATATATGTTATACTTGTTTCTGTATTTTTGTGTATTAATTTGATGTTCAAATTTAAAAAAATGCTTAGATTGTCAAAATAATTCTATAGCAAATGGGAAACAGCATGGTCTAGAAAGTTGCATGCAAGAGACGCATAATTAACCAATAATCAAACTAGGCTCATAAATATGCATTTTAGATACAAAATAACATTAACATTAACCTATCAGTCAAGTATGCAAGAGGGGGGTTGTTTTGAAGCCCGAGGGCTCTATTCACAAAGGAATTTTCAGCAGTAAACATATGTCATTGGCCGAAAAAACTAATTTACATTTGATACATCCTCAAAAGGACATCAGCCAGGCATAGAAGTATTAACTATGGTGGATTTCTCTGTCACAAGTGTTGAGAAATCCACTGTATTAACTCTTAAGCAAAGGTTGGGATGTAGGCATGTCAAGTCCTTGTTTGCCTTGTACATTTGTGAATGCAAACAAGCATGTACATTTGTGGGCATTCACAAATCTGATCTGTCCCTTTCCTGCCCTGGAAATAGTCAGAACGTTATCCAGATAAGGGGTGGAGTACATGAATCCCTTTGCAGGATGGGAGGGGCAACATATCAAATTAGCATCTGGTGATGTGCGCGGGACGGGCTTTCTATGTAAGGAAAATGTTTTCCTCTCTGAATTAGACCAAAGGAAAAAATGGGCCTTTGCCCAATGGGTTCAAGTCCATCTGTGCTGGAGGTCTGCACGGGGAAAAGGAGCTGCATGAGATATTACATGGCATTCCCAGTAGACACCTTGAAATCTGTGCTTGCTGCAGTTGTACTTCTGGGAATATTTGTGAATTGAAACAACTGCAAAGGCACTTTCAGATGAAGATAATAATCGCTGCATGTACTATTATGTTTTTGTTTCGTGAATTGAGTCCGATGTTTTTTTTTTCACCAAGGATGGTTTGCACAATGAGGCCATTTATGCAAAGCACTGGTCTGCGCATTTTATCAGAAAACATCATTAAAGAGAGCCTAATGCTGTTCAAACGCAGAAGATACTTGAAGAATAAGTGATATGTTGGCTTTTGTTGTCAAAAAGGAATTCAAAATCACAGTTAAACTGTGAAGCTTTGCAGTTGACTGGTGAGAACTCTAAGCTTGCATCCATATTTGATTCCACTTTGGAAAGTGTTCTTTTTGTCACTGCATATCTCAAAAAGAACTGATAAAAGTCAACCGTATTGCAGCCATACTGATGGACCTCCTGTGGCTGTGCCTGCAACCTGCATCCTCTACAAGATGAGCTGCATCACACACAAAGCTTGATGAATCAAAGAGTGAAAATCTCTGCCTAGGGAAGAAACTCTGAATGTCTGAGGTCTAGTGTAACACACAGAGCCAGGATGCTGTCATACTGGAGGTGAGGACGCATAAGAAAAGGCCAAACTCTGCACGGAAGCCTACTATAGCTATGCGCCAAGATCATGAATGAACATTTCTATTCATACTAGCCTTGCAACCTGCCATGGACACTTTACAAATAAACTGAGGACACATCTGTTCAAATAACACATCATCCTTATCCAATAGGGTTCAACACGTTCTACCATTTACTTGGGTGAATATTTTATAGACTATGCATTAGGGTTTAGTTTGTGTCCATGTAGATGGCACTGCAGTAGCCTAGTCTGGATCAAATCACTGCAGATATTACATCCTTCTTGCCTTCTAATACCGGATGTGGGAGGATGGGCTTGAATATGCACACGTGAAATGAACAAGCCAAAACCAAACTTTTAGGCCAAGGGAAACGGTCTCCACCAACAATGAGGACTTCTGTTTTATGAAGGTTTATCTTGAGCCAGTTTTAATTCTTCTAGTTTTTGATTTTGCTTAAGCAATCCTTACATATAGTAGGATCAGAGTATCAGTTAATATAAAAATCAGTTGAGTGTAGTCTGTGTAGGTGTAGAAGCAGGCACCACTGGTCCTAGTCGGTGCAACTAGAGATTGTAAATCGAAATTAAATAAATAGGGCAAAATGATAGAACCATGTAAATTATCGCCACTGTCTGTATGTTTGCTTTATCCAGTACTTGTTTATTAAAATGAGCAAAACACAGCAAGGTCATATTTTGACTGTGACCAAAGGATAACATGTTCTATTAGCAAACATTCTCACAGGATTCAAAAACATTCTGGAGAGCCTCCTTAACCCTGACATGACTTAACAATCAGACCATGACTACCTCTAATACCAGAGTAATCATATTTAATGAGTGAACATCCCTGACTGCAACATTTCATCATTAATTAAACACAGGCTAGGCTGCTAATTAAGTACTTGCTCACTCTTGACAGCCACTGCGGAACTGAGGGTTTATTTCACCATCAGTGCAATGCCCTTGGTGCTAGAAAAAAAGTATCATTTTTGTAACAAAAGATAACAGAACAAGTACATGAAACCTGGCTTTATGAATCTAGTAGCGCACGCCACATTGGAACAGTTCACTCCTCCCTCGCTTTAATTCCTCCCAGATGTTGTCTCACTTTATTTTTCTATTTTTCTCTTCCTCTGCCGTTCCTTCAGTCTTTATCTTCCTGTCCTTTTCCATTCATACTTCCTTGTATCTTTTCACTCTTTCTCCCTACAGTCGCTCTCCGCCTTTCTCTTTCTCCCTTTTTCCCATGCACTCTACCGCTCTCCAACTTAGGACTTGCACCAACATACAGAGAGATAACATAGAAGCTTTAGGGTGCAATGTAATGGTGGCACCAAATTACAGCTAAAGACTGGAAAAAGTGTCCTTTTTCACGGGCAGAAAAAATCTTTATTTTGATTTGAGTTGAAAATTCTTGCACCACAGCTCAAACCCACTACCTCTCAGGCTATTTTCTCCCATAGGTCCTGATTACGAGTGCGGTGGTCAGAGAACTCAGCAGTGGCGGTCTCCTGGATTCTGACTTTCAAATTCGTACCAGCAGTGGAATGACTGTTCCCTGGCGTTGGCAGAGCTGCGCCACATTGTAACATGCTCTGGGGCTGTCATGCTGAGCATATTATGAGTTCCTGCATCACCAGCCATTTCATGGTGGGTGTCTCACCATGAGATGGTTGGCGTTTCAGGAACAAAGGGGGCCCTAAAGGGACCCAATGCCCCTCCGCCATGGGGATGCTTTCAGGGGGCCACAAAATGTGCCCCTGTATGCTTGCACCCCCAGTTCCAGCACGGTATGGATGTCAATGTCCTTGCCGTGCTGGAACATTTTTGCAGTTCCCATTGCTGTGCTTGTTTTTCTGGCACTGCCGTGGTAAAGGCAAAGGTCAGTTTGCCTTACATGATTTCAACTCGTAATAAGGTGGGTGGTCCTTGCGCGGCTTTGGCGCTGCTGTGCTGGCGGAGAGCCGGCGAAGTACGCCAAAGTCAAAATTGATTTTCCATTCAGACACCTAACATAGACCTCATTGTAGCAATTTGTTCGTGTTACTTCATAAGGGACCATTGTTCCTTTAGAAAAAGTAAAGGGTGATCAATCAAATAAATGGCTGTACACAATGAAATTTCCATAATTCATATCCACATACTCTTAGGTTTTAAAGCCCAGAGAAGAAACGTACGCAGGGAGGTTACAGTGAGAGACTTAGTGGGGAACTGCTCAGCCACGGAGGCTGTATGAGCCCGAGCTACAGTTCTGGTTGTGGTTACTGGAGATTCACATCCCTTTCCTACCTTTCAACATGGGATGTTCAATTTTCGCCTGTTAAGTCAACTCCGCTGGCATGTTGACATAAATAGAAAAAAGCAAACTGTCATGCAACAATTATTCAGTTTTCTGTCTTCATTTATCTGCTTTTCTATTTAGATTTTCATTTAGTTTATAAGGAAAATAACTTAGCAGTTGTAAGACAGCACAGTCACATTCTGGGGATGAGTAAACAATGTTAAAGTGTCATTGTGGCTTTCGATCTTAAAATCCAATTTCTTAGCCATATGTGGTACACTGGAGATGATGAAGAATAACTCAAAAATTGCTGCTTTGTGACAGACGACAACAGAGGCAGAATATTGTTACTGTTTAATGAAGCCTTAGGAAGACATGTTTCTAAGTTATGGGAATGTAATTTTTATAAAAACAGTAACAAGAATAAATTAATAATAATAATAATAAGTAGTCATCATATTACTCTAAATAGTAGCATTAGTAGTAGTAGTAATCATAATAATAATAGTAATAATAATAGAATCTAAATGCCTGATGTGATATGAGATCATGTTAAATGTTTCCCAATATTCTACAAAGGAATAAAGAGCTACCTGAGAACACGAGGCTCTAGGTTTTAAAATGTAATCGCTGCGTGTGACTGTCCTTACCTTCTGGAGATAACGCCGTCGTGATCGCATTGTAGTGGTCCTGAACCTAGGTTCAACTAGAACCACTGGGATCCCGTCACCACATCTGAATGACACTAATCCGGCATCACCGTCTTTGTTCTGAGCAAACAAAGCCTTCAGCTGCCACAGGGACTGACTCACCTTCCCCACAGTCAGGGATGAGAGAACTGCTGAGATACTGAAGAAGGGAATATATCGCAACAGATTCCATGTGAAATGGAGAGTGAATGTTCCAACTCTATCGATAAAGCGAAAGTATGTGAATGTGAAATGAATCCTAATCAAGTTGAAATGAAATGATAAGGCAGGACAGACCCAGGTCCCTCAAATGTTGCTCTTCACTGCTGAAGATGAAGCAAGGACGCAGTGACGTTTAAATCAAGGGGAATGAGAAGGGAAGTGGTTTCTACAGACACCCCCCCCCCCCCCCCATGAAGTGGAGGTGGCTGGGAGCTAGGATATTAATTCAGGTGTACATATACAGGTATAACACTACTTATGGAAATAAACCTCCTTTTCACTTATGTCAAGTAGAAAGTTTGGAAATAAACTTTTTTGTGGCATTGAGTATTATTACTCACAGCTGGGGGTCAGATGTTTCATCTGAAAAACAAATTTTAAACCTTAAATTTAGAAAGTGCTACATTTATTTATATGAAGGAGGAAGCAAAAAAATATTCATTGGTCTATGAAATGTTTCATTGAAACAATAAATAGGTTCTGCTTTGTGCTCTCTATAATTATAATTATTTCCAAAAGACGCCTTAGCAGGCAACATCTACGCTGGTTCAGGTTCAATTATTAAATTTACTTGGCAAGGACCTAGGATTTGTGGAATGAAACAACAGTAGGTTCAATAACCTATTGATTAAATTAATTTAATTCAACCACGTGCTGATTCTGAAACCAACTCAGTCACAGCAGATTGATTACAGTGAACTGCTGATAGGCAACAGCTCATGCTTGAAGTGATGCCAGTGAAGGAGGGGCTTGGCTTTTAAAGGCAGCCATCTTTAAGAGAGTGTGGAGAGTCGATGTGGCAGATGAATAATGCACTGCATCTGCTCTCACCAGTCAGTGTTTGTCCGAGCCCTAATCACCTATGACAATTGCAACACACATGTCAGGTATAAAGGATGCAGAGAGGAAACACAGCCCCATGCTTCCAGCTCAGCACCCTCTCACAAGAGAGTCTGCCCAACCAGCCAGTTAGCAACTGTTGACAACGTCAATTAAGTCTCGGCCCTAAAAGCCTGAGTTATTTACTTTGTCAGGGCTTGTTTATTTACAGCAGGGAGCAGAAGTGAGTGGGGGACATGGGTGGGACGGGCACAAGAAAAGATAAGAAAATGTGCACATGCGCAAATATAAGAAGGAAGCACTTTAGATGCCTGCCTCGTATACATTAATAAAGGAACAACATTTTAAGCAGGGAAGGGAGTATCACTGACTGGGGAGGTGAGTAAAAATGCGGGAGTAAAGAAGGAAACACATGCACTTCTATGCAGTGCTAAACATAGAATAAAAAAAAGAATAAAAAAAACAAGTCAGCAGTTGAACAACTCATCCAGTCAGAACGCTGTGAGACCGAAATGCTCCTGGGCAGGACAAATATAAAAATATTGAGAAAAGCCATTGGATCAAAAGCAGACATATCAGCAACACAGCCATCCAATAATGATCACAGGGCTTGTACAAAGCCTACTCTATGTAAATGCTATGCATTGGAAACAGTAGGTCTCGCTGTCTGTAGCCGAAACCTAAAAACGGATCAGCCCTGGGAAGAAGCGCATTTTACAAAGACAAAACTATGTTGGTAATGGCCCAACATGCAGCTAAAAGTTCATTTATGCTTCACTTTCAGCTCTGCAAGATTAATTAATAACATGAGTAAAATGTAATTAGGCAACTCTCTGATGAAGGAACAAACACCCAATTCCGAAATGCATAGGGAATACAGATAGGTCGTCAACTGGGGAATTTTTGGATCAATTAGTCGCTTTAAGCAATAAATCCATGTAAAGAAGAAAAGCATAAAATACATTAAAGTAATGTGTTTTGGAAACGACAATAAGTGAATGTGGGTCATTTGCTAATAGCAGTGCTGTAGGCTGAAATTATCAGGGCAGAGGAGAGGGGGTTGCACAGGAGAGTGACAGCCGGAGCGTGGCAGAGGGCAAAGTGCATCGTGCATCTCTCATCTTCAGTGCTCTTGGATGATAGGGTCTCCACCTGTCCTGCTCTCTTTCCCTTGAAATGAGCTGCTGTTTTGAAGCTTTTAAGAATGTAATCCCTGGTGCTTGAATCTTTCTCATTCATCCAACTCTCCCATGCTGTTGATCAATATTGTGTAAAGCCTCTTCCTTATTGTAGGCACAATCAACATACATATTGCATCTTCTTGTCCGCTGTTAAGCTGTATTTGGCTAAAATGTTTATCCTTATTGCACATCAAGCACATTCCCATAGGGGTCGTATTCCAGCTAAATTCGACCTTCTATAATAAGAATGTTATAATGAATTATTATTCAAATGACTCCTAAAACTGTGTCTGTATAGCCATACGTTTCGCTGCTTTCCTTTAATTTCCATGGTAGGGAAGGAAAAGGATCAAAGGAAAGTACAGAGTAGCCAAAGTTTACTATACATATATATCTTCACTGAAAATATGAAAGGGTACAGTGATGTCATAGTTAAGTGTTGAATTAGTTAAAAACGAATGTTTAAAGTCCCACAAAATACTGAAATTCACAAGTTAAAGTTTACCAAGTTAACTATACCTTGAGCTAACGCCACATGCTGTTTATGACCTCACATATTACATCACTCATGACGAGATATCGCCAATGTCATCTCTGATGCCATCTCAGATTGGTGCAAGTATTACTCCATGTTGAACAAGCTAAATGCTGAGGTCACCTGATGTGGGTTGCAGAAGTTTGGTTCAAAGTAGGCTGTGATTGAAAGCAAAAACCTTTTGCAACAAATCTGTGAGAAAGACCAAAGCTTCTATTAACAACAGATTACCCACCAGTAGATTTCTAGGCACCTGCCTATATTAAAACGCTGTAATCCCTATATTAAATATATGTAATTTAGTGCTGTGGACACATTCTATATAACAAGAACATTTATAAAGTGTGGATGTTTATTGCCAGAACTTTGCAAAGATTTTGAGGCATTGCAGATTGTTGAATAATGTAGAAATTATGGGGGGTCCTTCTTAGAGGTGATTTATCTCCTACTGACATCATAGACATGGCTCTAAGGTCACATGCTATTGTTCCTATCTCAGGAATATGTGTAATGTATTTTACCCAACTACGGAGGTTTGTCTATAGGGCTTGGCGCTAGATGTATTTTCAGTTGCAAATGCATGCTTGTAAACCTCTTGACTTAAATTTGTGGGTCATGTGAAGTCTTTGAGCGGGTACTCCCATGTATATATATATATAGAAAATTGTCCACAGGGGTAAGCATGTTGCATTAGTTTACATCCACAAACCATATAGGACGCTGTCACAATGACAGGATGATGTCATCAGTGATGTCATCAATAATGTAATTTGCAGTGTCATTAGTGATACTATATATGATGCCTTTTCACATGTCATCAATGATGTAATATTTGAGTTCATAAGCAGTGCATGGTGGGGGGCATAAGCCATACTTGGCTCAGAAAACTTTAACTGGCGAGTTTCATTTTTTTTGTTTTAAAATGTTAGTTTTTATCTCGTTTCAACACCTAACTATAACAGCACTATAACTTTTTTTTCTTTTTTTTATTAACTTGGTAACATGCAAATTGTGACTCACTACACTTGGACACCATCACAGGGATGTTTGCCTGATGGGTTAATAGACTACCGTGATACTGATTGCATTTCAATAAATTCAACTTGGTTTTTTAAATGCAGCTTGCTTTCCTTAAAGGAAACCGGGATGCATTTAAAAAGAAACGTCTACTTTTTTTTGGTTTGTGTGAAAGTTCGAAAGTGGTCTGCCTACTCCCAAACATTTTTTAACATTCGCAAATGGAAAGGGGTCCTGAAAAGTAACCCTTGAAGGGACCCTTTCCCTTTTGTAGATGGGCTACCAGCGCAACCTGCGGTCAGTAACTTATCAATGGTTAATAACCACTATTTCAGTCCTAAACCATTGAAAGATATGGCTAGAAATCACTCATTGGAAGGGACGCCAATGACACATCACTTCCAAAAAGCTATTCCTTAACAATTTCTAAATCCATTTTCAGAGTTGGAAGAAAGTTAACAACTCCTAAAATGGTTTCAGTAGATTTCTAAAAGCAATTTTTAATTGCAAACTCCAAATCAGAACATTTGAGACGCAATAAATGATACATCTGGCTCTATGTTCTGCAATGCAAAATAGCATTCTTTTATGTTTTGTTTATCACGTTGAGTAAGGCTGGTGGGTGGAGGCACAGTGATGTATCAATGAGTGAGCAAAGGAGGGAGATAACGTTTGGACCAGAGAGATCCATCAGTCTGCTGAGACCCCTGCAGCCAGATCGCCACTCATGCTGCCATATGGAGATATGACATTTGCTAACTAAGGAATTTAAAGAAAGAAAATATATCTTTCTAAGGTTGGCATGGCAGACTTGGCCACCGAACTTTGGGAATGGTTGGACGATGTCTAAATACCTGAAAAGTAAGGTAGGTCGGGCGTCAGATGAATGTTTTTTACTCCTGTATGATCTACCACATCCTTGTTATTTAGTGTGCTAATGTTCACAATTCAACAAGAATTGAGGAAGACCACCCAGAATTTAGAACATCACGAGGACATTGGTGCAGTGACACTTATGAAAATTATAGTGCATTACTTGATATAGTTAGAATTTGTAAGTACTTTGACTTTGAGACAAAAAATTTAAACTGGATTTTTTCTTTCACTTGCGATCAACGGCTTAGATGAGAATAGGTGAAGCATTTGACTTTATCTCAAGAAAAGAAAATCGGGGGTAAATTACTATTCTACCAAAATTATCACTTTAAGAAATGGTAATGTTGGCTATATTCTGCCTTGCCGTGGACGGTATTGCATTACTGAAGGTTGTAAACATCATCAGTGGCTCCTTCCAACCTGGGGAAATACACCCAGAGGAAATCATAATTTTCTATCTTTCAGTAGCTAGAAGGAAAATGTGGTTCTACTACTGGGGAAATGTTTTATGCAGTAATAAATATACAAATTCAAGGGACAGTAACAGAAATCAGTAACAAAAACCATTCCACTGCCACGTGTATCTGGCGTCAATGGCAAATCTACATTGCAGGCACTGCAGGTGGTTATGTTTTTGACACACAAGGATCAGCTCAGAATTGATGTGTTTTTTTGGTCATGCTTGATACCACTTTTGATTCCTTCATTTTCTGTAATGTGCAAAAGATACAGTTAATGCATTTGCCACTGGCGATGATATTATCACGGGTGGTAAATTGCAGTAATCAAGCAAAGTTGTTCTTAACATCAGTAGAGAACTGACCTGTTACACCAGCAGAGAGAGCATTGGAATAGCCAAGATTGGACTGAACAATGGTAATGAGGGTCAACTGGCTGATCTGGAGTAAATTTCATGTGAATAGTGGCAAATAGTTTCTACTGAATCAGCCATTAGCATATGGTCTTACCACCCGACTTCTGTTGCAGCTTGGTAACTGAAGATGGCATCTGTCAGTTTCAGTTGTTGTCAGTCTTTTATCCCGCTCTGCTTTTTTTTACAAACCTTGTTGAATGCTCAAAAACACGTTTCAAACTGGTCAAGTTTCTACCAGGAAAGCTAATATTGGTGCCTACCTCCAACTCCTGCAAATAGCCCTAAATAAACATTTATTGCAGACTAAAAATGGAGTCAGCAGATTGAAAAATTAGGGGGAAAGCAGCACGCCTTGACCAAGAACATGGGAGGTTGAGAAATAAAAGTGGGAAGTCAGGTGATGCTGATTAACAGTTTCATTGACTGGTTCCTACAGTCCGAAGCTGCACAGGGAATCTCTGCCACAGATGGATGGCTTGCAATGCTTGACGTGAAAGAGGCAGTCACTAGAGTAGAATTACTTTACAGTCATGATGAAACGACTCACATGTTACTCCATCGGAGGCAATAATTCCTAACCCATTAGCAAGAGGAAACAACATCATGTATTGCCCATAGCAGCACTCTGCATATTGCATTTCAGTTTCACACCCTTGCAGAAGAACCTGTGTAAAATGGTGCTGACAAGGAATAGCTGTGCTTACTATTCTGGTTTGCCAGGTTGTAGTTCCATTCTGAAATATATTCTCCTGGTACTGGAACTAGCAATGTAGGCAACATTGAAATTAATATAATCAAGCACAATAACTTGTACGTCTAGCAATGTAGGCAACATTGAAATTAATATAATCAAGCACAATAACTTGTACGTCTAGCAATGTAGGCAACATTGAAATTAATATAATTAAGTACATTCACTTATGGACGTTTGTTGATGTATTATGCAGAGTGGGGGACAACCTATTCCTTTGAAAGCCCATCTTCTAATGTACAGAGGCTAGAATGCTACACTACAGAGCTTAAGAGTGTCTCTATAGGACATTGGGCTCGTATGATGCCTTCTATGACAACTTGTGTACTATTTTACACTCCTGATTCTCTCACACATAGTTTTAACCTACCCTGGGTACCTAGATGCACACAATGCACTATGTAAATGGAAATATTCCAAAACTGTAAATATAAATGTAAACAACAATGGTGCCACTGTAACGTGGTCCTAATTATTTAGTTTGTCAAGAAAAGGTCCAACCCATGACATAATATTGACTTTAAATATCCGGCTGTCAAGAACACTGTGCTCCCTGACAATATTATGCTCAGTGTTAATTATCGTTAAACTATGTTATTATTATTATTATTATTAAAATTTTATATAGCGCACAGTTACCCTTGGGCATCCCGGCGCTTGAACAGAGCTTCAACAGATAAAACAGTCAGTTAGTCAGGACAAATCACGCAGGAAACAGGTAAGTTTTCAGACCTTTGCGAAAGCGCAAAGTACCGGTCTCGGCGCGAAGTTTTAAAGGTAAAGAGTTCCAAAGCGTAGCTGTGTTCACCGAGAATCTTCTCCCGCCCGTACGTGATCTCTTTACTCTGGGGACAAGGAGGAGATGTTGCTGGTCGGATCTCAGCGTTCTATTCGCTTTGTAAGGCACTGCTAGATTTCTTAGAATAGGTGGACCTGTACCCTGAAGAATTTTGTGGGCTATGCAAAGTGCCTTGAATTTTACTCTTTCACACACTGGTAACCAGTGCAACGCCTTGAGGGCGGGTCTAGCTGATTCAGTTCTGGGAATGCCCATGAGCAATCTGGCCGCCGCGTTTTGAACCTGCTGTAATTTGTTAAAGGTGGATTCAGGGGCACCCAGAAAAAGGCCATTACTGTAGTCAAGGCGAGATGTTATAAGCCCCTGAATCAGCAGCTTCCTCGATGAAAAGGGGAGAAGCGGAAAGATTTTACGAGCTGCACGTAGCAGGGCGAAACACACTCCTGCCGTTTTTTTGGCTTGGGTCCTGAAGGAAAGATCTTGTTCCAGCCAGACCCCCAAGCTCTTAATCTCCTCTTTCATAATGGGGAGATCACCCATACAGCTCGGCCAGCAGGTCAATGGCAGTGAGGGAGCTTTATTCCCTAACAGGATAATCTCTGTCTTAGAGCCGTTCAGCTTAAGAGCTGATTCGTCCATCCAGGTATGGACTTCCACCAGGCATGAGTGCAATAAATCGGGGTTATCTACCAGTTGAGGAAGGGCGACCACTAACTGAGTGTCATCAGCATAGCTGATGATCTTCATGTTGTAAGGGGCCACCACATCCTCCAGGGGGGCCATATAGACATTAAACAATGTCGGGCTCAGGGAGGAGCCCTGGGGCACACCCCACTGGAGGGGGATAGATGTAGTCCGATTGCTGCCTTCCCAAACCTGGTATGACCGACCGTCAAGAAATGAGCTAAGCCACTTCAAGGCGGCCCCTGTCGCCCCCACCTCTGACAGTCGCTGAATCAGCACCTGGTGATTCACGGTGTCAAACGCAGCACTCAGGTCCAGGAGGATCACTGCCACTGATCCTCCCGAATCCATGATGCATCTGGATTCTTCTACGACTGCCAGGAGGGCCTTGTCAGTACTCTGGCCTGGACGAAAACCAGTCTGCGAGTCTCGGAGCAGACCATTCGACTCTAGGAAGTTTGATAGTTGGTAATTTGCTAGCTTCTCAGCAATTTTGCTGAGGCCTGGCAACAGAGATATAGGCCTGTAGTTTGCCAACTCCGCCATGTCCAAATTAGGCTTTTTTAACAGTTACTTTACCACTGCTGTTTTCCAGCTTGGTGGCACCAAGCCCTGGGAGAAAGATGCATTCATCAAGTCCGTGATGGGCGCCACAATGGAGGTTGCTACTTGCTTTAAAAATTTAATAGGGACCGGATCCATGGGGGAGCCACTTTTCATGGAGACAAGAGCTTTCAATGTTTCAGCCTCTGAGACTGGGCCAAAAGAATCCAGAAAGATAGATCGCTCTCTCGGCTGAGTTGAGGGGTACTCTTCCTGGGTTACTTGAGGTCGTGTATTCTGGGGTAGGGAATTAAGTATCCTCTCTATTTTTGTATGAAAGAAGTCTGCCAACTCCTTACACTTCTGAATGTCATGCGTGGCTATCGGTTCAGGAACTTAAGGAGTTCTTGCACCACTTTAAAGGTTTCCCTAGAAGAATTTGATGCTGATCGTATGCGTTCCTCAAAGAATTGGGCTTTTGCCAGTCGAAGGGCAGCTTTGTAGCCCCGCATCGCTGCCCAATATTCCTTTCGCTTAATTGCATCGAATTTCTTCCTCCAAGGCCTCTCCAATTTTTTACATCCTTTTTTAAGCAGGCGGAGCTCATCCGTGTACCATGGAGCGGAACCAATTCTTTTCTCCCTCTTTTGTACTGTTTTAATAGGAATGAGGGCGTCAAGCGAGGCACTCAACCATCGGTTAAAGTTGGCATCTCCTTTAATCGGGTCTGAGGTCGCGAGTTTACTAATTTGACGGACCAGTCACTGATCGATAATCTGGACCAGGCTCTGTCCACCAGGAACGCTTGATGCGTAGGTGTTGAAGGTATTTTAACTTGCCATTCCGCCGAAACTAAAAAATGATCAGACCACGGAAGGGGATATGCTGGCCTGGCCGTGAACCGGGGGATATTAGAGAATATTGGGTCTAATAAATGACCCTTCTCATGCGTGGCTCCTGTGTTGATTAAAGGGAGCTCACATGCAGCCAAGTCACCTTTGAGATCTTTGGCAATAACATCTGTAATATCATCGAAATGGAGATTAAGGTCTCCCAACACGATGAAATTGGATGTAGATGAGGCCAGCAACGTTACAGTTTCCATAACGGAACTTACGAAGTTGCCCACACCACCCGAAGGCCGATAAATCAGAAGACCTGACAATGTCACTGTGGGAGATATCTGTAATGAGAAATGGCAGCTCTCACAATCGGCGACAAATCCCTTCTGTGCCCTACATACGTAGTTTTCTCTATGTAGGATAGCAAGACCACCCCCACGCCCCTCAGGTCTATCCAGATGATACACGAGAATGCCTGGCGGGAGGGCTTGCACAATGTCAGCATCGGAACTGGAAGTTATCCAAGTTTCCGAAAGAAACAGGATATCTAAGTCCTGATCTTGTATGAGAAGATTAAGTTCGACTGAATGCCGCGGAAGAGACCTGCAATTAAGCAGACCCAACAGCAGGGTATTCTTACCTGTCTGCGGAGGAGCCGGCGTGCCTACCCCACATAAAGGTGGTAGGAACAAACCATTGTCAACCGGAGGACAATCTTCGGGAAGAAGATTGCGCAAAGCGAGGAGATCCTCCCGGGAATAAGTAAGCACGTATTGATCCACTCATTCTTTCAATGGGATTTTGATGAGGAGGAGAAAGGCATACCTGTAGCATGATCCTTTATAGTACGGCTGATGCCCTTCACTGATTCAAGATATTTTATTTTGTTTCTTCGGTATGCATGAATGGGCACTTCCCAAGGTTCATATCCACATTTCCTTGTCGGTCAATATTCATATAAAGCTCATCTTTGTGGTGAAGGCTGCCATCAGATGCACTTCTTGCGATGCCTGTCAATTGATTTTAGTTTTTCTGCAGGGTTTGAGACAGACATGTTATTGGAAAGTTGGGGAGAAAGGAGGCTTTTGAGAGTGAGAGCCCTGCAAAGCACCTTCCGTGAAACCGCTAGTCCAGCATCTTCTGTCAGTGGTACACCTGAAAGAGGGACTAAATCCTTTATCCTGTCTGACTTGGAAACCAGAGATAAAGAATGGACTTATTCACAAGGGTTAGCAAGCAATTTCTGACAAGGTTCCCAACATCTAGTGCTTTATTTGAGCCGGTGGTTGCCGTTGGGGCCCAGGGGTACTAATTTTTGGGGAGCTACACTTATTTTTCCTCATCGGACAATTCCTGCGACCAAGAGAGGGAAAACACATGGGGAAAAGGAGGAGAAAAAGAAAGACGACAAACTCTCACAATGGGATAAAGTAGGAACCTGCAAGAGTCAGATAAAGGGGCACAGAGTGCCTCAGAGTCGCTTTAAGAGGCAGTAGGAAGTAGGCAGATTCTAGTCTAGGCAGCCTTGGTATTCGGTGCACCATGCCAGTCTTAGACTTCTGAGCAGAGATTTGGACACATGCACTTATTATTTAAAATATTCAGCACTGCCAGCATCGAAGTACAAGTCTCGTCTTTGAATAAACAATAAACCGAAAATCATTCTACCTTATAAGGATACCTTAGAAAAAAATTATCTTCTCGCTTTCTGAAGGCATCCACAGGGCATGTCAATTGATGCATAAATGTATTAATGAGATCTTTCCAATTCACATTAGAATACTTAACCTGGAATAACCTATTAATTAAATAAACTGTTGCACCAATGATGGTGCCGTTCCTATGAGGCACGTTGCTCTCAGTTGCCCCAAAGATGAATTTGCTGTCTCCTCATAGGAACGGCACCATCATGGCATCAGCCTGTGTTTTGTTTCTTCGAGTGAAGTTTATGAAGACTTCTTCTTGGGGATGGGCCTGTGGGCAGGTGTTTTTTGGATATGAGCTCCCCATGCCTCAGAAATACCAGTCCAAGGGTATGGGTGTGTACTCTACGTATACCCAATTCTTTCTTTGACTCTCCGTTTCCCTAAAGCCCCAGTTTAGACCACCCATCATAAGCCCTTCATGACTATACCAGTGATGGTATAACCCATACATTACACTTGAGTGCCCTGCCGCCTGTCCATCTACCTGTAACTCAACGAGAAACCAGGTCTAAATATCTATTATTTTTACATATTAAAGAAACACCCAAAGAGGTTACCTCTCTCCTTTAACAGTTCATGGGGACTTGTTTGAATGGTCCTTTGATAGAATTCATTTACAGCATCCTTGCAGATGTGTTTGGAGCGGTATCACGTAAATCCCATCAAAAAACCTGCAGATGTACAATAAAGGTCTGTCTACCTGAGTCAGCTGTTTAGCCACAAACATGTTGCCACCCACATGACTATTGGGTGTACTGGAAACAGATCTGAGCTGGGCAATGGACCCTTGAAAACTTCACTGTAAATATGCAAACTCTTAAAACATTCATCCCTTCAGATCAATTGAATTTGATAAGGGTCTTGGTGAGCAGCAGAATGAAAAATCTGAAAGGAATGTTCACCTCAAAATGGGACGTGGAACAAAACGCTGAAATATAACAATGCCCCTCACTGCTGTTTAGATTCTGTTTCAAAATCTACCAGAAGTCCAAGGATCAATCAGTTTATTTAGCTGCAGGCATCACCTAATTTGTTTAATAAATTCCCAAAAATATAGTGGACTTTCTTATTTTGTGACCAATTTTAAAGGGTCTTTGCATAGCCACACCTATGAGTAATCTTTCCAGTTGACTAGGTAAATCAGATAAACCATTTTTTCTTTTTTAATGATTGTCTACCCACATGTGACTAGCAGAAAACAAAATCTTTTTTTCATGCATCGTTTTAAAATTAGGCTAATAAAATGTATCATCCACGTAGAAAAATGGTTGCCACCAATTTTTAAAAACCTTACACATTACAATAAAATTGATTTATCAGGTTATCCATTTGACAAAATATACAATATGTTATACTGAGAATATTTAACAGATCCATATTAAAGAACACAGTAAAATTGAAAATCTAAGTCAAACATATGTGTTCACATATAATGAAATATTTATTTAGCATTCAGTGTCAGCTATATACAATAACTTATAAATAACACGTCTGGGTTACTACGCAGCCATATCACATGAAGAACCTTCCAGGACTTCTTTTAAGTGTATAAGAAAGGGCGTGGATGGTGCTAGAGCATATTTCGCACCTGCACGTCATTCAGACATGTCTATTAACATGCATCTTCACCCCAATTTTTTATTGATTTAAAAAACTCCTAGTATCTGTCACTGCCTTCCCTTTATGATATTTGAATGTTAACAGATGGTGGGGTGTGGTACCAAAATACTGTAGTAGGAATATCGTCAGGCATACATATCGTATTCTCAATATCATGCACAAAATATTGCCCACTTCGAACTATAAATAAAAAAATCTACACCCAATGGCAAGATATTTTTGTAAAAAATATTTAGAACACTAGATTCTGACATACAACCTAAGGACTCCTAGCTAAAGGTCCATTCAGAATTGGCATCATTGCTTTTGTCACGATCCAAGGTCAGAACTTAAAGAAGCATGAAAGCAACGATATTTTATATTATGAATTGCTCTCAGTCACAAACATCCGTCTTCTCTCTTAGAGCTCTTGGAAATATGTCGACATTTTGTGCCTTATTAAGAACAAATCTGTGCACTTGATTGCTCCTGTTTTAACAGGTTCAGCGCGGATATCAAACTGCATCAACTCTCCATCAAGTTATGCATAACCTTGAGACTATCATAAAGACAGGAACTAATTCACAAGAAATATTCTCATATACACATCCCAATTTAAGTGCGATGAGTTCGCCGTTATAAAATACATAAAGTCAGTAAATACATTTACTGAAATCAAGTAGCCGCTCAGAACTGTTATTGCTTTTCTAGTGGTAGCTACTGGCCTTGTTATGTCTCTTAATAAAATGAATGACCCCCGCCTATTCATCAGTAATAAAAAATAAATCCTTTAGGAGTTGTCAGAGCCACATTCCAAGTAGCTGGAAGCATACAACACCTGCTTTCTTCAAATCTAGTAGAGATCTTGGCGCACAATATAGCACTGTAGAGGGAGAGCAGAATAATATCTGTGTTTAAGGGAAGTTGAGTTCCACTACTTTATTCCTCTCCTAGTCTTAATAAATGCAAGTGTAAACATTTTGTAACGTGCCTTTTCCACATATTTTTATAGTATATATGTTGCACATATGTGACATATGTTTCAAACATATTTGTGAAGTAATAGCATGTTCCATATTTATAAGCATTCATATTAATATAAGAGCACAATTTAAATGTGGATTAAAAACTTGTTCACAATTTTTAAATTTTGAAAAATCAACCTGGCTTACTGCACAGGATTGAGGCAGCAAATGAGAAAACAAGGAAGTTGAATACAACAAACATGCAAGCACCGAAGACAAATGCACACCCACCGCTGTGCCCATCTCTGCAAGTCCCATTGGCCATCTGTATGATGCTGCTGATAAAGTTTTATTGTCTGCCATTTGCATGCAGTAATCTGTATGGATATTTCCGCCAAAGTGAGAAATTTAATTTATGCACCATTAGTTTTAATCTTTAGAATGTGCTTCGAATGTGCAGCAATGGCTGGAGAGTAGTCATTAAATGTAATAATTGTTATAGGGATTGTACAATGAGTGCCGCCAACCAGAGTGTTCATCAGCAGTAAAAGACTGCACCACTTGAACAGATAATCTGTCACCGGAGGTCATCTACAATACCAATCACTATAAATCCAAATGAGAACTACATTATAATTTTGGTTATAACAATCGTGTGGCGTAAGTCGACATTGGGGACGTGCATTTCTTTGCTCGCTAGAGCTGAATAAAATAATAGTTAAATAATTGTATTTCCATGTGAAATCTACTGACAATGTAACACTAAGCGAAATGTTAATAAAAATTAAAAATAAATGTATTTCGGGCTTTCCACACAACTTTGCACGCCAAAATTGTAAGCATTATTTTGAAAATTCACAAATGGTCTTTCTACAATTACACAAGTATATTCCCAATCAAACTAACATTTAGATAGAAAAAAGGTCCAATCTATCGCTTATACTTGCTGGTTCAAAAACAAGGGAGTAGACAGAAACGAAACCCACCCTCGCTTGAAACATAACTTTATTCACACCAAGCGCGTGAAGTAAGCAAATAGGTTTTTTTCCCCTTTCATCCTCCTTCCATCCATTTATCCATCCACTGATTCACAATTCTATTTGTTCATCCATCTGTCCATTCTTTCACCTTTCCATCCACCAACCCATTCACCAAATAATTATTTCACTGTTCTGTTCTACCTTGTACATTTTTTGTCACGATTTGCTTCCTATCACCCTTGCTTCCCTCTCATGTTCTTTCTTTCTCTTTTCTATCTATTCACCTTTTCCCTCATCCTTATTTTTCTTTCTTAAATTTCTCTGCCATGGGTACTTTTTAGATGTATCCCTCCCGCAGTGTTGTTTCCATTTTGCCCTTTTTCTTCCATTGTGCATGTCAATTTAGGGTCCACAATCCTTTTTTCATTGCATTCCCTTAGAGACAATGAGTATTTTGTCTACAGACCTGCAGACAGAACAGTCCCAGAAGAAACGAGCAATTAACTTTTAAGTGGAACAGAGTTCGCCAGACCATGGACCTAGGCCCAATCAGCCTAATGTGCTAGAGTTGTGAGGAGTTCTATGCACCACTGCTCAAGAGAGAGGCTACTCGAGGAGTTGAATGCAACACTGTTCAGGAGAGAGGCTACTCGAGGAGTTCTATCCACCACTGCTCAAGAGAGAGGCTACTTGAGGAGTTCTATGCACCACTGCTCAAGAGAGAGGCTACTCGAAGAGTTGAATGCACCACTGCTCAAGAATAAGGCTACTCGAGAAGGTCTATGCACCACTGCTCAAGAGAGAGGCTACCTTTCTTTGCTAATTCGGCATACGAAGAGCTTTCAGTAGTGTTCTGTTTGAAGATTGTCAACACATGTGAATACAATGCATGTACCCATGCTTAACCTACAGCAGGCACTCATGTAGATGTATGTTAGTCACTTAAAGTCATAATATACGCACATGGGGAGGCACATCTTAAGCTGCCTACAAGTTATATATTTTTTCTATCCTTTCTGAATCACTCACAATGCATGGAATGATTTGTAAATAGTGCATATTGTCCATATGTTTGATAACCATGGCCCTCTAAAAAGCTGTTTCTGTTTACCGATGCCATGTGTTTGAGAAAAACTAAATCACAAATCACACATCCTGTATCGTGCAAATCGAGGTTGCCAGAGGATGCTGTTTACTAGCAAGAGCTTCACTGACTTCAAAGAAAGGGTCGCTGATGACCATTTAGTTGTGGATGGAGCTATCTTCCTGCTCTGCTTCCTGTGTGTTCCTGAGTCCTACCTTCTGTGTCTGGAAGTGATCTTCCTATGGAAAACGCAAGTGTGACTTACCAGCCAGAGATTTAGGGCCTTATTACGCGTTTTCAAAAAGAGCGTGGGTCGCTTGCTCGCTGTGCCACTGGATTCAAGCTAGCCTAGCTGATGAAGGGTGATACCCCAAAACCGGTCCCAGGATGCTTGTTTCTGGTCTAGGGAGGACCTGGCCTGGTAGTTTGGGCTGGACAGTTCCAAAGAGGAGCAAGGTCAAGACTGATTTGCTTATGGCTGGATTCAAACTGGGGTGGCATAGTGAGTAAAAGAACGATACATTAAAACCAGGTCTCTTGACTGTGGGTGAGCAGTTGAAAAGTTTCAGCACTCTGTCCATCATCTTTTGTGTTTGCTATGTTCGCTCTAAGTTGCCAAGGGTATGCACAGACATCGGTCCCTTGCTCACTGTGCCACTAGATTTAAGCTAGCCTGGCTGATGAGGGGTGATACTCTGAAATCGGTCCCAGGAAGCTTGTTTCTTGTCCAGGGAGGACCAGGCCTGGTAGTTCGAGCTGGACTGTTCCCATGAGGTGCAGGGTCAAGACTAATTTACATATGGCTGGGTCCAAACTGGGGTGGTATAGTGAGCAAAAGAACAATGGATTAAAACCAGATCTTTGACTGGTGGGAGTGGTTGAAAAGATTCAGCACTCCGTCCATCATCTTGTTGTGTTTGCTATGTTCGCTCTGAGTGGGCACGGGTATGCATAGACATGGGTCCCTTGCTTACTGTGCCACTGGATTCAAGCTAGCCTGGCTGAGGGGTGATACCCTGAAACCGGTCCCAGGATGCTTGTTTCCGGTCCAGGGAGGACCTGGCCTGGTAGTTTGGGCTGGACTGTCCTGAAGTGCAGGGTCAAGACTAATTTGCTTATGGCTTGGTCCAAACTGGAGTGGCATACTGAGCAAAAGAACAATAGATTAATACCAGATCTCTTGACTGGGGAGAGTGGTTGAAACATGTTTGCAGTCCGTCCATCATCTTGGTGTGGTTATTACAAGTTTGGTGGTCCAGTGGACTGCCGAATCGGCGGTGGCAGTCTGAGTGCGGTGAGCTCGGCAATCCGATATTTGTATAATGATTTGGGCGGATCGGCTTTGCGAAGACAACTGCTGGACCGCCGAGATTGCCAGCAGACTGCCGACCGCAGGGCTCACAGTTGGGGAAAGCCAGCCACCACAGGGCGGTAGAGGGGAGATGCACCACCTTCTGTATTACGAGTTGCCTGAACCGCCTGCTTCAAGGTGGTGGTGACAAAGGATTTGGGGTGCCTACTCACCCCTTCCTTCTACTTCTTATTCCAGGTAAATTGCGGCATGGATCCCTTTCTCCAGGTCCCCCCTTCACAGCAGGATTTTCATCCTGAAGATTATGACCCTGGGTGCGGCAATATACAGGTGAGTCCTTTTCGTATCATATACCCATTGCCAGGACTGCCCACATATGGGCTGAACCCCGGTAATAGGTATATAGCATTCTTCCACATATATCATGCATATATGTGCATCCGACACATCTGCAGTCAAAATGTACACACAGGCATCAATATATTTGTTAACAGTACTCACCACCGCTGCATGATCCTCGCCTCAACACTACCAGCCTGGTAGACAACTCATAATACGGCGGTCTTTGAACTCCCAGTGTTGTGGGCTGCTGGAGGGGAGAGCGCGATCCTACAGTGGTCGGACCACCAAACTTGTAATAAAGCCCTGAATTCAGGTTCATAAACATTTTCATGTTCCCGTGAGCCACAGGCACCACACTAACTGAATGTAAGCGAACCTATATAACTTTTTCAAAAATATTATTTAAAATTAAAATCATACAAATTAATTAGTTTCGTAAAGTAATACATACGTGTTTACATTTTGGTAATGGGCTGTACATTTATACATTTGTTTATTATTCAGAGGTTCATGGACACTTGGCCTCTAGGCATGAGGAGGTCACATTCGCAAGCGCTGGTTGAACAAATCACATGGAAGGCACATAGCTATATTTCTTCATGTATAATTCTTCATGTATATTTGAAAAGTTATAGTGCTCACATGCATAACTCATTTCAACATGTAAATCTTCTTTTTATAAGTACCAGGCCATGGCTTTTTTACCATTGTGGCTTATGAAATGGTGAAGGGTTAAGTGAATTTAAGAAAAGGATTTTAGAATAAGGCAACAATGCACACCTTTGTGGCCAATGAAGGTTACATTTGAGATACAGAGAATTCAAAATGCTTGTAGACTTATGATTGGCACATACATATACCCAGAGAGAGTTATATGGTCACATATGTGGATACAATTGTCTTCCATTTTAAATGAGCTAAGACACCGACAGCATCTCATACACACGGTGTAAAAAACACTGCTCTCCTGTAGATTCAGTTACTGCACTGAACTTACCTACGGCTTCAGTGATTGACCAGGGCCCGGACTAGTATTGACGGTTTGGAGAGACAAATGAACTTCATTGGCAGGGATAATATCAACCTGTGCCACTCTTTTTCACACTCTCTACCAACCATGTACATCGGAGAATAGTTGCAGCTGATTCAGCTGAGACCCGTGGACTTTTACTGTGTCAGCCCATCAACATTTACTCAATCGGACTGACTCTTTTCATAAAATTGACTGAGAGTCTGTTGGGCAACAATCGCCTTATGTTTTCTCAAAAGTTGTCTCAGCATGGGTCATTCACTGCAATGTTCTCTATGCACAATTCACTAACTTCACTGCGCCGTCAGCACCTTTTCTTTTTACAGTAGATCCTGTAACAAATACGACCTCTTAGCTTTACCAGATAAAAGTTACTTCGTGAGATCTAGGCTTTTAAGATTACTGAACCAATGCTCTGACCAGCTGAGTAGAGGAGCATAGCTAGTACTAGTGCACCGGGTCTCTGAGGCACGCGAGCCCACTGCCCACTCACAATGACTGTATATTACATTGAAACTGGGATCAGGGCCAATGATCATTGTCTGCATTAGGGACCATGGAACTCCTGCTTCGACACTGACTAAATATGTTTCCATCCTTGAAAAGTGTGCATGTGTTCTTGAAACTTGTGCAGTTAATTTCTGGACACAGCACCTAGAGTAGTACTTGGGAACTATTGTTCTGTGTTACTCTAATTTGTGTTTAGAACAGTAGAGGTGTTCCTAGGACCTTGTGGTAACTGTAGTAGAGTAAACAGCAAGATTCTGCTCAACTTGTCATCATCATACCAGTGGCCTCTTATGGCATTACTCAGTGAGCATCTTTTGTGTCCCCGCCAACGCGAACCAGCCAGAAGCGGAAGACAATACAATTTGCTGAACTAACACTGCATTCGTTTGATGAGTAATTTATTGGCCGCTTTGTTTGTCTTTATGTTATCTTCTGCTACCCAGTAGGCTTGGAGACACAATGCCAAACAACTCATAATCCTTCTACACAGACAAGTTAAGTAAATATTTGACATTGCTTAGGTACACATCAGTGCTGCTTGCAATTGCATGGGAGGGGTTGCATTTGCAACACAATGCTAGCCTGGGGGCCTGAATATGATGAATATTAAACCAGCCTTGGATTTCAGACGGCAGAAATTAATGTACACCTTAAAATAGTTACAGAATTGCCTGGGTAAGTGAAAGCAGACCCACCAAGATGTGTAAACCCTTTGGCAGCTGCAGTGCAGAGAAAGGAGCAGGTTAGATGAATTTGAATTCTGGAGTACGGCTGGGTGTGTGAGAGATGGGGGGGCTAATACAGGCGAGTGTAGACCCCCACCTTTTACCTCCATCCCCCAGCGAGCTCCTTGCACATAGCAGCCTGGACTAACCGAAGGTTCAAGCTCTTAGCACGTCAACAAATGAAAACCCGCGGTTCCTCGCATATAAATAAACTCACTGTTGTCCCATGAAAGAGCTCTCCTGCCTGACTGCTCTGTAATGAGGTGACATTCGTATTAATGAAATATACTGATCATTTACTGGATATTGCGAGTCCACACTTTGTCACTGCAGCCTCTTATTTACATTCTAACAAAGTACCACCGCCCTATCAGGGAGATCATTTAATTCACCCGCTTGTTCTTAACAGCTAGAAGAAAATATCCGAGCCTGTGATCAATTTGTGCCTGAAACTATTTCTACAGTTACAAAAATAGCATTAAATGTATATGTATTGCTATCATGGAGATGGGTAACGATAAACTTCTGCTGTGTCTTAATAGCGGTTAGAAACCCTCGGGTAAATGCAGGCTCCACAGATACAACTTGTATGATGTGTTCCATCATTGTAAGAGTACATGGGACTCAGCCACATGTTATAAGCATGCTTCCTGAAGTCCTCAAACTCACTAAGGACCAGCTACTTACATGTGAGTGAATGGTGTCATAGTGAAAATAGAAAAGATAAATGAAGAAGGGTGAACTACCCACGCAACATGTTCACACTTAAATTATGAAAAAACGGCCGACCTGGTAGTGTGTTCAATGGGAAGATAATGCAAATATTGATCATTAGCGAAAAAAGAAGACATTCCAAAATCGGTTTCATGATTTACAGATCAGAGGCACAACATTTGGCCCTGTATTTCTTTAGGATACGGTAGTCCTATTTCAACATTCTATGAATCCGAAATTGTACCCTGGCACATTTGTAGAGTGAGATGAGTAGTTTTCAATGACTTTTTAAGGGGAAATGTTTGCAACTTTAGAAAGTCTGTTACAATGGCAGGAAAACCCTGACTGTTACCTTTCCACATAACAAAGAGAAGGAAGTCGAAATGTGGCCTTCGCTTACAAGGCTTTTTAATTTAGGGAAGATTTGCTCATTAAGGAAATAATTAACACATCCAGTCATGTCCCCTGTTCACCCTCGTGTAACTCATCTGCAAGTGCTCAAGGGAATTTATGTGGATTAGCATAACTACGTGAATCGAAGATAAGCACAGAAGTAAGGTACTCAAGTACCTTTACAATGTACATTCATAATGTATGGGATTGATCAACATAAAGCCTCTTCACGTCGCTATTTGAGCCTGTAAATCTGACTTAAACATGCAAATTTCCATTTCTCAGTGCAAAGCATTTTTATAACTCACAAAAGTTGATTTCGCCTTCATAGAATGATTTATGCATATAGAGGGCGCCGTGTGAAAAAACACTCCTCTTATGGGTTGGAAATGGGGGTTTCAGAGTGGGAATACCTAGAAGTTTGCGAACATAAACAAAGTATAGGTTTGTTGACATTCAAAAAGTTCTCTCTCTGGCACACACACACCCTTGCAATTGTACGTGGTTACACCTGTCATGGGCAGGAATGAGATGGAAAAGTGAACACTCCTTCTAAAAATGGTCTGGGTGTAGAGGGGGTTAGAGATTGTCCTTGTAATTGCTTTTACTTGCAGGTGAAAATATACATGCTTATATTATTGCATGCAAACATGGAATTTAGAAAGGTATGTCAGGAGTACTCGTGGCAACTATCCTTGGTTTCCTGGGGCTACCAGGACACTTCTGTGAATTTCAAAAGTTCAGAAATCTGCTCTCAATCTAGGCTGGAGAACTGCGGGATCACATTTATTACTTTTTTGCCCAAAAGAGTTTTAACAGGAGAAAGAAGTATCAGCAGAATGTTGAAACTGAGAGCCCGGTCATGTATAGTAAGATGCTTTATCAAACCAACTACATTCATAGTCCGATAGTGAGCAGCAGCGGCTGGCATGTAGGCAGAGTGAGGGGGGCAGACATATGTGATGTCGGGGCATGCATGCATGCATGCATGCATACAAGGTGAGTGATGTTTGTAAATAAAACGAAAAAAGCACTTACCTTGCTTGCTGCATGACCTCCGACATTCTCTTCATTGAGTTCTCAACAAGCTCCAGCAAATTTCCTTAAGCAATCGTGGTGCTGCTCTCATGCTGGTAACCAGCCTGAGAGAAGCACCAGGATTCGAGGGAACAGCCTCTCTCATTGCTTTCAAGAGCCCTGGAGGCCTGTGATTCTCTAACACAGCTGTCTTACGACAGCTTGGTTATACAATTTTAAAATGTGCATGTCTGGCTGGCCATCACAAAACAGACAGTCAAAAGGGCATGCACACTTTAAACTGAAGTGCTCAGCTACCAGCTGCCACTCCGCAGCAATGGCCCTGCCCCGTCCTGACACTCAGTTCAGAACGGGAGGATGGAAAATAAAATGGTAATAAATTAACTTTGTTACCATTTTATTTTTCATCCCTGGGGACCTTTTGGGCAGTGGGGCGATGCTCCTCCGTCCTAATGGAGGAGCCGCTCCTGCTAGTGAGCAAATATGAGCTAACACTGTAACCTGTGACAGGAATAGGAGAAAATGAAACAACACCTACTCAGAAAGCAACACATGACCTAGTTTGAACAATCATATAACGTGAGTGTCATGAAGCAAAAAGTGGATGATATGCTAACATCATGTATCGACAGGATAAAATACTTTGTATCTAAGTCTGACTGTCACTAGACCTTTTGTAAATCAAGAAAAAAGAGAATTCAGAAGCACTACGGTGAAGGGGGCTTTGGCTCTGCCCACATGTTGATTACCTTGAGCACTGCATTTGATTAGGCAGATGTTGTGTACTACCACTGATAAAGAGTGTGTGTATATTACATTTTGTGCTTTGTGGGAAAGCACTTAGAGAGGTACTTTATCACACGGAATTTCACAGATCACTGTAGTAGGCAAGGGTTTTGAGTTTTGTTTACTACCTCTAACAAACGCTGGGAGTACATTTCTGTTGTGGACTGTATTTTTTCCGACAGTAATGTTGTATGTATTTGTATTTTATGTTATATGTCTGATGGTTGCCTTCTGGAAAAACATATGCTCAAAACAGCAGGCCTGAGTTGGTTGTTAAATCCAGTCAATGGTAAAGTCTACAGGCTTCACTGGTTCAATGTAAAAAGTTATGTCTGTGCCAAAAGTCTAATCTGTGTGGTGGTTTGAGCCTGCCGGTGAACTAATCAGGAGCTTTACATTTGTTAGTGTGTATCAATGTAGAAGATCGGCTAAAACTTTACTTTACTGTAGTGTTTTGGGCATATAATTGCTTTCTACAGTTTGCATGAGACCGATAATTATACATCTTTCATATGCCTATGTTTGACTATTCTCTTTTATTTTCCTGTATTTCTTTCCGCTGAAAACTTCAATTTTTTAAATTTAAAATATACTAGTGTATGTACGTGTTTTTTTAACCCCCTGGCTGCAGCCGGAATTCCGCGCCTGTGCGGGACATTCCGATTGCGGGCATGGTCATGACGGCTCCTGGCCGTCATCAGCACACGCCCACCGTAACTCATGACGGCCGGGAGCCGTCATCAGCACCGAACAGGTTAAAGAACATAATAATAATAATGAGACATTAATGATACAGTGATAACGTGTTTGCAAACTGCAGCCATCACAAAGTTGTTAGTAGGCAGCATCAACATAGGTCAACCCGCCTCTTTGTGGATGTTCAGTGGAATACTGTGGAATATACTGTGAAAAATGTCCCCTGATGCAAAGGGCCTACACTTTCTCCCTTAAGTCCCTGAAAAGTACAGACACACCAAAGTACATAATAAATGTATCTGGTGCAGAAACAGTTTGTGATAAGGCCGCACTCAATAACTAGTGTACTTCACACTGCATCAAATGTGCTAATAGCCCCATGCACGATCAGGTCAGAGTATTTTTACACCATCTCACAAACAGAACAGAAATTGTTGTCAACTTTTCTAGGCAACTGTTGTACCGAGGACTCTGAAAGAATGTTCACCTCATCTAAGAGGCGGTCCTGTTCTGCTAAGGACAGATTACTCAAGGAGGGAGATTTATGGCCACAAGCAAACAGATGGATGGACTGCCTTAGAGAGCACGATAATGTGTTTTCTGAGGCACTGCCTCAGTGTACCCCACAGCTGGCATCAGACACATGGAATGTGACCATTTGCCTAGAAGTGTACCATGCAGTTTGTTTATACAGGCCAGGCCAAATATAAGCACTTCAGGTCAAACTCCGTTATGGATTCCCAACACTAATATGTTTTTTTACTCTCATTAAGAGCCACTATAATTATGTGATTCAGCAGCTGTGTTTTGTTTAGCATAGTTATGGACTTGCCACATAAACTATCATCTGCTGCATAATCTGCAGATTTTAACCCAAAAAAATTTTACTAACCCCAATAGATGAAAGGTTAACAAGCATTTGGAAGATCTACCTGCGCAGTGGAAGGCCCTTTGCAATGTTAACTGGTTATTTTGGCAGTTTATTTTTTACTCCGTTATTAAACTCGCACTAGTGTGATGATCTTTGCCCAGACAGAATCCTCATTTGAAAAAAATCACAAAATAATGAAGTAATACTATCAAAAACTGTTCTGCATTATGCCACGTACTTTGCCTTTTTGACTGCATAATTAAGTCAACCATGCCGGCATCCACAATTTGGTGCTCTCACTGCAGCAAATTAAATTAAAAAGGAGGGTGCCTTTGAACTCAAAATGCTAGAGTTAAAATGTTGACCCTGCACTGTGTCCTGTAACTTTCCTGGTTTGTGTGTGCAGTCTGTGACCGTTGTTGAGTTCTGTGGAATACATTGACAGCACGTACATGGCTTGGCTTGGAGCTGTCGGATAAACACTGCCGGGGGGAAGGTTGAACCACTGTAAACTGCCTGGCGTAAAGCACTCTGTAATCCCAGGCATGCCACAATGCCTGGACTTGTCTGAGCTGTAATGCCTGCTCTTCGCACAGAGTTCCTTTGTGCAGCCACAGGTGTTCCTCGGAGGCAGAGTGGTTTAAGGGCCGCCATTACTGAACTCAAATGCTCCGACCGACCTTAAGGTAAACCTCTGCGCGCAGCCTCTGTGGGGTTATTGTTACCTGTCTTGAGGTGGGATGAGTTTTTAATGGAAAACAACGTTACAAATGTTGTATTTTATATGGTGCTACAATGTTCCAAGGATACAGAGCCAAAGCACTGACCAGGAAGGGCGCGGTGCAGTGTGTGTGGAGTGACGAAGGTCAAAGGTCACTTCTCAAAAGTAATCACAGGAAACAAAGGGCACTTCACGAAGGCACACAATGGGAGGTTCTGTGGGGGCTGTTTTGTTGTGAGCGCCACTAGCGACCGACGCAGTATAAAACCACACACACAAACTCATCTAGGTCGTGTTTTTAATGACATTTACTTATTGCAACAAGCTGCAGGATTTGAAACAGTAAATGTGGATGTGGTGTGCAGTACAGAGCGCAGCCACACGTACCAATCAAAGGAGTGAAATGAGTGTGTTGAAACGCTATTGGTCATCCCTGCTCGTGATCAATCCCCAAAGAGGCATTTTTCAGACACACAAGATCAAGATTAGAAAATCAGCTGCAGGACTGCTGAGAGAGATTAATTCCAAAGATGCAGGTTAGTCACAAACAAGGGCTGGTAACCTCCTGACTTTTGTTTAATAAATCTTATATTAACATGGCGACCCAGTCCAAACTAGCAAATTGGTCTAGTAGGAGAATAAGGAAATTTTCCAGGGCGCTCCCTGTCACTTGCAGCTTTCTTCGGGATAACATGAGTATTGATTGATGAGGGCTGCGAGAGGGCTCAGTGGGTTAGTGCACAGGAATCCGTTCTCATCTTTTTATGCAATTGAACATAGGCACTTGAAATAATATTTGTAAAAAAAAAGGTCTGGAACATTGAAAAAAATTATAGATTGCTAATTTTGATTGTGTTATAAAGTAAATACAATATTAATGAAAAGACAAAAAGGCAAAAAAAATGATACTATTGTCAGATTGTAATAATTACATAACATGAATCTGGAAATTTGGCACTTTTGGAAGCAAGAAAGATTGGAAATTGAAGTTCAACTTGAAAACTGAGGGGGATATTTAACAACGTTGTGCGACACCCTTGCACCATGCACGGTAATGCAAAGGTGACACAAAATCTAGATGAGAATTACCAAACCACACAAGCCCACCTTGCATGGCTTGGTAAATCTGGATTAACGCAAGACCTTGCAAGTCACTGCCTTATGTTACTCTACCCTAAGGAAGTGTTCCATGGGTGAGGCGTGGGAATTTTCACACATTCACCCATGGGTTCTCAAGCATTCCCAGATTTACCAATACTGGTAGACCTGGGAATGCGTCAGATTGCTACATCTCCCCCGGGAAAGGCGTAACGAGGAGAAATATCTTTATTTCTCCTCATATTTTCTCTTTCTACATATCCTGCATTCAGCAGCGCACATAGAAATAGGAAAAAGGCTCAGATGATTGTTTTTATGCAGGAAGCTGTCCCTTCCAACACAAAAACTATCCTGCCTGTAACGCAGGAAGCCTTACATCATGGTGCAAGGCTGCTTGCATTGGCATTAAGCAGCAGTTTGTTGCCACTGCAAGCAGAGAGCAGGAAAATGCAATACCTTGATAGCTGTGGCGCATTCCTGCCCTCTCTCTTTCATGCAACACAGTGCAGCAAAGTGTCTTGCTGCATTGTGTTGCATGAAATGCTGATAAATATGGCACTAAATCTAGAATAACAAAGGCAAATGGTGGTGCACAAATTTGCAAGTAGTGAAAGGACTGGAACACACCGCAAGTTTAACATTCATTTTTGTGCTTTTCTTGTGATCTAAAAGTAATTGTGGTAGACTCTATAAAATGAATAAATCACAAAGCTTTCTTTCCATCATATTAAGAAAATCCTAGTAATGGTAATGCAGGAATAAATCACAACTATATCAGGAGTAAGACAGAAATACTGACAGCTGTCATTAAAAAAGAAACACAGAGTTTTCTTATCTGTGAAGCAGATACATCTAAACTCCCCAAATGCATTTTGATGTGGCCCAATAAAAACAAAACACTCAGTAAACTGTATGTCTCATTGATTTTCATACAACATCTGTTCGGTCCAAAAACCAGAGGCAATTTGGTCATTATCAATTTTTGCATCTTTTTTGTCTTCTGGTATACTGAATAAGTCACAGCTGACTACCAGACAATTATTTTGCCCATAACACATCAGATCAAATATTTGACACCTATATGTAATTGATTGTTAAAATGGTGGACAGTTCTTTGTTAGCTAGACTGAGTGTCAGAAGTGCCTCTATCAATGTGGTTCAAGTGAAATGCTTTGCTGTTTTCTAAAGATTTTGATCCACGCGAGGCCAGCATATCTCGTTGGAAAGATGTGGCACGCCAGCTCTGTTTAACTTAATGTATCACTACACTTATTGTAAGTCTTGTAATTTGAACGTATAGCTTTTTACTTGTGTGTATGAGTATGTGTCTTTGTGTATGTGGGCAGTGGAGATGACTGGTGTAGGAACTAAGGATAACCTTTGTTCAAATTTCCTTACTTCTTATTCAGATCAACCACTGTTTTGTCCTATTTCATTTGCTGGTGAGAAATTCTAACAATTTCAGTGTGTCCCTGTAGGGATTCATTAGTCAGACCTCCACTCACTTTCCCACTCCCAACCTCTTTGTTCAGAACACAAATACCTGGGCTGGGGGAAAAGGTGCTTTCCTCCCATTTCTGGCCCAATGAAAAAGTGAATTTCTCTTGGGACCTTAGTAATGGAAGAAGCCTAGTTCCAGTGCATTTACACAGTGATGGATCTGGCAAGACGTACCAAATATGAAGAGCATTTTCTCTAAAAAAACTATTGTCTGCAACAACGCTGAATTGTCCTTCTTGGGGCCACAAATGTTAATAGGTGCCTCCATTGGTGAGTTCTACATGGACAAAGAGCAGTTATGGTGTTATTTTGCACTGTAAGAGTCGTTTGTCACATGAAATACCCCATTTCTACAATATCACACATCCCAAACTAAGCACTGTAGAAAAAGAGCTTTAGAAACATGATTAAATCCATCATCAATGTGCTTAAAGTAAGTCTGGTGCTTGATTACTGCCTGCCAGATTGGTTCTTTCAAGTAACTGAAAATTGACCTCATCCAGGGCATATAGGCTAGTCATTAACAAATGAGGCATGCCAGATACTAAGCTCAAGGTTCAAATTAAAACAACAAAGTATCCTTTTATTAACCAGAAACCGTTGTTGTCAGAAGTATCTTTCCTAGTTGGACATACTTAGTCTTTCAGGCACTCCACCAAACCCTACCTCAAAGATGAGTTCAGACATAGATTTGTTCATCAGGTGAACCCTCCTTTAAATAATTGATTTCATAAAGCCTACTTCAACTCAACCCTTAACCTTTCAGTCCTTTTTCTACTCTGTTTTGATGCAGCCTAATTGTAGGCTAAAAGGAGGAAAATCCTTTGTTGTGTGGCTAACATGCATCATGACTAGGGCCTCTGGGGGATGAACTGCTGGGTTCTTCAAACTTTGTGCAGGAGAAGTTATCAACAAAGCATCCATCATGTATCCAACCCAGGTAAAATTTGGGTCTGACTAGCTTCATTAGTCTATTCTAGGCAGAATTCTCAAAAGTGGTACCTCATTGGTTAGGCTATCTGTGTACAAATGTTACTGTAGTCTACATTCTTTGCAAGATGTTTATTGAAATGTTTTGTCCCACTTGTTTTATTCTAGAATGACTGGTTCATCATGCATATCATTAGCATTTTTACATTTTCAGGTTAGTTCATCATACATTTTTCATGTGTCTGATATTCCATTAATATTCAGCTCTTTGAACTGCAGACTTTAATTTAACATTATCTGTATCACTTCTGAAAGGGTGCATTGTATTGAACACAATTAGGGCCTCTCTCGTTCACAAAGGTAAATTATACTTTTGTGTAAGTTTACAATTTTGAGTACATTTACTACTATTTCATTCTGTTCCACAGTCAAATAAATATTAATTTTAATAATTAACACAAAATATATTCAATATTTATTTTTAAGTTAAATAATAAAAATAAATCTGTATACTTTATCATGCAGAGATAAAACGGCAGAGTTTCCTTTTGTATTTATGCATTTAACTTGAAAACAAATATAAAAAATATGTTTATGTTAAATATTAATGTGAATTCAATTTATATATTTACTTTAAATGTACATAAAATAATAAAATCTACAGCACTATTAAATTAATTTTGAATTAAAACTTTAGTTATTGTATATATATTAAAGTAAATGACATTTATTTTTCTGAAAATTTTAATTAAGAAATAAGTTCCCCCAAAGAACAATATATGTTATCGTGCATCAATAAATATTAAAATGATGTATAGAATTGTTCAACATTCATGTAGTTGCTTTAAATAAAATGTATAGTTCTGGTATGTTATTAATTTAAAAAAGTTAATTACATATTGCATAAACAAATATATACTTTTTTTTATATGTGTTAACATTAATTTAGATGTATTCATATTTATAACTATTTTAAATAATTAGATTTAATGTAACACTATTTCTTATGGGATTTTATTGTAAGTCCCTACTCTCATTTACTGTTTATGCGAGGGTGTTGAAATACCAGTGGTTGCCATGTGTAATGTTGGAGTTACTACTGTTTTTTTGTTTTATTAGTAATTTAAACTCAGAATTTGTGATTACCAAAAAGTAGTAAACATACTCAAATCTTACTCAAAAGCATAAATTACCTTTGTGAATCTGGCCCTTAGTGTTGTCAAAGCCTTAATAGTTTTAAAGACGCCACTGATTTATTTGCAACTTAATTTTGGTGAGAGTGGAAGATGTGTGTCTATGGTGCTTGCACACCATCACTGGCTCCCTGTAATGTTTCTTGGCTTGCACTTTAGAAACTGGTACCGCTGTGGCACCGGGCACCCCTACCAATAACAAATGTCTACATACTGTAAAAATGATGTAAGGAGCAGAGGTACTTAAAGAAATCCTTCATTTTAATCAACAAAAAGTCATGAAAAATGTTAAAATCATTTAACTGAGCAGGCCTGCCAAAATAACGTTTAGGAAAGTAACGGACTGTGCAAAGTGCCACTTAAAGGGTTTGAACATAAACCAGAGGTTACTGATGCTCATTTCTACTTGGTTTTCTTCCAGGTTTGTTCAAACTCACTCTTCTCCTACTTTGTTGCTCCTAACACGTTACCCGCATACGGTTTTACCATTTAGGTGATCACACCTGAAATTAACTATTTTTTCAGCTATTGATAATGAATAGCGTTCATCTGTCGACTGATGTGTTAGTTATTATTAATCAGGAACGACCCTGTAATATCGAGTCTCAGACCACCAGTGCCTGCTTAGACAATTTAGGGAAGTCAGTGCAAGACATTAATTAGTTAGTAGGATGGCAATGATACCCACGCGCAGCTGATGGTGGTTTACACACAGAGGTGTAAAAGAAAAGTGAATATGTTCTCCTTAGGGAAGGACCAGAATATGAAGGAAAACACATTTGCTCATTGTCTAATAACGTATAAATCACTGACAGAACTAGATGAAGAATAATCCTTCTTACTATCCCAATAGGACGTCTTTTTTATTATGAGGGTTTTATGAATGAATTCAGAAAGGAACTGCAACCTACAGTTTTCAAGTTTGTGCCTGCTCTTCCGTACACATTATTCTATTTATAACATTAGAAATGTTTATCTATTTATAAAATACATTATTTTTGCCAGGATATATTTATAAGTACATTTATATGTCATGATATCCCTTTGGTTAGTGGATTCATTCAAGGTTGTCAGTGTAACTTAAGACAATGACCATATTTCTCTTCCATGATCCTTTTATCAGTTTCTCATTTCCATTATCTTTTCTGAGTAGTTTAAGGGATTGAAGAAAACTCTACTAAATCTTGTACCTCTTGTTAATATCCCAGATCAGTGCATTAGGTCTATTAGTGGTTGCAAATGTTGTTGACACCATCTCAAAGTATTAAAGTATTCTTACTTACTGTGGGAAGGTCATCTTTTTTGCCTTGGCCACCCCATTTCTTTTGACTGATACTTGTGGTAACTGAATCTGGCTGTGCCATGGGTTCTGCTAACCATGCCCAGGGCCAGTGCTCTGATTAAAAGGTATATGATAATTAGATGGAATTACAATTGGTACAGACAACCTACCTGTAAGTACTGAGTATTGGTTTGGACATGTAGGCTTAGAGGCCCAGCAGATGTCGGGCACTTATGTCTGCACTGCTGTGTTGCCTGCTGTCATTTTAAAAGTCACTCCTGTTTTGAAGCCTAATGTGCACATTAGACTTTACATTTAAAAGTACTTCCAAAGTATTAAACTATCTTATTTCTATATATTGGTCAACCCCAGGAGCGGCCGGTCCATTGGGGCTGAGGGGCCACGCCCCTCCACCGTTCGCCCCTCATGAACAGTATCTGTCAGGCTGCACAAAGGTCAGTCTGACAGACACTGGTCACTTTCAGTTCAGGCAGCCAGCAACCAGAAATGCGCATTTAGCAATGGCTCCTGGCTGCCTGATGAGAACTTTGCTGGGCTGAGGCAGTCACAGCTCCTATGGGTGTGACGTTCTCAGCTTAGCAAAGGTCCCCGAGGCCCTCCAATCAGTGACAACGGGTGGCATCACTGATTGCCTTGCACCTGGGCACTTCAGTTTTAAGCCCTGAAACGCCCATGGTCGAGTTTCAATCAGTGACACTTCATCACAGAGTGGGGGTGGGGTCAGCAGTCTCACTGACCTCATCCCACTCTGTGATGATGTTGGGACTGCTGCTTTTTCTCATTGGCTGATCTTAGGTCAGCCAATGAGGGAGGGCAGCAGTCCCAAGCCTTCTAGAACCTCAGAGGCAGAGCAGGCTGCAGGTAAGTGTTTGTTTTTGTTTTAACCTGCTTTGTGCGTGCATGTATGTATGAATGTTTGGTGAAGAGTGTTGTGAATGGATGTGTTTGTGTGCATGCGTGCATGTATGAATGTTTGGTGAAGAGTGTTATGTATGAATGTGTTTGTGTGTGTGCATGTGTGTAAATACTTTGCTTTAAGTGTTATGTGTATGTGTGCGTTTGAGTGTGTACCAACCGCCCCCTCCCTCCAAAACTTACCGGCCGCCACTGGTCAACCCTAAAGTTTACCCTAGGTGCAACCAGTTGAGGGTGCCTTGTCAAAATAAGCAGGGACACTTTAAAAGATGTTTTATAAGCCCTGGTGAGGAAAAACTACCAATTTTGTTTTTCCCCATTGTAGCATTATAACTTCATAGGCTAGCATGGGACTACTTTAATAAAGTATAACTATTGACAGGAGTGAGGTAAAATAATATTTAATGGACTTAAAAGATTGGTAATGATAGATCCAACAACTTGCAACTGATTAATTTATCAGAATTGACGTTATAGAACTTTTTTTTCTGTGCCCCCAAATCCAGCCTTCTAGCAGCCGCTCCTGATTGGCCAGTCTTGACAGGCTGAGCCAAACTGCTCTGATGAGATGATGAGTGGCCTGCATAGAGACACAGGTTATCGGGTGGGGGGGGAGATCTGCAGCTGCAAAGAACAGGCCAGGAAAGAGTCTGTGTAAACAAACTGGTCTTAAAGAAAGCAGGACAGTAAGGATGCAAGCCAGGCCTACGTCTCATTTCCGTATCCCCCAGCCAGATGGGAGCCCCAGAAAAGGAATTTGCAAAAAGTCTGGAATAGGAGTGCTAAGGGAAATAAGTCTTGGCAGTAGGTTGGCTTAGCCAGATCCTAACCCCAAGGAGAACGTTTCTCCATTTTGAATTAGAGTACTTTGTGGGCCATGAAAATACCATACTCTGGAAAAAGCTGTCATACTTTGGGTGGCACCCTGTACTCCTTTTGTCAGGGAGTGTGAGAAGTTGGCCTGATGTGCAGTGCTCACTATTCTAGTGATCACTATATATCAGTCCAAACAACCCTTATTGATGATTGGTTGTAAGTCAACCTTATAGACCAGCTATCCTAGTAGCATGGATACGAGCAGTCTAAGGCTAAGACTCTAGAGGGCGTGTTAAGCCAGCTGTTTTACCATCACATTACCCCTTGAACACCCAGTGAAAGGACACCACACAAGTTGTTATGAAAATAAACAGTGTATTTATTTATAACAAGACTACCCTGGCTCTTTATGAGACAGGGAGCTAAGCACACAACAAAACTCTTACGAAAATACTTTAAGTTAGCACGTTATACACAAATGCCCGAGGGGCACGAAAAACCATATACTTTAAAAGTGGAATGCGAATTACTAGCAGGTAAGTAACAGTTCTAATAGGCTTTGGAATCGCTAGGACTGGACTAGGGAATCGTTAGATTACTACTAGGAGACCCAGGGGACTCGGGTGCAGAGTGTGCACTCTCACGCGGGATGCGGGACAAAGTCTATGGAGGCTAGTAAAGGCAAAGTTAGTGTTCACGGGCGAACCCGACCTGGTGGGAAGAAAACGACAGTGGATCCTGACCCTTGGATAGTGAGGCTATGCTGGGACACCGGAGTGCCGAAGTTACCTAGCCCAGGGGCTGCAGCTGCATAGGTCTGAAAAGACGTCGGGGATCTCGTTGCCGGACCAGGAGCCTGGAAGGAAGAAGTTGCTGGCAGGCGACCAGTGAAGAAAAGTTCGATGGATCCAAGCCTGGATCAAGGAAGAAGAAAACCTGAAAGCAGAGGGGACCAAGTTCTTGAATCACTAGCCAGTGATTAAGTGGGCACCAGGATGGCACCGGGCGAAGTCACCGCAGTCAGGTGAGTGGGCGCTGCTGGGCTCTGCAGTCTCTCGGACCAGGAGGCGTTGTCGGCGACCAGGATGGAGGTGCGAGCTGTCCCACGAAGGTTCTTGCTGTCGACGTCGCTGGACCCAGGATTGGGCAACAAGTCTTGGCAAATGCAAGGCCCACGCGGTGGACCTAAAATGGCGTCTTGAGTGGACCAGGAGGGTCCAGGGTACTTCTCCGATGGAGGGAAGCAAGGGCCAGTCTGGAGCAACCAGACCAGCAGCAGAAATGTCGTCGGGCGTCGTCAGGAAGGCCACAAGCCAGCGGGCTAGTAGCCAAACAACGCGGTGAGCAGCAAAAAGCAGAAGGGCCCCACGCAGATCGTGGAGATGCTGGGGGGCTGCTCTTCGGTGCTGGAGCTGCTCAGGGTGGGGGTTTCTCGGACCCCAAAGCACTCACCAGGAATTCACTCGGCGGGCTTGCTGGAAAGAAGTCGTGCAGTCTTGCAGATGGCCGGTCCCTTGAGGTCTCGTCGCACCCACGGTTCTCAGCTGGGCTGTAGAGGTGGGTAGAGGTCAGAGGTGCCAGGGAAGCCGGTTCTCGTCGAGCTGGGCAGTCGGATTCCGGAGGAAGGACTTGCAGCAGACCGCAGTGTTCTTAGATGGTGCCTGCGGATGCAGGGTGACTACTCCTTAGTCACAAGGGAGAAATCTTAGGAAGAAGTCTTGAGTTCCTTTCGCAGAAAGTAGTTTCAGGATTCAAAGATGATCTGATTTGGAAGGGGGCCAGTCTCTACCTTTATCCTGTAAAAGGGGGCTGGCACGCGACTAGGTCCTGCCCTATGGGTGGGACCAGGAGGGGGGTGGTTACACCCACTTCCTTGGCGGGCTTTTCCCCAGGCCAGGGGCTGGAGTGCCCCTGGAACTGGTTTCAGCCGGCCTATGCACAGTGAGCACCGGGGTGCCACTTGCAGTCACCTTCCTCTAAAGCCCTGCCTACCTACAATACACAAAACCCTGTCTGGGACGGTGCTGGCACCGCCCCTGGCAGGAAACCCTTTGTCCTTATCTCCTGCTCTGGGAGGACTCCCAGCAGCAGGAGGGCAGACTTGTGTCTCGGTGGCAGCATCCATTTTGTGGGTGCTAAGGCTCTGTCTGACTTTTAACCGGGTTATAGGTTACATGCATGTCGTGTCCCTCTAGAAGGGTGGAATGCTAACCCCGTCGCCAGAATTGGCGAGGGGTTAGTATTCCAATTCGTATGACACCTTACTCGACATGTTTTGATAAAGCGATACCAGAGTTGGCACATAACCGCGAGGATTATAATGCACTTAAGAGTATATGGTATGCGATATCATGGAAACGGCTAAGGGATGGATCCCGAAAGCCGCAGACAGGCTCAGCTCATGCCAGAGCACCATCTCACACGATTCCAAGCACTCTGCCTTCAGGATTGTTAAGGCCTGCCATAGGAGTGACTGATAGGAGATCTGTGTGTCCATTTTAGGGTTAGATATAGGTATACTATATCTAAAGCAAAGGGTGAGTACACCACCTTGCCCCAGCTGTCGTGCAGCCAGTTGTGTCAGTTTTAGTTAGTCAATCCAGGGGTGGCACAATACATGCTTCAGCCCCTGGGAGACTTCTGGGTGCACCTCAGCCCTGGGTACAGGGACTTGGAGAGGGCCCAGTGCCAATTCAGTACCTAAGTACAATTTGGATAGAGAGAACAGCTAGGCTGTGGGTCTGATTAGCAGGCCCACAGCCAGGGAAAGTCGTAAACCAGTGCAGCAAAAAGCAAAAATCTGGGTGATCATAGGATTGCAGACCCTACTCTCCTACATGACCCCCCCCCAAACTTTGGGACAATAAACTAACCTTGACCAGGTGAGTCTTCTTGCTCTAAGTGGAAATACCTGGAGAGCCCATCAGCATTGCTGTGATCAGTCCCAGGTCTATGCTCCACTGTAAAATCCATCCCCTGTAGGGAAATGGACCACCTAAGCAGTTTGGGGTTTTCACCCTTCATCTGATTTAGCCACAAGAGGGGCTTATGGTCTGTCTGAATGGTGAAGTGAGTGCCAAACAAGTAGGCCCTCAGCTTCTTCAGGGCCCAGACCACAGCAAAGGCCTCCCTCTCAATAGCTGACCAATTTTTCTCTCTGGGTGTCAACCTTCTACTAATGAAAGCAATAGGCTGATCATTACCATCAAAATTCAGTTGAGACAGAACAGCTCCCACACCCAACTCAGAAGCATCTGTTTGGACAATGAATGGCTTGGAGTAATCTGGACTCTTGAGGATAGGTGCTGTGCACATGGCCTGCTTTAGGTCATTGAATGCTTTCTGACAGCTTGCTGTCCACTGAACTTTCTTTGGCATCTTTTTGCTTGTCAGGTCATTAAGGGGGGTCACTATGGACCCATAATTTCTGACAAACTTCCTATAGTACCCAGTCAGGCCCAAGAAAGCTCGAACCTGAGTCTGGGTGATTGGAGGAGTCCAGTCCTTGATGGCCTGTATCTTACTCTCCAGTGGCTGAACCTGGCCTCCACCTACAAGGTGGCCCAGGTATACAACCTGTGACTGCCCTATCTGGCACTTAGTGGCCTTGATAGTGAGGCCTGCCTTTTGCAGGGCCTCTAACACTTTCCTCAGGTGGACCAGGTGATCCTCCCAGGTGGAGCTAAAGACAGCAATATCGTCAAGATAAGCTGCACAGAAGTCATCCAGCCCAGTGAGGACTTGATTCACCAACCTTTGGAAGGTGGCAGGTGCATTTTTCAGTCCAAAGGGCATTACCACAAATTGATAATGCCCTCCAGGGGTAGAAAATGCTGTCTTAGGTTTGGCTTCCTCAGCTAACCTGATTTGCCAATACCCAGCTGTCAAATCAAATGTGCTTAAGAAGTTGGCAGAAGCCAATCTATCTATAAGCTCATCTGCTCTTGGTATTGGGTGGGCATCAGTCTTAGTGACTGCATTGAGGCCTCTGTAGTCTACGCAAAACCTCATCTCTCTCTTACCACCCTGGGTGTGAGGCTTTGGCACTAGAACTACTGGGCTAGCCCAAGGGCTATCTGAGGGCTCAATGACTCCCAGTTCCAACATTTTCTGCACTTCAGTTTTGATGCAGTCTCTAACATGATCAGGCTGTCTGTAGATTTTACTCTTGACAGGCAGACTGTCTCCAGTGTCAACATCATGGGTACACCAATCAGTTTGGCTGGGTGTCAGAGAGAACATATGTCTGAAGGATTGCAGAACTTGCCTGCAATCCTGTTGCTGATGTTCAGTGAGGCTGCCACAAAAGACAACACCATCAACTGACCCATCATCAGGATTCTGAGTGAGCAGGTCTGGGAGAGGGTCACTCTCTTCCTCCTGTCCCTCATCTGTGGCCATGAGCAAGCTCATGTCCTTCCTGTCAACATATGCCTTGAGCCTGTTAACATGGAGCACTCTGAGAGGGCTCCTGGGAGTTCCAAGGTCCACCAAGTAGGTAACCTCTCCCTTTTGCTCAATGATGGTGTGGGGCCCAGACCATTTGTCTTTCAGAGCTGCTGGGGCCACTGGCTCCAGCACCCACACCTTCTGTCCTGGCTGGTACACAGTCAGTACAGCCTTTTGGTCATGCCAAGCTTTTTGAAGTTCCTGGCTGGCCTCAAGGTTTTTAGATGCCTTCTCCATATACTCAGCCATCCTGGAGCGGAGACCAAGTACATAGTCCACTATGTTGGTTGCAGGCTTTTTGAGAGGTCTCTCCCATCCTTCCTTCACCAAACACAGGGGTCCCCTTACAGGATGCCCATACAGAAGCTCAAAAGGGCTGTAGCCAACCCCCTTCTGTGGGACCTCTCTGTAAGCAAACAAGAGGCAGGGGATCAGGACATCCCATCTTCTCCTAAGAGTTTCAGGTAGTCCATGAATCATCCCTTTCAGGGTCCTGTTGAATCTCTCAACAAGCCCATTGCATTGTGGATGATAGGGTGTGGTGAACTTGTAGTTCACACCACACTCTTTCCACATGGCAGTCAGATATCCTGACATGAAGTTTGTACCTCTGTCAGAAACGACCTCCTTAGGGAAACCCACTCTGGAGAACACTCCAACTAGGGCTCTTGCCACTACAGGGGCTGTAGTGGTCCTAAGGGGAATAGCCTCAGGATACCTGGTGGCATGGTCCACCACCACCAGTATAAACTTGTGTCCTGATGCTGTCTGGGGTTCCATTGGACCAACAATGTCAATCCCCACTCTTTCAAAGGGAACCCCCACCACAGGTAGTGGTATGAGGGGGGCCTTTGTTGTGCCACCTGACTTACCACTGGCTTGGCAAGTGACACATGAGCGACAAAACTCCTTGGTATTCTCATTCATATGGGGCCAGTGAAAGTGTGAGACAAGCCTGTCCCAAGTCTTTGTCTGACCTAAATGACCTGCAAGGGGAATCTCATGGGCCAAGGTGAGAAGGAAACCTCTCAGAGACAAGGGGATGACCAGCCTCCTGGTTGCACCAGGCTTGGGGTCTCTTGACTCAGAGTACAGGAGTCCATCTTCCCAGTATACCCTGTGGGCACCTGTGGCATTCCCTGCAGCCTCAGCAGCAGCCTGCTGTCTGAGGGGTTCAAGGGAAGGGCAGCTCAACTGTTCCTTCCCCAGGTCTGCTCTGGAGGGTCCCCCTGAGCCCAGAAACTCAACTTGATCAAGTTCAAGCTCTTTAGGCTCAGTTTCCCTCAGCTCTTCTAGATCAGCCTCCTCAGAGACTTGATCCTCAACCTGGGGCAAGGGGGAAGGCAAAGCCTTACCCTTACTGCTCTTCTTCTTGGGAGGTGTCTGGTCCATAATTTCAGGATCCAGCACCTGTTCAGTGGGGCATCTTCTGGCCTGTGACCTAGTCACAGCAAGCACATGTGCTGGCAAGCCTAACATCTCCATGTGAGTCCTCTGCTCCACTTCTGACAATTGTGATGACTCCAAATCATTGCCCAACAAACAATCAACTGGGAGGTCTGAACTGACTACAACTTTCTTTTGTCCCTTCACTCCACCCCAGGAGAAAGCCACAATTGCCACACTATGACTAGTAGTGACATTGCTGGCATTGGTCACCAGGAAATCAGTACCTGGCATGATCTGTCCAGGGTCCACAAAGTTAGGTGTCACCATGGTGACACTGGCACAAGTGTCCCTATAGGCCTGAGCCATCTTGCCATTAATCAAAGGTGTCTGCCTGTATTTGCCCAAAGTATTGGGACTTATTTCAGGGGACATATCCATATCCCCTGTACAGACAAGGACAGCCTGAGTGAGTGTGCCAACTAAGTTGTCAGACCCCTCAGTACCCAAGGTTAACCCAACTAATGCCTTGGGAGTGACACTACCACTACTGACTGTACTAGGGGGTGCAGTTGCTTTAGGAGCTGTAGTGGCAGGAGTTTGTCCTCCTCTTTTGGTGCACTCACTAAACCAGTGAGATTTACTTTTGCAGTACTGGCACCACCTTTTTGACTGGCCTTCTTGAGTCTTCTTCTTCTGGGAAGCCTGACCCCCACCCTCTTTGGTTTGTTGGGGACCTGGTGAAGACTTCTGGTCATTTTGCTCATTCTTAACATTACCCTTCTGGTCTGCTTTCTTCTGACCACCCTGGTTCTGGTTCTGGTTCTGCTTGATCCTTGTCCTGACCCATTTGTCTGCCTTCTTTCCCAATTCTTGGGGAGAGGTCAGATCTGAATCAACAAGGTGCTGGTGCAGCAACTGGTTCTGACAATTGTTCAAAATTTGTTCTCTCATCATTAGATTATACAATCCTGTGTAATCTGTAACCTTGCTACCCAGCAACCAGCCCTCCAAAGCCTTAGTGGCACAATCCACAAAATCAGACCAGTCCTGAGACTGAGTTTTCTGGGTGTCTCTGAACAGCAACCTGTACTGCTCAGTGGTTAAACCAAACCCATCAACCAGTGTATTCTTCAGGACCTGGTAATTGTTAGCATCCTCCACTCTTGTAGTGAGGAGCTTATCTCTACCTTTACCATCAAAGGAGAGCCACAGTATAGCTGCCCACTGACTCTGGGGAATGCCCTGCACAGTGCAGGCCCTCTCCAGAGCAGCCATCCATTTCTGGATGTCATCCCCTTGCTTAAAGGGGGGCACTATTTTAGTCAGGTGTTTAGTATCTAAACCCTTCTCTTTATCTCTTGGGAGATTGCTGCCACCAGTGGGAGCTAGCCCACTCATCTGCTGCTCTCTTGCCAGGGCAAGCTTCTCTTTGGCCAGGGCAATTTCTTCCCTTTCAATCCTCAGTTCAGCTTGTCTCATCCTAGCTTCATGCTCCTTTCTCTGAGGGGAAGTAAATCTCCTCTGTGGAGGATTCCTTCTCCCCTGAGAAGAGGCATTAGAGTGCAGAGATCTATTGGAGTCCCTAGAAAGAGATCTATCTCTCCTAACTCCAAGGTTAGGCCCACTTCGGGTTAGTACTGGGGGGCCCCCAGTTCCTAGCCCAAGTAAGTCTAAGTTGGTCCTAGTTAGCCTTCTGACTACCTCAAGACCCTTGTCTACCTCATCCCCAGAGAGTACCTCCTGATCCTCCTCCTCAACTGCTGAATCAGTGTTGTGGAGATCTGGATCCCCAGAGGTTCCCTCTAAGGCTGGCATGTTCTCATGTAACTGAGAAAGCTTTCTGGCATCATATGTCTCTAAGAGACCTATCAGAAAGGGAGTGGTGGGGTTAGACCCCTGCTTCAGTTTCCTGGAGACACAGATTTGTCTCATCTCCTGAAAGCTGAGAGCTGCATATCTTGAAGTGACCTGTGGAGGGTCAACACTGACCAGGGGAGTCTCAGTAGATTCTCCCTGGGTAGACATGCTTTTCTAGTGAGGTGTAAGTGGTGCACTTACCTACACTATATGTTTGCCTACTGATCCCTTGCTAGAGTTGTAGTTTAGGGTGTGCTAGGCCCTAGGAGCTACAACAGCTGGTTCAGTAGAACTCAGAGTATTCTAAGCTAAGTTATATGTACCTTTAGTACTTATGTGATCTTTCACAAGATATTCTTAGGGCATGTGTGGTAAAACAACAGCAAGCTCAAATCCCAACCGCTGCTCACCAATGTGAGAAGTTGGCCTGATGTGCAGTGCTCACTATTCTAGTGATCACTATATATCAGTCCAAACAACCCTTATTGATGATTGGTTGTAAGTCAACCTTATAGACCAGCTATCCTAGTAGCATGGATACGAGCAGTCTAAGGCTAAGACTCTAGAGGGCGTGTTAAGCCAGCTGTTTTACCATCACATTACCCCTTGAACACCCAGTGAAAGGACACCACACAAGTTGTTATGAAAATAAACAGTGTATTTATTTATAACAAGACTACCCTGGCTCTTTATGAGACAGGGAGCTAAGCACACAACAAAACTCTTACGAAAATACTTTAAGTTAGCACGTTATACACAAATGCCCGAGGGGCACGAAAAACCATATACTTTAAAAGTGGAATGCGAATTACTAGCAGGTAAGTAACAGTTCTAATAGGCTTTGGAATCGCTAGGACTGGACTAGGGAATCGTTAGATTACTACTAGGAGACCCAGGGGACTCGGGTGCAGAGTGTGCACTCTCACGCGGGATGCGGGACAAAGTCTATGGAGGCTAGTAAAGGCAAAGTTAGTGTTCACGGGCGAACCCGACCTGGTGGGAAGAAAACGACAGTGGATCCTGACCCTTGGATAGTGAGGCTATGCTGGGACACCGGAGTGCCGAAGTTACCTAGCCCAGGGGCTGCAGCTGCATAGGTCTGAAAAGACGTCGGGGATCTCGTTGCCGGACCAGGAGCCTGGAAGGAAGAAGTTGCTGGCAGGCGACCAGTGAAGAAAAGTTCGATGGATCCAAGCCTGGATCAAGGAAGAAGAAAACCTGAAAGCAGAGGGGACCAAGTTCTTGAATCACTAGCCAGTGATTAAGTGGGCACCAGGATGGCACCGGGCGAAGTCACCGCAGTCAGGTGAGTGGGCGCTGCTGGGCTCTGCAGTCTCTCGGACCAGGAGGCGTTGTCGGCGACCAGGATGGAGGTGCGAGCTGTCCCACGAAGGTTCTTGCTGTCGACGTCGCTGGACCCAGGATTGGGCAACAAGTCTTGGCAAATGCAAGGCCCACGCGGTGGACCTAAAATGGCGTCTTGAGTGGACCAGGAGGGTCCAGGGTACTTCTCCGATGGAGGGAAGCAAGGGCCAGTCTGGAGCAACCAGACCAGCAGCAGAAATGTCGTCGGGCGTCGTCAGGAAGGCCACAAGCCAGCGGGCTAGTAGCCAAACAACGCGGTGAGCAGCAAAAAGCAGAAGGGCCCCACGCAGATCGTGGAGATGCTGGGGGGCTGCTCTTCGGTGCTGGAGCTGCTCAGGGTGGGGGTTTCTCGGACCCCAAAGCACTCACCAGGAATTCACTCGGCGGGCTTGCTGGAAAGAAGTCGTGCAGTCTTGCAGATGGCCGGTCCCTTGAGGTCTCGTCGCACCCACGGTTCTCAGCTGGGCTGTAGAGGTGGGTAGAGGTCAGAGGTGCCAGGGAAGCCGGTTCTCGTCGAGCTGGGCAGTCGGATTCCGGAGGAAGGACTTGCAGCAGACCGCAGTGTTCTTAGATGGTGCCTGCGGATGCAGGGTGACTACTCCTTAGTCACAAGGGAGAAATCTTAGGAAGAAGTCTTGAGTTCCTTTCGCAGAAAGTAGTTTCAGGATTCAAAGATGATCTGATTTGGAAGGGGGCCAGTCTCTACCTTTATCCTGTAAAAGGGGGCTGGCACGCGACTAGGTCCTGCCCTATGGGTGGGACCAGGAGGGGGGTGGTTACACCCACTTCCTTGGCGGGCTTTTCCCCAGGCCAGGGGCTGGAGTGCCCCTGGAACTGGTTTCAGCCGGCCTATGCACAGTGAGCACCGGGGTGCCACTTGCAGTCACCTTCCTCTAAAGCCCTGCCTACCTACAATACACAAAACCCTGTCTGGGACGGTGCTGGCACCGCCCCTGGCAGGAAACCCTTTGTCCTTATCTCCTGCTCTGGGAGGACTCCCAGCAGCAGGAGGGCAGACTTGTGTCTCGGTGGCAGCATCCCTTTTGTGGGTGCTAAGGCTCTGTCTGACTTTTAACCGGGTTATAGGTTACATGCATGTCGTGTCCCTCTAGAAGGGTGGAATGCTAACCCCGTCGCCAGAATTGGCGAGGGGTTAGTATTCCAATTCGTATGACACCTTACTCGACATGTTTTGATAAAGCGATACCAGAGTTGGCACATAACCGCGAGGATTATAATGCACTTAAGAGTATATGGTATGCGATATCATGGAAACGGCTAAGGGATGGATCCCGAAACCCGCAGACAGGCTCAGCTCATGCCAGAGCACCATCTCACACGATTCCAAGCACTCTGCCTTCAGGATTGTTAAGGCCTGCCATAGGAGTGACTGATAGGAGATCTGTGTGTCCATTTTAGGGTTAGATATAGGTATACTATATCTAAAGCAAAGGGTGAGTACACCACCTTGCCCCAGCTGTCGTGCAGCCAGTTGTGTCAGTTTTAGTTAGTCAATCCAGGGGTGGCACAATACATGCTTCAGCCCCTGGGAGACTTGTGGGTGCACCTCAGCCCTGGGTACAGGGACTTGGAGAGGGCCCAGTGCCAATTCAGTACCTAAGTACAATTTGGATAGAGAGAACAGCTAGGCTGTGGGTCTGATTAGCAGGCCCACATCCAGGGAAAGTCGTAAACCAGTGCAGCAAAAAGCAAAAATCTGGGTGATCATAGGATTGCAGACCCTACTCTCCTACAGGGAGGGTCCCCCAGCTTGTCATCCAGGACAATGGTTAAAGATGGCATTTCAGATTTGTCCTGCTGAAAGCTCCAGACCGCAAGACTTCCAGGATTTCACTGACGCCTCTTTCAAATTCAAACAGCCGTCGGCGACTTAAATCCCATCCTGAAGAGAAGCCTTGCTCAAACACGAGAGAAACTCAGCCAGAAAAGTTTCGAAGTCTGAAGATAACATTTTTATGGGGCCTCCTGCTTAGTGCATCCAAACGGTGTTCCATTGCAGTTGGCCTCAAACTTTAACTTTGTCCCTGTCAAGTGTGACCAAATGTCCCAATTTGCTGCTATTGGTTTTTAAGCACTAGAAAGTGTAATTCTTTCAAAATTCATATCTCCATTTGGTTTTTGTTGTGTTGGTGTTATTTTAACCATAAAAATGTTTCCTATTTTTAGAAATTGGTTGTGGATTTTTATAACGTGTTATGTCTTACTTATTTAATGCATTGGTATTTTTAATGCTTTACACAGTGTCACCTAAATTAAGCCTGCCTGCTTGTAAGCCAGCTACAAAAGGGTTGGTGATGGGAATAAATTATTGACCTTGTCTGGTCCTTATAATGTGTTGGTGGCCTTATTGCTAGTAGTAGGTGCATACTTACCCCTACTAATAAACCCCCTTCCAAAATTCACAGTCAGTTGTTCATACCTGTTGCCCTGTGTAACTCTTTTTTGTTTCTTTTGCATTGTTGAAATCTCCGCACCTCTTTCTTTCCCCATCGCTGGAACTACAAATATATTTGAGATGGACCATGCGTCTCTTTCAACTGGCACATTCTTCACTAGCAGAAACCGCATCAGGCTCGGGTCACATGACTCTATCTGATGAAGGCACGCCAGACAAAGACTGCGAGCACTAAGAACGTGTGCCACCGAGGGAACTGCTGACTCACATTCTTCAGGTTACATCTACACATGAAAAGGTATACACTGCCAGAGGAACAAAAGCTCTTTTCTGACTCAAGGACAGGTTTGATTTCTAAACACACATTCTGTACCCAAGAGAAGTATTTATATGCAATATTTTTCAGCTCCATCAGTCAGTAAACTATTAGTTTGTACTGTTTTGAAAACTATAACGAAGATAACATTCTACTATTTTAATTGTATCCATTAAACGCTACTGCTTGTATTTACAAAAACGAGGAGGTAGTCCAAGAGGACAGTGAATCACTGTCCATAGTGACTGGATATCTAACAAACATGTGAAGATGGAGAAAGGTGCAGTCATGCTGGACTAGAATAAGAATCCAGGAGCCAATTCAAATCATATTGGGCACATGCATCATTGTAGGATTTTGCACTTCCTAAATTGCGAAAATTAAGGAATCGCAATTTAGGAATTGCAAAATCCTATGCATCAAGAAATCCTAAAAGTTTTTAGGATTTCTTAATTTTCGGAAATTGCGATTCCTTAATTGCGAATCGCAATTAAGGAATGGCATTACATTGATTCCTATGGGTCTAGAGGCCCATAGGAATCAATGCCGTTTTGCATTTTTTTTTTTTGCACTCGCAATTTGTTGATGCATTGCAAGGGTGCAGAGGGGAGTCCAAAGGATCCCCCCTGCACCCCTGAAATGTATTTTAAAGTGCATGTTTCACACACACATGTCCTAAGGACATGTGTGTCTGTAACATGAAAGTTTAAAAAATGCATTTTTTTGCTTTTTTAAAGATTTTCGCAAATTAACACGAGGGTCAACCTCGTGTTAATTTGCACTTCCTATTTCAAAATTTGCAATTTTTAAAAAAATGATGCATTGCATTTAAGGAATCGCACAAATGCGATTCCTTAAATGCATTCGCATTTTTAGGAAATGCAAAAAATAGCGAATTTTGAAACTCTGTTTAATGCATCCCAAAAACGTATTTAGGAAGCGCAAACGGCCGAATTTACCGATTCGCACCGTTTGCACTTCCTAAATAGGTTGATGCATGTGCCCATATATGTGATTAGCAATGTATTTTCTTAAATGTATCTAAAACATGACACGTTTTGCTAGAGTAAGGTGACAGTAAAAATAATCTTTTGTGTTGCTGTCAGATAATGTCCTATTTATAAAAGTACAGTATTGCTAAAGAGGACAATGAAAGTGAATGGTTTTCAAATAAATAATTAAAGTGAATAGTATTCAAATGAACAAATAAGGAGTATTACTGGATACATTTTATCACTTTTCAGCACCTGACACCTCATGGTATATCCATAATGGTACTTGGAGACAAGGACCAGTGTAAAGATGTGGAATTTACCAGTGATAACCCCATTGCTGATGATTATTCCTCATCTTTGCTGGTAAACATCAAATAAAGTGGTAATGAATTGGGGTAATAGTATTACCATTGTTTCAAATTACTGCAGCATTCACTATAACATCTAATTGAGGACTGTAGTTCTTTTATTCCCATGCTGTCTGCTTATCTTAAAATAAAAAAGGATTAATAAAATTAACATGTCTCATTACCGGTAATTAAATAATACATTCTTTCTTTCTTTCTTTCTTTCTTTGTTTCTTTCTTTATGTTTTGGAACTCAGAAGAGGTCCACATAAAATCACAACAGGACAATGAATATAAAACCCATTAAAGCCACTCATTAACAAAAAAAGAACAGGCAAATAGACATATATATATTTTGCAAAACATTTGTTCACATAGTCTCATTTTCTGTAACATCAACCTAAATGCAAACTGGTATGAATTCATAAAGCCTTAAGATATTTATACTTTTGTGCAAATACCCCAATTTTGAACAAACAAAAAATTCTTGAACCGCTACAGCATTCCTGAATTAAAGTTAATATGGATTCATGAAGCCTTTAAAAAAATGTAAAACTTTTGTGCAAATTACTATATTTTTTAGATGAAGAAGCAACTCACATGCCACCTCAGCTGATTTTATATTATTCCCCCAAAACATTGGCCTTAAGTGCAGTAGCGGCTTGTGGAGGGAGTGCCGCGGGCGGTGAGACGTGGCGGGGAGGGGCAGGGCAGGGGGTAGTAAACTTTGGCTCACAGCCATCCAGTGTAATGTAACTAAATAAATAAATAAAAATGTCATTGGCGGGAAAAACTAAGAGCACATGATTGTGATCCTAAATCCCCGAGTTACACAAGTTAAACTCTTTCCCTGGTTTTCAAGAAGAGGACCAGTTTGCTGTTAACTCATTTAGCGGGAGTAAGTTCATTTGAAACAGTGACCGAAAGCGGAGGAGGCTATGGTCCAAACTACAGTTCAAATACTGATGAGCTACCTTGGGACGACAAGATGAAGTTACCCCCACTAGCCTTTTCTTTAACATACAGTGCATAAAGTCTCTCCGATCACTAGTAGAGCTAGAGGCACACTTTAAGAAGCTTTTAAAGTGTGTGGGAGAAAGGGAAGCTAGAGCCTCTTCCTAAAGTTCAAGATTACTTAGCACCAAGGCAAAATCCCAGGAAAATATACTTTTACCCAGCTCTGAGCCAAAAACCTCATAATTCATAAAACCCCTCATGGAATCCTATTCACTGTTCTTGAGCTGACAGCCCCACCAAACCGGTCCCAGGATGCTTGTTTCCAGTCCAGGGAGGACCTGGCCTGGCGGTCTGGACTGTTCCCATGGGGCAAAGGGTCAAGACTGATTTGCATATGGCTGGGTCCAAACTGGGGTGGCGTAGTGGGCAAAAGAACGATAGATTTAAGCCAGATCTTTTGACTGGGGGAGAATGTTTGCATTGTCAGCATTCCGTCCATCATTTGTTTGCTGTAACACTTAACAATGGATAGAAACGGAATAAAATGTTTTTCGCCCCATTGTGTTATAAAAAGCATGTAACCCAATGGCATGCGAGGAGGCCTTAGAGAAACAATATTCAATATGTGTTTTTCCAGTATGTATTTTACTGAAGTATGTGTTACCTTGGGCTGCATTTACCATAATACATCTGAGCAAACTAAGTGCTGGGGTGTGAGCCAGTGTAATTCCTTCCCTCTCTATCTACATGATAGGTGGATAGATTACATTTTTGAGATGGGGAACATAGAACTCCCTTACAGGTCAAGTAGCCTTGAGACAAACATAGCAAACTTCATTTTTTGGAGCCATAAAATGTATTATTAAAAACTTCCCACTAAGTTATACTCAATGTATGTAAAGAAATTACAGCAAGAGGAAAAAACAGGAAATCTTTATAGTCAATGATGAAATTAAGGTTTTTTCCCTTTCTTGCCCCCATGCCTTATTTTGTATCTGTCTACAATTTAAAACATATTACAATCGACAATAATTTCTCTCTTTATAAAGCTGACTAATTGAATTCATACCAACAGGGCACTGTGAAAAAGAACACTATAATTTTGACACCTTATGACCTACATTCATATAATGGCAGCATGTAGGTTGACAAAATAAAACATAGAAACAGGAGACATTTAAAACAAGGATTTATACTAAAAAAAAGTCAGTTTTGGGAGCCCCTTGTGCACACATGAACTGTGATTAATCTCAGCATCAGGTACAACCCTGTAAAACGTAATTGTGACCAGCTTTAATGGGATGCAGTCCACCACTGGAGGAATGTTAGTAATGCACCATTTTCAACACCTGTTGAAGCTACACTACCACACCAAATTAAGGCTATGGATATGGAGAATGTTGTTAGACTAGGGACACCATGAAAAACGCATAAACCAAATGGATTCAAAGACAGGCAAAGGCTGTCATCAAACCGCACACCTAGATTTAGCTCCAAGTATTTCTTTCTGGTAATGTTTGGTCCCCCTCGGAATGTACAGCTAGGAGTCTAACCCTAACACACCTGAGCTTAAGTTAGTTCTGAACATCCAAGCAGTGACCGCGGCTAGGCACGCTAACAGACTAACCTAATGTGGAAGAAATGTACATCCTAACCGTGTGAATGTCAATGCACCCTTCGAGCACTCAGCCAACCCAGCATGAAAATGTAAAGATGACTTTCTCGGAGCTGGAATTTGAGATTATAGGTAAAGCATCCAATAGTAACTGCCAGAATGACTTGTAATGATCTTGCATGTGCAGGTGTTTAATTTGGCATATTCCAGTAGAACGCAAGTCCCAAAAACTTTTCTACTGCCCCTAATAAAATACACTGGGTGTGACCTAACTGTATAAAATATGTCTACTCTGTTAATTGTGTCACGTGTAAAAACCCTGTAGTATTTTGGCAAACATGCAACACTGTCCATAATTTCCAGACATGGCCCACAGTATATGAAGTTTATTTCTCTACGCCATTATTATCTCTCTCTCTCTCTCTCTCTCTCTCTCTCTCTCTCTCTCTCCGTTTAACAGCTATTTATTGTGTTTTTGATCAATCAATATTGCATTCATATACATTTTTTTATTGTCTTGTTATTTGTATGAACAGGAATAGCAAATACTTGTACATTTCGGCCCTCATCACTGACTTTCTATCAGACACAACAAAACCACAGCTTTTCACAGTAAATACTGTTGGTGGTGTCAAACAGCAGCCAAAGTAAAGAGCTACAAATCACAAAAGCTGCTGGGCTGATACTATGTTGTATTACTTACAGAACAGAATACTCCCTTTGCATAACTCAGTGTATGAATCTTAAGCGTCCTTCTCTGGAAGAACACTTGACTTTGGAATTTGAACACTACGAAGATCAGAAAATTCCTGCCTCACCATAATGAGTGTGGTCAATGTCTGGTTCATTGGGATACTTTTAAGATGATTATTCCATGCACCTTTGTTGTGTCTGATATTTTTTTTTTTACTGCATACCATCACTGTATGTGTTTATTACTATACATACATTTTTCATTTTAATATTATTTCATTTAATAAATCACACCCTCCGCTATTTTTAAGGTACTAGGCTTATGTAAACCTCTCTATCTCCCATCGGTTCTTCTCTCTACTAAATGAAAATGACAAATAAATAAATACATTACATCCAGCAAATAGGTGAACAGCCTAGAAGCCGTGATTCCCATGGTACTTGGGTATTTTCCTTTTAGAAGTTGTGACTCGCACATGCAAATGTTCTTGCTCATTCAAACACAATTTAGTGAAATGTAAATATAGAGATAATGAAAATTCTAAAAGGCCCGGCTCTAGTGGTTTCAAAGAAATAATTGCATGCTTACATGTGGGCTCAATAGAATCTCGCTTCTCATACATATACTTTTAGGAGTTGAAAAAATAAAAGTGCGGAAAATTGACAATGCACACCTGAATCTTTACTTTCTGTAATGACTTTTCATGTTTAAATGCATGTGGTTATAATATATCTCATAACAGCAGCTCGTAATTCCCGGAGGTTCGCAGATGCTGCCTAATTAAATCATTCAATCAAGAAGCAAATTAAAATGATATATCAGGGCAGCTCCCTCGGGGGAGAGAGTCGGTTCAGCTCCAGCTCTCTGGCAATTGGAGGAGACCCGAAAGGACGTGACCCCGACGAGGCTCCGCGCTTCCCGTCCTGTCAGCATTTGTCGGAACATGTTAGGCACTTAAACAGCTCAAGCATTGCTCCGTGCAGCAGTTATCGCCTTACTTTCTCCAAGGTAATGAATTATATTCTGCTATGTCATTCGAGTCCGTCTAAAGGAGGGCTGGTCCCGGAAATGCGCAGTACTTTTCAGTGCGGAATACGTCTTCTATATGAAGTGTTTCCGTGGTACACAAGTATACAGAAGAGAATTCTTTAAAAATATCTCTTTCAGAATCATAAAAGTACCTTAGGAATAACAGAAAACAAAACATCCTTTCCTTTTACAGCATCCTGCGCTATATTTTGCAAACTGTGGTAAAAATGACAACTTATAATTAAATCTCTACTTGTATAAAATGCACAAAAATCACACAGCAGTCTGCCAGGGAAATTAAGTAAGTTGTACCATGAAAAAAAATCAAGGCGTGCATCCTGGGTTTGAGGAGGATACATTTACCCAGATGAAGTAACTCAAAGAATATTAGGCACACTGGTCTACGTGCTATTTTATTCTAGACTGAACTCGATGGTTGAGGGGACAGTGATGCAGAGATGACAATTCCCTTTTGTTTCAGTGATATTTTACCACAAACATATAAATGTGATTCTAGGAAATTCCACAATGATCATTGATGCTATTTTTCACCTGCCTCAGAGTCTCTTGGGTGGATTCGTTTGCGTGTCTTTTATAGACAATTCACCAAAAATATCGGCCGTAGTGGACACCTGATGACATCACGTGGTTGGCTCCTTCTAATTCCTTTGGGCCTGCTGGAGAAGGGCCAAGAAGGGGGCACGGACGAGAGACCCCAGAAGGCACACAGAGCTCTTTCCGCTGATGCAGCCTTCTTTACCTCTGAGACCAAGGGTTCCAAGCTCCCAGGGAACAAAGGGGGAAGCGGTCTACACATAACAACCAGTAACTGCCAGGGAAGTAATGATGCCTTCGAATGAACCAACTAAAATTATATATTTTTGTAAAATATGTATGTATACTCAGTCTTTAGGACCCTTTGTCAGACACAAATGTGCTGAGAGGATGAGCTAAGATTGCAAGTCATATCAACACGAGGTGGGGAGGGTCTGTTTGTTTTTGGTAAAGTTTAAGAGACATCAGAGAATGGAAAGCTGTGAGAGTGATAAGGTGCTAACTTTTCTTTGGTGGCGTTTGGCTGCCTAAAGTGATGAACGGCTGTAAACAAAGCCGTCTTTGCTGTTATTTTTGGCTCAATAAAAATGGGATATGAAAGAAGTAAAAGCTCCTTCCTGCACGTAGATTTGGGTCGGTTTCAGGGTGCTTCATAACATAATCTTTGTCCAGACATGGCAATGGTGATCATTATAGTCCTTTTGAGATGGAAACAATTGCAGGCTCAAAAAGGCTGGTGTAAGTGTAGGAGAGAGAGAAATACAGAGAGTGTGTGTGTGTGTGTGTTTGCATGCATGCATACGTGAGTGTTTTTGTGCAGCAAGAAACGTATTCCAAATTAAGCTTGGAGTTTCCAGACTTAAAGTTGCCAATCATTTTCAATTTCACATGCGCTGTTCCAAGGTGCCATCTTGTCTTTACGGGTTTAAGAGGCACAGGTAGGCTACAAGCAGATAAACTTGTTTTGTTTGGGATTAGCAGCACCCATCTGACCTGGCTCAAAGACGGTAATGTTCTACATCAAAGACTTTAATGTAATCATCAGTGCAAGAGCTTTTATCTTTTAGTTCAGTCTGAAATGCACCTTCCTTATCTTTTGGCAAGTCCTGTTTGTAATTACATTATTCCGCAAACACACACACACAATTCGGAAGTTTGAGGCACAGCAGTCAAATTCATGGGCTTCTAAAAAAATGTGTCAGTAAGCAAGATATCCTCGGGCAAGTGCGTGTGGTCAGCAGCCAGGGAAGTCATTTTGGGGGTCGAGGCTAGCCCTTTGCTACCCCGAGCACAGCCTTTGCGACCCCTGGCCTCAGAGATGGCAAATTCTGTGCCAGGAACGCCGGGGCAGCTGGGACTCCACTCTCTTTATTTTCTGTCAATTTTTATCACACTAATAGTGAATACATCAATTATATTATTCACTAATGGTGTAATGAAAATGGAGTGCAATATGCTGGAATATGCCCTTCCACGGCGGCAGGTGAGAGTGTGTTTATGTGTAAGAAAGTGTATAGGTGTGAATTTGTAAGTATGTGTGTGTGAGTGAAAGTGGAGGTCAAAGGGCTTGTGATGTCACTCGCTACCCCTGGCATTTCGGTGAATTGACGTCCATGTCAACAGCCTACCTATAGATGCTCTAACCCCTCTTCCTCTGCTGCTGAGTGACAGGAGACTACTGAAAGATGAGACCAGCAGTCACAGTCCAACAAAAACAATGGGAATCAAAAGAATCCTTCATCTACTGCTGGCTTGATTGATACAATTGATTGTGATCTTCCGCAAGCAGAGTGGTGTGAGGAAGAGTAGTTATATGAGCCTCTCATTTACAGGCTCCCTTCTGCTCAGGTGATGAAATCTTATTGTTGACCCCCTTTGGGATAGGAATGCCTTTTGCTTAACTGTCAGCATGGTGCTTCATTCTCACCTCACAATGCCATGAAAGACGAATGTGAGTCAGATACTCTTTTGGGAGATGTTTGAGGGCAAAACACACACAAAATGTCTCTGAAAAAGGCCTGCCAAATGCAAGAACATAGACTACATACATTATAAGAGTTAGCCCTTCGGGTCTGATGTCTATTTCCATGTGCTCTGTCTGGAGCACCCTCATTTGCAGCTGAGGTTGCTGGAATGTATATCTGAAGGTGCAGACCGAACTGACTAAACCACGATGAAGCCAAAACCAGACACAATTAAGTGCAGAAGCAAAGTGAATGCACAGCAATTACGTTTTCAATTTAGGAAAAGAATTGTTCAATATTAAACCTCTACTTTGTGAAAGAGACATGACTCTGAGAAAGAAAGGACACCACTGCCTCAAAGAATGGGAGTGATCCTCAGAGATAAATAAAGGTTCCTGGTTGTTTTTCACTATTACAAACAGGAAAAAAGTGGTGTTGCTAAGGCAGAGCAGGTTCTGAACACCTGATGTGATGGCACCATAACAGCTTCCAGAGGATCAAAGAGATACATAATAAAAAAGTGAGAGTGAAAAGGATAGATGGATGGGTCCAATCAGGTTACATAGAAGTTGCCATTTTTATTTAATCTTCGAGCTGGGCTAAAGCTAGACTCCGAGGCCCACATTCCAAGTGTAGTGTAACTTTTGATTGGCCCAGAAACTGGTCAAAATTCAGGACTGCCACACTCTTGATTCCCCAACACCCTGTGAACATTCATCAGGTAGAACCTGCTATCCGCTCCTAAGTGCCACCGCTCAGGTCTGCTGGCCACTGTTGTCTGGTTCTGGCCTTGTGCCACTTTGTTGTCTCTGTCTCTTTTGTGTGTCTGTCTGTATCTGTGCCACTTTGTTGTTTATGTATATTTTGTGCCTGTGTCTGTCTCTGAGCCTTTTTCTGTTTTTTGTGCCTGTGTCTATCTCTGTGCCTTTTTCTGCTTTGTGCCCATGTCTGTCTGTGCCTTTTTCTGTCTACTCTGTTCCCCTCGTGCCTGTTTTCTGTCTCCTCTCTGCTCTCCTTCCCGCCGCTGCTGACACCACGGCCACTCCCCCCTGCCGGTTCGCGCTTCCCATCTCCCAACTGCGCTCCCCTCCCCTACTTAATGGCGGCCGCGTGCAGTGGACGCACCACTGTCACACCAAAGGTGTGCCAAAGGCAAGCCCGTCTGCGCCCGTCCGGGACCCGACTACGGCCAGCACCAGAGACCCTGTTTCTCCTGCCATCCACCGCTATGACACAGCTCCCCTTCTCGCACTCAACCCCAGAAGAGACAACAACTGCCAGAGATCGACGTCAAACAACACCCATGGCCAGTTCTCCTGCCGACACTGCTGACAATCCTTCCCCATCAACAGCCCATCACGACTGCTGAACCCACACCGGACTACCGCACCACAGAAGCCCCGAAGTGCATCCTCCTCAACATGCGCTCCCTCCATAGACACACTACAGAGATCTGGGACCTGCCCGACACACTCTCACCAGGTTGGAAAAGGGCCAAAAATAGGGTATTACTTTAAGAATCAGCTGCTGTAGTCCCAATTCACGCTGAGGACAATCGACATACTGCATCAATGTGCCCACCCAATTCACAATGTGGGCCTAAGTAAAGGTCATTTTGAGATGGAAGGCAAAGAAATAAAGAAATAGGCTCGAGTAACTTGGTTTCACAATTATCTGTTCTCAATGTGTGTATATGTGGGCGTGTCTTCTTACGTAATTTCTAGTTGATGTTATTCTTACAAATAGTGTAATCAATCTGTAAGAACCGGGCCATTAGCAAGAGTGGCAGCAGAGGTCCTAGGAAGGAAATACACCTCCTACCTTAAAACGAAAGCCCCAGTGGGAGAACTAAATACTCTGTTTTAATTCCCTATTTGACAGTTATTTTTATTGCACAGTAAATTATCGGTTTTGTATTGACTATTAGAGCAGGATCTTAATCAACTTACTACCCTCAGAGGACCATGCCCTACCCTCGAAGAATTATCAATATATAGCTATAGATCACTGAGACCAGTTAGGCATAACATATGTTAATTTCAACTGCATATGTATTCTCGCTTTTTAAGCGGAGTTTCCATTTACAGGTCACACACAGCACACCACATGCAGGTCACGACCTGCACATCACATGCATGTCTAGAATCGAAAGCATGGAGTTAGGGCAGAACAGTATTTGCAAATCAATCAAGCACTTTACAGTTCTGGAATAATTAAGTTAGCTCCTGGGAAAGGCAGACAGGATGGCGAGAATCATAACTTCAGTAGTTGGATATTAGGAACCTCAAGAATATTCGCAAACTCGTTAGATTTAAAAGCAACTCTTTTTTCCATAAAATACCCTATTTTGTTTGTAATACCGATTAAGGTTTATTTTGATAAAAGGTTTGCGCTGTGTTTCGCTTACATGTGAGTACTGTGTTCTCAGCAAAACTGAATTAGTTGTGAGTGGCAAATGTCTACCATAAAATACAAGAGTCCTTGATGCCTAATCTAGTCCAGGGCGCAGCAGCCTCTTCCAATCTGATGGCCAATCTCATTCACCAATTAGGAACCAACAGTCACTCCTATGAGGATAGTCATCGAATTCTGAAATGTTATATGGTTGTACAATTGTCAAACAACTTATATGAATTAACGCCAGTGTAAGGTCATAAAGACAATGTAGTAGCCATTATAATAGAAGTGAATGTTTTTTATGAATTTTGATACGATTTTTAAACAGTTTCGAGTACTCTAGAGTGACTGGCAGTTGAATGAGTGAATTATATTATCTGTGTTTATGCGGCAGGAATATTTGTGTCGGGGTGATTGGGCACGTCACTTGACAAATGCTAAGTGCCGAAAGGCGTTGCATGCTGAAATAAACATTGCTGTACTTGGAATTCTGGAGTGCCAGTATGTTTCCTAATTCATGGATGCGAAATTGGATTAGCATGTATATTTGGGAGATGCGCCCCTAAACCGGCAAGGGCGCTCTGTGTGGATGTGGATTCCTTGCAGAATTGGAACCTTGTGGTCCAATGAAGCATGATATTTGGAACAACTACAACAATATACGTACATCTGCCACAGATTAATTACTACAGCACATGGTGCATTGGTATTACAATAATATAGTGTAACCAGAGAAATCACAGCTTACTGAGTCTCAGATTATATCCAACAATCAATTTTCAGAGGAAACAACTCAACCTATGCTCACAAGACCTAGTTAATGGTATTTTATCAAATGCAACGATTTACCCCTTTCTTCTTTGTTTCTGGTTCTTTATAACTTAAACACATGAACAAATATATTGAGATAAACCATTTCTGCAGATCCAAAAAGGGTAATATGCTATATATAAATGTTGAAGAGAGAGGAGGGCATCTTGACCCAGCCAAGGCCTCGCCTCCTTTCCACTGCCATGCTCCTCTGCAGGCTGAAGAACCTTACTTGTAAAGAATGGAAAAATGATACAAGACGCATGTTTGCAACAAGCTTATTACGCATCATAACAGTTGGCAGTGAGAAGTATTTTCGATGTGATTAAACCCCTTTCCTTCCATCCTTAAAGAGCTGCTCTATTGCTCTGTGGCTGAATCAGTTCCTCCCTAGCCCCTGATAAGACCCATGTGTAAACCTATAGAAAATAATCAAGCTTTTCTTCCAATCTCCTTTTGCTATAAGGACCCCTACCCCATCGACTGGCCTTCTTAGCAAAATCACGAATATGCTTTTTTAGGTTTGACTTTTGAGATAGCTTAAATTGTCTTGCCAGACTGTTGTTTTCTTTCAAAACATCCATACATGTGCATTTTCCTCGAACTCTCCTGCAGCATAATGAATAGGACAATGGGTCACACCACGTTATCCACTGGCTCCCTTACTGCAATGACTGCACAAACCCTATGTGCATTGTTCACATCCGCCTAAAAAGTTCCTTTTTCTACAGTGACAAATCAGATTCAAAGTGGGCCTTATTTTATTTGTTTCTACATAACCTTTATATTTTGTCCATGTATTGTACCTCCACTTGGGTACCCAGTTAGATGGTGATGTATTTTCGCCTTTTAAACATTTTTTGTAATTAAGTGACACTGTAATATTGTCTGCAATTTGAGTTCGTGGTTTGGTGGGGATCTATTCCTTCCATGTTGATAATAATATAACACATGGCACAATTGAGACATTTTATTTATGAAAACTTTAGTAAAATGGCCACCTCAATGTTTTTAATTGTAACAAGCATATAGCAGCCAGGTTTAAGTGGCTGCATGTTTTTTTTTCATTTAAATTTCTGGCATAAGCTTGTATTAAAATAAACATTGCTACAGTGACATTGTTTTATATAGTGGCGTGTAATGCAGTTGTGTGCTGAACTGAGATTAAATTAAAAGCACCTTCCAGGCAGTGTCAAGACACTGAGAACAGAGGGGACATTGGTAGACAGGTCAGAGAGTTAAAACCCTGCCATGAACAAAAGCTCCCTGTACCACATTATAGAAAAGGCATCCCACTGACAAAGTGAAGGGAGAGGAAATTAAAAGAAATGGAGATGTGAGAACACGTGTGAGATGGAGTTAAAGGCTCAAGAGAACAATTGGCTGAAGAGCCACATCTGAGCAGGTGGCCAATTAATGCAAGTTACCGACATGCGATATCTTGCATTACATATACGGACCACCTCTGCTGCAGATGAGATAAGCGTATAGGCTGATAAATGGCTAATTTGAAGGAAGAAAAACTTGCACTCATGCGTTTCTTTTAAATTGTTTTGTAGGCATTGGTCTGATGAGAGATGATAGAATGCATAAACTAGGGAGAGCGACCTGCACCCACCACACTGCTGAATAGGACATACACATCCCCCTAGGATGGATCCCAATGTCTGCCTATCAAGGAGGTGTGGCGGCACTCCTCTGCAGCACAGAGTTGAAAACACTGCAGTAGTGCAGCTGTGTTTTAACCGAGAGCTGTGCTGCTGAGAGTCCTACGACTAAAACTGTATGTAGAGATGAGGCTTCATCAACAGCAGATGTTGTGAAGGGACCCCTTAGTTCTTGCAGGTGAAGGACAGCATCTCCGATACCGGGCATGATGGCTTGAATGACTTCCTTGGTGGGCTGCTGGTCCATACTTCTGGTGACTTTTTCTCCTTCAAGCACTACCAGTTCTGGTACTCAGCTGCTGGTGTTGCAAAATCAATACGGTAAGCTAGTTCAGTTCTTTGGCCTTCTACATACTGAGAGTTGATACCCTACATGTAGAACTGGAGAGCAAACGTCTGTAGAAAATCAGTTAATGGAAATAAATAAACATTAATTGGCAATAGCAGTAAATCGAAGTTTTTGGGCAGGGGCTATAGAAGGCCATCAGTTTACTTGTAAACTACTATCATGAAAGAATTGCTTCAACCAATAATCCAGCATACCAGAGTCATAATATCCCAGTGTTCCAGCACCCCGGAGCTACAGCTTCTCGGTGTTCCACATTCCAAGTGCCCCAAGTTCTCTCTACCACAGTTTCCCAGCATCCTTCATCACAACGTCTCATCATCTCAATATCCCTGACTCCTAGTACGAATGATCATAGAAGAAAGACAGATGACAGCATAAGATTTGTAGGCTTACCCCAACTAGTTGCACAGTGCTAAAATGACATTATATCACGCTTTTCAATTCCCACCTTTGAAAGGGTATTCAATCTATATTCATCTGCAAATTTATGATGAACTGATAGTGATTTTAACACACAAGAGACACCAAACACATCCTACAACAATGTAATAATGTGTTACAAAATATCAAGTTCAAAAAGATTTGTGGGCTTAACCTTACCAGATGAACATTGCTAAAATGACATCAGATCTGGTATTTCAATTCCCACTTTTGAATGAGCATTCAATCTATATTAATGTGTATATTTATGACAAAGTGATAGCAATATTAACACACAAGAGACAACAAACAAACACATTCTGTAACAATGTTCATATGTTACAAAATACTGTGTCACAGTCTGGACTTGCAATCTGAGAAAATAATCAAAATGCCTCAGAATATTCAAAGGAACACAACACATCCTGACCGAGGGCTGAAATGGTTGCCTGTGTTTCCATCTGTGACAACAATTTGGGCTGAACTGTTCTTATTGCAGCAGGACCAAGACTAATTTGTTTAAGACTGGTCTCTGTGTAGAGTAGGACAATGGGCCAAAAGTATACCCTGGAATGAAGCCCAGAGTGATCACCAGTGGCTGAGATTAATTCAAGCATTCTTTCATCACCTTTTTGTTTGTTCAAATACCCTGAGGTATTTAGATTACATGCTCAAAATGTAGTTGGGAGTCCCACATCTATAGTGGCCTTAAGTCATTTGTAAGGACCTATCAAGAGAGGCATTTTCCAAGTGACGGCAAAGGGTCCTAGACCATGTTTACAAAAAGAATAGGCACACTACACTTTTTGTCTATACCGTGTAGTTTAAATAAAATTGTGAACAGGGCAGCATTAGCAGGATTGTACGTGTTTTGTTTCCATAGAAAAGAAATTCTAATGATAGGTCTTTTAACGTTCAACTCCTCAAAAAAAATGTTAAAGACGACAACAGGGGCTCGGATGCACAAGACAAAATATCCCACACACAGAGGAGATCAGGATTCTTGCTTCTATTTATGCTCAAACAAAGACATGTTGATAACTGCACTTAAGCTTAAGTACTCCCTCTCTATTTGTTTCAACCAAAACAGCAAGGGTGGCTCCTCCATGTGGGCAGAGGAACGTCGCCTAGGGTGGCTCCTCCATGTGGGCAGAGGAACGTCGCCTACTGCTTTCTCACAGTGCGAGAAGCAGAAACATAAAATGGTATTATAAATACCATTTTATGTTTCTGCTTCTCGTACTGCGAGAAAACAGAAGTGTTTGGTTGGTGGAGGGAGGGTGGGCAGTCCTGCTCTAGGGCAGGGGAGGAGTGACTTAGGCACTGCTGAGGGCACTGACTGTTTGGTCAGCCCTCTGGGCCGACAAAACCAGTCATGAGCACTCAGACTTTTCTCCCATAGACTCGGCCTCCCCATGGACGCCATGGCTGGTCAGCGTCCCAACCAATCACAATGCTGCAATTGCAGCGTTGCGATTGGCTTCGGGGAGGGAGAGGAGCAGACACGATGCAGGACCAGGCCGTCAAAGGTAAGTTAACGTTTATTTTTTGTAATTTAAATTTTATTTAAACCTTCCTCTTTCCATGCATGACCCCCCCCACCCTCACCCCCCCTCTACCCGCGAGTCATGCCGGCTGCGAATTCAAACAAGTATTGAGAAGGCAGAGCCATAAAGAAAACACAAAGCATATTGTTAAAAGCAGGAGATTCAAAGTGTCAGCATAAAGGAAGGACCTGGGCTATGGGGAAGGGCCACTCACAGATAAAGTGAGAGCTGCTGGTTTTGTCAAATTCGCTGGGTGTGTTAATGACAGATGATGCTCAGTATTGTCATCACAGCAATATGTGGACATCTGTGGTGGGCTTCTTCCAAAAGATTATTGTGATTTCCCTCTTGGTTCTGTGAGCTACTTCTCGTAGGGTTCTCCTCTGAAGACAAAACCATGGATTACAATTCACCCCACTAACTTGTCAGTGTATGATGCGAGCACCTGGCTGGCAGACCTGGATTCGATTCTAGGAGTGCACCTGGAGTTTCTAAGGAGTAAATAAGAACACAGTGCAGTTTAGATGAGCTTACTTTGTGTGGGTGGAAATATGTTCATATAGTCTCAGCTTCTCCTAGTTATAACATGATGGTGGCATGGAACTGCCAACAATAAATGGAAGCATCTAATAAACGAATGCATTATAAAACAGCCATGAGCACAGCTGACCGTGGCTGCAAAGGTCCATACCTTGCACTCCTAGAGATTTTAAGCTGTGGGCTAAATGATTCAAGGACATTCAGCGTTTTGTACAATAAAATATCCGTTTGCATCTTGAAAATCCAACAAATCTATTGCATCACCCTTCAGCGCACACAAGGTGACATCCACAGCCAAACATGAGGCATTAAACACAGACACATGTCCAGTCTTGAGCTGGTTTACAGGACAATCAAGCAATGCCCAAAGGGCTGGTCTGACAGATCAGTATGAGAGCCTTTTTTGGGCTGTTTGTGGCCTGTTTTATGGTTTGTTGAGCCGGTTTTTACTGTTGATTTATATGATTTTAAAATAAACATTGCTTGTAGCAATCTCAAATCCATGCAGTTTGATATACCTTGCAAAGCACTCATACAGCGTGTCTTTACAGGTTCAAAGCTTCTTCAAACATGGGCAACTTTTTTAGTTATGTATTTCACTAATAGGGAGAGGGGGTCACTTTAATTTTGTTGCCCGGGCCTATTTTCTGTTCCAGCCTGACCCTGCCCATGTTGGGAGCATAAGTCATGCAAGCCATCACCTAGGTGCACACATCTGAGTGTGCATTGGATAAGGTGTACTTTTACTTTATGTTATGTTAAAAATATTTGTATAGCGCAACGTTCACCTGATAGGTTTCTTGGCGCTTCTGCAACTTTATGCAACTACTCTTAACATGCAAACTCATATGTTCAAATTCCAGGACCATCCTCATTTCTGCACTAAAAAGCAGGTCGCATCAGCTCTGTCTACCCTTTTTTGACACTTAGTATTCGGGACTTTAATATATACACACAAACACAATAACTTAACAATACTGTCTCCACTTTTCTACCTTACAAACCACTGACTTGTCTCCACTTTTCTACCTTACAAACCACTGAATTGCAGGCATCTGTTACATTTAGCAGTTTCTTTTACGAATTTAGTGCCTGGGTGGCCAAACCATCTCGAAATATGGTTTCCAGCTCTGGAATGCCCTTCCGGGACACTAGGAAACCTCAATCACCACTTTTGGTCAATACGGCTAAGTCGAATCCCCCTTGATCTGCCCTGGATCTGAATCTTTGGCTCTGCGCTTCGCAGGATCCATCCTTCCCTTCCTGTCTGCAGCGCAGGCTCCTTCGGTGCCCATAACCAGAGCATCTGTCTACATTAGATTCCATAAAATACTTTGAATAAAAAACAAACTGCGTTAAAAGCATTTATTCAAATACCTTTGCAATCATCTTTTTATGAGTGCAATTTGAGGGCCTCGGGCAATGAAAAGCAATGCATTAAATTGAGCTGGACAAAAGTCCCATAATGGGAAAATGTATTGTGTTGCAAAGCAGAGCCGGGAGCAATTTCAAGGGTTTAATAAACATGAAAAAGAGAGCTCCAGTGCAAAGTAAGCAGTCATCTAATGTGTTTAGTAAATTCTCGTAGGAAATGTTGTGTAAATTGTACTCATAAATGCATACCCAAATAAAATTTCAATTTTTCTTCAAATTGATGTCTTTAATTTCAGCGGCGCGTGGTGCAGTGTGGTCCACCAACCACGCTAACTTAACTTCTCTTGCTGCAAATGTTAGTTATGCCATGCAACCACATCCATGTGAGAAAACAGCTGAAGAAGGACTCGATCCAATCATAAAACCAGTGAAGCAAGCAATCAGAGTGCACAGTGCATCCGCGTGCCAAAAGTTGAAACTATAGAGTCAAATATCACCGAGGTCGGAATGAAAAGGAAAGCTGGGAAGGCATTAGAGAGGCGTGCGCGCGGGCAGGTGGTCTGTGGGGTTGACCAGATACTGCTATGCCAAGTATGTTTCACGTGCAGCATCTTCGCGCCTCGTGGAGGTATTTTTTTTAGCATCTAGAAACAACAGAAGCTCATTTAGACCCTCAGGGACACGCTCACCTAGTAGGGGCGTAACGCGTGGCCCTGAAGAACAGGGTGGGGGGGGGGATGGGTGACCCTTCAGGGGGCATACAACATTTACAACATTTTAAGGGTGCCCCCATTCAGCCCGTGGACAATTAATATCTGTGAGATATGGAGATGGGGACCCTCATTACATTCTGCAGGTGAGGGGTGGGGGGACAGGGAGAATCATTGTGCGTGACGCCACAGTCACCTCGTTACGTGTGCACTGTGTTCATATTCCGCATGCAAATAAAGCAGCCTGGCGTAGCCAACATAAAGGCGGGGGAGGCTGAGTGGAATATTTTCAAACACAGAACGAGCGAGAGGCAGACTTAGACGTGGGAGTTAGAAAAGCAAAGAGGAAGGCAGGGAAGACGGCTGGAAGGACCACGCGCACCGGGCGCATCATTGTATGTGAAATTCACTGTCACGTTATTTTGACAGAAGCAAACTGGAGAGAGGAGCCCGGTTTATTGACCGGGCACCAAAAATGTTTACAAAAAATAATAATAATTCACGTTTACAAAAAATAATAATAGTTCCCGTAATGAATGGATATTTTTAAACAAGGTCACGGCAGCGTGAATGCTGAAATCTGAAATATCAGTATCCCCTCCAAAAATGCATGTGCAAGTGTTCTGTTCCTTTCCCTGAAATTCCAATAACCTATCCCCTTGCACGCGGAATCGACTTCCCTTCACACTATCAGAGAGATATGAATTTCACACAACATCACTTCACCAACACGAGAAGTGCCCAGAATGCGAAACACGTGCAATGTCATATTTCCAAACCACCAATCATATTATCTACAACTAAAGAGAGTGTGACCCCCGACTGCTGCTTGCACAGGAGAGACTCAGCGAGCCATCTGCTATATTTACACCAGCCACGGCCCCTCCCCTTCCATGCTCGCCGCTAGCACCTTTCACCGCAACCCTTCAACTGTCCGTGCGCGCACTACTGCCAGAGCCCACCTGTCCGGGGGCTTTCCCTGCACAGCAGCGTAAGCCCCCAGGCACCCATGCGGACAGCGAGCCGGAGCCAGGCACGCGGCGCCACTCTACCTTGTATGTGCTGATTGATGACGCTCTCCAAGCGGTCCAGGCGCTCAATAATCCTCAAAGTTTCCCCCTTGTCCTCTTCCAACTTTTTCTCCGGGACCGGCTCCTGCACTTTCACATAGACGCTGGCAATGTAGTTGGTGACCCAGCCCACGTACAGCAGGCAGATGATGTTAGTCATGCCACTGAGGATCACACAAGTGGACACCAAAGTTTTGGTTTTCCTGGTGCAGACCATTCTGATATCCCTCCATATAGCTCCAAAAACCCGTAATCCAAAATCAAAGGCGCTAAATATACCAACCCTTCCCGGTCAGCACATTTCCATTCAAAGCGCTAACATTCCACCGACTAAAATACCTCTCTGCCCGCTCTCGGATCCTGGCAGCTACAGCTCGGCATTAGCCCGAACCGTGGAATGAAAGGAAGCACACTGCACGGCTGACTGCTTCATGAGAGCAGGTTCCTGTCAAGCCAGAGGAAACAAGCTGGCAGCCAAGTGCTCAAGTGTTGTTAACTTAGTTTGCCAGCTTGCGCGGCTTCCCAATGCAGCTAGCCACGGTGATAATCACGTCCACGGCAATAGCAGCTTTCAGGGAAACCGGGCGGGCTGCACCGACTTCAACTGACAGCTCTACGGCCCAATGAGGGCCTGACTGCAGTGGCTGTGTTCACGGCGCAGCCTGGCCAACCACAGAGGCGAGAGGCGTGGGGTTTCTCGGCTCGAGGCATGTACAGCATGTGGCATGTCTGAGAGTGCATGTCTGAGCAGGGATTCTAGTGCACACGTCATGCATGGCAGGAGGTGTGATATGTGCAGTGGTGCTGTGGCATCTGAGTCTGTCAAGCTGCATCTTGTACAAATACCGCTTTTTTTTTAGATCTCACTTCAATTTTTCACTTTTTTCGCTATGCACTTTGGAAACCCCCCACTCATTCACGATCAAAATATACTCAACACAATCTTAGTTGAGGTAAAGTGCAAATAAGGTGCGAGGGGTGTGTACTTTATCACAATCAGAGACATCAGTATCCAAGCTACGCATGGCTATACTTTACATGTTCACGTGCAAAGGTATTGTTGTGTTCTCTTTTGGCACAACTGCCTAAGATGCACACGTGTCTTAAGCGTGCAACAGAGACCTAAACGACACGAGAGCTATGTGTTTTTGGCAGTGTGTGAATACGAAACCACACTCACGCATAGTTTTTTAACAAACACGCGCTTTGAAGATTGAGAGTGAAGAAATGCGTTGGTTCGCATGTTAGGCTCTGTCTGTACACACCATGCATGCACAGTGTGATAAGGCCCTTGCATGTCTAGCACAACGCACTAAATTGAATACTGGTGACTAGTCTGGACAGGGTGTGGTGATGCGGTATCGGGCCCAGGCTCTATTTGTCCTGGCCCGCCCCTGGGCCCCATCACCAAAGCTGCTGAATGTCGCCCAGTGATGGAGGAGATGCCGCACCTTGCCACACATGGCAGTCATGACCGATGGTTAAAACCAAGATACACTGCGCTCGATATCACTGCAAGATGGACACACATTGCCATGTTTAGTGTTACTATTGCAAGCATGTGTGTGTTTAGACAGCAACATGCTTTCTTTTTTGCAGCTTGAATTCTTTTAATTTATCTTGCATATGTTGTTGACTTTGTGTGTGTTTTATTCTGATTGTGTCAGAGGGTGAATGCCCCAATGAGTAAGTGAATGTGTAAATGGATACATGAGTATAAAGATGTGTGACAGAGTGCATATATGCTGGCTTATTGAGTGCCTAAATCCACCAATGACACAAAAGGCACTTTCTTTCACAAGCCAGACCTGGTAGCATCGCAAATGCTTGTTTTTCAAATTAGAATTTTTGTGATACAAGAACTTCATATGCTCATCTGATCTTGACCTGCAAACCTATCAGGATGCAATCTGTCCTGAGCACTCTGTTTAGTGTTAGAGCAGCAGAACTGCAAAGGTGTTGAATATGGTAGGAATGCAGCCCAGCAGATGAAGAAAGAAGACTGGTTGGAGGGTGGGTGTGAGAATTCTGTGTCAGGAAAGGAGGCTCCGATTATGCTTTTTCATTTCTTTATTATAGAAAGGCTCAGCAGCCAATAAAACAGTAAAAACTACAGTACCCATGAACACCAGAGTAACAACCATAGAGACTACAGTATAAAAGGCCATATAGACAGTCTCTCTTCCTCTTTCTCCTGCTCCGTAGCCAGTTAAGTGCTTTTGGTTTCTTATCTGATGTTATGTTATATGTTTGTGAACTGCTTATTTGTTTACTTGTATTGAGTGCTTTCACTCGCACGGCATTTCCACGTCCCACGCGCTTTGTTTATCTTTCCCGGATTGCTACTTTTTTGCATTGTGGTTCTGTGCACGCTCCGTTTCTTTCCGCTTTGTGCGCGCTAAGCAGGGAGCTTGGGCTCACCTCCCTTTAAACCGGGCGCTTGTCGCCCGCGTTTACTTTTAATTTGTGGAGCGGGAGACCGGGGTTTGGGAGGCTCACACGCTGGGTGCGTGAGCTCTTCTATGTGTTTCCTGAGGCGGCCGTTACCGCGCATGCGCGGCGGCCATTTCCCAGCTTGGTAACAGTGTTTCCACAGCGCTGGGAGGATTTGAAGGTCGTATTTCTACGGCAGTGCCCACAGCCTTGGGAATTAACCCTTTCTACGCCTTTTTCTCACAGAATAGCATTAGGCTGCATAGTAAGCATAGGCTTTGCCTAGAGTGCATGTTTACTTTGACAGCAAGCCCTCCTTCCACTTTTAATTACTTCTTGTGTGCAGTTTTGCCTGCATTGCTGGCTTGCTGTGGGGTTTTTGTCACTCCCCCTGCATTGTGCCTTTGGCCAAGTTTATTTTAGTCAACTCGTGGGCATTACTTTTACACGCTGTGTAACATGGAAGGATATTATTATGAAGACGATGACTACTGCTATGAGGAGGATGCCTCTGGCTCTTTGGAGCACGATTTAGTGGAGGCTTTAGACCAAGGTGTGCAACATTCCATGAATAAGGCACTTGTGCGTGCCATTAACCCTTTTGAAACGTAATTTGCATCAGTATGCTCTGCAGCAGGGTTGGGTGCCTGCTGCTCGTAAGTCCTCTACGTCCCCTGTCAATCCTCACAGGTCTGATTTTCAGAAGTTGACTAGGAGTTTGGCGTCTGATAAATCCAAGTCCGCTTCCGTTCCCCCTCCTACTGATCCTGATGACACGCATTCTTCTACGTCTTCAGATCATGATGACCCTCCCCTTAGGAAGAAGGTCTGTAAGGAACATTTTGTGGATGCCCCCATGCACCCTCCTGTGCTGACTTTTGATCCGGCAGATATTGTTCACCCTCTCTCCACCTCTTGGCTTCCCTCTCCTGCTGTGGCAGAGTATGTCCAGGCGCACATACGCCAGCCTTTTGAGAAAGATGTCAGGGCTCGACTTCGGTCCGAATGCCCTCGTCCGGATCTCGCTGACCACCTGGCTGAGACTCCTGAAGTTGACCCCACGATGGTCACCTATCTGAAGAAATACATCAAGGACCTGAAAAACTATCTTGACAGGTCTTGACGCTCCTGTCAAGACAAACTTCTTGATTTGTTGGGTCCTCTCACCAAAATCCTGGATCTTGGTTTTCTGGCCAAGGAATCGTCGGCCCTTGTGGACCCGGATGAACTTATTGAGTGGGCACAAAGGGCTATTTGCCAGTTGGGTAGTGCCAACTGTGCGATTTCTTGTGAGAGGCCCCGTTCCATCCTTCTCAAATTAGATCCCAAGTTGGCTGAACTCTCCTCCTCTGAATCTGGTCTTGAGGCTCATGGTCTTCTTTTTGGTCAGCCCTTTTTGAAAGAACTTACTAAGTTTGTGGCCACGTTCAGTGGTTTGGATAAAGCGCAGGCTTCCTTGAGGCACGCGTTTCGTCCAGTTTTTGCCAAGGCCGGACGACACAGGGGACGCTCGTTCGGCCGTGGCTCTCAACAACCTTCCCAGAGAGGGTACCAGTCCCAACGAGGCGGTGGTCAAGATACTGGCTACAATTCCCGATCCAATTTCTATCCCTCTCGCAAAGATAGGGGACAGTATAGAAAAAGACGTTCCGGTGGAAACCAAGGTGGCTACCAGGATTCCAATACTTCAGGTGAGCCTGATTCCTGCTTGCGATGTGGTTCTGGGGGGCAGGATACAGTTTTTTCTAAACAATTGACGTCTGATCTCCAATGATGCTTGGGTGCTGGAAACTGTGCAAGGGTACAAGATAGAGTTTTACCACCCCCAGCATCAGACCCACCCTCTCACTCCTCTTACTTTTTCCCTTCAAGATCAAGACTTCATTACAGCCGAAATAGATTCACTCCTCCGGAAGGGGGCGATAATTCAAACAGACCGACATCCCCATGGGTTCGTCAGCACGGTGTTTCTGGTCGAGAAGAAAGGGGGCGGGTCCCGCCTAGTTGTCAATCTGAGGGAGTTCAACGGAGGGGTCGTTTACAGACATTTCAAGATGGAGGGGATCCATCTGTTGCGAGATCTTCTGCAAGAAGGGGATTGAATAGTTTGTCTCGATCTCAAAGACGCGTATTTGTCGATTCCCGTCTTCAGTCCTCATCGTCGGTTCCTTCAGTTCCAGTGGCAGGGGACTTGGTTCGAGTATCAGGTTCTCCCGTTCGGCCTCTCGTCAGCACCTTGGTGCTTCACAAAACTTCTGAGGCCTGTCGTGGAACACCTAGGCGCTCGGGGTGTTCGCCTGATTATTTACTTGGACAACATTCTGATTATGGCAGATTGTCCGCTCAAACTCCTATCTCATCTGGAGTGGTCCATCAACCTCTTACAATCCCTGGGGTTTCTGGTGAACGTTCAGAAATCAGTCTTGGCTCCAACACAGGTGATAGACTTTCTGGGCTTCAAGGTCAATTCACTTTCATGTCAACTTCTTTTACCCAATCAAAAGGTTCGGTATATCAAGAGGGAACTGACTTTGGTTATTTCCAAACAGACTGTGTCATTGAGATCGTTAGCACGAGTTGTGGGTCTCTTGGCGTCCTCCATTCAAGCGATCTTCCCAGGTCCCCTACATTACAGAGCGCTTCAGCGATTGAAGATTCATCATCTCCAAAAAGGCCTTTGCTACTCAGATCAGATTCCTCTTTCGGAGGAAGCGAGGTGGGAGATGTAGTGGTGGTTGGACCACATGGATGCCTGGAACGGACGAGCCCTATTCAGTGCGTCGCCGGAACTAGTGATAGAGTCCGATGCCAGTCAGTGGGGCTGGGGAGCCCGGTGTGGTCCAGTCTCGACGGGGGGTCTGTGGTCTCCCCAGGAGTTGTCTCTCCACATCAATTTCCTGGAACTCCTGGCAGGGTCGTTTGCGATCCGTTGTTTCTCTCCTCTTCAGTCCACTTGCTGCATTCTTCTCCGCATGGACAACATCTCGGCGGTCCGCTATGTCAACAAGTTGGGCGGCACGAGGTCCATGATATTGTCGGAAATAGCCAAAAATTTTTGGCCAAATTGTCTGCAACACAAGATCACGCTTATTGCAGAATATCTTCCCGGCCGCAACAATCAGATTGCGGATTGGAATTCGCGACATCTTCGAGACTTCAGCGATTGGAGGCTTCATCCTCGTGTGTTTCGCTCTTTCCTCTGGCTCTGGGGCCAGTGTCAGAACGACCTGTTTGCCTCTCGCCTCAATACTCAGCTCCCGCTGTTCTTCAGTTGGAGGCCAGATCCGGAAGCCCTGGCCACGGATGCCTTTCTGCAGACCTGCCCGTCGAGCCTGTGCAATGCCTTTCCCCCGTTCATGATGATTCCCAGAGTCTTGGCATACATGAAACATTATCGCTCCAAATTGATTCTGATTGCTCCTCTGTGGAGGGCTCAAGCGTGGTTCCCGGTTCTCCTGGAAATGTGTTGTGCAGTGCCGCTCCTTCTTCTCCAGAAGTGGAATCTCTTGCTGGATCCCCTCGGCACTCCGCATCCCCTAATTCTATCCGACAATCTTCATCTGTTGGCATGGCGGATTTCGGGGACCGCTGGACGGTCCCAGGCCTTTCTCGAGACACTTCCAAGTTCATTAGTGAAGCCTGGTCACCTAATACTCACAAACGATACAAGGGGTCTTGGAAGCGATGGTGTGACTGGTGTGCTCAATGGGAGGTTGATCCCACTTCAGCGGATGTCTCCATGATCATTAATTTTTTGGCCTCTCTTGCTTCTTCCAGTTTGGTTTATCGGACTGTCAACAATTTCCGTTACGCCATTTCAGCGGACCATGTCCATATTGATGGTAAGCTTGCAGGGGAGCATCCTCTGATTGCTAAATTGCTTAAGGGTATCCATCTGGCGAAACCCCCTTGTCCTAAGTACATCTCTCTATGGGATGTTTCCATTGTTTAGCGTTTTCTTGAGGCCTGGCCTTCCAATTCTTTATTGTCCCGTAAACAACTGTCAGCCAAACTGACTATGTTGTTATGCCTTGTTTCCTGCAAACGGGTGTCTGATGTTCGGGCTTTGGATTTGGCAGGTCGCAGCTTTACACCTGAGGGTGTTACGTTTCTCCTTTCCAGACGTACCAAGACTAATACTACTTCGATTACCTATCCTTCTTTTCCCACTCATCCCAACCTTTGTGTTGTTCAATGTGTCAAAGATTATGAAGTAAGTACTGCTCCTTTACGTTCAGATATTCAAGGTCAACTGTTGATTGCTTTGCAGAAACCTTTTCGCCCCGTTACCCCAGCTACTTTAGCTCGCTGGGTTCGATGGCTCATGTCAGAAGCTGGCATTGATATTTCCATTTTCGGTGCCCATTCGGCACGTGGGGCGATGGCTTCTAAAGCATTCTCCATGGGTGTCGCCCTTTTTGACATTATGAAGGCAGCAAATTGGTCTTCTGACTCTGTGTTCAAAGCCTTTTATTATAAACCGATTGATCATATTGCTTCTGTAGTGGTGGTTCAGCTTTAAACAAGCACAATCGGAGCCTCCTGTCCTGACATAGAATTCAAAATTTGCAAACATTCGTGACAAGAATTTTCAATTCTATTAAGGACAAGTGGGCGAGGATTATCCCACCCATTGCTGTTGTTGTTCTGAATATATTGCTATTATGCACATGTTTGATATTTGTCTATGGATTTCTTCAATTGCCTTGTTTTTTCTACCCCCCCCCCCCCCTGATTTCTGCCTACAATTTCTGCACTGGATGTGTATTACGGCTATGTGTCTCTTTTCAGGTTCTGACCTGAAGTAGAGTTTTCTGTTACACCTGGCTTCGCTTCATCTGCAAGGGACTTCTAGTTCCAGTATTCTTCAATTGCCTGTTTCCTCGTTCAGCTTGGACTTCTCCTGCATTCGTGGACTTCCTTCCTGATGTTCTTCGTTTGGATTTCCTGTTTTGATTTGAACTGTTTTTTCCTCACCAAAGAAAGAGGAAGAGAGACTATCTATATGGCCTTTTATACTGTAGTCTCTATGGTTGTTACCCTGGTGTTCACGGGTACTGTAGTTTTTACTGTTTTATTGGCTGCTGAGCATTTCTATAATAAAGAAATGAGAAAGTATAATCCTCGCCTCCGTGTCCTTAATAGAATTGAAAATTATTGTCACGAATGTTCGCAAATTTTGAACTCAAAGGCATGTGATGCAGTGACATTTTGAAAATTATAATACATGACACATTTATAGATAGAGCACACAAAAGGTTAATATTTTACATGCAATAGGATACATGAACTAGAGACAAGTATAGTAGAAGCATCGTAAAAGTGTGCTTTTAAAAATGAGGTGAAGAAACCATAACCAGACTATCATTAATACATATAAATAAAGTTGCCTTAATTAAACTCATGCTTATAAATAGAAGTGTGTGCTAAAATGAAGTGGTGTAGTAACATGGTGCCAGGGCTGGTTCTAGGATTTTTGGGGCCCTGGGCAGAAAGGGAATGTGGGAGGCCGGTCTAATTTGCATAGACTTGACCCATTCAGGGCTGTCAGCATCTCAATAGAAGCTTCCTGCTCCTGAAGCTGCAGCCCCTCCTTCTCAGCCACCTACAAGCACCTCTTAATAGCTCATCAAGGGCTGAAGGTGTGAGGATGCTCATCTCCAGAGAGGGTTAAGAATGCCAGGGAGCTAACCAGCCAGGCAATAGTCCTTCGGCTGTGCCTCTGCGTGGGTGGGGGAGGAAGCCTAATTGTAGGGCAAAACTGAGGAATGTGCCTTCTTACAACTGGGACTGGCCCCCACCCCTGGGTTCGCCTCCTACACCACAGCAGTGAGGCCAGGGGAGGGGGCCCTCTAAGGTGATGCATTTGCAAGGTGGCAACTTTCATGCCGTGGCCTGACTGTCTCGCAATTGCGTGAGGCCCCAAGTTGGAGGGTTGACTGCGGGGCCCTGGGCAGCGGCCCACCATGCCCATGCTCAGCGCCGACACTGCATGGTGCCTATCGTAAATGTGCATCAGTTAGAAAAATCTGTGCAAAATATGTAAACAATGAAACACAAACAATATTTTTACAGAATGATAATACAGATATTATAGAATATGAAAACATTTAAACGAGATTACAATTTTGAACTTTGAAAAGCGTGCATTTATGCGATTAATGTGAAAAATTTGGAAAATAACCATTACAACGTGCTCATTACAACGCATTACCATTACAATGTGGTTGTAACAAAGCAAATGCTGTTACAACACATGGCCATTACAGAGCACATTTTTACCACACATACGCCTTTACAACGCATGCCTTTACAAATAATGTTGTAATAAAGGCATGAATGGTAAAGGGATATGCTTTTCAAATGTAAGTATTAGGTAAGTATGGTGTTTTTAGGGTTTAGGGTGGGTATGGGTTTTGGGGTGGCAAGGGTAATTTTAGGTTTTAGGGTGGGTATGGGCTTTGGGGTGACAAGGGCAATGTTAGGGTTAAGGGTGAGTAGGGGATTTGGGGTGGCAAGGGTAATGTTAGGGTTTAGGGTGGATATGGGTTTTTTGGGTGGCAAGGGTAATTTTAGGTTTTAGACTGAGCATTGGTTTTGGGGTGGCAAGGGTAATTTTAGGGTGTAGCGTGGGTACAGGTTTATTGGTGGCAAGGGTACATTTAGGTTTTAGGGTGGGGATAGTTTTCGGGGGCAAGGGTAATTTTAGGTTTTAGGATTTGTATGGGTTTTGGGGTGGCAAGAGTAATTTTAGGTTTTAGGGTGAGTAGGGGGTTTGGGATGGCAGGGGTCATTTTAGGTTTTAGACAGGGTAAGGGTTTTGGGCTGGCAAGGGTAATATTTAGTTTTACGGTTCTATGGGCTTTGGGGTGGCAATTGTAATTTTAGGTTTTATGGTGGGTATGAGTTTTGGGGTGGCAAGTGTAATTTTGGGTTTGGGGAGGGGTTTTAGGGTGGCAGAGTAATTGTAGGTTTTAGGATGGGTATGGGCTTTGGGGTGACATGGTAATTTTATGGTGTAGGGTGGGTAGGGGGTTTGGGGTGACAAGGGTAATTTTAGGGTTTAGGGTGTATATGGGTTTTTGGGTGGCAGGGGTCATTTTAGGTTTTAGGGTGGGTGTGGGTTTTGGGGTAGCAAGGGTAATTTTGTGTTTTAGGGTGGGTTGGGGTTTGGAGTGGTAAAGTAATTTTAGGGCTTAATTTTAAGTTTTAGGGTGGGTAGGGTTTTTTTGGGTTGCAAGGGAAATTTTAGGTTTTAGAGTGGGTATGGGTTTTGCGGTGGCAAGGGTAATTTTAGGGATTTGGATGGGTAGGGATTTTGGGGTGGTGAAGGTAATTTTAGGGTTTCGGGTAGCGGTGTTGGGGTGGCAAGGGTAATTTTAGGTTTTAGGGTGGGTATGGGCTTTGGGGTGACAAGGGCAATGTTAGGGTTTAGGGTGAGTAGGGGATTTGGGGTGGCAAGGGTAATGTTAGGGTGACAAGGTTAATTTTAGGGTTTAGGGTGGATATGGGTTTTTGGGTTGCAAGGGTAGTTTTAGGTTGGGTGTGGGTTTTGGGGTGGCAAGGGTAATTCTGTGTTTTAGGGTAGGTAGGGGTTTGGAGTGGTAAGGGTAATTTTAGGGTTTCATTTTAAAGTTTAGGGTGGGTAGGGTTTTTTGGGTGCAAGGGTAATTTTAGGTTTTAGAGACAGTATGGGTTTTGCGGTGGCAAGGGTCATTTTAGGGTTTTGGGTGGGTAGGGGTTTTGGAGTGGCAAAGGTAATTTTAGAGTTTGGGGGTAGGGGTTTTGGGGTGGGAGGGGAATCTTAGGTTTTAGGGTGGGTAGGGTTTTTGGTGTGACAAGGGTAATTTTAGGTTTTAGGTTGGGTAGGGGTTTTGGGGTGGGAAGGGTCATTTTAGTGTGACAAGGGTAATTTTAGGGTTTAGGGTAGATATGGGTTTTTGGGTGGCAAGAATAGTTTTAGGTTGGGTGTGGGTTTTGGGGTGGCAAGGGTAATTTTGTGTTTTAGGATAGGTAGGGCTTTGGAGTGGTAAGTGTAATTTTAGGGCTTCATTTTAAGGTTTAGGGTGGGTAGGGTTTTTTGGGTTGCAAGGGTAATTTTAGGTTTTAGAGTGGGTATGGGTTTTGTGGTGGCATGGGTCATTTTAGGGTTTTGGATGTGTAGGGGCTTTGGAGTGGCAAAGGTAATTTTAGGTTTTTGGGTAGGGGTTTTGGAGTGGGAGGGGAATTTTAGGTTTTAGGGAGGGTAGGGGTTTTGGTGTGACAAGGGTAATTTTAGGTTTTAGGGTGAGTAGGGGTTTTGGGGTGGGAAGGGTAATTTTAGGGTGGGTATTGGTTAAGGGGTTGTAGGATTTTAAGGAAAATTGAATATATTTATATATCAGTACTATTATATGTGACTACCTACAAAAATTGATTAAATAACTGGCTAAACATTTAAAACCAATAGTATAATAAATATATAAATATATAAATATGCTTAACTATATAAATATATACAATAGTAATGAAAATAATATAAGTCACAAGTTCATATATACCATGACTTTTATCACTAAATTGTGAAATTATTATTTAGTCAGTTTGCTTTTATACTGTTGGCCAACAAAATATATATATATATATATATATATATATATATATATATATATATATATATATATATATATTCCCTCGAGTTGTCCTGTTACAAAGGGAGCGCGATCCAGTTGGTGCTCGCGTTGAGAACAGGGCAGTGTCTCACAGTTGTCTCACAAGTGTGTTACAAAATGCGTTTTTTGAGAGGACACACAGTGCTATACAAAATGGTGCCCACACTTATGCCATTGCAAAACACATGAATGCCCACAAAGGAAAGACATGGTTAGATGTTAAATACTCTGGCCTAGCAATAATTCCACCAAATGAACGTGGTGGAAATCGAGTACAAAAGCTGAGGAGATTGGAGTCCAAGATGATAATGAGGTTCAGAACGAAGTACCCGTCTGGATTGAACGGGGACGAGGAGATGTAAGTGCACTTGTAAAAAAGCCGGAAAGCAAGAGGATAAACTGTAGGAAACATGAATATTTGTTGTAAGCCACCAGGAAACTACATTTGTAACGGATAAATGCAACACAACCTTTCCAACATGCAAGGTTAAATTTGTGACGGAAACAAGAAACATTACCTGAAGAGAGAAAGGTAACAAGGAGGAAAATGTGAAAAAAGACTGACAATAGGAACATACTGACTATTAACTTAAATTGGTCACATGGTTGAATAATAAATATCACAAATGCATTGTGTTTGTCAAACCGTAAGCCGGTACATGGTAAATGCATGGCAGGGAATATGGGCACCTAGCCCAATACATTAATTGACACTGAGTCTAAAACGCACACATGATCATTGCGAAATAAATGAGGCATTGATCAGAGGATTCATGGGTATGAATCTATTCAAGCGCAAAGTTTTTTAACCTTAGAAAAAGTGCTGTGTGTTGTTAATAACTGGAAAACCCTGCACAATGGCTTTTATCATGAGCTGGCTTGCGAGTACGAAACAAATACTGTTAGCAAATAAAGTTTACTGAAAAATATTGAAAAAGAAAAAATAATGTTATACTACATGGCCCACAATGCACCACAAGAGTGACTTGGGTGCAGGGAAATAAATAAAGGAAAGGGAAAAGGGACAACAGTTAAACACTGCAGTGAACAGGAACTCTGGTTCGAAACACGTAGGAGGAAGAATTCACGATCTGAAATAAAACATCTTGAATAACCAAGAGGTGTGCCGCGACAATCTTTTTCGTGTGAAAAAAAAATTATATATATATATATATATATATAGAGCAATCTGTAAACTGGTGCAGGTTAAGAAGGGATTAGCACCACTAGAGTGTCAGAATTGCAAATAAGGGCACTAGACCCTAAATTTAAGATCGCTCCATACTGCAAATCAAACGCAAGCAAGATGTATTCTTAAATGTATACATATGATTTAAATAAAAGGAAAACATAATAATATTGTAAAAAATGCCAAATCAAAACAATGTTAATTAAATAATTAGCATTTTGCAATTATTCATAAGTGCCGACCCATAAAAGATATATAACTCTGCGGTGATACAATGAATTTGGAATTTTGAATTAACATCAAAATACAGTTAAATTTAATTTATTTGCAAGTGCCAAAGTAAATATATTGTGTAGCGCGAAATGTTAGTTGCATGTAATGTTGTAACTTTTCAGTGGCCATGAGGAAATGGTCACGATGACAACACTGATGCCGCCACACAGACCAATGAGCACTGAGTAAAGTTTAAAAGCATTTTCACTTACTCCAATTCTTTGTTGTGAACAAGACGGTATAGCCGTCGAAACGCGTCAACTTTTTCATTTGGCCTAATAAAACTTGTTCCTGAAACGAGAGCCCAAGGTGTCAGTGCCTGTTTTACACGGGAAAATACAGGAGTGGAGAATATAATACGGGACGAGCCAGAATCCCGCACGCTGACCCCCCTCGCTTTGGAGCTCTTTGCAGGCTGGCACAAGCACTGGGAGAAATCTTCGTTAACGAGGAATGTGAAGCGCCCCCCAAGCCTGAAAACACGACGGATAGAAGCAGAGCGGACGACCTGCACGAAGACGGCAACCGGGATCCTTTAGCGTGCCGGAGGGCATCTAGGAATCCAGGTAAGCCGACGAGTGCGGGTGTCTGCGCAAGGTGTATCCGACCAGGTGGCAGTTGGGAGAGGTAGTCCACTGAGAAACTTGTTGCTAAGACTCAAAGGACAGTGGGTGTCAGGAACGACTAGAAATTGGCTAAGCAAGTGAAAAGATGGCGGAGGAATGGGAGCGAGAACGCATGGAGGCAGCGCTTGACATCTTTGAGGACATTGATAAAGATACAACTAACGTATCTGGTAGTGGAATAAGCAAAGAAATAACAAATGGATCTGATGTTAAGGCACTACTTAAAGAATACGAAAAACTTCGTAAACAAGAAATATCAAAATGGTGGGAGTGTACTTCACTGCGCAGGTACTTAGAAGTACAAAGAGTACCACGAGGACTGAGAATCCTTCTAGCGCCGACATACGACAACCCCGACCCTAAAATGTTGCAAGAATGGGCAAATAACTATGCACAGGCATCAAGAAACAGCTTGGAAATACTTGTAAAATACGCTGCCACAGACAGAGACAAACTTTTGGCACAGTTAAATACTATTGCAGAGGAACTTGAAAAACATGCAGAACAGGATGTTATCACTAAACAAATGACAGAGATTAAATCCCGAGTGGCAAAGTATGAACAAACAATAAAAGAAAGAAAAGCGCAAAAATTCCAGCGCGACCGCGCAGATTACATGAAAGGTCGCATCTATACGTTTGCCAGGAAATATGATGCAATAAGACAAAGAAAGTTGCCAACTGCAAGCACTAATGAAAATGCAACACCAGAGGAGTCTGAAGTAAGCTCGGGTGCAGAATCAGACCCTAGCACTTCAACAGCCATATCCCAAACAAAGTCAATACCAACCCCTGCAGAGGAGTTTGATTTTTTACGGGAAGAAAGACTGAGAACCTTGAGACCACGGCGGCCTCAACAAAATCAAAACAAGAACAAAACAACATCACAAAAAGCAGAAAACGGAAAAACAGGAGATGGGGCAAATGTACAACAACAAAAAGAAACAAAAAAACAGAATTACAGAAGGAACTACAGACGATAATGGATGACAAGGATAAAAACACAGTCATAAATTTATCAGATATGGCTTTAACAATGGTGGAAGAAGAGACTCTATCACTGGGACTATCCTTTTGTAAGCGCACAAATTTTAATTACACTCAAACTCAAATAGATCTACACCAGTTCACACGAAAATTAAAACTAAAAAAACATTTCTTCAACTATGAAGAGAGAGATGATAGTGACAAACAACCACCCGACAATACAAATTGGCGTATTGACGAAATACCCTTTATTAAGGAAATGGCAGAACTAGATACTAACGGGAATGATGGCATTATGAATACACAAGATGCGGCAGACCATGCAGGGATCTATACCGCAGGTACGATAAAGACCCAATTCAAACCAAGATCAACTTTTTGCCCAATCATGCCAAAAGACTGCATTGATATCTTCTCGGACAAAGTCATAAGTGATCTTAAATCTCTCTCTTGGACCAGTAGTAATGAGTTTTTTAAAAAACAAGCTAATGAGAGGTCAACATATGACAATGTCATGACAAAAATCAAGGAAAGAAGTGATGTAGTAGTACGGTGGTCCGACAAAGGGGGAAACGTGGTCCTCTGGCCGCTTGAAATGTACAATTGTGAAGCACAACTACAATTGTCAGATAAAGAATGCTACCAGAGGATCAGTGCAACGAACATTATAACCATTCAGGAGAGGTATCATAGGAGTCTCTATGACTGGAAAAGTGCTGGAACGATTTCAAAGAATGAATTCGATTTCTTAAAAAACAATTATCCAGTAACGCCAAACCTATATCTCATCCCAAAAGTGCACAAGAACCCTACCTGCCCCCCGGGAAGACCTATAATTTCGACAATAGGTGGATTGTTTGAAAACATTAGCCGATTCATAGACTTTTTTCTACAACCGTACGTGAAAGAACTACCCTCCTACACGAAAGACAGTGGGGACTTTCTCAAAAAAATCTTTGACATCAAATGGGAGCCCAATTTTGTGTTTATGACTTTGGACGTACAAAGCCTTTACACAAGTATAAGGCACAAAGATGGGTTAAATGCAATTAACTACTTTTTGGGTGGAAGAAGCAGTAATTTGTACCAACATACTCAGATGCTGCTCCAAATGACTGAGTGGTGCTTAGAAAATAACACCTTTTCCTTTAATAAACTACTGTATAAGCAGGTACAGGGGACAGCCATGGGTACTTGCTTCGCCCCCAGCTATGCTAATTTGCATATGGGCTGGTGGGAGGAGGAAGTACTCATGAAGACACACACTGCAAAAATGTCAGAAAATATGGCACACTACAGTCGCTATATTGATGACATTTTCACCATTTGGAAAGAGAGCGAGGAAAGTGCGAGGGAATTTGCAGAGCAATTAAATGAGAACAGCCTGAACCTTAAATTTACTTGTGAAACCAGCAAGAGTAGGATTAATTTCCTAGATTTAGAGCTGTTTGTGTCAGATGGGAAAATTCAATCAAGTACCTACCGAAAGCCAACCTCTGGAAACACCATCCTCCACGCTACAAGTTACCATCCGCCCAACCTAATAAATAGCATCCCCTATGCAGAATGTCTAAGAATGCGGCGTAACTGCAGCACTGACACTACATATAAAGAATCGAAAGCTAGTTTGTTTGGCAGATTACGCCATAGAGGGTATTCTGAACAGACAATCTGCAGAACAGAAAGAAAGAAAAGACCTGCTTTTCACTTACAAACCTGTCACTGATAAACCCAAAGGAAGCACAGGGACCCCACGTCTAATCACAGGGTATAATGCCTATCATAAACAACTGAGAAATATAACCTATCGGCATTGGCCCATAATCAGGAATGATCCAGTGATAGGGAAAGATTGTAACAAAATCCCACAACTTGCTTTTCGAAAAACCAAGAGCTAGTAGTAAATGACCCTGTCCCAAAGAAAAAAGAACCCTTGTGGCTAAAATCGAAAAATGGCTTCTTTAAATGCACAAAATGCAAGGCATGCCAATATGGAATGAATGTTACAAAGGTTGATGTGCCAAATAGAAGAAAACCATTGGAGATATGTGCAAATTACACATGCAAGACGGACTTCGCAGTCTACGTCCTGCAATGTAGCTGTAACAAAACGTACGTGGGTAGTACCATCCATCCTGCCCACAGAAGGATATTACAGCACCTTAGGGCAGTTACAAATAATGACCCTTCATATCCAGTGGCAAGGCACGTCAACGCTGAACATGGAGGTAAAGCAGAGAGTATCAAATACTTTGTAATTGACCATGTTAAGAAGAACATCAGAGGGGGGAATAGACAGTTGGCCCTCCGAAGACTAGAATCTCAATACATTATCCTATTGGACACGAAGGCCCCGCAGGGATTGAACGCAGATGAGGCCCTTAGTGTGCATTTATAGTCCACAATACAGATAACAGTATAAGTAGCAGCCCATGCAAACTTGGAACCCACTATTCCGCTAAAGAAGAGTAAATTAGCTTCACTATTACTGTTCAGCAAAAGCTGAAAGTATCAGAATAGAGTTTACATGAGTAGGCACAAGACAAGTTAAGTTGCATTTCAAAGTGAAAATATGTATTTACTATGTCATGATACCAAATATAATTATCATTTTGCTAAAGGTGAGACAGTTTCAATAAATTGACTCACCTTAATTCAGATTGCTAAGGATGTTTGCCCACATGGGCTATATTTAAGAGCAATCTGTAAACTGGTGCAGGTTAAGAAGGGATTAGCACCACTAGAGTGTCAGAATTGCAAATAAGGGCACTAGACCCTAAATTTAAGATCGCTCCATACTGCAAATCAAACGCAAGCAAGATGTATTCTTAAATGTATACATATGATTTAAATAAAAGGAAAACATAATAATATTGTAAATAATGCCAAATCTAAACAATGTTAATTAAATAATTAGCATTTTGCAATTATTCATAAGTGCCGACCCATAAAAGATATATAACTCTGCGGTGATACAATGAATTTTGAATTTTGAATTAACATCAACATACAGTTAAATTTAATTTATTTGCAAGTGCCAAAGTAAATATATTGTGTAGCGCGAAATGTTAGTTGCATGTAACGTTGTAACTTTTCAGTGGCCATGAGGAAATGGTCACTATGACAACACTGATGCCGCCACACAGACCAATGAGCACTGAGTAAAGTTTAAAAGCATTTTCACTTACTCCAATTCTTTGTTGTGAACAAGACGGTATAGCCGTCGAAACGCGTCAACTTTTTCATTTGGCCTAATAAAACTTGTTCCTGAAACGAGAGCCCACGGTGTCAGTGCCTGTTTTACACAGGAAAATACAGGAGTGGAGAATATATATATATATATATATATATGAAGGGGCTTAGTAACATGGTGCCTATCGTTAATATGCATTAATGAGGAAAATCTGTGCAAAAATCTGTAAAAAATGAAACACAAACTTGATATTTTTATAGAATGATAATACAGATGTTTAAGAATATGAAAACAGTTGAGATTCAGATTTTGAACTTTGCAAAACATGCATTTATGAGATTAATGTGAAAAATATGGCAAATAGCCATTACAACGTGGTCATTACAACGCATTACCATTAAAATGTGGTTGTAGCAACGCAAATCCTGTTACAACACATGGCCTTAACAAAGAATTTCATAATAAAGGCATGAATGGTAAAGGGATATGCATTTCAAATGTAAGTATTAGGTAAGTATGGGGTATTAGGGTTTAGGGTGGGTATGTGTTTTGGGGTGGCAAGGGTAATTTTAGGTTTTAGGGTGGGTATGAGCTCCTGGCTCGTTGTTCACTCCTGGGGTGACATGAGTGAACAACGAGATAGGAGCTCCGAAACACGTTGAGCCTTGATTTGAAGCCATGAAATAAATCACGATGGTGAAAGCAGATTGGGGACTTTGGGGGGGGGGGCTGCCGACCAGCGGGAGGCCTGCCTCCCCCAGGGGATTTTGGAGCTGTAGGGGGGAGGGGGGCACAAGCAAACAGCGGCAAAGATTTGGACTGGTTGGGCTGGGGGAGGGCCATTGGGCTGTTTTTGGGCTGTTTGGGCTGGGGGGGTCGTCAAAGCCGGACATTTTGTGTCACTGTCCACCATTTTGGTGTGCAGTGATGCAGCAGCCGGTCAAGGGACGGTTGGGGGCACGAGCTTTTCACAAGCCTTTTTGTGTCATCGCGGAGCTGTGGTGCAGGCTTTTGGCGGTTGTGCGGTGGCCGGGAGCTTGGTGGGGCTTGGTACCTAATGGTTCTGCGGAATGCTGGTCGACGTGGCGGTGACGTGGTGCTTCGGGGACATGGCGGCCTTGGCTGATCCCCGAATCCAGGAGGCGTTGCGGCTGCTGGGGGAGGCGGGCCGTATGGACCTGGTGCGGCCCGACCTCCAGGTAAGGCCTCCGTGGCGCACTGCGAGCGGCACGGCAGCCATGGCATTAGCATGTGAGCCTCTGCGGTCTCGGCCGCGGAAGGCTCCTGGCGGAGGGAGAGGGGGCGGGGGAAGGTGGGCGGCGGGGCCAGGCCGCAAAGTGGCAGTGTACACGGAGAGGAGTGGGGGGGTAAAGGGCTGAGGGGACGCCCGATGCTGAAGTTTGTGGCCGGGGCTGGGGCGCGAGAGGGGACTGGCAGGGGGGCTCAGGAGGACATGGCATGGGGGCTGGGGCACAGAAGGGGGCCTCGTGCGGGACTCGGGGTGGGGGGATGGCATGGCTGCAGGGGACAGTGGGGGTCCGGGGAGGGACACGGGAGCAGGGAGGTGGGGGAAGGGGAGAGCTGAGGGGGAGGCGTGGGATGCTGGGGGGGTGGGGTCCCCGCTTTTGGTGTAGGAGTCAGACCTGGAGGAGGAGGGGGATGAAGTGGGGATGGGGGACAAAGAGGGTGGGGAGAGCGAGCTGGACTGGGGGTCTTCTTTGGGGAAAGGGGACGAGTATGGTGAGCCCGAGCAGGTCTCCGTCGCCGGGGAGGGCGCGGGGGGGTGCGGGAGGGGGACGGGGCACAATGGGGGGTGGTGGGGGAGCCGGGGGCGGTGGGGGATGGGGGTGAGGCGTGGGGGCTGGGGTGTGCATGGTGGGGGGGTGGTGTTGGGTTGGGGGGACAGGGGGTGGGGGGGAGTGGTGGGGCCACAGTTGTTGGGTTGGGGGGAGGGGTTGGGGTGGGGGTGGGGGGAGTGGGCGGGGGTTTGGGGCGCCCAGCGCGGCAGGGGAGACACTCTGCAGGGTGGGGTCCAGGCACTCCGCAGGGTTGGGGCGGGGGCAGGGCATGGGGGGGACGAGGGGCGTTTTTTCCCCGGCATGATGGACTCCACCTTTTTGCATTGGCAGGAACTGTTGGCAAGGCGCTCTGGTGAGCAGCATGCGGCTCCGGTCCACCGAGGGGATGGGCCGTCTCTGCCTTGTACGGGCAGTCGCGCTCCAAGGCGGGACATGGCATGGGACAGCGTTGGACGGAGGCAGGATAACTCCCCGCCAGCCCCCCTGAAGGGTCGCGCCGGCCGCCGGGGGTAGGGGGGGTGCCTTTGGAATAATTAACTCAGCTTTTGGTGCGAGTGCAGCGGAGGGGCGGGGGGAGAGTGTGGATCTGGTGGATTTGATGCGGGTGTGCAGGGCGAAGGCGGGATTGAGCTGGCTGGAGTCCCTAGGGGGCGGCCGGGAGTTGCAGGACGTTGGTGTGGGGGAGTCTGAAGAGGAAGGGGAGATACGGGAGGGGGGAATGAGTAATCTTGTTGACAGTGTGTTGCAGGTACGGTCATGGCAGGATGTGCCCAGAGTGACGGCCTCCTCAGCTCCACTGGTTAGGCAGCGGGATCCAGCGCGGACGCCGTCCTTGACGCCAGATAAGGTTGGAGACGGAGTGGGGAGTGGTGCGGGCAAGCGGTGCTGCGCTCAGGTGTCGGTGGGGACGGATACTGGGGGTGACGATTGGGGGCGGCTGGTGAAAGGCCGCTACGTAAAGGACATGGGAGTGGGCATTGAAGGTGGGGCACCGGCGGGCGGTGGCGGGTTGGGCGCTGGTGGGGAGACGGCAGCGGGGGTGCGAAGGCGGGGGAGTCCGTGGCTGGGGGGAAGGAGAGTTGTGTGGTGCCGGTGCGCAAGCTCCCGTACATGGGGGTGAGCAAGCCGCTGGGGACGCACCTGTCACTGGCTACGAAAGAGAAGATCTGGAAGGGGGAGTACATAGACATTCTGAAGCTATTGCACAGGGAGCTGACTTCTAAGGAGGGGTCTAAGGAGGAGGAGCAGGAGTAAGCGAGGCGCCCAAAAGTGCCCCTGACGATTGACAATTGGTCGGCGGCATTCCTAATATACGCGAGCATATATTGTGAGAAGTTTCCGGATCGGTCCATCGCGCTCTTTAAGTACATGGACGTGGTGCGGAGGGCGCAGGTGACATACGGTGGGTACGCTTGGTCCCACTATGATGAGGAGTTCCGGGCGCGCATGGCGGCCGACCCGGACACCAAATGGGGGGAGCTGGACTCTGACCTATACCAGCAGACGATGGGTGGGGCCAAGTTTGGGTGCACCGTCTATACGGCCAGCAGTCTGCTGCTCGTACCGACTCCCTTTTCCGGCCCACCCCACCCGTGGGTGGGTGGGGCAGAGTGAGTCAGCAGGCCAGAGCACGGTCGGGGCTTGCTGGGATTTTAACAAGTGTGCTGTTTCCGGCACAAGAGCTCAAAATGCGGTCGGAGTCACCCCGTGGTTCCCTGCTGGGGTGTCGGGGGTCTGCCGGGGCGGCAGCCTGCGCCGGAAGGGGCTCTGGGCGGGGGGACACATAGTGGGGGACGAGGGGGAGGCCGCATCCCTGGGAAAAGGCTTGTACGCTGGTTAGACGGGAGCGGATGGAACCATGGCTGGTGGCGTATCCGCGGGCGGATGATGCGGCCGTTTTGCATCGAGGCGTTCGGGAGGGATTTCGGTTGGGCTATGAGGGCCCGCGGATTGCGCGCTGGGTGGACAATCTGAAGTCAGTGAATGCCCACAAGGGGACTGTGTGGGAGAAGCTGTTCAAGGATGTCAAGGAGGGCCGGATGGTGGGCCCCTTTGATGAGCCGCCTCTGCCGGGTTAGATCATCTCCTCGATTGGGGTGGTGCCCAAAAAGGAGCCGGGGCAATTCCGGCTGATACAGCGCCTGTCGTGGCCGGAAGGAGAGTCGGTGAACGATTTCATCTCGGCTGACCTCGCGTCGGTGGGGTGGTGCGGAAGCTCGTGGTGGTGGTCGGGACGGGCACTTTGATGGCGAAGTGTGACATTAAGTCGGCATTTCGCTTACTCCCGGTGCACCTGGAGGATCACCAGCTGCTGGGGATTCAGTTTGACGGTGGCATTTTTGTTGACAAGGTGCTGCCTATGGGGTGCTCTGTCTCCTGTGCGTTGTTTGAGTGGTTCAGTTCCTTTCTGCAGTGGGTTTTTTCCTGGTGCACAGGCTCTGAGTTGGTGACGCACTACCTGGATGACTTCTTTCTGGTGGGGCGGCCCGGTTTGATGGACTGCCAGCAGCAGCTGGACGGTTTGACAGAGATACTGGGTGAATTTGGGGTTCCCCTGGCGCCAGAGAAGATGTACGGTCCCAGTATGGTATTGTCCTTTCTCGGTAAAGAGCTCGACTCAGCGACCATGGAAGCACGCCTACCGGAGGACAAGAGGTCGGAAATGTTGGCTTTGGTGGACGGCATGCTGGAAAAACAGAAGGTGACAGTGCGGGAGGTTCATGTCCTGTTGGGGCATCTCAACTTTGCGTGTCGTATGGTGTGAGCGGGCCGTACTTTCTGCCGCAGGTTGGGTTTGGTGTTGTCAGGTTTGACTCTGCCCCATCATCATGTGCGCTTGTCGGCGGGATCAAAGGAGGACATGCGGATGTGGCGGGCGTACCTGGGGCGTTTCAATGGCATGCCCATGGCGCCGCCGGAGGACTGGGAGTGGGACGTCACGCTGTATTCAAATGCGGCGGGAGTTGGAGGTTTTGGGCTGTACTGGGCCGGGAGATGGTGCGCGGAGCAATGGCCGCCACATTGGCAGGCGGGGGACCGTAGCATTGGGTTCTTGAAGTTGTTCCCGTTGGTGGTGGCGGTCACGGTGTGGGCGCCTGAGCTGGCACACAAGAGGGTCTTGTTCCGGGTGGACAACATGTCAGTAGTACAGGTGGTGAACAGGCAATCGGCTCGGGATCCGCAGGTGTTGAAGCTGATGAGAGTGTTTGTGCTGCGCTGCTTGGAGAATGACATTTTGTTTCACGCTCGCCACGTCCCGGGGGTGGACAATGACATTGCAGATACTTTGTCTCGTTCACAGTGGCAGAGGTTCCATGGGCTGGCCACGGAGGTGGAGAAGGTCAAGACGCCGGTGTCGAGGGAACTTTGGTCAGTGAAAGACGCCGGGTCGTTCAGCTGGTAAGGGCGTCAGTGGCCGCGTCCACTTGGAAGGCATATGTGCAGGCTTGGGAGGAATTTCGGCGGTCTGGTGCGGTAAGGCATGGGGATCGGTGGCAGCCGGAGGAGCAGGTGATGCGGTTCATGTTGACTTTGATGGATAAGGGTTTGTCGCGGGTGACGATTGCGGGCAAGTTGTCGGCGGTGACGTTCATGGGGAAGCTGTGGTGGGGTACCCTTCGTCGGCGGGTGAGTTGGGGGCTCGATTGCTGGAAGCGTTTGCGAGGGAGAGGGGAGCGAGGGTGAGTCAGCATCGGCCAATCACGGTGGACTTACTGGGGGGGTCTGCTTGATGTGTTGCCGTCGGTGTGCCGGGATGGGGGTGTTGTTTTCCACACTCATGTCATGGCTTTTCTTTGGAGCGTTTCGGGTGTCGGAGCTATTGGGCACAAAAGGGGGGTTGGGGATCCTATGGGAGGATGTGGAGATACGGGCCCGGGAAGTGGCGGTGCTCTTGCGACGCTCCAAAACGGAGCAATGGGGAGTGGGGACATGGGTGGTGTTATAGGACGAGGCGGAAGATTAATAGGGAGATGAGGGATTTCTGGGAGGGGGTGTGTCCCATGGCATGGGGCCGGCGGTAGGCGGCGGGTCGGAGTGCGTTGGACGAGGAGGTCTTTGGTCGACGGGAAGGTGGCAGGGTGACGGCGGCTCAGGCTTTGTGGGTTCTGCGGCACGCCCTGCGGTATATGGGTGAGGACCCGAAGGCTTATGGGACACATTCCTTTCGAATCGGGGTGGCGACCGAAGTGGCACGGAGTGGGAGGGGGAAGGAGGAGATCAAGAGGTTGGGGCGGTGGAAGTCGGACAGCTACGTGACGTACGTCAGGATGCGGGTGGTAGAGTGGGTGCTTTGAGCTGTTTCTGTTCGCCCTCTTACATGTGTGTCTTTGCAGGTGCTGCGGCGGAGCCGGAGGTTGCAGTATTGGAAATGTACATTGTGGGACACCCCTTTGTCAAACGGGCAGAGAGGGCTGAGTGGGACAGACATCGGAAACTCAACTTGGAACTGGATGACAGATTGTTTAGATGTCATTGGCGGGGAAAGGGGGCAATGCGTTGGCATGAGTTGATGCCCTTGTTGAATAATGTGGTGCGGGGGGGTGTGCGCCCGGATGTGGTGGTTATCCATTTGGGTGAAAATGACCTGGTGCTGTGTAAGGGCTTGGCGCTGGTCAAGCAGATGAAGAGGGACCTGTTGGTGATACGGAGGCAACGGTCAATCTGTCACGTGATTTGGTCAGAGTTTATTCCCAGACGGTTTTGAAGGGGAGCAGAACGCCCAGGGGCCATTGATAGGACGAGGCGGAAGATTAATAGGGAGATGAGGGATTTCTGTGCCAAGGAGGGTATAGGTAGGATGGAGCATCCTGAGCTTAGGTACGGGGCGGTGTACTTTTTTAGGGAAGATGGAGTTCACCTCTCTTGGTATGGGATGGAGCTATACATCGTTCAGTTGAAGGAGGCGCTGGATGTGGCTTTGGGGGTGCACAGGTATCCAAGGGGGCTGGAGTCCTATGGGGCGATCGAAAGTCACTAGGCGGCATTCGAGTGGCGCATCTCCTATTTAAGAAAGGGGGTATTTGCAGGAGGCCTGGGCTGTTCGCTAGATGGTGGGGGACACTTAGGCCATATACAGTTACTTAGGTAGGGGGGTAAGTTGCAGATGGGATGTTGTGTTAATGTTGCAATTTTGGGGATTCATTTAGGGGTGGGGGTGGGGGACTGTTAGGCATTCTCTTATTTAGTGAGGTCGAGTTTTGTTCGGCACAGGCCAAGGTTGGGAATTCATAGGGTACACCTGATTCCAAGTCAAATAAGTCTTTATTTCGACAATTTGTCATAAAAGACAATACAATAAAACATTAAAAATACATTAAAAATTACAATTCATACTTATTACATCCATTATTTTTAGTATACAGGAAAAAATTCATTTTGATCTATCCGATCATTGCTATGTACAAGGTGTTCCAGATCAATCATTTAAAAAAATAAATACTGTGTAAATATAAAATCCATTAAAATTCAGTGCCATATTTTCTTGTCATAGATTCTTCAATGCCAATGTATAATAGTGAAGACTACTGTAATTTCAATTTATTCCTACGTATTGTCCACATCCATTTTAAGAATTTAGCAAGTGCGATTACCATACTATCGGTGCAATCTGTTTCAACAATTCTTAGTGCCACAAAGCCACTTTGGATGCCTTTCTGTATGCAGATTGGTCTAATCCATTTAAGACGAGGGGCTTTATAAGCTGGACATATAAATAAAACTTGAGCTAAACTTTCAGATTGGGCTACACAGAAAGGACACATATGCTGATCTTTGTTACTTGACCATTTGCTGGTAAATGAATTGATAGGAAGTGTTCCCACCCTATATTGATGAAAAAGCTTCCTATCATTTGGAATCGTAATGAGGTCCCAGTATCGCTCATAGGCAGGAGTGTGTTTTTGTGCCAAAAAATCCCTAGTGAGCGATGGATCCGTATGTTCCTGGAACTCCCTCTGAGTTATATATGCCCAATACAACTCTTTTAAGATCTTTTTTGAAGGAAAGATATTTTCTGAGGGGTTTTCCCATAATTCCATCATTCCTAGGGCTTTAAAAAGCAGCTTGACCTGTCTAAACCATTGTATATTACCCCCCGAATCCATATTCCTGGTTTCGAGAAGCCCTAGAGCATAGTGGGAAAGTGTCTGGGGGGGGGGCGGCCGACCAGCCGGAGGCCTGCCTCCCCCGGGGTTTTTTGGGGCTGTAGGGGGGAGGGGGCACAAGCAAACAGCAGCAAAGATTTGGGCTGGTTGGGCTGGGGGAGGGCCATTGGGCTGTTTTTGGGCTGTTTGGGCTTGGGGGGGTCTTCAAAGCCGGACATTTTGTGTCACTGTCCACCATTTTGGTGTGCAGTGACACAGCAGCCGGTCAAGGGACGGTTGGGGGCACAAGCTTTTTTCCCACCCTCCCTCCCAGGTTTTAGTGGGGATTTTGTATGGTGTGTGGTGAATTTTGTTGGTCAGAAGGGGTTTTCTTGGGAAATGGTGCACCGAAGGTCATGGGGGGAAGTTTTGTTGTGTCGCTGGAACAGGTGGTGGTGTGCTGCGCTTGACTTGGCGCTTCTCTTATTTAAGAAAGGGGGTATTTGCAGGAGGCCTGGGCTGTTCGCTAGGTGGTGGGGGACACTTAGGTCATTTACAGTCAGTTAGGTAGGGGGGTATGTTGCAGATGGGATGTTGTGTTAATGTTGCAATTTTGGGGATCCATTTAGGGGTGGGGGTGGGGGGGCTGTAAGGCATTCTCTTATTTAGTGAGGTCGAGTTTTGTTCGGCACAGGTCAAGGTTGGGAATTCGTAGGGTGCACCTGATTCCAATAAAGCGGCCGTTGTCACACCATTCTTGTGTCTGTGGTCAGTGCTCCCCCCCTACTGGTGGGCGCCAAAAACTGAGTTGTGTCCTTTGTTGAAAAAATAGAGCCCATTTGATGGATTTATAGGGGCTCGCTACCCCATCGCAGCTTACCGTGGTGAGTGGCTTGGGTAAAGTGGTCTGTTGTGGTGAATATATATATATATTTAGATATATCTTGCGTTTATACTTACCTGTAAAATACTTATGTTTTCAAACTTAACTTTAATCACGAATATACTTTACAAATGCTATTACAATTAAATTTGTTGCATAGGCGTGCGTTGTAAAGGCGTATGCGTGGTAAAGTTTGTGTTGTAATGGTAACGCATTGTAACAGCGCATGCCTTGTTACAACTGCATTGTAATGGCATGCTTTGTAATGGCATGCGTTGTGCTGTCATAGATTTTAAAACTTCGTTTTAGTGGGATATTTTTACCATTAGACATTTCATGTGATAATATTTGTGAAAGTTTATGCTTTATATGTGAATTGATTTAAATTCATTGCAATTAAGGTAGAGTTAAAGGGCAGATGTGGATGTTCCAAAGATAGGGGATCAATCTGTGCCCATACTTTTACACACAGATTATGCGGTCCTGATTGCTCACACCCCAAATTCACTACAGAAACTGTTAGTTCTTTTTACCGAATACAAGGAATGCCTGTACCTGAAAGGGAATTATTTAAAATCATTTACCATGACATGTGGGCTTCTATGCATAAAATTCCCGCACTATAAACTGGGAAGCCCTCTTCTAAAATGAACAAATGATTTGAGCTATTTAGGTATTGTTTTTAGCTCATCCTTAGGTTGGAAATCACACTTTCTTATAAATGCAACACAAATGAGAAGGAACTTGGAGGCTATATTTCGCTTTGCTAGGTCATTAGGACATAAATCTTTGGCAGACATAATAGCCCTGTATAAATCCAAATGCATTGATGTCACCATATATGGGGGGCGGGTTATGGGAGTCTCCAAATACAGACAAACCTCAATATATTGAACATTTTTCACACATAGGATCATTATAGTTCCAAATGTTCTGCACATTTTACATGTCATGAGGAATACAGCCTTCCCTATATCGATGACCAGCAACAAACTGCTAAGCCTCTTGTGGATTACGTATTGGTAAATCCCAGTGGCAGATTTAGTTACGGTTTGCATGTTAGACTGTCTAGCCTTAGATAATGTGAATAGGATACCTTGGTTGATGTATGTAATATTAGGTCTTCACAAATTGGGCCTAAGAGAAATTTTCTAATCCCTTAAATCATCTTCCTCCGAATGCTAAAATGACTGTGAAATCCAAGTATGTCAACCATTGTTTGGAGGAAAGGTTATGAGGCAATTTGGATATGAAAACAGTTGAATATTCCTTGCAAATCTCTACAGTTAAATGTATTGAACCATTTGGGATGGTTTGAGAATGAAAATCATCAGCTCCTCTTAACATCCTTCAGATTTAACTTAATTCACGTTAAAGTTGCATTTCCGTTGCAATGCCCTTGACAATGGGAATTCCCACAATGTCATTGTGATAATGCCACCAAACAAAGCACGTCACTTTATTTTATTTTGCCCACTTCATTAAGGTACAAGAAGTACACCTCTCTGATTCCTTTGTTTCCCCTGGTAGAGATTAGGTGAAATCGGTCAGCAATGGAATGTTTGCCAAAACTCTTCACGATAGACACGTGCCATTATGAGCATGTACATTTTAACTAAGGCCTTGTTTTAAATGAGAATTATACTCTTTTCTGAATGTTAGAAAAATTTAATATTTTATTAGTTTTAACGACCATTATTGTCTTTTATAATAAAATGTATTCATGTTATGTGTTATATGATTTTCATGGCAGCTTGCCGAAATAAAGATACACTGACTGAGTGACACCATTGTGCATTTTACACACACAGTTTACAGACTTTCATCTAGAGATGCTTCCCGAAGCATGCTACATTGCATTATGGACTATGATGCTATTTGATTTTTGAACGTTTGCTTACTTCTTAGATCTTATTCGCGCTTTACTTATGGACTCACCCTTCAGGGAATCAAACTGAATTCTTTCCATTCGCTTAGAAATTGAGCTGTTAGTTTACTAATTTTTCTTCTGCTTATTTAGCAGTCAGATTCTAATTCTGTGGCTATTTTTGTTTCGAAATGCCCGCTTAAATGTTTGACATTGTTATTATAACTAATATATATCTTACTGAGACACTTAAGCAATTGCTGATTGTGACGAACTTTGCATCTCTAATACAATAATCAATTTTAATCAAAATCTGCCTGAGTCTATTATTGAGTCTTTTTGATTCGTTATTTGATTGTATTGCTAATTTAAATGCATTGTAGAAAGAACCAGCAAGCCCTGACCGAATATCAATTATTGCTTCTCTTGTTCTGTGTAGCGCCTGCAGAGTTATTGGTATGTGTAATTCGTATTTGTCTCAACTTCTACAATAGGTTGGGACTTCCATTTGCTATTCTTTATTATTATTCATATTTACAATATGGTCTTGAGAGGGGTGCATCTAAATTTGTTTTCTAGCTTGTGAGTTAGCTGTCAATTAATGATCCTCATTGGGCAGCTAACAGTGAGTTTAGACATCCTAATCCCCCCTCCTATCAGTGGAGAAAGCTTAATCAGAGGAGCATTGCTTCTATGGTAAATTAATTTGAATTGAGCATCTAATCATAAAGGGCCTAGGGGAGTAAATTAGTGTAGAATAATTAGCAAACAGAACCAAAAGTGTAAGTAGTAGTAAAAAAGCTTCATTTGATCAAATGTGGCAGCAGGGGATGGCTCTGCCTAGAGAAGTGGGAATTTAGGGTGCCTAAAATAGTTCTTAGTCTAATCCCAAAGAGCACACAATAGTTTGTTCAGCAAGAAGAAGGATTGACGGATGGAGTATTATTCTGGTTAGAGTCATCCAGTAGCAGCAAAGGAGTGCAAGCATCAACAGGGATGCGTGTTATTATTTGTTTTTCTAAAGATTGTGCTTTTTTTCAAATGGCTGTGTGTTGTTGAGAGGAATGAAGTGGTAAAAGTCCACACTGTTAAAGTAGATGTATGAGTGTGGTGCTTTATTGCAAAGGTGAAGTTGTATATGGGTTCGCCATGGCCTAAGATCGCGAGATATTTGCCCATAGGTTGTCTTAGTGTAGAAGGCACTGAGAAAGTTGTCTGCTGGTTTATGGTATTAATTGTGAGATGTCATCAACAACACTTTGGTAAGGGTTTTCTGGTGTATTAATGCGAAACAAATGGTCTGATTGGTCTCTAGTAAACAGGGACTAATTACATCAATTAAGTGTGGAATCCCGCTGGTCGAGATTTCATCATGGTGAAAGAGTTTAGAAAATGTAGTTTCCGTCGAGAGTACGGATATCCTTTAGTGGAGCCGACAGTATATTTGTTGCTTGCATTGTATTGGTATTTTGAAAAAAATGCCTAGGAGAAATTGTGAAAGAGGGCAAACTGCTGCAAGGAGTGAGATTTACATCACAGAGCGTTGTGCTGTGATTGGTCGGTTGTTATGAAGTCGAGCTGAGATTGGTTGACTACGTCATAAGAGTTGCGCTGTTATTGTTTGAAATTACAGAACAAGTGGATTGTGGGGGAAGAACATTTCTTGAATTTACAGAAACTGATTGTGAATACAAAATTGAATAAAGATGAAAGATCCCCAAGCTTTGCAAAAATTGGTAAAGAAACATGAGACTGCATTTGCTAAAACGAAGGTAGAAGTATCGCCTCTGGGTCCACCAGGAGATATTGTCATGACAGACAAAGGATTACATCCATGTCCGTTGATCCAGTTTTGGCACACACATACTAAAAAAGAGAAGGAATTACAGTTCCCTCGCGATGGCACATTTAATTTTAGGATTTTGGAAAATCTAAGGAGACTTTATGAAATGAAAGATCCTGTTAGAGCCACTGTAATTGAGGCGTGAAATACCTGGCAGCATGTTATTCATCAGAAAGATAAGGAGAAATACCAAGGGAGGTACATGGGAATGATGGATCATTACGCAGAAGTTAGATGGGGTACCTAACAGAAAATGTGAAGAGCAGACGTGAGGCAAGTAACAAGATTGTATCTGGTGTTAGAGGGTGAGAAAGATGACAAGGGCAAGAGAAAGGAGAACATCAAAGCTTCTGCAGTGGTTCCAGTTTCAGTACCAGTTTCCCCTATAAAGTCCTGTTTCAGCTTTTGGTTAACAGTCCTGTCGATAATTTAGATTCAGTTGCAGGCCCAAGTTCAGCTCAAAATTCAATCCGGCTGATTAAACCACTCATGGATGTGAGTCTGTAGTAGCAAGCCCCAGCCAGGCCTACTAGTGCAAGGGATTCGCCCTTCTCTGCTCAGAGTCCTTAGACCAATAGTAAGAAGTTGGCACAGAAACTGGAATACAAAAGACAGAGTTTATTAAACCTCATGAGGTGGAACTACATTCACACAACACCCTTCGGTATAGTATGAGGTAGCACACTGACTGGAGGGAGCTGAGTCCTTTTATACCCACACAGGGGCTCAAAAGAAGGCGGTACATGTACAAGCTGCTGTTCTTAGGCACATACAAGGTCATACAGAAAATGCACAGTTGACAAGTGGGAGGAGCTAACAGTTAGCTAGTTGGAGTAAACACATCCTGATAGTTACATGCTAGGGACAGCTGTATGCTCTTTTGAGCATGTGCAAAGTAGAGGAGACTAAACATATCTTGTCTCTAGGCAGTTTTCAAGAGCAGTTGATAGGAAGGTAGGACAGAGCACATGGCATACAAAATGGCCTACAGAAAGACAAAATGGATTCCGTAAAATGAGCAATATAGGTAAAAAAACTGGATGTCTTCTGCTAATGCTTAAATTAATGATTTGCTAAACTACCACAAGTCGATTAACAGTTGGATTAAAATAAATGATTAAAGGGTCACCTAGCTCTTCAAGATTAGAGACTTATCAAGAAGATGGAATAATGTTCCTCTCTAAAAGTATCACACAACGAGCAAATGTGGCTTTCTGAAAAATTATTTGGATTGGCTTAAAAATATGGTGGAGACATTAGAGAGTCAACTATTTTACATAAAACTTACAGGATTGATTTTTCTGATAAGGACATTGAAAATATGAGAGCTCCTGGAAGGAATCTACAGATGGCATTAATTAGAAAATGGGAAGACAGAGAAAAATGGGAAGGTAGATGTCATTGAAGAACAGGTGAAGCAAGTTTGAGAGCAGAAACCACATGATCTTACAGGTGGATAGAGTAGGGGATACACAGTTACTCCCCATGAGAGCTGTACCATGGAATAGATATGACATTTTGTCATTTACAAGTTATTTCCCTAGGTTCAGAGAAAACCCAGTCAAATGGTAAAGAAAATCCATGTGAAAATGTTCAAGGTTTTGTAGATTGATCTGAATACGCTATTTGAAATTGTGGTTTCAGCAGATTTGTGGGCTGAATGTAAGATTGCTGTAGATTGGCCAGGGGGAGAACATCAAAGAGATACTAAAGAAGGTGCCCCATCTCCAGAGGTATTGAGGAAATATCATTAGGCTAAAACTCACCTGAAGACTAAGGCCTCTCCTGAAGAGATTGATTGGATGCGGATTGACAGAACAACCCAAGAGCTGAAAAAGTCAGTACATTTTTTATGAGAGATTAGCATAGATACAGTATATTGGATCAGACACTATTAGAGAGAGATGTAGGAACATTTGTTCATAAATTTGTCATGGGTTTGAGACCTGAGATACCCTGTTGGCTGAGTAAATCTATGGAGGAACTATTCCATTTTGCCAAATATTGTGCAAATGATATTGATTTGGAGCACAAGAAATTCAAGTAAAAAATAATGCTTACACAGATAAAAGTGATGCCGAAAGGGCAGAATCCGAAAATACAGGACAGACACAGAGAGGTGTTCATCAGGTTCCAATGATGCAGGGTGTTAATGGATTACAACAGCAGAATTTCTCGCTGCAAGGTAGAGGTTGTGGGGGTTTAGTGAATCCTAAAACAGGTATTGTGGTGTCAATTTTTTAAAAAGACAAATCCGTGTCATGCTTGCAGTAAGCTGTGACATTGGCAATGCGAGTGTAAGACTGTTTCGAATAACATGGGAAATCAGATGCAGAATGTGGATTATGTGCAGTCTCAAGTGAATAACACTTGACAGCTCAACAGATGCAAGGACAGAGAATGCAAAATTCAAATCTAACATAGCAAATGCAAATGCTGCAAGCTCCAATGCCACAACAGAATGTTCAGGTACAAAGATACTAAGCAAATCAGAATTCTTACCAGAATCAGAATGTAGCTCAGTAGAATTTGATTGATCGGAATTACAATGATTAAGACCAGTTCCCATGATGGTGCCTGATGGGGGAGGAGGACTGTGTGCTTGGCACAGCCTTAGAGGTAGACCAATGCAATCCCTATGTGGACAGAGAAGTGACTGGTAATACTACATCATTCCTTGTCGACACTGGTGCTGCAAGCTCTAAAGTAAGAATAGCAGAGGTTCCAAACCTACCTGTCTCAGGAGAAAGTATTCAAGTTGTAGGAGTTACAGAAATATGTCAACTTCAATTTCAGAACCAAAGACTGTTAAAATTAGATCCTATGAAAATCATCATCAGTTTATGGTGTGTGATACAAGTCCAGTAAATTTGCTTGGATGTGATTTACTTTGTAAACTGAAATGTTCAATTTATTGCACACCCAGAGGAATTGATTCCATACAAATAATGAGAATGTGGTTTTTAAACGTGCCCAACAGATAACCGGTGTTGGAATGTATCCCTTCCTGATGTGTGAGGATTTGCCTGAAGATTTGAGAGAGACAGTTCTGCCTGAAGTCTGGGACTTTACAGGTAAACATATTGGATTGACTAAAGTTGTGTTGCCCATCATCAAGGTGCTGACAATGTTACAGTTGGTAACTAGTATGCACATGAGATGGCTAGATATTGGGCATTGAATGCACACGCATTCAATGAATAGATTCTGAAAAACACATCTGACATTACTGATTGTACCTTGATGTTATCAGCTTTGGACACATGGGAGGAAAATGAAGTGACAGAAGCAAAACAACAAGTTTGGGTGCAAGCAGGTTATATCAAAACAAAAGATGATGTTGGGGTTTTCATTGATGGTAAACCAGTATTACCTGATAGTTTGTTGTCACCAATGGCAAAACATTGCCATGGTCCTGCAGAATGTTGGGAGAGATGCAATTACGGGTATTTTCAACAGGTGTGGTACAATCCCAAATTTAGAGCAACTGCAGAGACTTTGTGTCACCGATGTGTGATATGTCAGCAACAAAATCCAGGGGGAAGAACAAAGGTTTTCATGAGTCATATTGGTAAATCAGCAGACCCTTTTAATTGAATTATGACAAAAGTTGTGGAAATCCCTCTTTGTAGTGGCCTGAAATATGTTTTGGTTATTGTATGTATATTTTCCAAATGGGTTGAAGCCTATCCGACTTAAAGGAATGACAATTTGACTGTGGCTAAGCTATTGTTAAGAGAACTGAATTCCACTTTCATATTTCCGTTTTCTCTTGAATCAGACCACAGAACTCATTTTAACAGTGAGGGCCTAAATATGTTATTTGCAGCACTAAAGATTGAGCAGAACCTTCATTGCATTTATCGACCAGAGGCTTCCGGTTGGGTGGAGCAGAAATCCAGACTTGCAAAAGTACATGCTTCCACATATTTCAAATGGCCAGATGCATTGCCTCTTGTGTTGATGTGTTTGAGAAGTATCCAGACAGGAGAATTGGATCATCGCCTCACGAAGTGATCATGGGATGGGTGATGAGGCTATCTAGCTTTTGCTGCCAATACATAAGTCAATATTACATATGATCTTATTTTGGACTACTGCAAGGGCCTCTCAGATGTGGCAAATTCTGTTTCTCATCAGGTTGGAAAAGCTGCCCATGCGGTCCAACAGGAACAGTGCCATGGCCTTCAGTCCCTGGTACTGGGTTATGGTGAAGAAGTACGTGTGAAGAACGTGCCTGGAACCTCGTTGGAAGGGGCCTTTCCAAGTAATCCTTGTCACCAACACCACAGTGATCTATGGGGGTCTCCCTAACTGGGTGCATGCAGCTCATACTTGCAGAGTACTAAGTCCCCTGAATAATAAAACAGCACCCGTTCCTAATGTGCCGGCGGTGACAGTGATACAGAGGAATCAGGTTAGCCAAGCTGTTTGGTACCAGCAAGCTACTGGGACAGCACTCATTTGGCCTGAGGAGGGTTTGAGAGAGTTTACTGTAGGTACTGAAAGGTCACAATCGAGAAAGTTGACTACGAGTGGTATAGACCCACAGAGAAAGTGAGTTGTACATAGAGACTGCTGCCAAAAAGAGGGGCCATTTTGAGAGGCTGCCTGATAGCAGGACAACGATTCCTGAAAGTTCTGAGCCTTCAGACCAAAGTATCAACAGTTGTAAGCAAATAAAAAGAGCTAAGGTACCAAGTCAGAGGTACGCATTTCTTGAATAAGCTAATCTAACTGCTAATGGGTGGGAACAGGAATTTAACATGTTTTGTTCTAACGATACATGTGCACATGAGCCTACCTGAAGCAAATTGTGTTATTGATTTGAATTTCAATTTGTATGTACAACCAACCAATGGACTGACACCTTTAATTTTGGATTTATTCATCAATAAAGTTGATATGAGAGTTTCTTCTTTCTTGAGAAGACTTTTACGTTTGCCATAGTTTTCTTTGGAACAGAGACTCTTGCTAAAATTGCTCAAACCATTGCTGCCATTTCTTTTTCTTTTTCTTTAGTTAAAGGTCCGATTCTGAAATCACTTCCAAACGCAAACGTGTATATATTGCAATTCTTTCTTTTATTGTTTTGATATTAGTTGCAATGCTTATTCTCCTAAATGTTCAACATTATGTTTCTGTGAAACATTTAAAGCTTACTATTTCTGTCAAAGCAACACACAGAAACATTTCTGATTTAGTTAACATGAATTATGTCAATTTTTCCATAATGGTTCATTGAAAATAGATTTTAGGTCGAATGTTTATGTTGTGTTACTAAATGAATGCACTAATACTATAGATGTTGGTGATTGTTACATTTGTATGCAAATACCTTCATCAATTGCTGAGGATGTGACATAGCACAACTTACCACTGACATATGGAATGTCTTGCAGTGTGCCAGCTAGTGTATTTTACGGTACGTATCAATTAATGTACTATTTCTCAAATCAAGATTGAATCTTTACTGAAATTACGGTGCTTAAACATTTAAATCTGCATCCTGAAGTTTCAACCATTGAGACTATGGATTACATATTTAGATCGACAATGCACTTAGAAATAACTTATAGCAAACAGCAAGAATGAGCTAACTACCTTGGGCCATATGTATCAAGGTACCAATTAGCGATTCTGTAATAGCGATTTTTAAGAAATCGCTATTTCAGAATTGCTAATTGGTATGTATCAAGAAAATTGCAACTTTTTAGCGATTTCTTGATATTCCTTAATTGCGAATTCGCAAATTGCGAATTCGCAATTAAGGAATACTTTCCCATTCCTTTCTATGGGCCGGGAGGCCCATAGAAAGGAATGGGAATTTATTCTGAATTTGTGATTCGCAATTAGCTAATCGCAAATTGGGAATAATTTCAAGGGTGCAGGGGTGTCCAAAGGACACCCTGTTGCACCCCTGAAATAAGCATGGGTGCACATGTGGTGCACATACATGCCCTAAGGGCATGTATGTGCGTCACATGGCACTTTAAAAAATGGGCATTTTTCAAGAAATTCGCAAATTACCACCAACTTGAAGTTGGTGGTAATTTGCGATTCCTTAGGGACAATTAGCAATTTTTTTTAGCTTCATACATTGCATTTAAGGAATCGCAAAATTGGCGATTCCTTAAATGTAATTGCAAAATAGGGAATCGCAAATTTTGTGATTCCTTATTTTGCATGCATATTTGTGTGAAACATACCATTTTTTGAAAATGCGTTCGCAAACGACGAAATTCTGTGAATTTCGGCGTTTGCGAACGCATTTGGGCATGATACATATGGCCACATATCATTAAACTAGCATCCAGTGTGGATATATAGTAGGCTCTCTGGAAAAAAAACATTCGTTTTTTAAGAACCCTCACCCACCAACCTAATTGGTGGCATGCTTCATCATCGGATTTCCACCCAGGGGGCAGATTGCCTGCTAGATGTGCTGCGACACCTGATTTCAGCAGATCGGAATTTGTTTTAGTGGCAAAGTGAATTTTGCAAATGTGTTATATTAAAACTACGTCCAGGATACTCGTCCTGATCAGGATACATTTAATAATGAATTCATGGGGCAGGAGTAAAAACAGTAGTGGATGTAACAGAGAAACATTATCCCACACATCCAGGAATGGTCTACATATTTCAGCGAATTCATGTGTGTAAGTCGGTCTTCTTCAGGACCAATGCTGTTAGGGCTGGTAGCAACCCTGAACATGTGCAATGAAAACCACACCCCCTATTTGTGCCTGGAAAGGGGTGAATTTGAAACAAAGTTTACCCTTGAAGTTGAATGTTATAGTTGCAATACATTTTATGCAACAGGATCCCAGTGGGGGTGGTGCCTATTGTCACACTTTCATCAAGGTCATCCACCTGCTTCCTCACCTGCTGCTGTCCTAAGCATGTTGCATAGAATGTATGTAACACAAGTTTGAAAGGAATCAATCAATCAATCAATCAAAGCATTTGTATAGCGCACTACTCACCCGGAGGGTCTCAAGGTGCTGGGGGGAGGGGGTCCGCTACTGCTCGAACAGCCAGGTCTTGAGCTGTTTCCTGAAGGCGAGGTGGTCTTGGGTCAGGCGGAGGTGGGTCGGAAGGGAGTTCCAGGTCTTGGCGGCCAGGTAGGAGAAGGACCATCCTCCTGTGGTGGCTCTTCGGATGCTGGGGACGGCGGCGAGGGCGTGGCTGGTCGATCGAAGCTGGCGTTTGGGAGCGTAGAAGTTGAGGCGGCTGTTGAGGTATCCTGGGCCTTGGTTGTGTAGGGCTTTGTGTGCGTGGGTGAGGAGCCGGAAGGTGATTCTCTTGTTGACTGGGAGCCAGTGAAGGTCTCTCAGGTGTCCGGAGATGTGGCTTCGGCGGGGGATGTCCAGGATGAGTCGTGCTGAGGTGTTCTGGATCCGCTGGAGTGGCTTCATTAGCTTTAGATTGGCAAAGTAAACTTTGAATATGCAGAAATAAATCAAATGTAAATGTAGATTTTGTAGGAGTTAGTGTGAGCATACATTTGAAATGCATAAGAACTGGGGTAGATATTTAGAAGGTGTAGATCCTCTTTTCTCTGGAATATATCATGTCTGTGGGAAGAGTGCTTATTATAAGTTACTAAAAAAATGGCATGGAAGATGCAGTATGGAATGGAAAGCTGAGATGCAAAAATGGGCCAGCAGTGAGAGTACACTCAGATTTCAACAGGCGAAACGTTCGAGGAATGAGAAGGCACTTTAAACCGCGAACGCCTGCGAAGTGATGGTGCAAGCGCTAGCTGATCTCAATCAGGAAGAGAAATAGGAGGAGACTTCTAGGCATTGCAAAACCCCTTACAGGTACACATTAGAAATGGCTACATTGCAGCACAAATGCAAAATACGGTTTGACCTGGTGCTTAAAGTGTGACACACCGGGGGGAGGGTTAGTGGAGGGTCTGGAGAGGGATTTAGGAGTAGTATAAAGAAGATGTTACAATGGTATACTGTCGAATAATGCTATGTGACAATGAGGATAACACAAGGTTAAGAGAATATGGGTCCGAAAGTCGGGCAGTGGTACATGGGTAAGGATGCAATGATCTTTTGTAACTGATTGTTTAAAACTAATAAAAATTGTTTTAAAAAAAAATGGAAGTTGCAGTATGGGAATAATGTTTCCCAAAATGTATCATGATAAAAAATTAAAAGAAGAACTAATAAAATATCATGAGAGAGCAAAGAGAAGTGCAAGAGCAAGTGAAATTGTAGGTGATATATTTGGATTTCTAATACCTTCAGTAGGAGTAGCCTTAAATTCTCAGAAAATTAGAAAGTTGTCTATTATGTTTCGGTTGTAAATGAGGAGATGATATCGATACAATTGCTGATGATTCAAAATTGACTTTCCCTTGCCATCCTTCTCACGAAGGAGGGTGGAGTTTGCCGATTATTGAAAGTTCAACAATTCAGTGCTTATATATCTGAAAGAAGTAAAGACATGGAAGGCTATATTAAATATATTTCTGGCTTACACAAAGAGCTGAGAGAATTAAAAGCAGATGGTGTTTGGGAAACCATCAGTAAAGGATTATCAAGTGGTACCAATTTGTTGGTAAACCTAGGAAATGGATTGGTGATTCCTATTTTGAGACCAGTAATGATGATCTTTTTGTGCATATTGCTGATTATATTATTGATCACAGTTTGAAGATACCAAGAGAATAAGACTTGTGGAGGGAAAAGAACAAGAGCTGATCATGAGTTGGAAAATGCAGAAATGATGAAATAAAAGTTTGGAAGAAAGCAGAAGAAAGAGGTTGAAGACAACACACCCAAACCAGTGATAAAATCTGATGAGAGAGATAGTATGATGGCTTGATTCACCACCTGAGGGGGGCTTGATGAAGTGAGATTTTGAGAATTCTAATACATGACACATTTATAGGCAGAGCACATGAAAAGGTTGACATTTTAGATAGGGGTACATGAAATAGAAACAAGTGTAGTAGAAGCATTGCAGAAGTGTGCTTTTAAAAAATGAGATGAAGAAAACATATGTAAAATAACAAATACTTAGAAATGAAGTTGCATTAATGAAACATGCTTATAAATAGAGGTTTGTGCTAGAATGAAGTGGCTTAGTAACATGGTGCCTATTGTTAATATTCATCATTTAGAAAATTGTTGCACAAATATGTATTAAATTTAAACTTGATATTTTGCAGAATGATATTACAGATGGTATAGAATATGAAAACATTCAAATGAGAATCGAATTTTGAACTTTGAAAATGTGCATTTATGAGATTAATGTGAAAAATGTATGGTAGTAGGATATTTTGAACATTAGACATTTCATGTAATAGAATTTGTGAAAGTTTACACATTATATGCGAATTGATTTAAATTCATTACAATTAAGGTATAATTAAAGTAAATTTCATTCAACTATGCAATGCAAACTTAAAGGCCTTCTTTTCAAGGTGCTTTTTCAATAGTATTGACCTTTTCCCCTGACTGAATACAAAAGACCATTGTTTGGCAAGATGTAATGTAATTTGTTTGTTCTATACACAAAAGTCCCTTGACATAATTTATTTCTTTTTCAAATGTTCACAGGAAAATGTTCCTGTAGGAATATCATTTTTGCTATGACCATAAACCGTAACTTTGTATTTTCCTTTATCATGATGTGACCATAAACTATCTTTCGATGATGGTGTGCTGCTATGCCACTAGGACTTGCCAAAGAACTTATAAAAGAAGAAACCCTAAAGGAAGGGCAACACCCATGTACACACATAGTGACAATTTGCTTTTACGCAGACAGCTTACAGACTTTGCTTTTGAGATGCTTTCTGAAGGATGCTACATTGCATTACGGACTAAGATGCGATTCGATTTTTGTACTTTTGCTAAGTTTAGACTCCTTGGTCAATGTTACAGTTGATCACTGAGTTTTTATGCTGAACCTTTCTTAGATCTTATTCATGCTTTACTTATCAACTGTTGCCTGTTGGGGCATCTCAACTTTGCGTGTCGTATGGTGTGAGCGGGCCGTACTTTCTGCCGCAGGTTGGGTTTGGTGTTGTCAGGTTTGACTCTGCCCCATCATCATGTGCGCTTGTCGGCGGGATCAAAGGAGGACTTGCGGATGTGGCGGGCGTACCTGGGGCGTTTCAATGGCATGCCCATGGCGCCGCCGGAGGACTGGGAGTGGGACGTCACGCTGTATTCAAATGCGGCGGGAGTTGGAGGTTTTGGGCTGTACTGGGCCGGGAGATGGTGCGCGGAGCAATGGCCGCCACATTGGCAGGCGGGGGACCGTAGCATTGGGTTCTTGAAGTTGTTCCCGTTGGTGGTGGCGGTCACGGTGTGGGCGCCTGAGCTGGCACACAAGAGGGTCTTGTTCCGGGTGGACAACATGTCAGTAGTACAGGTGGTGAACAGGCAATCGGCTCGGGATCCGCAGGTGTTGAAGCTGATGAGAGTGTTTGTGCTGCGCTGCTTGGAGAATGACATTTTGTTTCACGCTCGCCACGTCCCGGGGGTGGACAATGACATTGCAGATACTTTGTCTCGTTCACAGTGGCAGAGGTTCCATGGGCTGGCCACGGAGGTGGAGAAGGTCAAGACGCCGGTGTCGAGGGAACTTTGGTCAGTGAAAGACGCCGGGTCGTTCAGCTGGTAAGGGCGTCAGTGGCCGCGTCCACTTGGAAGGCATATGTGCAGGCTTGGGAGGAATTTCGGCGGTCTGGTGCGGTAAGGCATGGGGATCGGTGGCAGCCGGAGGAGCAGGTGATGCGGTTCATGTTGACTTTGATGGATAAGGGTTTGTCGCGGGTGACGATTGCGGGCAAGTTGTCGGCGGTGACGTTCATGGGGAAGCTGTGGTGGGGTACCCTTCGTCGGCGGGTGAGTTGGGGGCTCGATTGCTGGAAGCGTTTGCGAGGGAGAGGGGAGCGAGGGTGAGTCAGCATCGGCCAATCACGGTGGACTTACTGGGGGGGTCTGCTTGATGTGTTGCCGTCGGTGTGCCGGGATGGGGGTGTTGTTTTCCACACTCATGTCATGGCTTTTCTTTGGAGCGTTTCGGGTGTCGGAGCTATTGGGCACAAAAGGGGGGTTGGGGATCCTATGGGAGGATGTGGAGATACGGGCCCGGGAAGTGGCGGTGCTCTTGCGACGCTCCAAAACGGAGCAATGGGGAGTGGGGACATGGGTGGTGTTATAGGACGAGGCGGAAGATTAATAGGGAGATGAGGGATTTCTGGGAGGGGGTGTGTCCCATGGCATGGGGCCGGCGGTAGGCGGCGGGTCGGAGTGCGTTGGACGAGGAGGTCTTTGGTCGACGGGAAGGTGGCAGGGTGACGGCGGCTCAGGCTTTGTGGGTTCTGCGGCACGCCCTGCGGTATATGGGTGAGGACCCGAAGGCTTATGGGACACATTCCTTTCGAATCGGGGTGGCGACCGAAGTGGCACGGAGTGGGAGGGGGAAGGAGGAGATCAAGAGGTTGGGGCGGTGGAAGTCGGACAGCTACGTGACGTACGTCAGGATGCGGGTGGTAGAGTGGGTGCTTTGAGCTGTTTCTGTTCGCCCTCTTACATGTGTGTCTTTGCAGGTGCTGCGGCGGAGCCGGAGGTTGCAGTATTGGAAATGTACATTGTGGGACACCCCTTTGTCAAACGGGCAGAGAGGGCTGAGTGGGACAGACATCGGAAACTCAACTTGGAACTGGATGACAGATTGTTTAGATGTCATTGGCGGGGAAAGGGGGCAATGCGTTGGCATGAGTTGATGCCCTTGTTGAATAATGTGGTGCGGGGGGGTGTGCGCCCGGATGTGGTGGTTATCCATTTGGGTGAAAATGACCTGGTGCTGTGTAAGGGCTTGGCGCTGGTCAAGCAGATGAAGAGGGACCTGTTGGTGATACGGAGGCAACGGTCAATCTGTCACGTGATTTGGTCAGAGTTTATTCCCAGACGGTTTTGAAGGGGAGCAGAACGCCCAGGGGCCATTGATAGGACGAGGCGGAAGATTAATAGGGAGATGAGGGATTTCTGTGCCAAGGAGGGTATAGGTAGGATGGAGCATCCTGAGCTTAGGTACGGGGCGGTGTACTTTTTTAGGGAAGATGGAGTTCACCTCTCTTGGTATGGGATGGAGCTATACATCGTTCAGTTGAAGGAGGCGCTGGATGTGGCTTTGGGGGTGCACAGGTATCCAAGGGGGCTGGAGTCCTATGGGGCGATCGAAAGTCACTAGGCGGCATTCGAGTGGCGCATCTCCTATTTAAGAAAGGGGGTATTTGCAGGAGGCCTGGGCTGTTCGCTAGATGGTGGGGGACACTTAGGCCATTTACAGTTACTTAGGTAGGGGGGTAAGTTGCAGATGGGATGTTGTGTTAATGTTGCAATTTTGGGGATTCATTTAGGGGTGGGGGTGGGGGACTGTTAGGCATTCTCTTATTTAGTGAGGTCGAGTTTTGTTCGGCACAGGCCAAGGTTGGGAATTCATAGGGTACACCTGATTCCAAGTCAAATAAGTCTTTATTTCGACAATTTGTCATAAAAGACAATACAATAAAACATTAAAAATACATTAAAAATTACAATTCATACTTATTACATCCATTATTTTTAGTATACAGGAAAAAATTCATTTTGATCTATCCGATCATTGCTATGTACAAGGTGTTCCAGATCAATCATTTAAAAAAATAAATACTGTGTAAATATAAAATCCATTAAAATTCAGTGCCATATTTTCTTGTCATAGATTCTTCAATGCCAATGTATAATAGTGCAGACTACTGTAATTTCAATTTATTCCTACGTATTGTCCACATCCATTTTAAGAATTTAGCAAGTGCGATTACCATACTATCGGTGCAATCTGTTTCAACAATTCTTAGTGCCACAGAGCCACTTTGGATGCCTTTCTGTATGCAGATTGGTCTAATCCATTTAAGACGAGGGGCTTTATAAGCTGGACATATAAATAAAACTTGAGCTAAACTTTCAGATTGGGCTACACAGAAAGGACACATATGCTGATCTTTGTTACTTGACCATTTGCTGGTAAATGAATTGATAGGAAGTGTTCCCACCCTATATTGATGAAAAAGCTTCCTATCATTTGGAATCGTAATGAGGTCCCAGTATCGCTCATAGGCAGGAGTGTGTTTTTGTGCCAAAAAATCCCTAGTGAGCGATGGATCCGTATGTTCCTGGAACTCCCTCTGAGTTATATATGCCCAATACAACTCTTTTAAGATCTTTTTTGAAGGAAAGATATTTTCTGAGGGGTATTCCCATAATTCCATCATTCCTAGGGCTTTAAAAAGCAGCTTGACCTGTCTAAACCATTGTATATTACCCCCCGAATCCATATTCCTGGTTTCGAGAAGCCCTAGAGCATAGTGGGAAAGTGTCTGGGGGGGGGGCGGCCGACCAGCCGGAGGCCTGCCTCCCCCGGGGTTTTTTGGGGCTGTAGGGGGGAGGGGGCACAAGCAAACAGCAGCAAAGATTTGGGCTGGTTGGGCTGGGGGAGGGCCATTGGGCTGTTTTTGGGCTGTTTGGGCTTGGGGGGGTCTTCAAAGCCGGACATTTTGTGTCACTGTCCATCATTTTGGTGTGCAGTGACACAGCAGCCGGTCAAGGGACGGTTGGGGGCACAAGCTTTTTTCCCACCCTCCCTCCCAGGTTTTAGTGGGGATTTTGTATGGTGTGTGGTGAATTTTGTTGGTCAGAAGGGGTTTTCTTGGGAAATGGTGCACCGAAGGTCATGGGGGGAAGTTTTGTTGTGTCGCTGGAACAGGTGGTGGTGTGCTGCGCTTGACTTGGCGCTTCTCTTATTTAAGAAAGGGGGTATTTGCAGGAGGCCTGGGCTGTTCGCTAGGTGGTGGGGGACACTTAGGTCATTTACAGTCAGTTAGGTAGGGGGGTATGTTGCAGATGGGATGTTGTGTTAATGTTGCAATTTTGGGGATCCATTTAGGGGTGGGGGTGGGGGGGCTGTAAGGCATTCTCTTATTTAGTGAGGTCGAGTTTTGTTCGGCACAGGCCAAGGTTGGGAATTCGTAGGGTGCACCTGATTCCAATAAAGCGGCCGTTGTCACACCATTCTTGTGTCTGTGGTCAGTGCTCCCCCCCTACTGGTGGGCGCCAAAAACTGAGTTGTGTCCTTTGTTGAAAAAATAGAGCCCATTTGATGGATTTATAGGGGCTCGCTACCCCATCGCAGCTTACCGTGGTGAGTGGCTTGGGTAAAGTGGTCTGTTGTGGTGAATATATATATATATTTAGATATATCTTGCGTTTATACTTACCTGTAAAATACTTATGTTTTCAAACTTAACTTTAATCACGAATATACTTTACAAATGCTATTACAATTAAATTTGTTGCATAGGCGTGCGTTGTAAAGGCGTATGCGTGGTAAAGTTTGTGTTGTAATGGTAACGCATTGTAACAGCGCATGCCTTGTTACAACTGCATTGTAATGGCATGCTTTGTAATGGCATGCGTTGTGCTGTCATAGATTTTAAAACTTCGTTTTAGTGGGATATTTTTACCATTAGACATTTCATGTGATAATATTTGTGAAAGTTTATGCTTTATATGTGAATTGATTTAAATTCATTGCAATTAAGGTAGAGTTAAAGGGCAGATGTGGATGTTCCAAAGATAGGGGATCAATCTGTGCCCATACTTTTACACACAGATTATGCGGTCCTGATTGCTCACACCCCAAATTCACTACAGAAACTGTTAGTTCTTTTTACCGAATACAAGGAATGCCTGTACCTGAAAGGGAATTATTTAAAATCATTTACCATGACATGTGGGCTTCTATGCATAAAATTCCCGCACTGTAAACTGGGAAGCCCTCTTCTAAAATGAACAAATGATTTGAGCTATTTAGGTATTGTTTTTAGCTCATCCTTAGGTTGGAAATCACACTTTCTTATAAATGCAACACAAATGAGAAGGAACTTGGAGGCTATATTTCGCTTTGCTAGGTCATTAGGACATAAATCTTTGGCAGACATAATAGCCCTGTATAAATCCAAATGCATTGATGTCACCATATATGGGGGGCGGGTTATGGGAGTCTCCAAATACAGACAAACCTCAATATATTGAACATTTTTCACACATAGGATCATTATAGTTCCAAATGTTCTGCACATTTTACATGTCATGAGGAATACAGCCTTCCCTATATCGATGACCAGCAACAAACTGCTAAGCCTCTTGTGGATTACGTATTGGTAAATCCCAGTGGCAGATTTAGTTACGGTTTGCATGTTAGACTGTCTAGCCTTAGATAATGTGAATAGGATACCTTGGTTGATGTATGTAATATTAGGTCTTCACAAATTGGGCCTAAGAGAAATTTTCTAATCCCTTAAATCATCTTCCTCCGAATGCTAAAATGACTGTGAAATCCAAGTATGTCAACCATTGTTTGGAGGAAAGGTTATGAGGCAATTTGGATATGAAAACAGTTGAATATTCCTTGCAAATCTCTACAGTTAAATGTATTGAACCATTTGGGATGGTTTGAGAATGAAAATCATCAGCTCCTCTTAACATCCTTCAGATTTAACTTAATTCACGTTAAAGTTGCATTTCCGTTGCAATGCCCTTGACAATGGGAATTCCCACAATGTCATTGTGATAATGCCACCAAACAAAGCACGTCACTTTATTTTATTTTGCCCACTTCCTTAAGGTACAAGAAGTACACCTCTCTGATTCCTTTGTTTCCCCTGGTAGAGATTAGGTGAAATCGGTCAGCAATGGAATGTTTGCCAAAACTCATCACGATAGACACTTGCCATTATGAGCATGTACATTTTAACTAAGGCCTTGTTTTAAATGAGAATTATACTCTTTTCTGAATGTTAGAAAAATTTAATATTTTATTAGTTTTAACGACCATTATTGTCTTTTATAATAAAATGTATTCATGTTATGTGTTATATGATTTTCATGGCAGCTTGCCGAAATAAAGATACACTGACTGAGTGACACCATTGTGCATTTTACACAGACAGTTTACAGACTTTCATCTAGAGATGCTTCCCGAAGCATGCTACATTGCATTATGGACTATGATGCTATTTGATTTTTGAACGTTTGCTTACTTCTTAGATCTTATTCGCGCTTTACTTATGGACTCACCCTTCAGGGAATCAAACTGAATTCTTTCCATTCGCTTAGAAATTGAGCTGTTAGTTTACTAATTTTTCTTCTGCTTATTTAGCAGTCAGATTCTAATTCTGTGGCTATTTTTGTTTCGAAATGCCTGCTTAAATGTTTGACATTGTTATTATAACTAATATATATCTTACTGAGACACTTAAGCAATTGCTGATTGTGACGAACTTTGCATCTCTAATACAATAATCAATTTTAATCAAAATCTGCCTGAGTCTATTATTGAGTCTTTTTGATTCGTTATTTGATTGTATTGCTAATTTAAATGCATTGTAGAAAGAACCAGCAAGCCCTGACCGAATATCGATTATTGCTTCTCTTGTTCTGTGTAGCGCCTGCAGAGTTATTGGTATGTGTAATTCGTATTTGTCTCAACTTCTACAATAGGTTGGGACTTCCATTTGCTATTCTTTATTATTATTCATATTTACAATATGGTCTTGAGAGGGGTGCATCTAAATTTGTTTTCTAGCTTGTGAGTTAGCTGTCAATTAATGATCCTCATTGGGCAGCTAACAGTGAGTTTAGACATCCTAATCCCCCCTCCTATCAGTGGAGAAAGCTTAATCAGAGGAGCATTGCTTCTATGGTAAATTAATTTGAATTGAGCATCTAATCATAAAGGGCCTAGGGGAGTAAATTAGTGTAGAATAATTAGCAAACAGAACCAAAAGTGTAAGTAGTAGTAAAAAAGCTTCATTTGATCAAATGTGGCAGCAGGGGATGGCTCTGCCTAGAGAAGTGGGAATTTAGGGTGCCTAAAATAGTTCTTAGTCTAATCCCAAAGAGCACACAATAGTTTGTTCAGCAAGAAGATGGATTGACGGATGGAGTATTATTCTGGTTAGAGTCATCCAGTAGCAGCAAAGGAGTGCAAGCATCAACAGGGATGCGTGTTATTATTTGTTTTTCTAAAGATTGTGCTTTTTTTCAAATGGCTGTGTGTTGTTGAGAGGAATGAAGTGGTAAAAGTCCACACTGTTAAAGTAGATGTATGAGTGTGGTGCTTTATTGCAAAGGTGAAGTTGTATATGGGTTCGCCATGGCCTAAGATCGCGAGATATTTGCCCATAGGTTGTCTTAGTGTAGAAGGCACTGAGAAAGTTGTCTGCTGGTTTATGGTATTAATTGTGAGATGTCATCAACAACACTTTGGTAAGGGTTTTCTGGTGTGTTAATGCGAAACAAATGGTCTGATTGGTCTCTAGTAAACAGGGACTAATTACATCAATTAAGTGTGGAATCCCGCTGGTCGAGATTTCATCATGGTGAAAGAGTTTAGAAAATGTAGTTTCCGTCGAGAGTACGGATATCCTTTAGTGGAGCCGACAGTATATTTGTTGCTTGCATTGTATTGGTATTTTGAAAAAAATGCCTAGGGGAAATTGTGAAAGAGGGCAAACTGCTGCAAGGAGTGAGATTTACATCACAGAGCGTTGTGCTGTGATTGGTCGGTTGTTATGAAGTCGAGCTGAGATTGGTTGACTACGTCATAAGAGTTGCGCTGTTATTGTTTGAAATTACAGAACAAGTGGATTGTGGGGGAAGAACATTTCTTGAATTTACAGAAACTGATTGTGAATACAAAATTGAATAAAGATGAAAGATCCCCAAGCTTTGCAAAAATTGGTAAAGAAACATGAGACTGCATTTGCTAAAACGAAGGTAGAAGTATCGCCTCTGGGTCCACCAGGAGATATTGTCATGACAGACAAAGGATTACATCCATGTCCGTTGATCCAGTTTTGGCACACACATACTAAAAAAGAGAAGGAATTACAGTTCCCTCGCGATGGCACATTTAATTTTAGGATTTTGGAAAATCTAAGGAGACTTTATGAAATGAAAGATCCTGTTAGAGCCACTGTAATTGAGGCGTGAAATACCTGGCAGCATGTTATTCATCAGAAAGATAAGGAGAAATACCAAGGGAGGTACATGGGAATGATGGATCATTACGCAGAAGTTAGATGGGGTACCTAACAGAAAATGTGAAGAGCAGACGTGAGGCAAGTAACAAGATTGTATCTGGTGTTAGAGGGTGAGAAAGATGACAAGGGCAAGAGAAAGGAGAACATCAAAGCTTCTGCAGTGGTTCCAGTTTCAGTACCAGTTTCCCCTATAAAGTCCTGTTTCAGCTTTTGGTTAACAGTCCTGTCGATAATTTAGATTCAGTTGCAGGCCCAAGTTCAGCTCAAAATTCAATCCGGCTGATTAAACCACTCATGGATGTGAGTCTGTAGTAGCAAGCCCCAGCCAGGCCTACTAGTGCAAGGGATTCGCCCTTCTCTGCTCAGAGTCCTTAGACCACTAGTAAGAAGTTGGCACAGAAACTGGAATACAAATGACAGAGTTTATTAAACCTCATGAGGTGGAACTACATTCACACAACACCCTTCGGTATAGTATGAGGTAGCACACTGACTGGAAGGAGCTGAGTCCTTTTATACCCACACAGGGGCTCAAAAGAAGGCGGTACATGTACAAGCTGCTGTTCTTAGGCACATACAAGGTCATACAGAAAATGCACAGTCGACAAGTGGGAGGAGCTAACAGTTAGCTAGTTGGAGTAAACACATCCTGATAGTTACATGCTAGGGACAGCTGTATGCTCTTTTGAGCATGTGCAAAGTAGAGGAGACTAAACATATCTTGTCTCTAGGCAGTTTTCAAGAGCAGTTGATAGGAAGGTAGGACAGAGCACATGGCATACAAAATGGCCTACAGAAAGACAAAATGGATTCCGTAAAATGAGCAATATAGGTAAAAAAACTGGATGTCTTCTGCTAATGCTTAAATTAATGATTTGCTAAACTACCACAAGTCGATTAACAGTTGGATTAAAATAAATGATTAAAGGGTCACCTAGCTCTTCAAGATTAGAGACTTATCAAGAAGATGGAATAATGTTCCTCTCTAAAAGTATCACACAACGAGCAAATGTGGCTTTCTGAAAAATTATTTGGATTGGCTTAAAAATATGGTGGAGACATTAGAGAGTCAACTATTTTACATAAAACTTACAGGATTGATTTTTCTGATAAGGACATTGAAAATATGAGAGCTCCTGGAAGGAATCTACAGATGGCATTAATTAGAAAATGGGAAGACAGAGAAAAATGGGAAGGTAGATGTCATTGAAGAACAGGTGAAGCAAGTTTGAGAGCAGAAACCACATGATCTTACAGGTGGATAGAGTAGGGGATACACAGTTACTCCCCATGAGAGCTGTACCATGGAATAGATATGACATTTTGTCATTTACAAGTTATTTCCCTAGGTTCAGAGAAAACCCAGTCAAATGGTAAAGAAAATCCATGTGAAAATGTTCAAGGTTTTGTAGATTGATCTGAATACGCTATTTGAAATTGTGGTTTCAGCAGATTTGTGGGCTGAATGTAAGATTGCTGTAGATTGGCCAGGGGGAGAACATCAAAGAGATACTAAAGAAGGTGCCCCATCTCCAGAGGTATTGAGGAAATATCATTAGGCTAAAACTCACCTGAAGACTAAGGCCTCTCCTGAAGAGATTGATTGGATGCGGATTGACAGAACAACCCAAGAGCTGAAAAAGTCAGTACATTTCTTATGAGAGATTAGCATAGATACAGTATATTGGATCAGACACTATTAGAGAGAGATGTAGGAACATTTGTTCATAAATTTGTCATGGGTTTGAGACCTGAGATACCCTGTTGGCTGAGTAAATCTATGGAGGAACTATTCCATTTTGCCAAATATTGTGCAAATGATATTGATTTGGAGCACAAGAAATTCAAGTAAAAAATAATGCTTACACAGATAAAAGTGATGCCGAAAGGGCAGAATCCGAAAATACAGGACAGACACAGAGAGGTGTTCATCAGGTTCCAATGATGCAGGGTGTTAATGGATTACAACAGCAGAATTTCTCGCTGCAAGGTAGAGGTTGTGGGGGTTTAGTGAATCCTAAAACAGGTATTGTGGTGTCAATTTTTTAAAAAGACAAATCCGTGTCATGCTTGCAGTAAGCTGTGACATTGGCAATGCGAGTGTAAGACTGTTTCGAATAACATGGGAAATCAGATGCAGAATGTGGATTATGTGCAGTCTCAAGTGAATAACACTTGACAGCTCAACAGATGCAAGGACAGAGAATGCAAAATTTAAATCTAACATAGCAAATGCAAATGCTGCAAGCTCCAATGCCACAACAGAATGTTCAGGTACAAAGATACTAAGCAAATCAGAATTCTTACCAGAATCAGAATGTAGCTCAGTAGAATTTGATTGATCGGAATTACAATGATTAAGACCTGTTCCCATGATGGTGCCTGATGGGGGAGGAGGACTGTGTGCTTGGCACAGCCTTAGAGGTAGACCAATGCAATCCCTATGTGGACAGAGAAGTGACTGGTAATACTACATCATTCCTTGTCGACACTGGTGCTGCAAGCTCTAAAGTAAGAATAGCAGAGGTTCCAAACCTACCTGTCTCAGGAGAAAGTATTCAAGTTGTAGGAGTTACAGAAATATGTCAACTTCAATTTCAGAACCAAAGACCGTTAAAATTAGATCCTATGAAAATCATCATCAGTTTATGGTGTGTGATACAAGTCCAGTAAATTTGCTTGGATGTGATTTACTTTGTAAACTGAAATGTTCAATTTATTGCACACCCAGAGGAATTGATTCCATACAAATAATGAGAATGTGGTTTTTAAACGTGCCCAACAGATAACCGGTGTTGGAATGTATCCCTTCCTGATGTGTGAGGATTTGCCTGAAGATTTGAGAGAGACAGTTCTGCCTGAAGTCTGGGACTTTACAGGTAAACATATTGGATTGACTAAAGTTGTGTTGCCCATCATCAAGGTGCTGACAATGTTACAGTTGGTAACTAGTATGCACATGAGATTTCAATTTGTATGTACAACCAACCAATGGACTGACACCTTTAATTTTGGATTTATTCATCAATAAAGTTGATATGAGAGTTTCTTCTTTCTTGAGAAGACTTTTACGTTTGCCATAGTTTTCTTTGGAACAGAGACTCTTGCTAAAATTGCTCAAACCATTGCTGCCATTTCTTTTTCTTTTTCTTTAGTTAAAGGTCCGATTCTGAAATCACTTCCAAACGCAAACGTGTATATATTGCAATTCTTTCTTTTATTGTTTTGATATTAGTTGCAATGCTTATTCTCCTAAATGTTCAACATTATGTTTCTGTGAAACATTTAAAGCTTACTATTTCTGTCAAAGCAACACACAGAAACATTTCTGATTTAGTTAACATGAATTATGTCAATTTTTCCATAATGGTTCATTGAAAATAGATTTTAGGTCGAATGTTTATGTTGTGTTACTAAATGAATGCACTAATACTATAGATGTTGGTGATTGTTACATTTGTATGCAAATACCTTCATCAATTGCTGAGGATGTGACATAGCACAACTTACCACTGACATATGGAATGTCTTGCAGTGTGCCAGCTAGTGTATTTTACGGTACGTATCAATTAATGTACTATTTCTCAAATCAAGATTGAATCTTTACTGAAATTACGGTGCTTAAACATTTAAATCTGCATCCTGAAGTTTCAACCATTGAGACTATGGGTTACATATTTAGATCGACAATGCACTTAGAAATAACTTATAGCAAACAGCAAGAATGAGCTAACTACCTTGGGCCATATGTATCAAGGTACCAATTAGCGATTCTGTAATAGCGATTTTTAAGAAATCGCTATTTCAGAATTGCTAATTGGTATGTATCAAGAAAATTGCAACTTTTTAGCGATTTCTTGATATTCCTTAATTGCGAATTCGCAAATTGCGAATTCGCAATTAAGGAATACTTTCCCATTCCTTTCTATGGGCCGGGAGGCCCATAGAAAGGAATGGGAATTTATTCTGAATTTGTGATTCGCAATTAGCTAATCGCAAATTGGGAATAATTTCAAGGGTGCAGGGGTGTCCAAAGGACACCCTGTTGCACCCCTGAAATAAGCATGGGTGCACATGTGGTGCACATACATGCCCTAAGGGCATGTATGTGCGTCACATGGCACTTTAAAAAATGGGCATTTTTCAAGAAATTCGCAAATTACCACCAACTTGAAGTTGGTGGTAATTTGCGATTCCTTAGGGACAATTAGCAATTTTTTTTAGCTTCATACATTGCATTTAAGGAATCGCAAAATTGGCGATTCCTTAAATGTAATTGCAAAATAGGGAATCGCAAATTTTGTGATTCCTTATTTTGCATGCATATTTGTGTGAAACATACCATTTTTTGAAAATGCGTTCGCAAACGACGAAATTCTGTGAATTTCGGCGTTTGCGAACGCATTTGGGCATGATACATATGGCCACATATCATTAAACTAGCATCCAGTGTGGATATATAGTAGGCTCTCTGGAAAAAAAACATTCGTTTTTTAAGAACCCTCACCCACCAACCTAATTGGTGGCATGCTTCATCATCGGATTTCCACCCAGGGGGCAGATTGCCTGCTAGATGTGCTGCGACACCTGATTTCAGCAGATCGGAATTTGTTTTAGTGGCAAAGTGAATTTTGCAAATGTGTTATATTAAAACTACGTCCAGGATACTCGTCCTGATCAGGATACATTTAATAATGAATTCATGGGGCAGGAGTAAAAACAGTAGTGGATGTAACAGAGAAACATTATCCCACACATCCAGGAATGGTCTACATATTTCAGCGAATTCATGTGTGTAAGTCGGTCTTCTTCAGGACCAATGCTGTTAGGGCTGGTAGCAACCCTGAACATGTGCAATGAAAACCACACCCCCTATTTGTGCCTGGAAAGGGGTGAATTTGAAACAAAGTTTACCCTTGAAGTTGAATGTTATAGTTGCAATACATTTTATGCAACAGGATCCCAGTGGGTGTGGTGCCTATTGTCACACTTTCATCAAGGTCATCCACCTGCTTCCTCACCTGCTGCTGTCCTAAGCATGTTGCATAGAATGTATGTAACACAAGTTTGAAAGGAATCAATCAATCAATCAATCAAAGCATTTGAATAGCGCACTACTCACCCGGAGGGTCTCAAGGCGCTGGGGGGAGGGGGTCCGCTACTGCTCGAACAGCCAGGTCTTGAGCTGTTTCCTGAAGGCGAGGTGGTCTTGGGTCAGGCGGAGGTGGGTCGGAAGGGAGTTCCAGGTCTTGGCGGCCAGGTAGGAGAAGGACCATCCTCCTGTGGTGGCTCTTCGGATGCTGGGGACGGCGGCGAGGGCGTGGCTGGTCGATCGAAGCTGGCGTTTGGGAGCGTAGAAGTTGAGGCGGCTGTTGAGGTATCCTGGGCCTTGGTTGTGTAGGGCTTTGTGTGCGTGGGTGAGGAGCCGGAAGGTGATTCTCTTGTTGACTTGGAGCCAGTGAAGGTCTCTCAGGTGTCCGGAGATGTGGCTTCGGCGGGGGATGTCCAGGATGAGTCGTGCTGAGGTGTTCTGGATCCGCTGGAGTGGCTTCATTAGCTTTAGATTGGCAAAGTAAACTTTGAATATGCAGAAATAAATCAAATGTAAATGTAGATTTTGTAGGAGTTAGTGTGAGCATACATTTGAAATGCATAAGAACTGGGGTAGATATTTAGAAGGTGTAGATCCTCTTTTCTCTGGAATATATCATGTCTGTGGGAAGAGTGCTTATTATAAGTTACTAAAAAAATGGCATGGAAGATGCAGTATGGAATGGAAAGCTGAGATGCAAAAATGGGCCAGCAGTGAGAGTACACTCAGATTTCAACAGGCGAAACGTTCGAGGAATGAGAAGGCACTTTAAACCGCGAACGCCTGCGAAGTGATGGTGCAAGCGCTAGCTGATCTCAATCAGGAAGAGAAATAGGAGGAGACTTCTAGGCATTGCAAAACCCCTTACAGGTACACATTAGAAATGGCTACATTGCAGCACAAATGCAAAATACGGTTTGACCTGGTGCTTAAAGTGTGACACACCGGGGGGAGGGTTAGTGGAGGGTCTGGAGAGGGATTTAGGAGTAGTATAAAGAAGATGTTACAATGGTATACTGTCGAATAATGCTATGTGACAATGAGGATAACACAAGGTTAAGAGAATATGGGTCCGAAAGTCGGGCAGTGGTACATGGGTAAGGATGCAATGATCTTTTGTAACTGATTGTTTAAAACTAATAAAAATTGTTTTAAAAAAAAATGGAAGTTGCAGTATGGGAATAATGTTTCCCAAAATGTATCATGATAAAAAATTAAAAGATGAACTAATAAAATATCATGAGAGAGCAAAGAGAAGTGCAAGAGCAAGTGAAATTGTAGGTGATATATTTGGATTTCTAATACCTTCAGTAGGAGTAGCCTTAAATTCTCAGAAAATTAGAAAGTTGTCTATTATGTTTCGGTTGTAAATGAGGAGATGATATCGATACAATTGCTGATGATTCAAAATTGACTTTCCCTTGCCATCCTTCTCACGAAGGAGGGTGGAGTTTGCCGATTATTGAAAGTTCAACAATTCAGTGCTTATATATCTGAAAGAAGTAAAGACATGGAAGGCTATATTAAATATATTTCTGGCTTACACAAAGAGCTGAGAGAATTAAAAGCAGATGGTGTTTGGGAAACCATCAGTAAAGGATTATCAAGTGGTACCAATTTGTTGGTAAACCTAGGAAATGGATTGGTGATTCCTATTTTGAGACCAGTAATGATGATCTTTTTGTGCATATTGCTGATTATATTATTGATCACAGTTTGAAGATACCAAGAGAATAAGACTTGTGGAGGGAAAAGAACAAGAGCTGATCATGAGTTGGAAAATGCAGAAATGATGAAATAAAAGTTTGGAAGAAAGCAGAAGAAAGAGGTTGAAGACAACACACCCAAACCAGTGATAAAATCTGATGAGAGAGATAGTATGATGGCTTGATTCACCACCTGAGGGGGGCTTGATGAAGTGAGATTTTGAGAATTCTAATACATGACACATTTATAGGCAGAGCACATGAAAAGGTTGACATTTTAGATAGGGGTACATGAAATAGAAACAAGTGTAGTAGAAGCATTGCAAAAGTGTGCTTTTAAAAAATGAGATGAAGAAAACATATGTAAAATAACAAATACTTAGAAATGAAGTTGCATTAATGAAACATGCTTATAAATAGAGGTTTGTGCTAGAATGAAGTGGCTTAGTAACATGGTGCCTATTGTTAATATTCATCATTTAGAAAATTGTTGCACAAATATGTATTAAATTTAAACTTGATATTTTGCAGAATGATATTACAGATGGTATAGAATATGAAAACATTCAAATGAGAATCGAATTTTGAACTTTGAAAATGTGCATTTATGAGATTAATGTGAAAAATGTATGGTAGTAGGATATTTTGAACATTAGACATTTCATGTAATAGAATTTGTGAAAGTTTACACATTATATGCGAATTGATTTAAATTCATTACAATTAAGGTATAATTAAAGTAAATTTCATTCAACTATGCAATGCAAACTTAAAGGCCTTCTTTTCAAGGTGCTTTTTCAATAGTATTGACCTTTTCCCCTGACTGAATACAAAAGACCATTGTTTGGCAAGATGTAATGTAATTTGTTTGTTCTATACACAAAAGTCCCTTGACATAATTTATTTCTTTTTCAAATGTTCACAGGAAAATGTTCCTGTAGGAATATCATTTTTGCTATGACCATAAACCGTAACTTTGTATTTCCCTTTATCATGATGTGACCATAAACTATCTTTCGATGATGGTTTGCTGCTATGCCACTAGGACTTGCCAAAGAACTTATAAAAGAAGAAACCCTAAAGGAAGGGCAACACCCATGTACACACATAGTGACAATTTGCTTTTACGCAGACAGCTTACAGACTTTGCTTTTGAGATGCTTTCTGAAGGATGCTACATTGCATTACGGACTAAGATGCGATTCGATTTTTGTACTTTTGCTAAGTTTAGACTCCTTGGTCAATGTTACAGTTGATCACTGAGTTTTTATGCTGAACCTTTCTTAGATCTTATTCATGCTTTACTTATCAACTCACCCTTAGTAGTCTCTAACTGAATCCTTTCCATCTCCTAATGAAATTGAGATCTCAGTCTACAAATTTTCCTTCTGCCTATACCGCAGTCAGACACTGTAATTCTGTGGGTATTTTCAATTTGAAACACCTGTATAAAGGCTTGCCATTGTAATTACAACTGTTTAACTCAGCTGGTTAAGCAAGTGCTGATTATGATGAACTTTGCATCTCTAATACAATAATTAGTTTTATTCCAAATCTGCCTAAGTCTATTATTGAGTCTTGTTGATTCATTATTTGATTGTGTTGATGATCTAAATGCATTGTAGAAAGAATGACAGACCATTAGGTGTAACCTCTCTTATTCTGTGTAGTGCCTGCAGAGTTATTGGTAAGTATAATTCTTACTCATCTGAACTTCTTTAGGAGTCTGGGACTTCCAGTTGCTATTATTTATACTTGCAATATGGCCCTGAGAGTGGTGTATCTAAATTAATTTTTTTAAATTTGTGAGTTGTCTGTCAATTAATGGTCCTCATTGGGCGGCTAACAGTCAGTTTAGACATCCTAATGTCCATCCCTCCTATTGGTGGAGAAAGATTCATCAGAGGGTCACTGCCTCTGTGGTACTGTGCATTAGAATTGAGCATTTAATCGTGAAGGGCCTAGTAGGATTGGAAAAGTAAATGAGTGTAGAATTAAATCAAATCAAATCAGGGACATTTATTCAGTGCACAAGTCACTCTGAAGTCTCATGGTGCTTGCAGACAGCTCTGAGAAACTTCCTTGTTTAGTTGCCGAACAGCCATGTCTTTAATTTCCTGCGAAAGCAGTTGTGATCTGTGATTCTGCGTAAGTTTGAGAGCAGTTTTTTCCAAGAGGCAGGTGCAAGAAAGGAGAAGGGCCTTCCTCCATTTCTAGTGGAGCGTATTCTGAGTGGTGTATGAAATAATTCATTACTGGATCTCATACACTTTCAAACATTGTCCCACACAAAGTTGTGGTTGGTCAGGAAAATAAGGATAAAACACTGAATCCAAATTAGTTTTAGTTCTCCTGCGAATCTGGAACAGAACACCTGTAGGGGAAAATTGTCTAGAAGAAATATCTAAAGCTCTAACATCAGAAACTCTTTTGATAGAAATTAAACAAAGCAACATAGTTAGCTTGGCAGATAAAATTTTTAAAGATAAGTTAGAATTAACAGGCCAATTCATGAACAGTTTAAGAACGCTTGACCGAGAGTCGAGGGCGGTGTTAGTGCTGCTGGATCTCTCAGCAGCATTTGACACCGTCTCTCACAAGATCTTGCTGAGAAGGCTGGAGGACTTAGGGTTGGGCGGCTCTGTGCTGAAATGGCTGTCTTCCTACCTGACCGACCGTTCACAACAAGTTTTTACCCCCCCTTTCACTTCCTCTGCTAGACCGCTCAAATGGGGAGTCCCACAAGGCTCTTCCCTCAGCCCGCTTTTGTTTAATGTTTATTTTACCCCTCTGGCCAAACTGATTGCTCAGACTGGGATTAAGTCCACATCCTATGCTGATGACATTCAGCTTCTTTTTACGTTTGACACCCCCTCCGCTTCTGCTTTTGATCCACTGAAATCCTGCCTTAGAGATATCTCTAATTGGATGGATGCCAATTCCCTCCGTCTCAACGCAGGAAAAACGGAGATCCTGTTTTTTAATTCCCCATCTCCCCTGGACTCTAGCTTGTGGTGGCCTGAAGACCTGTGGCAAGTCCCTACGCCCAAAGACTCGGTGAGAGACCTAGGAGTACGCTGGGATAACCATCTCAGCTTCAACTCCCAGGTACAAACAGTCGCAGCCTCCTGCTTCGTTAAAATTAGAACAATTAAACGGCTCATTAACTATTTGCCGGTGGACTGCCGTAAGACTGTGATCCAGGCACTCATCATTTCCCATCTTGACTATGCCAATGCCCTCTACCATGGTATTACAGCCGGCCTGTGTCACAAACTACAGACGGTCCAAAATGCCGCTGCTCGGCTGGTGGAGAGAATCCCTGCCAGACAACATATCTCTCCACATCTCCGTAAACTTCATTGGCTACCCATCACGAAAAGATGCGTCTTCAAAGCTATGACGCTGGCCTTCCGTGCATCTAAAGGCAACGGGTCGGCCCATCTGAAAAACACACTACGTCCATACGTCAAACCCAGGGCACTACGCTCCAACTCCCTACTTTTCCTGGAAACCCCCCGATTTAAACGTTCCCGTGCAGGTGGAAAAACCTTTGAGGTCTGTGCCACTCAGCACTGGAACAAGCTCCCGCTTGCCCTCCGCACCTGCCAAGCAGAACCAACATTCCGCAAATCCCTGAAAACTCATCTCTTTTCCTCCTAGTTTGGTTCCTCGTCCCATTGCCTCCTGTCGTCAGAGTTTCAGCGCCGGGATGCCCCGTTGGGGTCGCTGCGCGCTTTATAAAATACACAAATAAATAAAATAAACAACGGAAACATCCCATAAAAAGTTATACTTAGCCAATGGAGGTTTAGCACAGTGAACGCCCTTGAGGAGGCGACAGATCAGGGGATGAGCCCCAACAGGTTTGCCATCAATTTGTACATGGTTGAGGGAAATCGCAGAGCGATAAAGGTTGATGGTACGGTAGGCCTTACCAGAGCTGGCCTCAGAAGCCAGAAAATTGATTATAAAATTTAGAGGGGCTGAAAGGGGATCGATATCCCTTTCCAAACACCAGCTTGCCCAAAGAGACCAGGCGGATCTGTATGCTTTGGAAGTCCCAGGGGCCCAGGCCTGGTCAATGAAGAGAGCAGCTTCCTGCGAAATGAGGATGTCAGGAGGGGAAGGCCGGAAACTTTCCAGGCCGACAGAGTCAAGGAGTTGTCCAGAATGAGGCTGTGGCGAAGGCCCTGGGGATTGAGAAGCAGGTCGTCGAAAGAAGGAATTAGAACAGGAAAGTCTGTTGCCATCTCCAACAAAGAGGGAAACCAGATTTGAGCCTGCCAGAAGGGGGCAATCAGCACCAGAGAAGTGGCCTGGCGACGAGCTTGAGACAGAACTCTGCTGATCATCAGAAAGGGAGGAAACGCATAATTGAGGTGCAGAGACCAGTCCTGAAGGAATGCATCTGTAGCGAGTGCCAGAGGATCCGGCCGCCAACTGAAAAACTGGGGTAATTGACAGTTGAAAGAAGCAAAAAGATCTATAGAAAAAGGACCCCATTTGCGTGAAAGAGAGAGGAAAACTGAGGGACAAAGCTTCCAATCGCTGGAATCGTGGAGAAACCTGGAGTGCCAGTCCGCTACCAGATTGAGATTTCCGGGAAGATACTCCGCTGTAAGGGAGAAATGATGAGAGAGGCAGAATTCCCATAGACTTTTCGCTAAATCCGCTAGAGGCTTGGACCTGATCCCGCCGAGATGATTGATATAGCGAACCGCAGAAACATTGTCCATGCGGAGAAGAATGGAACATTTGATTCTGTCTTTGGAAAGGCTTTGGATCGCAAAGGAACCTGCAAGCATCTCTAAACAGTTGTTGTGCAACTTGGACTCCTCTGCGTACCATGTACCTCCAGTCGAGATTGGTCCACATCGGGCGCCCCAACCCGACAGGCTTGCATCTGATTCTAATACAAGATCCGGGGCAGTAGCGAAGATAGTGCGTCCGTTCCACGCATCTAAATGGTCTATCCACCATTGAAGCTCGGTGCGAGACTCTTGGTCTAGGGCGATGAGATCTGCGTAGGCAAGGCCCTGACGAAGACGTCTGATTTTTAGGCGCTGAAGAGCGCGATAATGGAGAGGGCCTGGAAATATGGCCTGTATGGAGGAGGAAAGAAGGCCGACGATCCTGGCGAGAGACCTGAGGGACAGAAGGGTCGACTGAAGAACGGCGGCAATCTCCGCTTTGATTCTGGAGACTTTGGAAAGAGGAAGGAGGAGGGAAGCGGCCACCGAGTCTACAAGGAACCCAAGAAATTCCATGTTCTGTGACGGGATCAAGGAGGACTTCTCCGCATTGATGAGAAAACCCAAATCCAGAAGAAGAGACTGAGTCGTTTGAAGATCGGACAGAAGAGAAGGTCTGTCGGAATTCAGGATCAAAATATCGTCTAGATAGATGATAAGTCTGATTCCGAGAGAGCGGAGAAAGGCAACCACTGGCTTCAAGAGTTTTGTGAAGCACCATGGAGCAGAAGAAAGACCAAAGGGGAGAGAGGTAAAACAATAGGTCACTCCTGACCACTGAAATTGAAGAAACTTCCAATGGGACTGATGAATAGGGATAGTGAGATATGCGTCCTGAAGGTCCAAACGAACCATCCAATCCCTCGGGCGAAGGGTGTCTCGTAAATGGAGAATAGTCTCCATTTTGAAGTGGCGATAAATTACAAACTGGTTGAACCACTTGAGGTTGATGACAGGACGCAGTTTCTTGTTTTTCTTTTGAACTAGAAAAATGGAGCTTAGAAAGCCGGAGGAGTCGAAGGGAAAAATCTGAATGGCCTGTTTTTGGAGAAGAGTAAGAATCTCGTCTGAGATTAGAGTGGCCATATGGGAGGAGAAAACTAGAGGGGGGGAAAGGAGGTTTGAAGAGGAGGAGAAGAGAACTCTATGAGATAACCCTGAACAGTGTTGAGAACCCAAGGATCTGAACTTATGGAGCGCCATTTTGACAGGAACAATCTTAGACGGCCCCCTACGGGAGGGGAAGAAGAAGGGCTTACCTTGTTGATTAGAATTGGCATTATGATAGGTTTTCTGTCCTCTACCTCTGAAGCCACGGACCCGCTGAGGGTAGAATTGGGGCTTGTAGTCTTGGGTGTCATTGAAGGAGCCTCTGGAGCCTTGATTGTAGGGACGGCCGGAAGAGCGACCCCTGCCTCGTCCGGCCCGTCCAAAAACACGAGGAGCAAAGACTTTTTTGATAGATTGTTGTGCCTTGTCCAGGGAGGCAAAGGTAGAGACAAACCTGCTAAGGTCGCGGACCAAGTTATCGCCAAAGAGAAGACCATTGGCTTTGGGACCAGGATCCATAGGAGCGAGGTTGGCCAGTTTTGGGTCCAGCTTAATCAAGAGTCCCTTACGTCGTTCGTGGGTAATGGCAGAATTGGCATTACCTATTAGACAGAAAGCTCGTTGAGCCCACATAGAAATGTCCTCCGCAGAGAGGTCAGTACCCTCAAGACGGGCGGATTCCACCATGTCCAGAATGCGGGCCAAAGGACCCACCACATCCAAAACCTTGTCCTGACAGGAGGACCATGCCTTGTCAACCCCTTTGCGGGGATCTTTACCAAATTTTGAGAAAAAGGTAAGGAGAGGCTGATCAATAGAGGGAACTTGTGTGATCTTTTCAGGTAGAGAAGGTTTAGGGCATTCAGATTTGAGTCTAGACCGCACTTCAGTTTCCAGCGGAAGGCGTAGACGGGCCGAAATATATTTGCCCACATGATGGGAGGGAAACCATTCTGTGGAATTAGGATGACGAATGGAAGAAGGGTCAAACATAGGGAGACCCTCTGATTCAAAAACTGGATCAAAAGTAAAAGAATCGGATTTAGGAATTTTGGAAGGGGGGAAGGGGGGTCAGCCACATCAAAAACATCAAACAAATCGTCTGCGTCAGCCATATCATCGTCTGTGTCCAAGACGGTGGAAATTACCAATTTTTTAATTGGCGACTCTGCATGCTTAGACTTTTGTTTCTTTTTGCCCTCGGTACCAACAAACCCCTCCTTTAAAGGAGGCCTGGGAGGCACAACGTCCTCAGTCATATGCGAGAAGGACTCGCTCATCAAAAGTGACGATTTTATATTAGAATGCACAGAAGCAGAGTGGTCCACCTTACGTTTTCTGCCATCCCCCGCAGACTGGGCCAAAACCTTGGACATAAGGCTGAGCATTGAATGTTCCATTGTCTTTGACATGCGTTTCATGTTTAACTCAACAGCATGTTCCACAGAATTAGTGATAAAATTACTGAGGTCTTGTTTGAAGGAACCACTATCCTCCTTGGAGGAAACCTCTCCGAGGAACTGTCACGTTCCATTCCAACCAGCAAAACCAGGAAAACAGTGGCAGGAAAGGGTTAAGCAGCCGGGCAGCACTGTGGGCGTGAGCAGGGCGGGTCTGAGGAGAGGAAATACAGCCTGTGGCAAAGCAGCAACACGAAGCCGAGCTGACAGAGGCTTCGACAAGCGCTGAGGAGCGGAGGTCAGAGCGCGCGAGCAGCGCGAGAGCAAGCGGGGCGAAACCACCGGCACAATAGAGAGGGGGGTGGGAACAGCTGACAGGCGGAGAACGAAGGATAATAACGCGCGAGAAGCACGAAGAGCGAGTGCACCGCAGCGCGATAAGGAAATGCAAAGTAAGCGAAAAATCTGGTGAAAAAATATACAATATAAATAATGAAACACCAATAAATATGTATAAAAACTGAGAAGAATAGATAAAGGCACTTATCTGACTGCGAGCAGCAAGAAAAGAGGAAGCTGCGTAGTCAGTATGGCCTCTTATATGTTTACTTGGTACTGATTGGTTAATGTACTCTCGTTTTTTCACATTCCCATGGCCCAGTTGTCTGCTGGCCCTCTGGGAACTGTAGTTTTTTCACTTTTCTGGCTGCTATTGCAATAAATGCAAGATTAGAAAGCATAATAGGAGCCCCCGGTCTTGTCATAAAATTAATTAAATATGCTAACATATTTATTGGTATTGTTTTAGAATTAATTGTTAATTAAATTTTTATTGGTAAATAATTAAATCAGAATTGCTAATTAATTTTATTTAATTGATTAATTGCTAAATATGTTAATTTAATAAAAAAATGCTGTAGTGGGTTGTGGGTTTATAGGGGAATAGGATGGGAAGTAATTTATTTATAATTAATTAAATAAAACAACTGTTTTTTAATTGTATTTAATTAGAATTTATTGTAAATTAAATTTTAAATGTGAAACTATTAATTGTTAATTTCTAATTTATTTCTATTAATAGTTAAATAATTGTAATAATTAATTTTAATTTGTAATTTTAATTGATTAATTAATATATTATATTAAATTTGTAATGAATTTTAAGTAACTTTTATATATTAATTTATATTTATTGAAATAATATATGAAGTATTTAATTTCCCTTCTGTTGCACCTACTGGAGTGGGAATAGTAATTTTTACCCCTACGCTATCCAACGCTTTCCCTACTGTTGCACCCACTGGAGTGGGAATAGTAATTTTTACCTCTACGCTATCCAACGCGTTCCCTACTGTTGCACTCTTTGGAGTGGGAATAGTAATTTTAACCCCTATGCTATCCAACGCTTTCTCTACCGTTGCACCCACTGGAGTGGGAATAGTAATTTTTACCTCTACACTATCCAACTCTTTCCCTACTGTAGCACTCTTTGGAGTGGGAATAATAATTTTGTACCCCTACGCTATCCAACGCTTTCCCTACTGTTGCACTCTTTGGAGTGGGAATAGTAATTTTTACCCCTATGCTATCCAACGTTTTCCCTACTGTTGCACCCACTGGAGTGGGAATAGTAATTTTTACCTCTACGCTATCCTACGCTTTCTCTACTGTTGCACTCTTTGGAGTGGGAATAGTAATTTAAACCCCTACGCTATCCAACGCTTTCCCTACTGTTGCACCCACTGGAGTGGGAATAGTATTTTTTGACCTCTATGCTATCCAACACTTTCCCTACTGTTGCACCCACTGGAGTGGGAATAGTAATTTTAACCCCTACGCCATCCAACGCTTTCCCTACTGTTGCACTATTTGGAGTGGGAATAGTAATTTTTACCCCTACGCTATCCAACGTTTTCTCTACTGTTGCACCCACTGGAGTGGGAATATTAATTTTTACCTCTACGCTATCCAACGCTTTCTCTACTGTTGCACTCTTTGGAGTGGGAATAATAATTTAAACCCCTACGCTATCCAACGCTTTCCCTACTGTTGCACTCTTTGGAGTGGCAATAGTAATTTTTACCCCTACGCTATCCAACGCTTTCCCTACTGTTGTACCCACTGGAGTGGGAATAGTATTTTTTACCCCTACGCTATCCAACACTTTCCTTACTCTTGCATTCACTGGAGTGGGAATAGTAATTTTTACCCCTATGCTATCCAACGCTTTCCTCACTGTTGCACCCACTGGAGTGGGAATAGTAATTTTTACCCCTACGCTATCCAACGCTTTCTCTACAGTTGCACTCTGTGGATTGGGAATAGTATTTTTTACACTTATGCTATTGTACGGTAATAATATTGGATATTATTTAATTACATTATGTTAATATATATATATATATATGTTTGAACAAATATGTTTGTAAAATTGTTTTTTTATAACTTTCATTAATTATTTAATTATTATAAGTTAATTTAAGTATTTTTAAGTATATTTTAGTAATTAATATTTAATTTTAATTTAATTTAACACTGTTTTTAATAAAGTCGATATTTTTTAAAACTATATTTTTGTAAACGATATTTTGTACTCGATATTTTTGTACTTACCTATTTGTAGATACAAACTCGATATTTTGTCTGTCGATATTTTTTCCTCGATATTTTTGCTAATCGATATTCTGTCAGTCGATATTATTTCAGTGATCCGTATTGGTCATTATCCAAAAGCAGTTTAGTGTTTTTATAACACTCTGAGTTTTATTCAAAAGTGCATTGTTTGCACTTCTTTCTTTTCATGCATCTATTACCAATAAACTCGCACAGCCCCCATGTGCATGCATTGTGCCTTTGACTCCCATTGAAATCTTAGTAAGTGAATGACAGCGACTATATGGAGCTAAGTAGTGCACAGCACACAGTTCTGTTGGAATATGTATCCTTTCTAGTAGAGAACATATCCATGCAACATCATATTTTTCCTATATTAATATGAACTTTCTTATGATTTGTTCACCTCATACATATTTAGTGGGCTCCATTAAGGTGTCATTGCATGGATAGTAAATTGGTCTTTCTTCTCTTTCAATGTACAATTATTGAACTAAATATATGTTCTTTCCAATAACTGCCCATGTCCATACAGCACCCACTTACGGGAATAACTACCACTCAAACTTTAAAAGGTGAGCAGGATGGATGTTTTTTGTTTTTTCTTCTGAAGAACACTCTAGGAGTTAGTTGCAGCCATAGCTGACTGCAGCCGCGAAAACCATGAGACCTGATGCCTGCCTTGGCTCAGAGAAACCTGCCCTACGTCCTGGAGAGCTGAATTATGACCTAAAGAGCAGAAAGTGATTAAGAGACCTGACAATGAGACAGGAGATCTGAATAGGGAGAGCTGGTGATGGGTCTACAGATCACAAAAACAAAAACTTAGAAGAGTTCACAGAAAAAGGGGTCCCTCACCCACACTACCTGAAGTGGCAGTACCCTAGGACATCCTGATGCCTTGGTAGCACATTCAAAAGCCTAACCACTTGAGCTTGCTGTGTGTCTTGCACGCCTGCATTATTTATAGCACTCCAATTGATTTTGGACCCCTGCTTCCCTTTCCATTGCACAATCATTGCTTATCACAATTCCAGCAGTGCTGTTCAATTCACTAGAAAGGAACTCATGTAACCACAGTTTCTCACCTTTAGCCACCTAGCCACACAATATTTGTCAAGGCTGCAAAAGCTTGATGGCCATCACAACCAGTGGCAATCCCATGTACTCCTAATATACATGCAAGAATAACCGTGCTCTGCAGCTAATCCAGGCAGAGTTCTCAACAACATCTTGGATACAAGTCCCTTTCCAAAAGAACTCTCTAAAACAAAGAGGGCTTCGAAACAATGGACTCCTTCAGACTTCCAGCCAATACGAACTATTTCTAGGTAAAAAGAATGAAAGATTGACTTCAAGACAAATATCTACATTCATTGAAAAAAGAAACCTTCTCTCAGATTACCAAAGCATATTCTACTATGACTGTGAAACAAAAGCAGCAATGACTTTCACATTTAAACACTGCAATGGAGTCAAATGGAGTTTCAGCCCACCTATTACTTGACCTCTCCCTTACTTTGATTCTGTTCAAATCAAAAGGGACTTGGAATTGTGCCAACAACCCTAAAAAGATAACATGTTATCTGTATTCTAGACTGCCCTCTTCCATCAAGGCTGAGACCTTTGCCCATTATACTCCTTACAGGTGTTGTTTGCCACCAGCTTGTTAATAGCAGCCTGGTGCATTCCTGCCTGAAAATGGCTCAAGTTGTTACATTTATGGGAACTGCACAATTTGGCATGCTAACAATATTAGATTTTTGTTTAGCCTGTGTGTCAATGCATTTACAGGCAGCAACTCATTAGCAAACATTTAATCTCAGGAAGAAGGAATGGGATTTTTGGGAATTGATCTAGTGACTTACCAGTAACACACATCAACTTAATGTGAGGTAACCCACTAAGCAGTCCTTAATTTGTAAAATAATAAATTGTGGGGCCCAAAGTTTTCCTCAGAAATCCATGCCCAGAAATTTCCAATGTCAGTACAGCCAAATACCAAGACTTCTTGGACATGATTCTACTGTGTCCACTCGCATCCACCACCAGGCACTTACTGCCCCTGTGTCTCACTCTTTCAGGTTCCGTTTTTTTCAGTCTTTGCTTTCTCCCTTTGTAACAATGTTTTCATCTTTCTCCTTCTCCTTTCGTCCTTTTGTGTTTTCTTTTTCTTGATCTGGAACGAACTCTGGTGAGGAAAAATAAGTGCAGGACCAAATAAATTAATGAAAATTAGCTCCACTTGCAACCATTGGCTCAAGTTAAGCCCTGCCACTAAGCCTAATATTTTGAACCATGTAAATAAGGGCAGCCTCATCTAGGAATAGTTTACAACATTCCACTTGGTAAACTAAAATAGTACCTTCACTCACCAGTTGGTCAGGCGCATTGGACTTGCAATGAAAAATTATTTCACAAGCAAATTGTTCTGCCACAGAAGGAATCTGTGAATTGGCAAAAAGGGTGTTGTCTTGAGATATCTCTGCGAAAACCTGTCTTAGGTGCTTTGGATTAAAATCTGTAGAAGCTGTTTTTTAGTTGTCATTTCACTTACTCTGCTTTTCAAAGATCACTGTGAGTAGCCTAGTAACAGTGTCAAATCTACTCTACAACAACATGATTAATTTAATGTCAGGGTTGTCTAGCATGTTTAAATTGCATAGTTTGTCACTTCTTTTTCTCATATTGGCTATAAGCATAGCTCTGGCCCCATTTATGGAAATGCTTGTCCTTCCATATTGCTGGAAGTGTGAGCCTCCACCCCCCTAAGTTCGGTTCTAGTTAAGCCCCTGTACACATTTCTGTCATTAGCATGGTACATTTTCCATTTTCACCAAATGCCTTCTAGCGTGCAGGGAAAATGTCGCCTTTTTCCATCTCAGATCCCAACCTGTGGGCATTCATAGTTAGAAAAATGCACTGTCAAACTTCTACTGCACAATATAGTGCATTTGACTGACCACACATTTATGGTTCAAATCATTTGATTAGGTTAAAACTAGAGTAAGAATTTTGATCATCTCCAAAATCAACTCAGAAGTAGAAGAGACCGTAGCCTGCTAATAAACACATCCATGCACACATCACAAACATTTAAAGTCCTTATAAATAATATCCAAATCACAGGAACATAATCAGCCACAGGCAGAGAGGGAAAAAAGAACACATTTTAGAAACAATGTTTCCGCATCCACATTTTTTCCAAAGGAACATCCATGGCGCATCCATCCTTGAACATCACTACAGTCGAAACACAAATCAGGAACTACAGCTGTTTAAAACAACTAGCCCATGGGAACACTTCTCCTCAGATATGGACTCTATCTGTGAAGCACTTCACTTTAACTTACTCACAGATGCATACCAGTAGGCAGACAGTACCCCAATATCCATGCTCCAGGTGTTGCTTTTGGCTGGAAGTCCCTTCTCTTTGCAGAACTCCTTGAGCTGGGCCACAGTTTAGGCATCCATGTTGGCAAGCCATCCTTGAAAGTGTGGTTTCAGGCACAACAGTGAGAAAGAATTTAGAAAATGCAAAAAAGCTAATTGAGGGGATTTAAACTTGATTTGTTCTCAAATATGGGATGGAGGTGTATGCAAAATCACTGTATGCACTTCACATACACAAGTCCTAATTCTCATCACTGATCACCAATGTGAGAAATTGGTTGTTGGTTGACCGGGTATGATCCCTGGTCAAGCAGCAGCCACAATCCTTGTCAGGGTGAGCCACAGGCCAACCCTAAATTGTCCTGTGCTCAACCTTCCGGTGTGCTGGCACAAAGCATTCAAGCGTAACTGACAGACAATGTGTAAAGTGTTTATGCAGCACTTTAAACAGTAATAAAGTGGAACATAACGCAAAGAGAATCCCACACCAATGTAGAAAAAGAGATTAAATGTAATAAATACATCAACAATAAAACAACAAAAATCCAATCAGTAAAACTGCAGGTATGCAGATTTTTAAGGAATTCAGTGCAAACAGCTCGAAAAGGCATAGAGCACCAACTGTGGATATCTGGTCATGCCCAATCGGGACAAAGTCACAAGTTTTGTATGACTGCGATGGAGTGGGGAACTGGTACAGGGACCCTGTTAGCCTCATTGAACAAAGTACCATAAATCCTAGTTTGCAGAGTGTTGTGAGGGTTTGCGTTGAACATGCATTATTTCACTTTGCAGGGTAGACTCACAGATGGCGGAGTCCAGGTGCTAGGGCGAAGGTTTTTGGATCCTTCTGTCCCTGAGTCTCAAATCATGAGGCCAACCAACCAGCCCTTGGAGTCGCTTTGGGGTGCTGGGTTCAACAGATGTGGGTGCAGTCCTGCTCACTCAGGCAGTTGGGCACGAGCAGTGAGTCAGCACAGCAGGGCATCAGTCCTTCAGCGCAGCACACCTTTAGAGAGTGAATCCTTTCAGCCGCACAGCAGTTCTTCGTCCTGGCAGAGTATCCACAGGTCCAGAAGTGCAGTGAAGAGTTCGAGTCTGGGGTCCAATATTCATACCTGGGCCTTCCTTTGAAGTGGGACAAGCTTCTAGAAGTTTCCCTTTGACGTCCACAGGCTTCCTGCCTTACCCGTCCTTGCTCCAGGATAATTACAGGGGGTATGCAGCCCTTTATGTGGCAGCAGGGCACAGCCTATTCAAGTGTAACTAGGGCTGTGCCCAGCTTCGCCCTTCTATGCTGCCAAAAATGGCCCATTAAGGCACATCTAAGCTATTGCATGTGGCTGTCTAGGAGGAACACACAAAGCCCAGCTGTCTGCTACACCCAGTCATATAACCCATAGACAGGCTGCAGGCACTAAAAGGCTAAGGTAGGAAAATGCCAACTTTGTAAAAGTTTTGTACATAAACAAGAGATAGCTATAATATTTAACCAACTTCTTTTTTCAAATCAAAGACAAGAAAAATAATTCATCTTGACCCGTGAATTTCATCACAAAACTATCATCATTTCAACACATATGATAGACTTTACACATGCCATGAAAAGGGACCACTTAAATTTTAAACGAGTAAATGATTTAACCCCACAGCCCTGGACAAGGACACAAGAAAGAAAAAATTAACCATCATACTTCAAAAAAAAACTTGTGTGCTTTAAAGAAATATATTAGTGCATTAAATTAAAAAAATGCCAGTCAATACATTTTGACGTGTTCCGAGGTAACCATCACTGCCAATGTCCTTCTTGTGAACCTCTATTTACTAATGTCTCCTGGGGGTTCATTGAGTTTGGCCCCTGGCCAGATGATACAATTTAAAGGCACTCCCCAAGGGTATCGTCATCGTGTTTTGAACCTCCTATGATTTTAGGGTTCTCCTCAGGACTCTGTCTGGCTGGGGTCTGGAGGATAGCAATAAATATGGTGTATTAGATGATAGACTTCTGATTCCTTGTAATTCAAAACTTCTTAAACGCTGCAAAATCAATAAGTGTTTTTTTCTGAACTTGCACGGTATTATGAAATTATCTCGATTATCCTTAAAAAGAGCAGCTTCAAGATTTATTTGACTGCGACTCCGCTTTTGTGAAAACGAATGTTTTTTGTCTACGCCACTTACTGGAAAATTATTTACTGTACACACCTGACATGTTGCACACTTTTCTTTTTTACAACAAAATGGGCTGGAAAAATTACACTAGAGCAGGTCGATTTCAATATTTTCCTGAAAGGCCGGGCATAGCCATTTGTCTCAAGTAAAATGTATGAATCAGGTGCTTCAGTACTTAAAGTAACATAATTGACAGGAGACAAACCTTTAATTCTGTTCTTTTTAAACACAGTTCTGAATTGAAATCCATCTTTCCAGGCAGGACACACAGAAGGTGAAACATTGTAGCTGTATATGCTGGGGGGGAGGGGGGCAAGAGGGGTACAGGGGGGTGAATGCCTCAAATTGATCAGCTGGTGCCTCGCTGGTCCATTTTACTCTAACATGCAACATTGTTACAAACAGCGAGTAGAGACAAAGCCGCTACATTGATGCTCTAAATATCCACTGACAAAGACTGCCGATTGCCTTTGAGTTACAGACACATCCCTTGGAACTGCAAATATGTGCACATTTAAGAGAGGAACTTACTTGTTTTCAGTTTGTTATGGAAACGAATGGCAGCAATCCAGGCTTTCGCCACAGTTCAGGCTGAACTGGTTGCTTATCGAGTGGAGTAAGCCATTGTAATTGAGTAGAGCATGGGAAACCCCTTGAATGCCAGTATTTGCAGGAGCAAAGTTGATAGACTGAAGTCAAGGCAGGGCAGCTGTTTGTTGGACAATTATACAATTTGCAACATCTGTGATTTAATGAATGGACAATTACACGTCATTTGTAGTTGGTTTAGCTCAGACATTTTGTTGAGGCCCCAAAATACCATATTGAATTTCAGAATTAAATATGCTTTTTCGCAAAAAATTCTCCTCCAAATCTCCATCTCTTGAATTTGGCTTGATCACGCTTAGCTAGGACTGCCCATTTACAATCATTCTCTGTCCTTTAATGAAAAGTGGTAGACTAAAGAAGTTGAGACAGTTTTTGCCCAGATGCGAGATTTGTGCTGGACTATCCTTTGCTTGATTTCCTTGTTTTGCCAATGTATATTTTGTCACATAGGCAGACAATCGCATAAACAACATTCTTAGTTTTGCATTTCGAAAATTTCACGTTTCCATTGAATCGGGCCCTTATGAAAAGCAAGTCCCACATTTATGCTGGTCCGCTATAGGTTTCAAATTCCAATTTGGTGCTTATGTGAGCTGCGGGCTCGAACAAGTTGTTTCCCTCAACTTGCATTTTTCTTCATCGCAAATAAAATAAAATCCAATCCCACTATGGAATTTCTGATCAAATGCCAATTAGTGTGAATAATCTTTTTGAAAATGTTTGAGGACAAAAAGTCGATACTCAAATCAATTTCTAAGACTTTTTTTCACTAAGAAACACTCCTGGGGCGTATATCATGCTTTTTTCAATGAATGTTTCAAAAGTTTATGGGGATATCCTCTCTCCTTCACTTTGTCTTTTAGCATTGAACCAGTGAGAAAATAGTCCTCCATCCTGGTACAATTTCTACAAATTCTTAAAAATTCTATCTACCTGAGAATCTGATTCAGGGGAAGGATCTTCTAATCAGACCAATAAAAGGCAGAATTCCTTATTAGCCAGAGGCCAACCAAAAAACAGAGAACGATACAAGAATCAGCCATAGGAAATACGTACAAAACGCAAATTCTACAAAAATACAAAAAAACCTCCATTGTGAATTTATACCCTAAAGGTTTTACGAAAGACGAAGTGTTGGTGCTTGAATTGGGACTTACTTTAGTTTCCACTAAACTTGAAGCATTGAAGTTTTTCAGATACATCCGATTAAAGGCCTTTTTTGCTAACAAATATGATGGGATGATCGAAGAAGCCAAAGGGCTATCTAGAAGGTCACCATTTTGTCCACACCCTCACAGTATTCCTAGGAAAGTTATTGCATTTGAACAAGCGGTACTTTGATCTCTTAGCTTACTGGAAAATAAAATGGATTTTTGCAAAATCAATAATACTATCATCTTTATATTCTATATTTATATACATTATTAATTGGTTGTCTTTTTCCCTTTTGTCAATAATTCTGCTTTTGAAGTTTACCTGTAGATCTTGTTTTTGGCATTACCTTTTATGAAAAGCTCCCATAAATTGTTGTGCTTTTTAAAAAAAATTATTTGAGATTTACCTGACAAATGCAATTTTCCTGCTGTGTTTTTGGATATACGTTTTTATGTTTACTCTCTTTCTTTTGCTACGTAAATTCAATAGTTTTGCCATCAATATTGTTGAAGTGAGTATTTTGGTTATTATAGGTTATTTTTAACGTTTGCTCAGTATTTTTACTAACTATATTCTGCAGCCAATATTGATGTTTGTAAAATATTTTTGTAGTCAACATTTTTGTTGCTGATATTTTTGGTATTTACAAAGAAGTTTAATAAAGTCAATATTTTGATAATCAGCATTTTCACAACAGTCAGACCACTCAGGATTTTGTGGCCTGGATGGAATGGCAAGTTTTGCACCAAATAAGCAAAATTTGCAGTCTTGAATGGCAAAAATTGTAAAGTTTTGCAGCAGGCAGAACATGTGTCTGTCATAAAAATACCGCCCTGTCTTTAGTATGTCTCTCCTGGATACTGTGACCTAGCAGACTGTCCAGCAGCACCGGACTTTGTAATAGTCGGTTGTCTGGTGGCAGCAAGTTTGAAAACTCTGCTGCAGTTTGTGCCTAATTTGAGCAGTTGATTGCAGGCCCACTGGCACTCATTTTTGGGGACTGGCACTTATTCTTTTCATTAGCAGACTTTGACTCAAATTAAGAGAAAGCAAAGCACAGAAGGGGAAAGAAGGAGTACGAGAAAGACAGAAAAGCAGTGACAAAGAATGGAAAGATGACAAAGAACCTGAAAGAGTGAGATAAAGGGCCAGGAAGTGTCTGGTGGTGGATCAAAGAGGCATGAGGTCGAATTATGATTACACAGCCTTAGTAGTTGGCACCCTGATCTGTAGCACTGGCCGTGGTCTTCTGAGCAAAACCTCTTGTCATCTGAATGTATTCATTCACAAATAAAGCACTGCTCTGTCTCTCTGGCATCTGACAATCCCCTTCCAAAAGTGCACAGGGAAGTAGTTGACTGAATCGGATGGGCACAGGAGACTTGTGGTGGACTTGGGGAAGATATAGGATTGTCCCGGGGATGGAGGAGGAGGGGGGTTGACCACTGGTGTCACAGGAGAGAGGGGCACAGGAGCAATTCGATGACCTAGAGTAGTCTAGGTGCAGCAGGGGTGAGGTGGGCATGAGACAGAGAGAAGACAAGAGGAAGGGGAATTGCGGAGATATTCAGGGAGCTAGGCCACAACTTGATAGCACAAGAGAGGGGGACTGTGCATCTGCAAGCTGATAACTGGCAGACCTCAAAGAAACTTAATACCTCTGCCATTTATTGGCTCTGTGCTACTGCTGAACCAATAAAATCAGGATCAGCCTATGTTTACCTTTTACGGGCACTTTAGTAAAACATTGCAGGTTTTTTAAAAAGTGTTGATTTCGTTCCCAAGAGCAACGAAAATAATGTATCTAAATGTTCCAAAATGTCTACTTCATTACAGGTGTTCCAAAACTTCCCAGAATTCCTGGGAAGGCTCCTTGAACATTAGACCATAAATACAAGTGTAAAAAAAGGTATCTCCCCCCCCCCATTTCCAGTCTGGGCAATAGCTCATCATAATCAGTCACCCATTTTATTGCTGGCTTTGCCACAGGCAGCGTCTGTTCTTGGCTTTTCAACATGTTTCTCTTTAGTAAAGATGATCCACAGGTTGCCTGCTTCTCTCAGGCAGATGCTACATCCTCATTCTTAGCCTCATGGGTCAGCAACAGACCAGCTTTCTTGGTCTCAGAAAAACCTATCAGGTACAGCAATTCTAAATGCAGTTCTTCTCTAAACAGAAATACACCAAAACAGGCATAGACGCTATAAGTAAGGGGGCTTGGGGTGCTGCAGCACCGCCAAAAGTTTCATGCTGGAGTTCAAAAGGTGAATAAGCAATAACGATGACTTCAATTGTGTTTTTATCTTGACACATTTACTGTGTGTTCAAATACAGCGGTCAAATGTCTGGCTGTGCCTGATGACAAATTGCTGCTAATTCTTTTAACTCTGCGATTGGTGTTAACTTTTTCTGACTGCAAAGTGGGAGTATTTTGTAGAGTGCACTGTTTGACAATATTGCAGGAATACAGAGAGTTCAAAAGGAAAATATGTAGGATGTAATTTTTTGAAATACATAATAAGATTGAAATGTACTTGAACTCTACATATATTTCGAAATATTTCAGCAGTTAAGAAAGCACAAATTAAGCAATTCTTTTTTGTTGTAAATCTGTGGTGTTATGGAAACCAATTTATATAGGAACAAAGCAAATCAAGGCACTTTACATGGTGATGCTCAGTTATCACTGATTATTATTATTTTTATAGTTTTATAGTAAAATTGCAATTATGTGCAAATTTAGTTGCCTTTTCATTTGACAATGTGCTGTCTATGAAAAACAGCAATCCTATATTTGTAACAATGTGCTTTAAAATACACCTCGATCTGCCTACCACACCCATACCACTCTCTAGCTGAATGGGCGTAGAAAAGATGTTACATTGAAATATATATGCCGTTGTACTGAATCATCTACCAAATAGTTTTTGGTTCATGCTTGGGACATGGTAGTTTGGATTTGTAGTATGCTTCACATATATAAAATGATGAGAGTTGTAGACATCACGGACCTAATTACATAGAGTGCACTGACACTTTGTATGCACAGCTGAGCTCTCGCAACTACAGTGGGGTAAAATAAACATAGTACAAATGACAAAAGCAATTATACAGACAGAAGCAGATTCTTGGGTATTTTTCTTGTATTAGCAAGACGATGGTTAAGTGTGTCCAGACTTGAAGAACAATCACAGTTTGCCGACACGTGTTTCGTCGTGCTTCGGTGAGTCAACACGACTCTTCAGGGCACTGCATAGGCATATCCATAGAAATGCTATTTTACAGGAATGGTTCGTCAGGTTAAGTAGGGAGCAAGAAATTAATCTTGCTTCTGTGTCTCGCCCAATAGGGTAGATAAAAGATTTCAAAATTCAAGCTTAATACGGGTAGGTATTAAGCTGTACCGGGAGGGGATCCACCTGCTGAGATGTTTTGGAAACGGGTGCGTTTTCAAATCTCGAAGTGCAGGAGTGCGGTATCCCTCCTCTGTTATTTCCCGGTCGCCGTCTTTCGAAACACGGCGACCGGGAAATAACAGAGGAGGGATACCGCACTCCTGCACGTCGAGATTTGAAAACGCACCCGTTTCCAAAACATCTCAGCAGGTGGATCCCCTCCCGGTACAGCTTAATACCTACCCGTATTAAGCTTGAATTTTGAAATCTTTTATCTACCCTATTGGGCGAGACACAGAAGCAAGATTAATTTCTTGCTCCCTACTTAACCTGACGAACCATTCCTGTAAAATAGCATTTCTATGTATATGCCTATGCAGTGCCCTGAAGAGTCGTGTTGACTCACCGAAGCACGACGAAACACGTGTCGGCAAACTGTGATTGTTCTTCAAGTCTGGACACACTTAACCATCGTCTTGCTAATACAAGAAAAATACCCAAGAATCTGCTTCTGTCTGTTTAATTGCTTTTGTCATTTGTACTATGTTTATTTTACCTCACTGTAGTTGCGAGAGCTCAGCTGTGCATATGTTGTTAAGTCTTTGACTTTTTTAGACGGTTAAGGGCTTTTTCCGTCTGCTCTTTACGCACTACTCACATACTTATTTACACCACACACTGTAACGTAGAATTTGAGGCAGAGCGCCCTTAGTATCTGAAATCTCCTAAAAAAATGCACTGACACTTTGGTATTACTGAAAGGGCCGCCGAACCTTGGACAGCACCTTCTGTATTGCAAATCATGCAACAAACAAATAGCGCAGGTACAATCCAAAGAAGCATTGCTTCATTTGCATGAGGGCGGGGTCCATGCAAACGATGAAACACTTCGAATCTGTGCCTATGTTGTACTAAGGATGTGGGGACTGATGCAAGGATCAATCAGCAGTGTTTTAAAAAAAAAAGTTATACAAGCTAATTGTATACACTCTGTTATCATCCCATTGGTTCTTTCAACTAGGCAATTGGTACAGGGACAATCCAACACTGCTTTAAGGTGAGTAACAGATAGATGTGTAAGGAATTTCTTCATGACATAGGAGGTGAACTGCACCCCATTGTTGTCAGTGTTGACAGAATGTCTTCTGTGGAAAAGGTATCCCTTAAGAAATCAATGAGTGATTCAGTAGTGATTTCGTTTACTATCTTGTGACAATCCTTTGTGAGTGTTAATTTATTAGGACAAACATAACATGCTTTACCCCACCTTTGTGATTAATGGGACCAATGATATCTGATGCTGATTTTTCTCATGGCTTGTCTGAAATCGATATAGGAGCTAGAAAAGTGTTACAATTTGTTTTGGATTTGCTGATGTTGTTGGACTTGCCGCATTGTGTACGGCAGTGAGGTATAAAACAGCCTTCCTCCCGACACTGAACGCTTTGCGTTCTAATGTCTCGGGATGACGCCCGCTCCCACTTACCTCATCGAGTTCTTCTGGTTTACGACAGCTGGATCCTGGGTCTGCCCCTACCTGCATTGTACCCTGACATTGACTTTCCTGTGATTACCTGTTCCAGCGTTGGTTCCTGGTTGCGGCAGCAGGTTCCTGGTGCTTCTGCATCAGTTCCTGGTTGCGGCTGCGGGTTCCTGGTGCTCCTCGAGGTCGCTTCTCTACCGTTCCATGCTTGAAACCCTGCATGGTTCTCAGCTTTAAATCTGGAAGATTAACATTCCTACAAAGGAAACAAAATTTACAAAAGCGACCAGTCTCTCTTCCTTATGGTAAAAGTGTGTATGCGCTTCCAAAGTCATGCTTGATAATTACATGAGGTATTTTACTTATCTGAAATTGTTGTCCTCCTCGGTGGAGATCTGTTTCTGTTCTTGTCTTTAACCTTCTGTAGTCAGAAATGTTCCTGTAAGAAAAAGGGACATTATTTTTTCTTTATTCCTTAACATAACGAAAGACCATAAATAATTTCAATTGTCACTTAGTACAAGCAAGTTGCTAGGAGGATCGATATTACAATGTGCTGAAGCTCTTCTCATACAAGGGAATATTAAAAGAAAGATGTAGGTGGGTGTTTTACCTCCTTTATTTCTCCATAGCAATGCTTAATGCCTCTAACACTGCTGCTCTGCTTCTCCTTTAACAGAATTATATGTTCCACCACCCACCCAGTGTGATGGCTCATGAAAGAAGGGAATCATTGAGGTAGCTAGCGAGAGATGGTCTTACTTATATAATTGTACATGCCCACTATCGACCTAGACTCTTTTAGATTCTCATGCTCTCTCTCTCTTTTTAGAGCATCCTCTCGCTACTGGGTCCTGTGCTTGAGCTGGGGAACATTGATGGTCCCTCTCCCTCTGTCTTCTTCCGTTCTTCCCCTGGTTTATCACTGGCACTTTGACGTTGTTGGGTACAGTGAGTGACTAGAGGGACGAAGGGACCTTTCTTCCAACATATGACTCCTGCGGAATTGTAAGTACCCTTGACAGATATTGGTACAAATTGTATTGTACTTGTCTCTCAGTTCGAACATGGAATTCATATTGGGGAACCAATTCAATGCTTTAACTAAAGATTTAGTTACATTTCTTCCAATATGGCTTTTGTGTGCCAAATCATTGATCTTGTTTCTTAACTCAAGTGGAGGTATAATTTTGCAATTTCTTAAGATTATGTTTCCATTGAAGTTGATATCATGCATGACTTCCCAATACTCCTTAAGCTCTTCATTTACATCTTTACTTGTTCTGAGCCAACCCTATAGAATATGTGTTTTGAGTTGGCTCATGACCTTGTCTTTTGTGATGTAATCATTCCACTCCTCAATAAAAATGGTAGAGTTGGAGATAATTAAAACAAACTGTAAATACAGGAGCTTTTTTATAAATCATCTATAGCCAATGGAGCTCTGGACAAAACATCAGCCGCCTTGTTTTAATTACCTGGTGCATACTCAACTTTGTCACAAATACCCTCCAGTAACAACACCCATTTAGCTTTGCACTTTGTGCTATGATTTGCTTCTTTGGATGTAAATGAGGGGTTTTTGATCTGTGTGTATGCTGAACAGTAATCCTCAAAGAAAATATTATGAAATGTTTCATGGCCCAAAAACATGCTAGGGCTTCCTTTTCTACAACTGAATTATTTTGCTCATATGTATTTAGGGAGTGAAAAGCTAAAGCGATGATTCTTTCTTTAACAGCAACGATATGAGAAAATGTAGCACCCAGAACGTTGTTGCTAGCATCTGCGGTTAAAATTGATTTTCTGTTGGGTTCAAAATTGCACAAATATGGAGCCATAAGAAGGGCTTATTTAGGTTTTTCAAACGAGGTCTTGGTGTCCTTTTGCCATTTGAACTGACTGCTATTTTTAATAGAATTCTGAGGTTGCTAGCTAAATCTGTAACATTTTTGACATAATTAGACCTATATTCTACCAGTTCTAAGAATTATTTCAATTCTTCCTTATTATGTGGCCGAAAGGCTTACTTGACAGGATCTAAAATACTTATATTGGGCCTCAAACCATCTTGTGAGATGGTATGTCCTAAGAAATCCACAAACCTGACTCCAGTTTGGCACTTATCTTTTTTTTAAACTGAGAATAGCATTTTTCAACTTAGTCAATACTTTTCTTAAATTGAAATTGTGCTAATCAACTATGGTTCTATAAATGAAGGCATCGTCTTGACAACAGTGTTTTAGGTACAGTCCCACAAATGCTAGGACAAACAGCATCCTACAGAAACATCAGTGTACCCATAGGTGTGGTGAAACCAGTTAACAACATAGATTCAGGGTGCAGTTCAACATGGTGGTACACCTCGGGTAAATCTATAACAGTTAAAACATGTGCATTCACCCATTGTGCTCAACATTTCATTAATGCAGAGTAATGGATGTCTTGTGACCCAGATATTGTTGTTGAGATCACATAAATCAACACATAATCTTAATCCTTCACCATGGGCCTTCTTAGCTAGAACAATGGGTGCTACCCATTCTGAGCACTCTATTGATTGTATGATACTAAAATCACTCAACCTGGTCTGTTCTTTTTCTTAAAGTTATGTCATTAATTGAGGTATAAGGAGGGTTTTTGTCCTACTTCAATGTTATCCTATGCTGAGAGTCACGTAGCATGCCTAATCTTCAAGAGGTTTGTCACATATTTGATCTCCTTTAATAGATCTATTTTCAGCCAAGACTTGTTCAGGGTCATTAGGGCTAATTGTGATTCCTAACTCCTTCCGGTGTTGCCATACAAGAATATTGGAATCTTCTTCAAAAATGTATAATTTACCTACTGTGGAACAGTCTTTAAAAGAAATGCGTACTTTGATCAAGCCCTTGAGCGGAAAGGGGCCCTAACTATAGCCACTATGAAATGTCAGGAGATTAAAGAATAAAACTTTCCTTGTTTAAGACTAAATTGAAGTATTTACTATTTGTCAATGTAAAAAAAGAGAACAGGAGTCAGCAAACATGGGAATAGGGTTACCGTGTCCGTATTCTTTATACTCTGGATACTTGAATTGGTTGTTCACATCTTTGCCATTTACTTGAAATACAATTGTTCTTATTTCTTGAGCATTATCCTCTACATTTTTTGCCTTCGTTTTCTCTGCAAACTCTAGTGAACTGGTCTTTTTTGTTACATTTTCTGCAGTGGCACGTCTGGCCTGACAATTAAAATTATTACACTAACACGACACTAACACGCCGAGGGCTTACCGGCGTTATCCTGTGGTCGCTGCTGCTACTGTTGTAGCCGTTTCTTGCAACAACTAGCCGCACCCGCTCCGCGGGTGCCGCGTCGCAGTTCTGGGCTTGAGTGGCTGTTGGGAGCACGTTTGCTCACAGCCTACTGGAGGACTTGAGGGAGCAGGGATCCAGCTCGCACCATCAGCGCCGCTGCAGGGACTCTCCTAACCAGGAGCCCCTGCTTCCCGGCACACCTGCTGACCTGTTGCCCCTCCCACCCCTCGCTCAGAGGGTGAAAAGCAGCGGAACTCCTCACTTCAGTGGGACACTAACACGCCGAGGGCTTACCGGCGTTATCCTGTGGTCGCTGCTGCTACTGTTGTAGCCGTTTCTTGCAACAACTAGCCGCACCCGCTCCGCGGGTGCCGCGTCGCAGTTCTGGGCTTGAGTGGCTGTTGGGAGCACGTTTGCTCACAGCCTACTGGAGGACTTGAGGGAGCAGGGATCCAGCTCGCACCATCAGCGCCGCTGCAGGGACTCTCCTAACCAGGAGCCCCTGCTTCCCGGCACACCTGCTGACCTGTTGCCCCTCCCACCCCTCGCTCAGAGGGTGAAAAGCAGCGGAACTCCTCACTTCAGTGGGACACTAACACGCCGAGGGCTTACCGGCGTTATCCTGTGGTCGCTGCTGCTACTGTTGTAGCCGTTTCTTGCAACAACTAGCCACACCCGCTCCGCGGGTGCCGCGTCGCAGTTCTGGGCTTGAGTGGCTGTTGGGAGCACGTTTGCTCACAGCCTACTGGAGGACTTGAGGGAGCAGGGATCCAGCTCGCACCATCAGCGCCGCTGCAGGGACTCTCCTAACCAGGAGCCCCTGCTTCCCGGCACACCTGCTGACCTGTTGCCCCTCCCACCCCTCGCTCAGAGGGTGAAAAGCAGCGGAACTCCTCACTTCAGTGGGACACTAACACGCCGAGGGCTTACCGGCGTTATCCTGTGGTCGCTGCTGCTACTGTTGTAGCCGTTTCTTGCAACAACTAGCCGCACCCGCTCCGCGGGTGCCGCGTCGCAGTTCTGGGCTTGAGTGGCTGTTGGGAGCACGTTTGCTCACAGCCTACTGGAGGACTTGAGGGAGCAGGGATCCAGCTCGCACCATCAGCGCCGCTGCAGGGACTCTCCTAACCAGGAGCCCCTGCTTCCCGGCACACCTGCTGACCTGTTGCCCCTCCCACCCCTCGCTCAGAGGGTAAAAAGCAGCGGAACTCCTCACTTCAGTGGGACACTAACACGCCGAGGGCTTACCGGCATTATCCTGTGGTCGCTGCTGCTACTGTTGTAGCCGTTTCTTGCAACAACTAGCCACACCCGCTCCGCGGGTGCCGCGTCGCAGTTCTGGGCTTGAGTGGCTGTTGGGAGCACGTTTGCTCACAGCCTACTGGAGGACTTGAGGGAGCAGGGATCCAGCTCGCACCATCAGCGCCGCTGCAGGGACTCTCCTAACCAGGAGCCCCTGCTTCCCGGCACACCTGCTGACCTGTTGCCCCTCCCACCCCTCGCTCAGAGGGTGAAAAGCAGCGGAACTCCTCACTTCAGTGGGACACTAACACGCCGAGGGCTTACCGGCGTTATCCTGTGGTCGCTGCTGCTACTGTTGTAGCCGTTTCTTGCAACAACTAGCCGCACCCGCTCCGCGGGTGCCGCGTCGCAGTTCTGGGCTTGAGTGGCTGTTGGGAGCACGTTTGCTCACAGCCTACTGGAGGACTTGAGGGAGCAGGGATCCAGCTCGCACCATCAGCGCCGCTGCAGGGACTCTCCTAACCAGGAGCCCCTGCTTCCCGGCACACCTGCTGACCTGTTGCCCCTCCCACCCCTCGCTCAGAGGGTGAAAAGCAGCGGAACTCCTCACTTCAGTGGGACACTAACACGCCGAGGGCTTACCGGCGTTATCCTGTGATCGCTGCTGCTACTGTTGTAGCCGTTTCTTGCAACAACTAGCCACACCCGCTCCGCGGGTGCCGCGTCGCAGTTCTGGGCTTGAGTGGCTGTTGGGAGCACGTTTGCTCACAGCCTACTGGAGGACTTGAGGGAGCAGGGATCCAGCTCGCACCATCAGCGCCGCTGCAGGGACTCTCCTAACCAGGAGCCCCTGCTTCCCGGCACACCTGCTGACCTGTTGCCCCTCCCACCCCTCGCTCAGAGGGTGAAAAGCAGCGGAACTCCTCACTTCAGTGGGACACTAACACGCCGAGGGCTTACCGGCGTTATCCTGTGGTCGCTGCTGCTACTGTTGTAGCCGTTTCTTGCAACAACTAGCCGCACCCGCTCCGCGGGTGCCGCGTCGCAGTTCTGGGCTTGAGTGGCTGTTGGGAGCACGTTTGCTCACAGCCTACTGGAGGACTTGAGGGAGCAGGGATCCAGCTCGCACCATCAGCGCCGCTGCAGGGACTCTCCTAACCAGGAGCCCCTGCTTCCCGGCACACCTGCTGACCTGTTGCCCCTCCCACCCCTCGCTCAGAGGGTGAAAAGCAGCGGAACTCCTCACTTCAGTGGGACACTAACACGCCGAGGGCTTACCGGCGTTATCCTGTGGTCGCTGCTGCTACTGTTGTAGCCGTTTCTTGCAACAACTAGCCGCACCCGCTCCGCGGGTGCCGCGTCGCAGTTCTGGGCTTGAGTGGCTGTTGGGAGCACGTTTGCTCACAGCCTACTGGAGGACTTGAGGGAGCAGGGATCCAGCTCGCACCATCAGCGCCGCTGCAGGGACTCTCCTAACCAGGAGCCCCTGCTTCCCGGCACACCTGCTGACCTGTTGCCCCTCCCACCCCTCGCTCAGAGGGTGAAAAGCAGCGGAACTCCTCACTTCAGTGGGACACTAACACGCCGAGGGCTTACCGGCGTTATCCTGTGGTCGCTGCTGCTACTGTTGTAGCCGTTTCTTGCAACAACTAGCCGCACCCGCTCCGCGGGTGCCGCGTCGCAGTTCTGGGCTTGAGTGGCTGTTGGGAGCACGTTTGCTCACAGCCTACTGGAGGACTTGAGGGAGCAGGGATCCAGCTCGCACCATCAGCGCCGCTGCAGGGACTCTCCTAACCAGGAGCCCCTGCTTCCCGGCACACCTGCTGACCTGTTGCCCCTCCCACCCCTCGCTCAGAGGGTGAAAAGCAGCGGAACTCCTCACTTCAGTGGGACACTAACACGCCGAGGGCTTACCGGCGTTATCCTGTGGTCGCTGCTGCTACTGTTGTAGCCGTTTCTTGCAACAACTAGCCGCACCCGCTCCGCGGGTGCCGCGTCGCAGTTCTGGGCTTGAGTGGCTGTTGGGAGCACGTTTGCTCACAGCCTACTGGAGGACTTGAGGGAGCAGGGATCCAGCTCGCACCATCAGCGCCGCTGCAGGGACTCTCCTAACCAGGAGCCCCTGCTTCCCGGCACACCTGCTGACCTGTTGCCCCTCCCACCCCTCGCTCAGAGGGTGAAAAGCAGCGGAACTCCTCACTTCAGTGGGACACTAACACGCCGAGGGCTTACCGGCGTTATCCTGTGGTCGCTGCTGCTACTGTTGTAGCCGTTTCTTGCAACAACTAGCCGCACCCGCTCCGCGGGTGCCGCGTCGCAGTTCTGGGCTTGAGTGGCTGTTGGGAGCACATTTGCTCACAGCCTACTGGAGGACTTGAGGGAGCAGGGATCCAGCTCGCACCATCAGCGCCGCTGCAGGGACTCTCCTAACCAGGAGCCCCTGCTTCCCGGCACACCTGCTGACCTGTTGCCCCTCCCACCCCTCGCTTCACGCCCCCATAAAGGGACGCCCCTCCCCCGCTGTGCGGGAGCACGCGGGAGCATCGCGGGAGAAGCCCGGGACAAGGGCGGGACCATCTTTGGCCATCAGGGGCCAGAAGAGGCCGGGCCGGGCCACATCTCTTGGCTCAGCTAAGCGGTCACGGGAGCAGCGGGAGCATGGCCACAGGCACCAGAGCAAGCAAATCTAGGAAAGCTGCGGGAGACGTAGTCATAGGTACAATGGATCAATTTATAACTCGGGCTGTCTCCATTGTAGAAAAGGAGATAATTCTAGCCGAACGAAGACTCTCCCGGGACTCCAAGGGCCTACCACACAAGCGCTCATCCCTGGGCGCCCTTGCCCTAGCCCTTAGTCCTGTAAATGCACCAACTACACCACTGGTGGTAACTGACACTCCGGACATTGACGAGAGGGTGAGTCGGATCAGGGCAAGCCTAGATAGGATAACGACCGTTGCACTAGACATTGCTCACGACTCAACACACCTAAATTTACCTGATCCAATTGATCCTTTGCTGGGGGCCCAAAATTACGAACTTGATCGTGAGATCAACAATGTCCAAAGTCCTTCTGTCATGCCCAACGAAGTTCCAAACCCTCCCCCCATAGCCGCACCTATTGAAGCTAGTACCTCCCTAGTAGTGGCTTCAGAAAATACTCCATCAGGGAAACCAGCACCAGGACTAGCTGCACACAGGAAGAGAAAGCGTCCTGTTAGTCCTCGCAGGGGGGGCTCCCAAAAGCCATACAGTAAAGTAAGTAGGCACAATGTGCCTAAAGGGGGTACCTCCTCAAACCACATCCTACACCCAAAAACCACTACCATCCACACTAGAGTTACTCTACCCAAGGGTCCTGCTCGCCCGCTAGGCATATCAGGCCCGTCAGCGTCTCTTAGCACCACCTCAGTTCCCCAGGCTGTGCATACTGAGATCGCCACCACACGCTTAGATGTTGAGAGCATAATCAGGTCTGTGGTGATGCCCCTTGCAGATAAGATCGACAGTCTCTCACGAAAATTAGCCACCCTTGAGCAATCAATGTTGGATAATTTTTACGCTGTGAAATCACTGGTTAAATTTCACTCCAAGATGCAGGGCGAAGACAATGGAGGGCCAAGGAGCGGCGCTGTTACCTTAGTACCCTCGGAACTAATGTCTCGTCAAAAAGTGCCTGTACTTGGGGAGGCCCTACAGGCACTACAACCTAACACTGGAACCAGCCCTGCCCCACAAACCCCTATCCTTAGACCCAGTTCGGGCCCCCAAAGGAAAAAACCCAATACCCAAGTGCTAGAGGCCCCCAAGGTTAACTTTGCTCTTAATCCTGAGCCTCTAGCGTCAACCTCTAAAGTAGCAGGAAATGCGCCAACCACGCCGAATGGAAATATAACTCCATCCATTCGCACTTCTGGCAGTCAGGCTGCGCCCAAACCCTTAGCCAAATCTCCAGCTAAAATATCATCAGGCAGGGCAAAAACTTACACACCCAATGCTAGCCTCCCCCCTGGGTGTAAACCGTATGTGGTAATCCTCACGGGGGTCCCGGAGCTTGAAGAGGGTTCTTGTGAGGTGTACTCTGATCTCGAACACAAGACCCTCTCCTGGCTTAAAGCAAATAGACCCCTCCCAGGGCATATTGATGGCAGAATAGCCTATGTTCGTCGTGTGGGGTGGATTGGCAATAGACACAAGGATTTAACTGGGGACTGTGTGCTGATCAATTTCAGCGATCCTAGAGCAGCAGGTATGATCTGCAGCCAGCAGTCGCATTATAACTTCTGCGACATACAAACTAGGGACCTGGGGTACTTTTATCGTCCCCCCCCGTCATCTGGGTTTAAGAAGTTTTTGCCGGATGGGGGTAGAGGCGCATGGTACCCCCATTATCCAACCTTGGATGGTAGAGCTAGGGCATGGACGCCGACCCAAGCGGCCCCACCCCAGGGATGGGGTTGGTGACTTGGCGATCAAGTGGTATTAAACGCCCCCCCACCTAAGGTTATTGTTCCACGTACAGCTGGGAGGGTCTCCCCGATATTAGTTAACCCCCCTGTGCCCCAACCCACGCCCTCCTCCCTCACCCCCTCGCCCTTAGGTTGTCGGACTGAGTTTACTGAGTCCATGGAAGGAGTAGAAATCTCGGGGGCCCCGGGTGGGGAAGCTGGATGTGCTGGGTCTCCGATTCGCCCTACCCTGAAGGCTATCAGCTGGAATGTGGCAGGCTTAAATAATAAGTTGGATGCCCCGGATTGGGTGGCGCTCATTGAGCCCCACGCAGTCTGCGCATTCCAAGAAACGTGGTGTGTGGAACCAAGGCACAGAGTAGGATATGCTACCTTCTCTGTCCCGGCAGGTATCCCAGTATCAGGAAGAGGACGTCCATTCGGAGATCTCCTAGTCTGGGTCGACATATCACTAGGATGGGGAGAATTCCATCATCCCCAAAAATCACCAGATTTGATGTGGCTCACAGTAAAATGCCCAAATAAAGTTGAGAAGCTGGAGATTTTTAACATTTACACACGAGGGGTTTCAGGGAGGGCCTCGTCACCAACCCTCATGGCTCTGGAAGCAGCCTTGGGGGAGTGCCGTGGAGACTCTCTAATTTTGGTGATGGGGGACTTCAACTGCACATTCGAGCCCTTGATGGCCAATGAATCCTTGGACCTGTATGACGAAGATTCAAGGAGAGGCGTTCCGTCCCTTGATCTTCCAATTGTCAAAAGATGGACTTCTAAAATCGTCCAATTGAATTCCCTTACACTAGAGTATGGCTTGAGAGCAGCCAATGGGAGAACACGGTCAGACCTACAGGGGGCACACACGTACAATAGGGTGGGTCACTCATCTAGGATAGATTATATCCTTTTAAACTTTCCTTTGTGGGCCCACATGGAGGATATGATAGTTCTGCCCTCCTTGGAAAGCGATCATAATGCACTTTCATTATCCTTAACACATTGGTGGAGGGACAGCGGCTCATTCCTTGGAGCTCCTGACGCATCTGAGCAGAGGTCATCGGGGGGGGTGGTCCCCTCAAATTGCCTCAGACGTTTAAAATGGGACAAAGTGGCTATTGACGAAGAGAAACTATCCTGCATCAGAGCCGTTATTGCTGCAGCTTCTGAAATTCTGGAAAGTCATCCTCCCAGCCCGCACAAGATTTCAGCTATGTTTAGCGAGGTTTCGACATCGATAGGGGACTTGTTCATGGTTAAACTAAACACCAAGGGAAACAAAAACCATGATAAACGACAGGGTAAATTAGGCTGGTACTCTTCGGCGTGCCGTGCTGGAAAGAGAGCCCTAATTTTGGCAGTAAAGAGTGGTGATGCATCAGCAATAGCTACCAAACGCAAGTCCTACAAATTTGTATTAAAAGCAGCCAGGAGAGACTGGGAAGATGCCTTCTGGCAGGAACTTCGTGTAGCTAGCGCAGAAAAAAATGCAAAAGGTTTTTGGGACCTGTTACGAAAGAAACATAGACCCTTGGACACTGTCATTACATGCAATATAACCGAAGATCTGTGGTATTCACACTTTTCAAAACTGTATACAGCACCTCCTGTAGAAACGATGGACTTTCCACTACCACAGATCCATCGAGGTGATGGCAGCTATGAGGAGAGCGTATTCTCCAGGAAAGAGGCTGAAACTGCCATAAAATCCTTGGTCCCCCGCAAAGCAGCTGGACCCGATGGCCTTCCTGGCGACCTTCTCCGCATGGACACAGGCGAATGGGGTACGCTAATTGCATCGCTACTTAACGCAGCTATGGCAGGCGCCCCCCTCCCTGCTTCTTGGATGGCTGCCGAGGTGGTCCCTCTGCACAAGAAAGGCTCAAGAGACGACCCAGCTAATTATAGACCGATTAGCTTAATAGATTGCTCCCAAAAAGTGGCGGGTAAGGTCCTCTTATCTAGGGTTCAGCAGTGGGCAGACGAAAATAAGATACTCTCGGACTTTCAGGCTGGGTTCAGAGCCGGTATAGGAACAATAGAACAAACGCTAAGGCTGCTCATGATCCACTGGAAGGTCGTCACGATTGGGAAGGGTACCTTATATCTGGCCTTCATCGACCTCCGGACGGCTTTTGATTTGGTGCCCAGAAACAACTTGTGGAAGGTGCTGTGTGACCTCGGCATGCCACCCTACTTGCTCCATCTGATCATGAGGTTCCACGAAAATAACTACGCCCAAATACGCTGGGGGCCAAATGGACAAAAGACCTCAAGAATAGAGGTGAATAGAGGTGTGCGGCAAGGCTGCGTACTTGCCCCAACCCTATTCTCCCTATATGTAAATGGGGTGGTGGACTTCTTGACCCAGACACCAGCAGATGCACCCCGTCTGGCAGGTCGTTTAATCCCCACCATGCTTTTTGCTGACGATACTTTACTTTTGTCAAAATCTCCAATGGGCCTCCAGCAGCTTCTCTCCGGATTTGACAATTTTTGCAAGCAGAGAGGTCTCTGTATCAATACAGACAAAACTATGTATCTCATTTTGAACCCCCCACAAAAGCTCGGTCCCCCTCCAACATTGGGGTCCGTTGCACTGGAAAGAACCAAGATGTTTGACTACCTGGGCATCCGCTTGGTGGACTCTATGAAATGGGACTGTCATTTGACTAAAATGTTGTTGAGCCTGAAAAGAGTGACTGGGGCCCTGCTGAAAGAGCAGAGATCAGCATCTACAAGACCAATAGCGGCAGTAATGGACATTTACTCGGCCAGAGGAGTGAGCGCAGCTCTTTATGGGGCAGAGCTCTGGGGGATGTCAAACATGAAAGAGCTAACCCGAGCCGAGAATGCCTTTCTGAGAAGCCTAATGCCTCTCGGCCCTTCTGTCCCTATTCTACCCTTGCAACTGGACATGGGCTGCCGGGCGATTGAAGATCAAGCAAAATTACGCCCCCTGCTATTGTGGGCCCGCATCTGGAGAGTGCCAGAGCTCTCAAGCTATGCGGATGGCCTACGGGAGATAATTAATTCCACAGGCTGGGCAAAAGTAAAATGGCTAAGGGACATTAAGGCTCTCCTTGCAAATTTGGGGCTGGAAGAAGCATGGCACCAACAGTCAGCCCCGCCTAAATCCATGTTAAAACAACTCTATTGGTCATGGGTGGCAAACAAAAGAAACTCTTCCTCAACGACCTGTAAGTCGACCAGAAATTTTGTGGAGTTCAAAGATGTCCCCATTAGAGAATTGTATCTGGATATTATTTCTGCCCCATGGGAAAGATCCCTGTATTTCAAATTTAGAGTAGGTCTTCTCCCTGTAATGGAGCTTACATGCCATTGGAAAATTCCATACCAGACTGCGCCATGGTGTCCATTCTGCCCTCAGTGCCGTGAATCTGTCCCTCATCTGTTATTCGAGTGCCCTGCCTACAAGGTTCCTCGTATGAAATGGATTAAACCAATGTGTCTCACCTTGGGCACCAGACATTGTAACGTGGCACTACGAATATTACTTACAGACACTCGCTCATTCTTCGCATGCGCCACCTCGAAGTTCTTAGGTTGGGCATGGCGAATACGGTCAAAAAGACTTAGGCTAATTGTTTAATCATGATCTTAACTTATGGTCTGTTTCTGGCCTATTTTTAAGGATTTTTAAGGGTTTTTTCTATATGCTTTTTATCTAGTAATGTTTTAACTGAATCTACCATGTATGTATGCTTTTTAAGATATTTTTTATGTCGAAATAAAGCCTATTTGACTGACAAAATTATTAGCTAGATGATTGCTGCATTCACAGCAATAACATTTTAACCTATTGGATTTAGATACATTTTTTGAAAAGTATATAGATACGTTCTTAATCTTATATACTTTTTTTTCTGTCTTTTCTTCCTTTATTTCTGCAACCCTTTCGGTAGGAGATCTGTATATATATATATATATATATATATATATATATATATATATACACACACACACACACACACGCACACACACACACACACACATACACACAACTGGCAGTATGTACAATGGATCTGGCTGTTTCAATGGCTTCTTGTTGATTGTTTTGTTTTTCTAATACCACTTTCTGTATACGTTGTTTATTAGTGCAGCACACTAAATGGTCTCTGCTTCATATATTTTACTTCTATGTGTTCCTAAATTGTAAAGAACACCTTGTTTCCTAACAATATTGGATTTTTCCCCAGCTATACCTATTGAATATGATTAAAAAATGTTTACCCACTCCTTCCATGGTATGATTGGTTCACCCAGTTCATTTTGGAAAGGCTGGGGTTATGTCATACTTTCAGCAGCCGTAATAATTAGTATACAGGGGATAAAGAATAACAATCACAAAATAAGCTGAGAAGTACAAGTGGAATGCATAGTTAAACTAGAATTGCAGAAGGAGAAAGAAAAATAAATACAAAATAACAATAGTAATTAACATCTATGTAGAGTAGATGCAAATTGCATTAAGGATATGAAACAAATATACACAAGGCAATATATACTAATATGATAGCATAAACTCCAACTCCAAAGAAGATTGAGTGTGCCACAGTGAGAGAAGTGTCAAATAAAGGTGTGTGAGCCACCTTAACAGACACACAATATGAGAACATAGATCTTGAACAATGACCTAAGAGAGGGAGTTATTTTCAAATGTAGCCTTTATTTGGTATGCACACTTATTTTTTTCTCCCAAGGAAGCCCTGAGTGAGATGATTAAGGTGTCTGACTTGAGAGGTGCGGACTGTCAGGTTTTATCACCCATTGTTCTTCTTCCTCTATTTTCCTTGAATTTTATGGCCTTGTAGTGATGTGTACTTTTCCCTGAGGGAGATTTATGGAGGTCTTTTGTGGATCTTTTACGGTGCTCATCAAGGAGTATCTGTCCCAAATTCCCTGTTTACTTCTATCAGACCGATCCACAATCTACCCCTTAATGCACATACATTTCTCCTTACACCGTTCTGGCGTTTCCCCAAGGGTTGTGTTACACTCTTTTGTCACCACTGGCTCCTCTTCGCAAATCCATGTGTTGGAGCCCGACACAACTCTCTGCCCGGTCTCACAAATGCACTGGAAATGCCAACCTTCCTTTCAGTCAAACTTCTAAGCAGCCAGCATGTGTGTGATGCTGCTACCACTTCCACCCTTTACCCAGAAGGAGATCCTTGTCACCACTCTATGTCCCTTACTCACCTCAGTGGTGGTTGTCTGTCACCTCTCTACCTCGACTTCTCCTGTTTTAGTTGTGCACACTGTAATTACTTGGGGAAGTCAGGAGGAGCATTCGGCCACCTCCACACTCCCTGCTACTGAAAAGGATTCTGGGCCACCAAACAGAATGATGCTAAGTTTAGAATTAGTTTCAAAAAGGGGGTGGTGATGGACAGAGTATCTGAGTTAATCAGAACACTCCTACCCAGTCAACAGATCAGGGCTTGATCCATCACAGTTTTTTAGCTCACTGCACCATCCCAGTTCAGAACCTGGCTATATGCAAATTAGTCTGTCCCTGGCCCAGTGCATCATGGGAACAGGGCAGACCAAACTACCAAGCCAATTCTTCACTGGAAAGGAAACAAGCTTCCGGGGACCGGTTTCTGGCATTACAGCTGTCTTCGGCCCGGCTTGCTTGAATCCTGATGGTGCAGTGAGCAAGGGGCTCATGTCTGAGCATACCCTTCCACACTCATGGTGGCCAAAATAATTTCAAAAAGTTTAGAATTAGATCAGCATCCCACTTGTGATTGCACCCATGACCTGCTACCTAGCTGGTCGACATGTTCTCCTCATCCAGAGGATCAGTGGATGCAATTTCTGTTAAAGAAACGATGGGCAAGCTATTAAGGGGTGAAATGCCAGCTAAAAGGTGGGAATAGGGATGGTCCTCCACATTTGAAGCTTAGCCATTGGAAGTTCGAGCAAGCAACAGTGAAAGTGGGGTAAATCCTATTGACTCTAAAAGGGACCAGTGCTTAGTAGAGTTGGGGAAGTGGGGGTAGAAGTACTGATTGGGAGAAAACTTGAAGAGGAGGTAGGGATAAGTCCAGCCCCAACACCAAGTGATGCATCTAGAGTTTACGAATGCCAGTCACCAGTCAACACCCTGTAAATGTAACCCCTATGAATACATTGGAACTTATGTTGCAGTCTCTTACAGCCGACGTCAAAAGTGGGCTTATTATTTCTGAACCAAATCAAAGAGAGATAGAGGAAGTATGTGAGAGAATACTGTATTAGAACTAAAAACCCAACTGGCTTCTGATAGAGGTAAGATTAAGAGTCTGAAGCAAAGAGAAAGAGAATGCCGGGGCAAGCTGGAGTTATTGGAGAACAGTGGTAGGATAAATACCCTACAAATCCTAAATGTACCAGAGTAGAATGAGGGAAATTATATCAATGCCTTTATTGTAGCTTTGTTTAAGTCAGGCGGAGTGTGGGGAAAAATGGACGAAGAGTTGCTTAAGGACATACAAAGAGTTCACCGAGATCCATTTAGAAGACACCCCAATAAAAGGTAAAGCCTAAGAATTTTAGTAAACTTCCTCACATACTCAATAAAAGAATATATCTTGATTAAAGCTTTGAAATAAAAGTCCCTGAAGGGAAGCAGATGCACATTTGAGATCAGGTCAGACGTCTTATGTGCCACCCTGCACAGGTAGTGGGAGCAGGGGAAAAGAATAGAAAAATTAAAGAAATTAGGGGCCAATGCTCAGCTGAGATTTCCTGACACCTTTAGGGTACTTCATAATAACAAAATGTATTACTTCAGGGACCAAGAGGAGGCGGACAGTTTATTGAAACACATAAAGGAGGCTGATCCATCTTTGGGAAAAAGATACTCAGGTCCGACTTCTGCCCCTTTTTTCTTCTTTTTCTTGATAATTCCTGATGGATAGTAATGCTGATATATAAGCTATTAGGGCAGAGAAGACGTGTCATCTTTTTGGGTCTCTCTTTCTTTTCACTTTATATCCCAGCATGTATCGAAAGGTCTATTAAGGCCATGAGGAAGTACGGGAGGGTTCTCTGAGGGTGGGGAAGTGGGGGTTAGGGGGGAGGAGCACTAGGTGGGGAGCATTAACAAAGAAAATACAAATTTAAAAAGTCCTCAGGATCTTTGGTCAGCACCAATAGATCATCAGGTTGCTCCGTCCATTGAAGCCACAAATCATAAATGGGTTTTAGAATGGGGGATGAGGTCAAAATTATGCAAATCCTATCTTGAAAAATATATCGACTCTGTATAAAAAATAGACAAGCAAGAATATTACAATATATAAGGAACTCGGCAGCCCAGGTAATAGGCTGTCAGGAGACACATTTGACTAATGCAGAATGCTTGGAGTTGTTCAGTACACAAAAGTGGGTTCAGCAGGTGGTGTGTACAGATCAAAGTTGCCACACCAAAGGTGTGGCTATTTTGATAAGCACGCAAGTGGAGGCAGCTATATAGGAGAGTATAACAGGGGTAGAGAAGGGTAGATGGATAATTGCGACCCTGAAATTAGCTGACAACAGATATACCTTAGTGCTGTATTATGGTCCCAATGTGGAGAATATAGAACCCCTTAAGAATTTTTGGTTGGCGCTCTCTGAATTTTCTTCTCCCATTATTATGACAGGAGATTTCGATTCCATTATGTACAATCATCTGGATGAGTATGTTAATAGTAGGTCCAACTTGTCCTCCAAAATGCAAGTATAATTAGATGCATGATGGGGTGTGTTACATTTGGAGGATAATGGCTTGACCAGAGCGTGGATATATCTATCACAACAGAAAAACATTTCCTAATTTACCAGGCAATAAGGGAAGACCTCCAGGACGTTGAATCTATAGCTGTACATTTGTCACCCTGAAAATTAAATTAGACAATGGGTGTACTGAGGTGGGCCTTGGATTGTACACTCCTTTTGAATCAGGAGGATATAGAAAAACTGAATGTGGAGGCAGAAGAATCCATAGAATTAAATATTGGCTTTTCACCTCTGAACATAATTTGGGATGCAGTCTCGACATTCATGAGGGGGAACTTAATTAGTTTATCTTCCCAGAATAACAGAGAGAATAAAAGGGAAATTAAGGGATTAGAGAAAGAGTTGGTCCTCAGAGAAAGGTGATTTTTGCATCAATTTCTGTCAGCTGATAACAGAAGTACATTTCTTAATAAGTTACAGGAGCGAAAGCGTAGTATTGTTTTAGTACTGGACACTAGAATGAGGGCAAGATGGGAGGTGAGCAAGATGGCTCATTTTGAATGTAGTAAAAATGTTGGGAAACTGCTAGCATGGAAAGCAAAGGCAGATTCAGTAAGGAATTTGGTGTAAGACAATAGATGTGAAAAGACAGAGTTATACTTAACAAACAGGCAGGATGTTAAAAAGGCCTTCCATTTCTTCAGGGATCTGTATACAGAGGATTTAGGTATCACAGAAGAGCAGGTCAATAAATAATTAGAGGGAAATCTTTCAGATAAACTCTTAGATATTAAGAAGGAAAGTTTAGCTCAGATAATAATTCAGAGTGAAGTTTGGCAGGCAGTTGGCATGTGCAAGAGAGGGAAAGAGAGGGAACACTGCAGGCCTGGATGATCTGCCTAACAAAATTTATGTGGTCTTGCAGAACTCAATTATACCTAGTTTGTAGATATTCTAGAAGAAGGTGGAGTTCTGGACTTTTTGGTTCCGTCCAGAGGTGTCAGGGATAACACCCGAAGACCCCGGAGTTCAACCTGCCTCGGTGCACAAACAAACAGAAACACGGGCTTCTCGATGGTGGCGTCAAAGACCAAAGGTTTATTACTGCAGGGACACAGAAGTCACAGAAACTACACATGGGCAGTATCTAGGAGCCTGTTCAATTTGTACAAAGAGGGTTGTTCCTTATATACTGAATATTGGGCTTCAGGCAAATTCTTTACATGTTAGCACATTCCAAAACCTTTGTATCTTAAACAATAAATATTTGGCGTTGGTCAGGAATCGTCAACAATATCTGATGTCAAAACATTACGAACGAGGGGTTTCCCACTATTCCATCATAATCCCATGTCAACTTTTCATTCAAGACCCGGACCGCCTCATCGTAAATTTCGTTACCTCCCCCTAATAAAGGCCCAGAAGGAAAGGAGCAGAGCCAGGTGCAGAAGATAGAAACATAGGATAAGAGATGTTTGTGGGTCGTAAATGGGCACGGTTACCAGCTTCGGCCGCCTAATCATGATCAGGCCAACGAACACGGGAACCAGTATAGCAGGACTGGCCTCAGGCTGGGGAGGCAGCTCTTGCCGAGTCATGCTGCCACAGCGTTGCTGGCCTAAGGTGCACGTGTCACTAGCAAGGTGAATCGCCGGCTAAAGCCTTCGTGTCCTTAAATGAAAAGAGGTTATTGCGTGTTCATTGACTATGTGAGGGCAAAGAACACAAAATGGCTTCCGTGTTCTAAGATGGATGCCATGGGTAGAACAGAAATGTGTTTGTAACAGGAGTGCTCTTGCTCGTAGCATAGCGAAAACACCAGGATATACTAAATGTATCATTTGCGGTTCACTGATACCAAAATTATGTATTTGCGACAATGTTACAAACACGGGTTCAAATCGTCACGGAACCTCAGGCCCTCCTTTTGCCCTTACATAGGCAATTACTCAGTCTATGTCAGAATCTAACTCTATGCTCATTAGGTCAGTGACATGTTGTTGCATCATCATCCTGTCTCGTGCCTTCTCTCCTAATGCAGGTGGTTTTCTGAAACAGGTTGCAGCACAGAGACTACACAAAGCGGGACCACATTGGATAATAAGGCAGCACGAGAACAGAAATACTAGGATGACACCAATGACCATCAGAACCTTCCATCCCCACGCTGATACCAGAGTCCAAAACCACTCCATGAAGGACCAGTTTCCCTTGTCTACGTGTATAGAGTCGGAAATCTTGTGTAGCTTAGAGATCGCTTCATAGACGGTTGGAGCATTATTGGGAATAAAAACACAGCAGCTCGATTGGATCATTCTGCATACCCCACCTCGATCTGCAAGTATTACGTCTAGAACCATTCGGTTCTGCAACGCCATGAGACGATCCGTCTGAAGCTCAGCTGTTAAGTTACTAAGGGCACCAGCAGTTTCTATAATAGTAGATTCAACTACCCGTGTTAGTTGACGTAGATTTCTACTATTGGCCATAGGCCCCCAAAACGGAAGGAAACCTTTGAAGAAGTCTCCAGCTTCCTGACCAGCGGTATCTTCCTTGCTGAAGACACCTCTTGCTACTCTGGTCTTGTGATAATCTGAAGAAGCAGTGTATGTCGGAGGTAACAATCGAGCAATATAACATGAACCTGAGAAGTCAGCAGGCAGCCATGTATACGCTCTGTCTTGACAGATGAAGTAAGTACCCCTAGCAGTAAGGAAGGCAGGGGAGGAGTTAGACGGAAATACGTAAGTCTCAACGCACTCACTCCTCCCTAGCTGAGCTCTCAGATTTCTCCCATTTCCTTGCAAACAGACCTGACCTCGGTGAGGCACGACCCAAACTGAAGTGGAGCTTTTACGCTTTTTTTCTCCCAAATTAAGGCGATACTCGGTAGAGTTCCAACTCAAATACACCCGTAATTCATCTCTAGGGTAAGATGGAGTATTATTGACGTCTTTAATCATGTCAATAATTCCCTGGACTAAAGCTTTGTTGGCTGAGTTGTATTTAGTGGACCGTGGTGGACGCGGGGGATAGGTCTCAAGGGCATAGGAAAAAATGGTCTGAAAGGCCTGAAATGATCCATTATAGCTAAAAGGCAAGACTAGATAGGGAATGCCTTTATCCATAGTGTGAGGTATCAAGCCACACACCCAGCAGTCTGTAGTATTAACTACCAGTTGGTGTTGATGCAAGAGCTGTACAAATGTATTGTTAATAAATTCTGAGCGTCGAGCTTGTTCGTGTTCAGGAAATGAGTGAAAAGAATGCATAGAAGAAACCGTAGAAGTAGTAGGATCAAGGGGAGGTACTGTAGTTACCGGCATAAAAATCAAATGCACACCAAAGATGATTCCACCCACCAACGTTATCAAAACAATTAAAAATGTAACTGCACATTGCATTAGAAAGCATTTGCTGTGAAGTATTCGGTACAGTCTATTTCTGCGAACATAAATTACATTCTTTCGTTGCAGCTCAGGAAGCTCCATCTTCTACAATCCGCTCGTGACCACTGATGATGTGTACGTAGATGAAAATGCCTCTATCAGCCCTGGGAGTTCCCAGAACTAACAGAAAGATCGACCTTGTGTCTGACCCCCGCAGATTCAACTAAGCACACAGCCACGACCCTACGGCTACCCAGACGGCAAGGCAAAATTTAAAACAACAAAATAATAGTAAACTTCCTGGCTGGAGGCAATGTATCAGAAAATTCAAATGTGACAATAGGCAGTTTCCTGCTTTATTTGTCCATATTGCGAGGTCGCAAATTGTATCTCAGTTTTGCAGGAGCTGTCTGATCTGGAAACAATGTATTTTCAGTCGACGTTGCAATGTTCACGTTTGTAGATGACAAATGTTCTTTTGGTGCAGATGGCAAATGTTCAGGGTTCAAAAGAGCAGTTTCAGGAGGAGAGTCAGAGTTTGATGTATCAGTGATCAGTTCTGCATCACTGAAAGGGATGAACCTGGGTATTTGTTCTGCTTCAGAGGCACTGATTCCTTTCTTTACCCAGTTGTCATAAGGAAGTGGCAGAGGCACACGTTTGACGTGTGTCGTATGGATCCAATTCTTCCGTCCGACCACACGAATAGCAGTCCTTGTTGCCAACAAGACCTGGAATGGTCCGACAAATCTGGGTTGGAGATTCCTTGTCCGACCAAAATTCCTAATGACCACCTGGTCACCTGGTTTCAGCTGATGACCTGGACTCTCCGGTGGCTTTGGCAATGCATCGAAAACCTGTTGGTGAATAAGGCTCAATTTAGCAGTCAAGTCGAAAAGGTAATCAATTAACATTGGGTATTCCAGCTGCTTAAATTCTTTCGGTCTAGGTACTCCCCAAACATTTGCAGGACGACCAAAAATTATTTCATATGGACTAAGCCCTACTCTAGAATGTACAGTTGCTCTTGTTGATAACAAAGCCAAAGGCAATGCATCTGGCCAGGACAAACCCGTGGACGCTTGTATCTTAGCAAGCTTCAGTTTAAGGGTGCCATTGTAACCCTCAACTAAACCCGCGGACTGGGGATGATTCGCACTGTGAAACTTTTGTCTAATCCCTAGGCCGGCACACACACTCTGCATAACTTTCCCTACGAACTCACTTCCGTTATCTGACCATACAATCCGAGGCATTCCGAATCTGGGGAAGTATTCTTTAAGAAGGATCTTGGCAGTGGACAAAGCAGTATTGTCCTTCAGTGGGTATGCTTCGATCCATCTGGAGAACGCACAAACTACCACTAGGACGTACTTTAGATTATTACAACGATCCATGTGAATGAAGTCTAGCTGGATCACTTCAAAGGGGCAGGAAGGAGGAGCGAAGTGACCTGCAGGTGTGGGGATTCCCTTGCCAGGATTATGCATCAAGCATATCATACAATTTCTCACCACTCTCTCTGCACACTTACTAATCCCATCATTCTTCCAAACTGGAGCCAACATCTTACAAATCCCTTTAGAGCTGATGTGCGCTGCTCCATGTGCCATCGTTACTACTGCAAGCACATACGCATCAGGTAACATCCAACGCTGTTGTTCCGACAAATCAATCCAACACCCACTCGAGTCCAATTTACCCGTGCCCTCTTTCCATGCACGCTTTTCCTCCTCAGTCGCCTCTTTCTGAATTTCTTTCACGCTTTCCACTGTGTCCTCACACATTCCAGACTCAGAAATCCATCTTGCAGACGTTGCAACATACATTCTACTCATCATATTTCTAGCTGTCTGTTTTGCAGTCTCATCGGCAAAAGCATTCCCACGACCAACATCATCCGTGATTGCTTTATGAGCACTGCATTTCACAATCGCAACTTCAGTCGGCAAGGTTAGAGATTCCAACAAGTCATTAACTAGCTGACCATGTTGGATCTTAGTCCCATGGGACGTAATGAAACCTCTCTCTTTCCACAAACGGCCAAAACTATGGGCCACGCCGAACGCGTACTGACTATCTGTGAACACATTCACTCTCTTTCCCTTAGCTAAAACGCACGCTCTTGTTAGCGCGATCAATTCTGCAGCCTGGGCAGAATTCTGACTCACTCTCGCAGTCTCCACAATCGTACTCAAGGTCGTTACTGCATAGGCAGCAGTCACGTCACCATTCTCCAATTTGAAGCAAGACCCATCAACATACAACGTGCCATCTGGATCTGATAACGGAGTGTCTTTTAAATCAATTCGTCCTTTTGTTTCTTCCTCAGTTCTGAAACAACAGTCATGTGATTCGGAATCACTCGACTCTTGACTAGTCGGCAACAATGTTGCTGGATTCAATACATTGCATCTTTTGATCTGAATATGACTCGCTAGCAATGTCAATTCGTAACCTGATAATCTAGCACTGGTAAGGTGCTGCGTCTTGGTTCGGTTCATGAGTGTATCCACAGCATGAGGAACCATAACCACTAGCATGTTGTTCATCACTAAACCAGCAGATTGTCGAATGGAGGCTGCAGCTGCGGCTGTAGCTCTCAAGCAACTAGGCAACGCTCTAGCTACCGGATCTAACGTTGATGAAAAATACGCACAAGGGCGTTGTTTATCACCAAATTTCTGTGTCAAAACACTTAACGCACAACCTTCTCTCTCATGGACATAGAGCGTGAATGGCTTACTGTAATCGGGTGTACCCAGTACAGGAGCTGAACACAGTGCATTTCGTAACTCAGAAAAACTCTCCTGACATTCGGCAGACCATGGCACTGGACTCGGAACATTTTTCCCAGTCAAAGCTACCAACGGTTTTGCCAAAAGAGAAAAATTTGGGATCCATTGCCTACAATATGAGGTAATACCTAAAAAGGCACGTACTTCTCTCTGCGTGCTAGGAACATTCATCTGTGTAATTGCTTTTATTCTCTCTGGGGTCAACTTCCTTCCCTCCTTTGACAAGAGATGACCTAGGTAGGTCACTTCTTGGCAACAGTATTGCATTTTTGAAGGTGACACCTTGTGATTCAAATTTGACAAATGATGCAATAAAGAAATTGTAGCTGTTTTGCAAGTTTCCTCGTCATCGGCAGCCACTAGAAGATCATCGACATATTGTATTAAAGCAGAACCAGGAGGAAGTACAAAGGAATCTAATTGGCTTTTTAATGCTTGACTGTAAATGGATGGGCTTTCACAATAACCTTGTGGAGCGCGTTTAAACCTGAAGCTTCGTCCTCCTAGAGAGAAACCGAAGATATCTCTGCTTTCCTCGGCTATCGGAATGCTGAAAAAGGCATTTTTCAAGTCGATAACCGAAAACCATGCTGCTGTAGCAGGAATCAACGTTAACAATGCAGTAATGTCTGGAACCACAGGAAACTGTGGAATCACAATTTTATTAACCTCTCTAAGATCAATTACAAACCTATATACTGGAGGTTTTGTTGGGTCAGTTCGTTTCAGAATGGGCAGTACAGGACTATTACAGACATTACCTCTAGTTTCTTCTATAACGTCTTTCTTGATCAGATCTTGTACTATCAGTAGGAGCGCACGCTCACCTTCACTAGAGATTCTGTATTGTGGAATTCGTGGAAATTTTACATTCGCTTTCAAAGTTACTACATATGGTGGAATTTCTAAAAGGCCTACATCATTAGGACCAGTCGCCCAAAGAGTATCAGGGAGTGAACGCAGCTCTGGTGGGAGTGCATCCATCGACAAGTACATTGGAGAGATGATTCTTTTACCCAACGTAAGCTGTACTCCTTCTGGAGAACAGTACAATGTCGCATATAGGCGTTTTAACAAGTCTAAACCAAGCAGATTTTCATTACAACCTGTCGTCAAAATCAGGGGTGCTTTCAATTGTCGGGGTCCAATAGAAATAGACAAAGGACCAGAAACAGGGTTGTGAACAGGGGCGCCTGAAAAACCTACTGAAACGTTTGTTGAGCCAGACAAAGGTGCGCCAGGGAGTTTCGCATGTATGATAGAACTTTTTGCTGCACCAGTATCCAACAGAAACGGTTCGACTATACCTGATGTTGCTACTGCGACATAAGGCCCACTCTGATCTACTGGAACTGATACTACTCCCTCTCTTTGTCCATGGCTGTCCTAGTACTCCCTTGGCTGAACTTCCTCACTAGCTTCATAGTAATCTTCAACATGATACTGTTGAGACCTATTCTGTTGGGCAGATTGTCCATTTCGTTGGTCGAAATAATTAGAAGGGCGATCACTTGTCTGTGGAGGCATAGCACCTCTTCCTCGACCTCTAGAATTCTGCATATAACCACCACGACCTCTCTGAGCTGCCGCAGTATTATTTTGTGCCCGTACCGGACACTCAGTCTTATAATGGCCTTCCATTTTGCAATAAGCACACTGATTCCATTGGTACTGTGGCCTCTGAGAATTATACTCCGTTCTTTGATATGACCCTTGCTGTGTATTGGAATCATTCGTGCGAGGCGGATATGCTTGCTGTAAAAGAACTTTAGTTTTTAAATCTTTCGTCTTTTTATCTAATTTTTCTTTTTCCTCTTTGTCCCTATTTTCATAGTACTGGGCAGTCGCAAGTATTTGCGCAGTCGTAGAGACAGCCCACGCACTTTCAGAATTCTTTAATTTACCACTAAGTTCTGGCAACAGATTGTGCACAAATTTATCAACAAATAATCTCTGGCCTCCTTCTGTGCTCATATCCTGACCACTATGATCCACAAAAGTCTCCTCGAATCTTGTGAAAAAGTCGGAGACGCTTTCGTCTTTCTTCTGTTTGCACGCGGACAATTTGTCCCAGTTAACGCGTAATGCTGGCATTAGGGTTTTCATTAAATCGATTATTCTACCGGGCAAATTAGCAATTAAGGGTTCAGGTTTAGAACCACCTATTTGTTGACCATCCGCTGCAATTATAGCTGCCCAATCACCACCTAGGGCAACTGGATGATTCTCTTTCCGTATTTTAGCCCAAATTGGTTGCGGTACTACATTACCAAATAGCAGATCTATGTCAGCTAGATTTAATACACAAGCGTCAACTGTCTGAGCCAACTCTTTGTAGTATCCTGCAGGATTTTTACGCGGATCTGGCAAGGCCTGTTTCACTGCTAATACTTCAGCTCGCTTCCATGGAATATGTATCCATACTCTCTGGAATTGGGCTGGAGCGGCTGCAATACCAAGGTTTACATTAGCTTGTACAGCTTCACGCCAAATTGGTGGAACCTCCCTCATTGGGTATTGACGATTTTGTTTTGTACTACGTTTCTCTAACTCCCTCGGTGAACGAAGGGATGGGTCATTCCTATAACTTAAAATCAGTTCCATCGCTTCTTTTATATTTTGACCAACTATCATACCTGCAGCAAACTCTTTCTGAACATTAATTAATTCTTCTAGATTTGATTCAGGGTCATCCTCTTCCAATTCCTCACGTAGAAGGAAGCACATTTCATCAAACACATATCGTTGTGTCGGTTCATTCCATTGCATAAATGTATCTAATACATCTTGTATATTATATCTTCCAACTTTCGAAATCCATCTAAGAGCAGTGGAATCTAATATTCCTCTTTCTTCAGTACTGGGAAGCTGACTACGTCTCTGCACGGAGTCAGAGGAAGGAGTCTTAATCAGAGTTTTATAGAAGGGAGATAAAATATTGGCGACAGAATCAGTGATTCTCCGACGAACAGAAAGCGGAGTCATAATATTAGCAGAAGCAGTAAATAGAGTAGCAGTTGGAATAGATAGAACAGGGACAGTAGGAGTAGCGGGCAAAATAGCTTGTGAACCAGCAGGTGTGAGCGATACAGGTATAGGTAAAGAAGCCGGCAACCCTAAAAGAGGGGGTGCCGAAGGAACATTAATATTGACCACAGGAGGTACAGGAACTTGATTCAGAGGAGCAGGAACACCAGGTTGTCCAGCAACCGGTAATTGAACATTCGGTATAGGTGGAGCCGCAGCACCCTGTGCATACGGTGGGGGTGATCGTAACAAGTAAGACAACAGGGGATCCTTTTCAGGGTCCTCTACTATCTTAGCTGTATTCGATGGCAAAGCAGGATAGCACTTGTCTATCGCTAAATTACGCTCTCTATTGGCCACCTCCATCGCCTTCTCAGACTCGTTGAGTTGCAGCTGCTTAGCAGACTGTTCTAAAGTCAACTCTTGCTCTTTCTGTTCTTTCTTCAACTTTTTAATTTCTCTCTGTTTAGATTCTTTTCGCCAATAACGGAAAGAATCAAACATTGCCGGCCGGGCTTTCTTCTTAAATAATTTCGTTTCTAAATTATCAAGAACTTGAGGTTCGAAACTACCATGCAGTGGCCAACTAAGGACACCATCTTTCTCTGTGTAGTGGATCCATACCTCGTTATAAGAGATAGGGCCCACACCAAATTTGCAATATAGATCATAAAGGGGAGTTCCAATCGGAGGAACCGAACACGAGTCCTCCAACTGGGAATCACTGTTGCAACTGAAACAAGACAACATACAATTTCTCCGACTTACCATTTTATAATCCGGAACACAAAACAGACAAAACACAAACCAAAAGAAAGGTGCGCACTCGAACCAAGAACTTAGGCCTACCAGAACAGACAAATGTATCGATACCCGAACTGAACTGAATGATTATCGTAACCAGAATAACAAGTGATAATCTTATGAAACCGAACCGAAACCAAGAACTAAAAGGATTATCGAAACAGAAACAACCCTCACGAAGTAATCAACTATCAACCACTCAATACTTAACTGAGGCACTGAAGACGTCACCAAGGAGAAACCCGTCACGTCTCGCCGTACTAAGGACTGCACCTCGGGTCCAAGACAGGGCGACGGTCAAGGCAACGAACCACTGCAGCCGTCTGAACGGGAACCCTCGTGGAAGAGAACGTCGGGCCACTTTTGCGATATGCCGGGATCGATGAAGTGGGGCGCCTCCCTCTGAAATCTTCACACGAAACTTCTCGAACTCTTCAGGCTTTTGGACCGGTACCGAATGACGTCGCCCGACGTTGGGCGCCAATTGGAGTTCTGGACTTTTTGGTTCCGTCCAGAGGTGTCAGGGATAACACCCGAAGACCCCGGAGTTCAACCTGCCTCGGTGCACAAACAAACAGAAACACGGGCTTCTCGATGGTGGCGTCAAAGACCAAAGGTTTATTACTGCAGGGACACAGAAGTCACAGAAACTACACATGGGCAGTATCTAGGAGCCTGTTCAATTTGTACAAAGAGGGTTGTTCCTTATATACTGAATATTGGGCTTCAGGCAAATTCTTTACATGTTAGCACATTCCAAAACCTTTGTATCTTAAACAATAAATATTTGGCGTTGGTCAGGAATCGTCAACAATATCTGATGTCAAAACATTACGAACGAGGGGTTTCCCACTATTCCATCATAATCCCATGTCAACTTTTCATTCAAGACCCGGACCGCCTCATCGTAAATTTCGTTACCTCCCCCTAATAAAGGCCCAGAAGGAAAGGAGCAGAGCCAGGTGCAGAAGATAGAAACGTAGGATAAGAGATGTTTGTGGGTCGTAAATGGGCACGGTTACCAGCTTCGGCCGCCTAATCATGATCAGGCCAACGAACACGGGAACCAGTATAGCAGGACTGGCCTCAGGCTGGGGAGGCAGCTCTTGCCGAGTCATGCTGCCACAGCGTTGCTGGCCTAAGGTGCACGTGTCACTAGCAAGGTGAATCGCCGGCTAAAGCCTTCGTGTCCTTAAATGAAAAGAGGTTATTGCGTGTTCATTGACTATGTGAGGGCAAAGAACACAAAATGGCTTCCGTGTTCTAAGATGGATGCCATGGGTAGAACAGAAATGTGTTTGTAACAGGAGTGCTCTTGCTCGTAGCATAGCGAAAACACCAGGATATACTAAATGTATCATTTGCGGTTCACTGATACCAAAATTATGTATTTGCGACAATGTTACAAACACGGGTTCAAATCGTCACGGAACCTCAAAGGGGCCCCTTTGCTACATTCATGGGGGGAGGCCACTGTCACTCTAAGTTTTAAACCTGCTAAAGATCCCACCTCCTGCAAGTTCTATGTGCCCACATCACTTTTAGAATTGTGACCATAAAATCTTCAGAAATATTTCAGCCAGAAAGCTGAGTATGGTGGTTGGGGAGCTAATTCATAACACTCAAAAGAGCTTCATGAAGAGAAGATACATGCATGAGCTAACACATGAGCTAATAAGCACCATAGACTTAGCCACAATTGGGAAAGTTCCACTTGCTGCCCTACCGTTGGACGCTAGTTAAGCATTTGACAGGGTCAAGTAGTTCCAGTTGAATACAGTTTAAAACATTAGTATATGGGGAACACATTTTTAAAGCCGATTCAGTTGATTTATAAAAAATGCCTTGGCCAGAATTCTTCAAAACAGCAGTTTAACCGTAGAATTTAAAACAACAAGGGGAACAAGGCAGTGCTACTCATTATCCCTGTTGCTATTTAAAATAAAACCTTAGAACCCTCGGCATGCAGGATTAGAAAAGAGAGTGAAATAACCCCCTCCAGATATGAAGTTTGGGAAAAGAAAGCCCCCCTTTATGTCAATAATCTGATGATCTATGCAACAAACCTATGATCTACGCTTCTGATTAGAGAGCAGATAATAACAGACTTTTGCGAAATATCAGGCTATGCGGCAAACCCCTAAAGACAGAGATAATGGTTTGAAATATGAAGGGAGAAACTTGCTCAATAAAACAGCTCATGAAATATCTTGGAATCAAAATCACTCAAAATATGGTTAGGGTTGCAGAATCAAACTTTAATAGAGCTTTGGTAGAAACAAGCAAATCACTAATAAGTAAAAGAATTTGTCAAATTTGAAAACAAATGACCATACTGCCAAAATCAACTTTTCTTTTCAATGTTATCCTCCTATATTTAAAGAAAGAGTGGCTTGAGAAGTTGCAATGGAGAGTTAAATCATATATCTGAGCATCAAAGAAAGTAAGGATATCCTGAAAGAAACTCAGAAGGAGACGAGACAAGGAAGGTATCTCTTTGCCTGACATCCAGCTTTATGGACTGGCTTTTCAGTTATAAATCAGAAGGTGTTTATTGACAAACTCAGATGGCTTGGGAGTTGGCTTCATGTTCAAGATAATGTTGAAGGAGGTGAGCGGGGGAGATTCCAAGTTATTGTATAAATTTGAGGACACAGAATTTTGCACAAAGGTGAGGATTAAGGTCCTGCAAGTGATATCCTTTCTCAGGGCACAGATAAGAAGAGCAACAGAATTCCCATACTAAAGTAGATATGCTCTGGTATGGAACCTGCCAGGTACCCAAGAGTGTCTGAAGGATAAACTAGCAACTTCGCTCAGGGAGATACTTGAATGGGACCAGTTACTACAAGAGGGGAAGCTTTGCACCAGGGATGACTTACAGAAAATTACACGGGGGACCATTTACAGTTTTAAGTATCTCCAACTGAGTAGCTGATCCCAGACATTGAGGGTAAAGGATGGTAATTCCAATGAATTAGAAGAACAATTTGGCGGAATCCTGCCGGTAGAGAAAAGAGGTGTTACTATGGTACTGGCTGATGTTGGATATTATGGATGGAGATTTTGACTTACCTGAGGCGATATCAGAGTAAACTTGACGAGACTGCAGCCCAAAGACTTATGTCAAGTATCAATGTGCACACTTTACAGCATAGCTAATCCTACCTTTTTGAGAAGGAACCATCTTTTTTCCACTTCACAGAAGTTATTGGACCCCAACATTTTTCAAAATTGTAGAAAATGCATTTGGTATCCTGCTCAAAGTGTGGAGTAGGAAAAGTGGATGGCATCCTTGTTCCCAGGATTCAACAATAGTGGGATGATGTGGGTAAGAACCTTAGTGAAATACTTTGAGTAAATGTTATGGTAAGGCATGAGTTGATTATTTTAGGGGAGCATACACAGGCCTGTGAAATTGCGCAAGGATAGCAGCAAATTATTGTCCTGCCTAGTATCATTGGTGAGAAGAGAAATTTGCAGAAAATGGTTATTCATGTCATACCCCACTAACGCTGAATGGCTGGATTCTGTTACTATAGTCTTAAAATGGACATGAATACTACTTGTGTAAGAATATCTAGGATATGGTCACCTTTGACCACGTGGAAGGGGGGAGAACATTAGGGGTAAAGAATAAGGAGCAAGGCTGAGCCAAAGAGCAAAGAGCTCACTGGGGAGAGAACCCTCCCTAACCCAGAAGAAAAGAAACAACCCCAACGTCAGAACCTGCAATTAAAACAAAACATGACCAAAGTTTGTCAGGGAATGGAGGGCCACAGAAGGCCATGGCTCGAGCAGCAATCCGAGAGCTGAGACCACCCCCACCTGCCAGTGGAGAGGTTGTCAACTGGCATCAGGGATAACCATCCGTGTCCCCCGGCAGCCCATCATTCCACCCACCCCGGTGCAGTCCAAATGTGTCACTCAAGGGGTAGCTGGAGGGTCTGACGTCTGCGAAAGGGAGGAGAGAACCACCTCCCTCTCTTTGGTCATTGTAGCCTGGTTTGGTTTCAAGGCGGCGAGGACCTCGCTCTTTAGGCTTATCCGCCTTCTCCGATATCAATGTGCTGTTGAGGCCGAGGACCTCATGGGCTTCTGTAAGCGAGTGGATCTGGTGCAGCATCCCTCAGAATTTAAAGATGATTCAGAAGGGATGGCCCCAGGAATAGGGGATACCCTTCTCACACAGGTGTGAGGTGACCACCCTGAAGTCACGTCGCTTAATCAGATTGGAAGCTGCCAAGTCTTGGAAAATGGAGAGCGCCTGGCCCCGAAACTGAACTGTCTGGGCCTCTCGCGCCCTATGTATTATTTGTTCTTTCAACTGAACTTTATGGACTGCCCTTGTTGAGATGTCGGAGGCTATAAGAGAATGTTTGGATGCAGGAGGCAGAGTGGCCTTGATTTTACTGTATCTCTCTGCCACCTTCAATACGGTGCCTCATCGCCAACTCTTGGCCCGTGTCTCAAACATTGGAATCTCAGGTTTAGCTTGGGATTGGCTTAAATCATTTTTAGAGGACAGACACAGCAGGTATGGCTGCCCCGTTTTCCTCTGCCCCAAGAAAGGTGACCACAAAAGTTCCGCAGGGCTCCACTTTGAGCCCTCTTCTCTTCATTGTTTACGTTATGCCTTTAATCTATCTGGAGGAGGAGCTGTGAGCCAAGATCATAGCTTCCACAAATGACACTCAGCTCCTCTTTACGTGGAAGGAAAAAGATTTGTCCCCGGATTTAGCCAAAAATTGTCTTTCAGCCATTTAACTGGCTTAATAGGGCCCAGCTCAAATGCAATGAGGACAAGTCTGAGGTTCTTCTGTATGGGTCTTTTCCCCCCTCAATTGATGGACGATCTTTGGCCTGCAGATTTTCCCAGGCCTAACTCAGTTGGCAGTCCGGTTAAGAATCTGGGGGTCTGGTTTAGCGAGAACCTCCGATACTCCATGCAGATAAAATAATTGGCCGGAGTGTGCTTTGGCACACTGAAATCACTAAGGAAGTTCCTGCCATTGCTGCCCAGACCGGCCAAGAAAATGGTGACTCGAGCCCTCATTTTGTCGCATATTGATTACACTAATGCATTATATATTGGCCTTCCTAAATACCAGCTGAAAAAGCTGAAAACCATTCAAAACGCGGCAGCAATAGTGCTGCTTGATATCCCTGGTAGAGCAAGCACAAAGCAACATCTTTGGGATCTGCATTGGCTTCCCGTGGTGCAATGTGTTCAGTTCACGGCACTCACTCTTGCCCACGGCGCCCTATATAAATCTGGGCTTCCATATCTCAGGAGATGCTTTGATTTCTACGTTCCGTGAAGACAACTGCGATCAGCCGCAAAACATCTTGCAGTTATTCCCCGATTTCCCCTAACACGAACGGGGGGCAGATCTCTTCCTTTTAAGGCAGCTAAAGCCTGGAATGCCCTTCCCTATGAATTGCGAACCACTCAGGGTCTCAGGCTGCTTAAAAAGCAGTTAAAGACCTTTCTTTTTAACTAACTCACTGCTCCTCCTAGCTCTATGCTCTTCGTTTTTTGCAGTTGGCTTTCGCGCCGGGACGCACATGAGTATCCGTGCGCGCTATAAGTGCTTTATAACATAACATGTAAGATGGGGTAAGGCATTTGTGGCTCTTGGAGTGGGTGTGTTGATGCAGGTTAGATGGCAGATTGTGGAAGAGAAAGGTGCTAACTAGGAGCAAGGTGAAGCTGGGAAGGAGCTGTTGGGGCAGCATCCGGTGTTTACTCCATGCAGGAGGGAGGGAGTGTACCAGCAGCATTCGGTCTTACCAGGATTTGAGCCACTGGGCGCATTTCAGGCACAGAGGGGTGCATCCAGGCTTGCCTTTGGCACAATGACCGCCATTAGGTAGGTCCTAGGAGTGGAGGAGCATGGGGTGAAGAGTAGGGCTAGGGAAGGTTGGGCACGGTGGGGCGGCAGAAGGCATGCGAGGAAGATACAGGTATGGAGTGCAGAAGGAAAGTGCAGGGGGGCAGGAAAGCAGAGGAAGAACCAGAGAAGAACGATTGCAAAAATAATAAATGGGCAAAAGGAAAATGGGCCAAACAAAGCACAAAGAGAGAGAGTGGAGAGTGAAAATAAGGGTATACAGAGGCACAAAGAGAGGGAGAGTGGAAAACAGACACAAAGAGTCACAAAGCAAGAGAGAAAGTGGAAAATGGAGAACGGGCACAAGGACAAAGGCAAAAGAGTGAGAATAAAAAAGACAACGAGAGCGGCACAGGGGTGAAGGGTGAGAGGAGGGAGCAGAGAGCAAATGAGAAGAAGGATCACAAGAATGAAGCGGGCCTCGAGGTAACCCGTCAGTGTCCGAAAGAGCTTTAGACTGGCGAGAGGACCAGTCCAGGTAAGTGTGAACTGGGACCTAGGTTCATGCTATATAAGACCCATGTTGGAAATATTCAGAAGTCAAGGTTCTTGAATATAAGAGTTTGAGGTGGCAGGCTAGGTTGCTAAATATTATGAGCTTTTCATGATGGAGGCCCATGAAACTGGGTATTGATCACTGGTCATGTGAGGGCCATCCTATATGATGTCAGAGAACTGGCATGATTGGAACTAGCCCATCAGAGTAGATCCCCCTTAATTTAAGTATTCCACTTTAAACTTTTCAAACTCTCAGTGAGTTCTTTTACAACCAAACAAATTAGCAAGTGTTCTTGAAAATAGTATCTATTTGAGGGTTTGGTAGGGATTATGCTTTACTTTGTACTGCCACAGACAATGTGCCTCGTTTTAGGTTGTCTACAGTCACGTCATTACCATTGCATTTAGGTCGTCCGTGTGGTAGAAAATATGGGCCAGAGAAGGATGATAACTAGTTTTATTTAAAATGTAGACTCAATTGCACAAATGTAATATTCGTTTCCTTTCTACTAAGGAATGTATACCCTATCTCTAGTTAGACAGTAGAAATTCTCCACAAGATTGACTTGTCTGCCTCTGAAACACAGTCCATGGATTTAAGGTTGTGTTGCAAAGAAGGATGGGTCAGTTTTATGGTTTTATGCTATCATTTTAAAATGTTTATGGGTTTTGTCAGGTGTTTATATAGGTAGTCATTTAGGTATGATGACCATTTTGCAATAGGGCAAACGCTTATGTGGCAATTTCTGTAGTGTAAATAGTACTTAATATCTATTTAATTATATTCAAGTGACATTCTTGGTTACCCTAGCAACACAATTCATGAACTCTATACCGCTCCCCAGGAAACATCCATTGCTTCTTCATTATGCATAAACATCTATAGCACAGATTTGTGATCTCCATTTTTTTGCTTTTTAAATTAGATCCATAATGCCTTGCATTGCATGAAGAAAAACATGTTCTAACGCTATTGGGGCTGCAAATGTTGCATTTTTCACTAATGATTTTCAAAATGGCAAGCATAAATCAGTCACAGTGTGTGACATATACTACTAAATTTGGTGTGAAATCAAGCATGCAATGCAAGGCGAATGTAAGGAATGTGGAACCTGAATCTAATATCAGCACACTTAATACGTTGTGCTAACACTAAACTAGGGATATGAGATTAAAAAAAGAAAAATCATGTGGTATTGTTTGAAAACGTCATGATAAAATTGTAGCCTTTCATAAACGAGTGCTGGGCCAACCGATTCAGAGCATTGTGCAAGAAAATGTTCATCCTGGCGGTATAAGCATCAAAAACATAATCTAATCAATAGAAAGTCTCCATTATATACATATGTATATTTTTTTGCTATACCCAAAACAAATTGGAGAGAAACCGATCTCTGTACATCGAGGGAAATAGGCATCAAGTCACGATCATGTAAATCAAGCAGGCATGGCCAGCAGAGGTAAGAGAGGTGGGGCGAGTGGGGAGGGAGGATTATTCAACAGACGACGGGATAGGTAAAATGAAATAAATAAATAAAACCACTTACCTGGGGCTCGCTGGATCGCTGAGTAGGCAATGCGGTGAGTGCCAGGTAAATGTTATTTTTTTTCACATTTAATTTTTTTATCTATCCCGTTTTCTGTGTACTGTAGATAAAAGAATAATCACTCAGGGAAGTACTGCAAGAAAGAAACTTTTGAAGAAGTAAGAATCTTTTGAAGAAATAGCTAAGTCCCAACTGGAGTTTTCTCCTCATTGTTTGGAGCTACTGGGAACAGGATGTTATGCAAACATGTAAAAGCTAGAAATGACCCATAACTGTTTTTCCACAACCTCTTGACCCAAAGGACTCAGGACTCAAACAGATACAATGCATTTCTTCGTTAGACTGTCACCTGTCACGTGACAATCTCGACCCTGGACTAAGCTCGATAATTGCAGCTGACCGACCTTGGAGGAAAACTTGGCTTGTTCTGCACCTCTTATTAGATCCTACAGAAACATTTGGCAGAGAAAGCTCTTGCTGCACAAGGTGTTAGGAAATCCCAGTGCTCCCTTCTCTCCTCACTGAAGAGCACATAGACCTCCACTATTTGTTGATAAAAGGACACTCGAGTATGCCAAGAGAGACTGGTATTAATGTGCACATTAGATGTTTTGTGTGGCTTCGCTGTCAAAATAAGTACCTCTAGAGTGTCCTCCTGGTATGAATACGCACAATGCTGCTCCACTTGCTACATAAAATATTTCATTGCATCTCTGCATTCAACTCTGGGTTTAGCTAATGCAGAAAAGTCCAAATAAAAAGAAAGATTTCCATAAACAGAAAAACATACAAAGAATAATGAATCTGGATATCTGCAAGGCAGCTGATACATTATGTGACATAGATTACACCGTTGTACCAAGGTCTGCTTGTATTTTGCTTCCCTTTTCAATCTGTATGCACCACAACGTTTTTCTGTTTACAGGCTTCTTGGGGACACGGATCATTTCAAGGCATAAAAGTGAGAAACCGTTGTGGGTTTGGGGAAGCAACAACACCCTACAACACGGGTTCTTAACTTTTTTTACCACTTATTTTGAGAATCGCTTTTGTTTATGGGTAAGCTCTTACAGACAATGAAGCGAGAGAAGCGTTTTTGTTGCTTGCTGAGGCTGGACTTGTGCAAAGCGATTACAATAGCCCTGTGACTTCAATAGTGCCATAGCGACGTTGCCGTGGGCCATGGTGAAATCAAAGTAACTGGGCCCCACACTAAGGTGGCATCTCAGTCTGTCAGCTGCCTCCGACACTCTTTCACTTTTTTCGACTGAGTTTGCATCTGCCATATTAAACTTACTACCATTCTCATACACCCATTATTGTATTTTTACTCTCTGCACTGCAAAGCCATAACCCTAAAAAGCATTACCTAAGCCAATTGGTTTGCTCCTGTAAAGTGCATGCACACAAATACATAACATGCAGGGACCCCAAATTCACACTGCTGCCCTCACATAGGCATATCCCCCACTTTACACTGCCACACACACAACATTCAGCCTATAGATTAATTACTCTGTGCTCACAAACACAATGTTGCTGCACAGGCACTTCCCTCACAATGCACTCTGTAAATAACTGGGTTGTCGGTTGACTGGGGTATGAGCTCTGGTCAAGCAGCACCCACAATCCTTTTCAAGGTGAGGTACAAGCCTACACTAAATTAACCTATGCTCAACCCTCTGGTAGCTTGGCACAGAGGTGACATGCATAACTTAGAGGGAATATGTAAAGAATGTGTGCAACACTTCAAACAGTAATAAAGTGAAAACATCACACAAAAAGAATCCCATTCCAAGTTAGAAAAGTAGAACTGGAGATATTAAAGTTTAAAATGTTCAGTAGAAATGGTGCTAAAAAGCACAAAGCGCCACTGTGCATAGGTCGAACCGGACCGGGACAATGTCACAAACCAGCGAAAGTCGTGGCAATTCATGCACGATCTGCCGCAGTGCCCAACGAATTTCAGAATGGTCCAACATTTCTCAATATGAGTTGCGAGTTCTGGAAGTTCTTAATGGAGTTCCAACATCAAACTTAGGAATGTTTCCAGTGGCGAAACACGAAGAGAATGTAACGCTTTTATTAAAATATCACAGTGGTATACATAACTCTTAGCCTTGCATCCTGAACACAAACTCACATTTGTTTATTGGGTTTGTTGTAAAATCACCCAATAGATAGGCGTGGCTTGGTGAGTAAGATTGGGGGGGTGAGTTTCAGATTTTTTCAATAATCACCCTGGCAGATAATGTTAAAATACATTATACAACAAGCAAGGTGCATGCAAGGGGCCTCAAGGGCAGTGGAAAGGGAGAGGAATGAGATTGGTATGAGTACTTAGTGAGAGAAACACAATATTTGGAATATAACCCCCATTTTTGAAGACTTTTAAATTGGAGAAAGGGAGAAAGTGCACGCGCGTTTTTGTCTGTGTGTATTTAAAGTCCAAGTGACATCCGACAGACACCTCACCATACCCGACTGAAAGGACCTGTACCCAACAATTTATCAGGAAATACACACCGCAGTAGTATTCGAACAAACAAAATACGAGCCTGTGGTGCTCAGATAAGTGGGAAGGAGAGAGTTCAGTTTATAGCTTTAATTTGTTTTTGTTAATTTCTTCAGGGACAAGAAAAGTGATTAATTTCGTAATGGTCTAGGTTGTGGTGTCTTCTGACACATATATTGCTCAGATCACCTCAAATCGCTAAATGTGATTTGCAAATCCTGTCCCTTCTAAATAAATCGCCTCTACTTTGTTTTTCAGTCTATCATCAAGCTCACTTCCTTTGCCACGATAATGTGTTTTTCTTGATGTTATTTTAATTTCTGGTTTTAAAATCTGGTGAGCTAAGTATCGACTTTGCATTCTGGTATAATACGCTGAATAGGAGAGAGAAAGATATAAAGATGGACAATTTTAGAAAGTCCGTTGAACAATAGCGGCATATGTTGAAGTCACCATACATACCATTTCTGAGACTAATATTTGGGCACCTGTTACATTTCAGAGCATGAACATCACAGAATCGTTAAAAGGCTAGACTTAACTGCATTAAAGACCGTGCTCATCATAAATTCTCTGAGAATTTAAGGGAGAATTTGGAGATGAAGTGTGTCCAATGAACCACACTTAATAGATAACACAGCACATTTAAGAATTGCAAAAAGAAATACTAAAACAATTCTAAAACTATCTGTGAGGGAAGGCAAGGGTGATAACATGATTCCCATGTGACAAAGAACTAGAGCATCTGACCAATTTAATCAAACCCACCACAATAATTATTGAAGATGAGCATGGATATAAGGAAAACCAAACCATTAAATTTAGATGTAAAAACAAAGGGCAAGTAAGGTTTTTACAGTTGCAAAACCATCCTATGCACCGCATCGCAGGGTTTGAGACTGGTAAAGACCTTTTTAAAATGGACTAAACCCATTTAGCAATTTGAAAAAGTTGCTCCAATTGGATAAATGAGTTTAGAAATGAGTACCAATTTATAATGTTGAGGGTCTGTGTTTGGGGCGCCAGTCACAACAGTGAATCAGTTACCTCTGTCTTAATGGTTTGCTTTGGTAATTCCGACCGCAAACTATTGACCCGTTACCAACTCCGAAGAAGGGACCACTCCCCTTTTGGGAATCATGGTGGCAGCTTCAAATGGAGTAGGCAGTGGTCAGTAGGGCCGTTGCTTGCTTGCTCTCAGTAAAGTTTATCAAAAATGGAAACCCTTTTTTAATATTATTGCTCATGTTCCTTTAAGAAAACATGGTCTACTTTTAAAAAGTTATTTTAAAATACTTCCATAGGGATGGTGGTCTGCTGTCCCTTGCAGGCCATCATCCCTCTGAAGTTAGGCAGTCAGAAGGAATTCCAATTTGCGATCTGTCTAATGAATATTTGTTAGGCAGTTCATTCTATGACCCCCTCCAATTCCTTATTTTGTGAGCAGACCTATTTTGTTGCAGGGATTCTGCTTGGGGGCAGAACAGTGCCTTGGGAGAACAGGATGTCAGAATGTAGGGACGTGGGGGCATGTTAGCAAGGTCCTGTGATAATTATCGCTCAGCGCTTTTAGCGTGAGGATAATTATCACAGGCTAATGCTGGATCTATCGCAGAGATAGCGTGCTATCAGCAACGCTTATCTCCCAAGCGATAGGAATCCATGCGTTAGCTGGAAAACAGTGTGATTATTGCTAATCACACTGCTACCAGCGAAACCTTGCTGATAGGGTAGGGTGATCTTAGCCATGTAATCCACCTCCCATTGGATTACATGGCTAAGTCAGGTCACAAGCAGGCGTTAGGAAAATAGCGTTAACTGTGATTAGTGCTACTTTTCTTAATGCTCTGCTTGCTAGTGTGCTGCTTGACAATTGGAGAAATGTCGGTTAGCAACATTCCTCCAGTTATTTTGGCACGGAACGCCCACTTTGCATCTCATTAGAGATGCAAAGCTGGGCGTTGTTGAAAGGGGCGCTAAATCAGCAAAACACGCAATGGCGTGTCTTTGCTGATAAGGCAATGAAATTATCTGCGCTTTTCATATCCCCGCCTTGGTTATATGCCCCTGAGTCTCTCTACCATGTCAATACCTGTAGGCCCAAATCCGATTAGCCCACAGTACCTCACCTAAACTCCTAATCTTTCCAGAGTAGCAGGTGATTTGGGCAAACCTAGAGCATGAACCTCAAGTCCCACAGGGAAGCATGGAAACAGATCATCATATTTCGTTTTTCACTCATGAATGTCCATATAAAACAAGGGAAAGACAAGAAGACATTTTACAATATATTTATTGAAACTATCTTAGTCTATTTTGAGGCAGGTGAGCTGCCATAAATATACAAATACAACTGAGCAAAGTAACCAACATTACTAGCAGGCTGTATACAATGAACAATCCAACCATTGCAACTAATAATCTATCTAGTCCTACCCCCCATGTGAGCACAGAGATATATTAGTGATCTCTGAGATTAGCTCTGGATCCCATACCTGGTTTGTGCAGTTAGGATGTCTGCATGGTAGGTGTAAACTCAGTTTACTCAATGCTTCTGCCTCCATCCCAGGACCTGTCTCTCTGCTGGAATTCTCCTCTCTGCACCCTGAGGGGGCGAGACACCGTTTATATTATAAGAATTACTGTGTTGGAAAACTGCAGCTGTGCTACTGTGTTGTGTCTAAAAATGTTAGGAGATGTTGCTGACTGGGCACGAGAAAACAGTACACTATGTTATTCAACCTTGTGCAAGATGTTAGGCTGAATCCCCAAAAAGAGCCACTGAATAAAAAATAGTAAGTGCAGCGTATTTCTAAAATAATATCATGTAACAAAAACAAATGTATTTTGTGTGGCTGTGCAAAGCAGAGCCAGCCTAAGACAGCTAATACGTGCACCTAAGGAAAAATCAAAGTGAGCCCAAAAGGCAAATCACTACAATTTGTAAAATAAATTACTGGTCACAAAAAAAGCGAGAGCACAGTTTGCAACTGCCCTTTGAGACCATTATATTAGCACATCTGGCCCCACATCCTTAAATCTACAGGAACTCAATTAGACCTGTTCAAGGAGACCAGTGCTATCTCAAAACAATTAAGCCTGAGTTCATATCAAGCTTAGAGAACCCTACCAGTTTCTCACATGCATGATCTGCATTTATGCACAAACTGTTGCTTAATGAAGCCTTCAGGACTTGCAATTTTAAGAATGTTTTTAATTCTGAATCCAAAGCATAATTATCTGTCAAGAAAAATTCCAGCATTAAATACAAAAGAGAACAGGTATCACAAGATACCATCTATGTGTAAGCATGTTTCCTGGCATAGTGGCCCTTTTTAGCTTTTTTTAATTTAATGTCTCAAGGATGTCCTTCTTGAAGCTGGAAATTAAAAAGTTATAAAAGTTGTTCATAAGGGCAGTTAGAGGAAGGAGAGAAGTAATAGGAATGTACAACTACTGAACCCTTCAAAAAAGTAAAAAGCTAATGAAAATCTTTAAAATGACAGGAAATGGAGAGGCAGGGAAGCAACAGAAGGGTGTGGGGATCCTGGGAGCAAGTCAGTCACTTTAACGAGTGACAGTGAGAAAGGGAGTGGTGGGAAAGCAAAAGAGGACCCCGAGAACTCAATACAAATAGAATTAAAACATGTTTTTGCAGCTTCATCTATTTTCAAAGAGGAAAGATTTTGGTTTACAACAATTCAGCAATTCAATAGACACCAACTCTTTAATACTCTCATCCTGATCACTTCCCTCATCATCCTTAAATAAAATGTGCATGACCCCCTTGGGGTTGGAAGTTGAAAAACAAGAATCAATGTGGAGCCGCTATTCTAAGGGAGCAGACCCAAAAGGAATGCTTGCAACAGTAAATTCACACTTGCTATGTCCAGCAAGATACTTCATACATTAGTTCCCTGGTGCTCGCAAATACATTCTTGCTCCGTTTGTGTAAGATGAGGAACTTCTGGCGTGTTGTGATTAAAGGGATTATTGAACTTTTCATGGCCTGTAAAAGAAGAGCGGGAGATGCTGGCACACTCTGGCAGTCTATACCTGAGGTGGAAATTCTGTAAGCAAGTGTAATTAAAAGTGGTTTGCCCTCCTACCAAAGGGACTCAATCTCCTACATGGACAGGCATGTGTGTGTAAATACAGCAGGTGGAAGAGTTAATGGTTTGCCTGTACTTTTTCAGCAATAACACATTTGAATTACCCTTGTGGGCCAAGCAGTGGTTGTGTACCAATGATGTTTCAATACAGTTCAGGCTTGAACTTATTCAAACCGGAAGATCAAAGCTGCGAGGATAGATAGCAAGCCAGTCCCAAAGAGGAATCGAGTATCTAGAAGGAGGAGGCCACCTACCATGGACGGAGGCAGTAATGATGAGAGACTGGCAGGGCATCATCATGTGGTGGTGGAGAACCTGCGCAGTGGTTAAGTTACAATCATGTGGATCTCAATCTTCACTGGTAGGCATCAGAGTAGCGTGCTTGAAAGCAGAAGACCAGAACAAAGTCATATGAGTGGAAGACAACTATAGTATTTCCTATCAGGAGTATTATGCCGTGGAGAGATGCTGAATTTTTATATTGAGGAGAAGTGCAACCACTGAGTGGGGTATAGCAAATGTTAGTGGAGAACTTAGTACATTATTTATAAGAGGCATCAACAAGGATTGTGACAGTTGCCACAGACCATTAACATGGTGGGAGCCCAGATGCAACTGGGTCTAACATTGAGGAGTAATACGCTATGGCCTTTTCTTATTCACAAGTCTTTGTAACAACACCCAAAGAACAAATTCATTTAATTTATGACTATAAGAAGTAAACGCTTTACCAAAATCAAGGAGCTCTAAGGCAGGAGCAGAATCTATTGCCTGCCTAAATTTACAAATGCATGTTTGCATTCACCTGACCACTGCAAAGGTTCAGGGGTGTGTTTTCTAATAAATGCATGCAAAGGCTTGGACATCTCTGCAGAACCCCAAATCTATTGTCTTCAGTATCCTGCAATCCTCAAAAAGGTATGTACCGGGGAAACATTTACAGGGGGGGGGAGGGATTTGCTTCAACTCTTTCAAAAGGCAGTTAATGCTGTCCGAGATATCTGACTTGGAGAAGGCAAACCAGCATTTTTTTCTCTGAAGTTGTCTGCCCTTTCTTGGCCAAACTGGAGAGTAGATAGCCTTTGTGTTCCAAATCAAGAGTAGCAGATGCTAACAGTAGATCATCAACATATTGAATCAGAGTAGACCCTGGGGAAAAACACCATGTCTAAATCATTCTTTTAGGAGTGGAAAAAGATTGAGGGAGACTCTAACTACTTGTGGGAGGCATGTCTAAGAAATCTGGGACCCTCAGAATGTGAACAAGAAGGACTCTCCTAATATATGGAATGGAAAAGAAAGGAGAACAAAACACAAACACAGTTGTGAAAATTGAGGTATTTGTTGAGGGGTGTTGAGTACCTACATCAAGTAATAACCAAACCATTGTCAGGCTGAAGCACTAATGCAGGGGTCCCCAAACTACGGCCCCCGGGCCACATCCGGCCCGTCTAATCAACTGGAGTGGCACACTTAACGATCCCAAACAATCCTTTGCTTCTTGTCTCATGCGGAGACACGTATTCCTCACTTCCAGGTAGCAGGCATTTTGCGGTCCTGTTCCAGGCGACCGGAAACCGCCGGGGCGTCTCGCAGTGCTTCCGGGGGAAATCGCTTAACACAGAAGTTCCCGCCAACACAGAGCTTCGGATTGATGCCTGTCCTTTGCCTGCTTCTACACAAGTGAGAACCGTGTTTTCTGAGGCCGTGTGTTTGCGACCTTTACTGAGGTTCTTAGACACAGCGCAGGAGCGGTATTCTGTGTTTGTTTTGACACTGCGCTGGAGCGCTATTCTGGATTTTTTTCGACACCGTGCTGGAGCGCTTTACTTGGGGTTTGGTTGTTTGTTTTGGCACCGTGCTAGATCGCTTTACTTGTGGTTTGTTTTGGCACCACGCTGGAGCGCTTTACTTTCAGTTCGTGACACCTTGGACACCGTGCTCGAGCGATTTGATTACGCGCTGGGGCGCTTATCTTTTTTCGTTTCTACACAGGAGCACTGTTTTCTAACTAACCACTATAGACGACTTCTACTCAGTGGGTGTTCCTAAGCTCAAGGTAAACACTGTTAACCTCGTGCACAAGAAGTAAACATAGAGAGGGCTTTATCTGTGCCCATTGTAATCAGGCCTCCCTTACTTCCCCTACCAGCCCGAGAAGAACGGAAGAAAGACAGAAAACAAAATGTCGAAACTGTTGGGGAAACGGAAAATAGATTCAGAGTGCAGAGTTTTTAATTCAAAGTCTGTTTTTATTTCACCCCCAAAGAGGGAGTACGCATAAAAAGAAGGTGACATGTACACAGCGATAAGCCTACAACCCTCAAGGGGCCGGCCGCGTCAAGTGAAATTCAATAACATACTGCGCCTACATGGTCTGTGTTCTCATCAATCTTATACACAACGTTCCGCCTACAACCCAATAGGGCCGGCCGCGTCAGACAATAGAGATAGCGTTCCACCATGTTCAATAGTCACCGCCAATGGAGCCGAGCCCTTGGGGCCAGGCGTAAACCAGGGGCTAGAACCAAGAAAACTACCGGACCCTAGCGGTCCAATTTATAACCAGGAGCCTAGAGAGAGGCATCAGAACAACAAGGGCAGCGGAAGGAGAGAGTAGAGAAAGAGTCAGAGAAGAAAGAATCAGGAAAGGGGGAGAGGAAGGACCCAGAGGGTAGCAACAGCAGGGGTAACCAGCACTAGTCACAGTGCGGGATCTATAGCTATCACGCCATGAGCTTGCGTGGAGTAAAGGGGAGCACAGCATCATCCACTAAACGCAGCGCCCTCAGCCTAGGGGGCATGTTTCTCGCATGTTCGGGTTTGCACAGATAAGTCACCAGGGGCTGCCACACCTCTTTAAAGCGTGTATTGCGAGACTGCAGTCTCGCGGAGAGCAACTCCATAGTGATGACATGCCAGAGTCTCCCAAACCATGTAGCAATAGGGGGCGCCTCCGTCTTCTTCCAATACAGGGCAATAAGTTGTCTGGCAGCACCCAGCATTTGTAACGATATAGTCCAATCACTTCGGGTCAGAGCTAGCAGATCCGCAGGTTTGATTCCCAGCAGCAATGTACAAGCGGCATCAGGCAAAGGAAACCCCAGGACCCCTCTTATGTGGCTCAGGACCTCCTTCCAGAAGACAGTGATCAAGGGGCAGGTCCACCAAATGTGTAGGAAATCCCCAGGCGCATCTTGGCACCTCCAGCAATCGGGAGAGGAGGTTGGAAACATTTTATATAATCGCTGAGGCGTGTAATACCACTGAGTCATCACTTTATACGCGTTCTCTTGTTGTGATATACTGCGATACACTTTAGGGATGTCTCTCCACAAGCGAAGCCACTGCGTCGGCTGGATATCGGCCCCCAACATCGCTTGCCACCGTTGCTGATATGGCTGCGAAGGTGGCGCCTGAGGGTGTTGCAGTATCTGGTATATCTTGGAGATCAAGCCCTTCGTGCCAGAGTGCAGAGTTTTTAAACAGCAGTGGACAGATGACTATTTTTTGTCCAGTGCAAGGAAAAGGCAGTTTGTTTAATCTGCAAAGAGACAGTGGCGGTGTTTAAAGAATTTAATATCCGCCGACACTATGAAACCCGCCATGGAGGACAGTATGCTAGCTTGCTGGGCCAAGTGAGGAGAGACAAGGTGGCTAAGCTACAAAATAAATTTGCCTCCCAGCAGAGTACAATGCTACGCCAAACACAGGCGAACCGGTCATCCGTTCGGGCCAGCTTCAAGGTAGGTAAACTGATTGCAAGCTGTGGAAAGTCGTTCAGTGATGGGGAGTTTGTCAAGAAGTGTTTGAATGCTGTTGCGGAGGAGGTGTGTCCGGACAAGAAAGATGCCTTGAACGCGAGAGTCTGTCCGCATCTACAGTTACCAGGCGAATTGAAGAAATGGGGCATAATGTTCATGTCCAGCAGAAAGAGAAAGCTAAAGTGTTTTGCATTGGCAATGGATGAGAGCAATGACGTGCAGGACACAGCACAACTGCTGATTTTTATTCGGGGAGTTAATTCAACTTTTGAAGTGTCCGAGGAGCTGGCAGCTCTACAAAGTCTCACGGATACTACGACGAGAGGATATTTTTTGTAAAGTACGCCAAATGATGGAAGAGTTGGATTTAGACTGGGCTAAGCTGGCTAGCATCACAACGGACGGTGCTCCGAGTATGGTTGGTGCGTCGCGGGGGCTAGTGGGGCGCATAAAAAGAGAAATGGAGGAATGAGGTCTCACCCCCCCACTACAAGTCCACTGCCTGATTCACCAGCAAGCACTGTGCTGCAAAGTTCTGAAGTGGGAATCTGTCATGAAGGTGTTGTGTCTTGCATAAACTTTATCAGAGCAAACGGACTAAAACACAGGCAGTTCCAAGCTTTTCTATCAGAGCTGGAGTCTGCCCTTGGAGACATGCTTTACCACTCTGAAGTCAGATGGTTAAGCCGGGGTAGAGTTTTGAAGCGCTTCTACGAGATGCTTCCCGAAATCAACGCCTTTCTCCTGACAAAGGAAAAAACTGTCCCAGAGCTGATCGAAACAGAATGGAAATGGGACCTTGCCTTTTTAACAGATGGGACAGAAATTTTAAACGGCCTCAATTTACAGCTCCATGGCAAGGGAAAATTAATCAGTGACATGTATTCCCACATCAAAGCATTTGAGGTTAAAATGGCGCTGCTTGTTGGACAAGTGCAAAAACAAGACTTCACCCATCTCCCTGCTACTCGGAGCCTCTCAGCTGAGGAGGCAGCGGTCCAGTTTCCAACCAAGAAGTGCAAGGACGCAGTGGAAAGCTGAGAGCGGAGTTCAGTATGCGGTTCCCTGAGCTTCATGCCCACGTTTAAGAAATTAGCATATTCCAGAACCCTTTTGCTGCCGACATTAAGGACACCCTGCCTTCTCTTCAATTTGAACTGGCTGAGTTGCAGACCTTTGATGTGCTGAAAGACGCATTCAAGTCCAACTGTCTCATAGAGTACTATGCTTCCCTCCCAAACGAGACCTAACCCAACATCAGAAAGCACGCTATGAAAATCTCCACAGTTTTTGGGAGCACATATATCTGTGAGGAAACTTTTTCACGCATGAAGCTGATAAAAAATCCGACAAGATCAAGACTCTCAGATCAACACCTACATCAGTGTCTGAGATTGGCTGTAACTGTAATGGAACCAGACATCAATCTTCTCACCAGTCAGAAGCAAGCCCACAGCTCACACTGATATGGTAAGCCTGCTGATTTCAGTAACTATGAATACGAAAAATTGTCAGTAAAGTAATGCTCTTTTTATAGGCAACATGTTTCTTGAACAGTGATGTCACATACAAAATGAGACTGCAGCAGGTCATCTGCTGATGGGCTGCTTGTGTTTTTTTATCTGCCATTTCTGAAGGGCCTGCATGCTTCCAGAACCACCCTAAAGTCAGCCTGTTTATTACAATTATTCTGTATTAATGTTATTTCCCTGTGTGGCAAAAAAATTATCATCAGCTTGTGTTTTTATTTTCGAATCTAATCTATATCGATAAAAAAAAGAGTATCTGTGGTACTTCAAATAAACACAAGAAGACATTCTATTACTTTTTCTTACAAACCAACAGTTGGCGCCAAGGCCCAGTGAAGGGCACCTGCAAAAAAAATGACATTATAATCTCCACAATAATACTGGTTGTCACTTTGGCCCATATCATTTCTTGGTATAAGACTGACCCCGGCCCCCCATCACTGAAAGGAAAGTTGATTTGGCCCCCACCGAAAAAAGTTTGGGGACCCAAACTAAATTAACCTGGGCACAAACCCTGGCAGTGATGGCACAGAGCAGACTGGCTTGGGTAAAGTATTTTTGCAGTACAATGTCACAAACCAGCGAAAGTCGTGGCAATTCATGCACGATCTGCCGCAGTGCCCAACGAATTTCAGAATGGTCCAACATTTCTCAATATGAGTTGCGAGTTCTGGAAGTTCTTAATGGAGTTCCAACATCAAACTTAGGAATGTTTCCAGTGGCGAAACACGAAGAGAATGTAACGCTTTTATTAAAATATCACAGTGGTATACATAACTCTTAGCCTTGCATCCTGAACACAAACTCACATTTGTTTATTGGGTTTGTTGTAAAATCACCCAATAGATAGGCGTGGCTTGGTGAGTAAGATTGGGGGGGTGAGTTTCAGATTTTTTCAATAATCACCCTGGCAGATAATGTTAAAATACATTATACAACAAGCAAGGTGCATGCAAGGGGCCTCAAGGGCAGTGGAAAGGGAGAGGAATGAGATTGGTATGAGTACTTAGTGAGAGAAACACAATATTTGGAATATAACCCCCATTTTTGAAGACTTTTAAATTGGAGAAAGGGAGAAAGTGCACGCGCGTTTTTGTCTGTGTGTATTTAAAGTCCAAGTGACATCCGACAGACACCTCACCATACCCGACTGAAAGGACCTGTACCCAACAATTTATCAGGAAATACACACCGCAGTAGTATTCGAACAAACAAAATACGAGCCTGTGGTGCTCAGATAAGTGGGAAGGAGAGAGTTCAGTTTATAGCTTTAATTTGTTTTTGTTAATTTCTTCAGGGACAAGAAAAGTGATTAATTTCGTAATGGTCTAGGTTGTGGTGTCTTCTGACACATATATTGCTCAGATCACCTCAAATCGCTAAATGTGATTTGCAAATCCTGTCCCTTCTAAATAAATCGCCTCTACTTTGTTTTTCAGTCTATCATCAAGCTCACTTCCTTTGCCACGATAATGTGTTTTTCTTGATGTTATTTTAATTTCTGGTTTTAAAATCTGGTGAGCTAAGTATCGACTTTGCATTCTGGTATAATACGCTGAATAGGAGAGAGAAAGATATAAAGATGGACAATTTTAGAAAGTCCGTTGAACAATAGCGGCATATGTTGAAGTCACCATACATACCATTTCTGAGACTAATATTTGGGCACCTGTTACATTTCAGAGCATGAACATCACAGAATCGTTAAAAGGCTAGACTTAACTGCATTAAAGACCGTGCTCATCATAAATTCTCTGAGAATTTAAGGGAGAATTTGGAGATGAAGTGTGTCCAATGAACCACACTTAATAGATAACACAGCACATTTAAGAATTGCAAAAAGAAATACTAAAACAATTCTAAAACTATCTGTGAGGGAAGGCAAGGGTGATAACATGATTCCCATGTGACAAAGAACTAGAGCATCTGACCAATTTAATCAAACCCACCACAATAATTATTGAAGATGAGCATGGATATAAGGAAAACCAAACCATTAAATTTAGATGTAAAAACAAAGGGCAAGTAAGGTTTTTACAGTTGCAAAACCATCCTATGCACCGCATCGCAGGGTTTGAGACTGGTAAAGACCTTTTTAAAATGGACTAAACCCATTTAGCAATTTGAAAAAGTTGCTCCAATTGGATAAATGAGTTTAGAAATGAGTACCAATTTATAATGTTGAGGGTCTGTGTTTGGGGCGCCAGTCACAACAGTGAATCAGTTACCTCTGTCTTAATGGTTTGCTTTGGTAATTCCGACCGCAAACTATTGACCCGTTACCAACTCCGAAGAAGGGACCACTCCCCTTTTGGGAATCATGGTGGCAGCTTCAAATGGAGTAGGCAGTGGTCAGTAGGGCCGTTGCTTGCTTGCTCTCAGTAAAGTTTATCAAAAATGGAAACCCTTTTTTAATATTATTGCTCATGTTCCTTTAAGAAAACATGGTCTACTTTTAAAAAGTTATTTTAAAATACTTCCATAGGGATGGTGGTCTGCTGTCCCTTGCAGGCCATCATCCCTCTGAAGTTAGGCAGTCAGAAGGAATTCCAATTTGCGATCTGTCTAATGAATATTTGTTAGGCAGTTCATTCTATGACCCCCTCCAATTCCTTATTTTGTGAGCAGACCTATTTTGTTGCAGGGATTCTGCTTGGGGGCAGAACAGTGCCTTGGGAGAACAGGATGTCAGAATGTAGGGACGTGGGGGCATGTTAGCAAGGTCCTGTGATAATTATCGCTCAGCGCTTTTAGCGTGAGGATAATTATCACAGGCTAATGCTGGATCTATCGCAGAGATAGCGTGCTATCAGCAACGCTTATCTCCCAAGCGATAGGAATCCATGCGTTAGCTGGAAAACAGTGTGATTATTGCTAATCACACTGCTACCAGCGAAACCTTGCTGATAGGGCAGGGTGATCTTAGCCATGTAATCCACCTCCCATTGGATTACATGGCTAAGTCAGGTCACAAGCAGGCGTTAGGAAAATAGCGTTAACTGTGATTAGTGCTACTTTTCTTAATGCTCTGCTTGCTAGTGTGCTGCTTGACAATTGGAGAAATGTCGGTTAGCAACATTCCTCCAGTTATTTTGGCACGGAACGCCCACTTTGCATCTCATTAGAGATGCAAAGCTGGGCGTTGTTGAAAGGGGCGCTAAATCAGCAAAACACGCAATGGCGTGTCTTTGCTGATAAGGCAATGAAATTATCTGCGCTTTTCATATCCCCGCCTTGGTTATATGCCCCTGAGTCTCTCTACCATGTCAATACCTGTAGGCCCAAATCCGATTAGCCCACAGTACCTCACCTAAACTCCTAATCTTTCCAGAGTAGCAGGTGATTTGGGCAAACCTAGAGCATGAACCTCAAGTCCCACAGGGAAGCATGGAAACAGATCATCATATTTCGTTTTTCACTCATGAATGTCCATATAAAACAAGGGAAAGACAAGAAGACATTTTACAATATATTTATTGAAACTATCTTAGTCTATTTTGAGGCAGGTGAGCTGCCATAAATATACAAATACAACTGAGCAAAGTAACCAACATTACTAGCAGGCTGTATACAATGAACAATCCAACCATTGCAACTAATAATCTATCTAGTCCTACCCCCCATGTGAGCACAGAGATATATTAGTGATCTCTGAGATTAGCTCTGGATCCCATACCTGGTTTGTGCAGTTAGGATGTCTGCATGGTAGGTGTAAACTCAGTTTACTCAATGCTTCTGCCTCCATCCCAGGACCTGTCTCTCTGCTGGAATTCTCCTCTCTGCACCCTGAGGGGGCGAGACACCGTTTATATTATAAGAATTACTGTGTTGGAAAACTGCAGCTGTGCTACTGTGTTGTGTCTAAAAATGTTAGGAGATGTTGCTGACTGGGCACGAGAAAACAGTACACTATGTTATTCAACCTTGTGCAAGATGTTAGGCTGAATCCCCAAAAAGAGCCACTGAATAAAAAATAGTAAGTGCAGCGTATTTCTAAAATAATATCATGTAACAAAAACAAATGTATTTTGTGTGGCTGTGCAAAGCAGAGCCAGCCTAAGACAGCTAATACGTGCACCTAAGGAAAAATCAAAGTGAGCCCAAAAGGCAAATCACTACAATTTGTAAAATAAATTACTGGTCACAAAAAAAGCGAGAGCACAGTTTGCAACTGCCCTTTGAGACCATTATATTAGCACATCTGGCCCCACATCCTTAAATCTACAGGAACTCAATTAGACCTGTTCAAGGAGACCAGTGCTATCTCAAAACAATTAAGCCTGAGTTCATATCAAGCTTAGAGAACCCTACCAGTTTCTCACATGCATGATCTGCATTTATGCACAAACTGTTGCTTAATGAAGCCTTCAGGACTTGCAATTTTAAGAATGTTTTTAATTCTGAATCCAAAGCATAATTATCTGTCAAGAAAAATTCCAGCATTAAATACAAAAGAGAACAGGTATCACAAGATACCATCTATGTGTAAGCATGTTTCCTGGCATAGTGGCCCTTTTTAGCTTTTTTTAATTTAATGTCTCAAGGATGTCCTTCTTGAAGCTGGAAATTAAAAAGTTATAAAAGTTGTTCATAAGGGCAGTTAGAGGAAGGAGAGAAGTAATAGGAATGTACAACTACTGAACCCTTCAAAAAAGTAAAAAGCTAATGAAAATCTTTAAAATGACAGGAAATGGAGAGGCAGGGAAGCAACAGAAGGGTGTGGGGATCCTGGGAGCAAGTCAGTCACTTTAACGAGTGACAGTGAGAAAGGGAGTGGTGGGAAAGCAAAAGAGGACCCCGAGAACTCAATACAAATAGAATTAAAACATGTTTTTGCAGCTTCATCTATTTTCAAAGAGGAAAGATTTTGGTTTACAACAATTCAGCAATTCAATAGACACCAACTCTTTAATACTCTCATCCTGATCACTTCCCTCATCATCCTTAAATAAAATGTGCATGACCCCCTTGGGGTTGGAAGTTGAAAAACAAGAATCAATGTGGAGCCGCTATTCTAAGGGAGCAGACCCAAAAGGAATGCTTGCAACAGTAAATTCACACTTGCTATGTCCAGCAAGATACTTCATACATTAGTTCCCTGGTGCTCGCAAATACATTCTTGCTCCGTTTGTGTAAGATGAGGAACTTCTGGCGTGTTGTGATTAAAGGGATTATTGAACTTTTCATGGCCTGTAAAAGAAGAGCGGGAGATGCTGGCACACTCTGGCAGTCTATACCTGAGGTGGAAATTCTGTAAGCAAGTGTAATTAAAAGTGGTTTGCCCTCCTACCAAAGGGACTCAATCTCCTACATGGACAGGCATGTGTGTGTAAATACAGCAGGTGGAAGAGTTAATGGTTTGCCTGTACTTTTTCAGCAATAACACATTTGAATTACCCTTGTGGGCCAAGCAGTGGTTGTGTACCAATGATGTTTCAATACAGTTCAGGCTTGAACTTATTCAAACCGGAAGATCAAAGCTGCGAGGATAGATAGCAAGCCAGTCCCAAAGAGGAATCGAGTATCTAGAAGGAGGAGGCCACCTACCATGGACGGAGGCAGTAATGATGAGAGACTGGCAGGGCATCATCATGTGGTGGTGGAGAACCTGCGCAGTGGTTAAGTTACAATCATGTGGATCTCAATCTTCACTGGTAGGCATCAGAGTAGCGTGCTTGAAAGCAGAAGACCAGAACAAAGTCATATGAGTGGAAGACAACTATAGTATTTCCTATCAGGAGTATTATGCCGTGGAGAGATGCTGAATTTTTATATTGAGGAGAAGTGCAACCACTGAGTGGGGTATAGCAAATGTTAGTGGAGAACTTAGTACATTATTTATAAGAGGCATCAACAAGGATTGTGACAGTTGCCACAGACCATTAACATGGTGGGAGCCCAGATGCAACTGGGTCTAACATTGAGGAGTAATACGCTATGGCCTTTTCTTATTCACAAGTCTTTGTAACAACACCCAAAGAACAAATTCATTTAATTTATGACTATAAGAAGTAAACGCTTTACCAAAATCAAGGAGCTCTAAGGCAGGAGCAGAATCTATTGCCTGCCTAAATTTACAAATGCATGTTTGCATTCACCTGACCACTGCAAAGGTTCAGGGGTGTGTTTTCTAATAAATGCATGCAAAGGCTTGGACATCTCTGCAGAACCCCAAATCTATTGTCTTCAGTATCCTGCAATCCTCAAAAAGGTATGTACCGGGGAAACATTTACAGGGGGGGGGAGGGATTTGCTTCAACTCTTTCAAAAGGCAGTTAATGCTGTCCGAGATATCTGACTTGGAGAAGGCAAACCAGCATTTTTTTCTCTGAAGTTGTCTGCCCTTTCTTGGCCAAACTGGAGAGTAGATAGCCTTTGTGTTCCAAATCAAGAGTAGCAGATGCTAACAGTAGATCATCAACATATTGAATCAGAGTAGACCCTGGGGAAAAACACCATGTCTAAATCATTCTTTTAGGAGTGGAAAAAGATTGAGGGAGACTCTAACTACTTGTGGGAGGCATGTCTAAGAAATCTGGGACCCTCAGAATGTGAACAAGAAGGACTCTCCTAATATATGGAATGGAAAAGAAAGGAGAACAAAACACAAACACAGTTGTGAAAATTGAGGTATTTGTTGAGGGGTGTTGAGTACCTACATCAAGTAATAACCAAACCATTGTCAGGCTGAAGCACTAATGCAGGGGTCCCCAAACTACGGCCCCCGGGCCACATCCGGCCCGTCTAATCAACTGGAGTGGCACACTTAACGATCCCAAACAATCCTTTGCTTCTTGTCTCATGCGGAGACACGTATTCCTCACTTCCAGGTAGCAGGCATTTTGCGGTCCTGTTCCAGGCGACCGGAAACCGCCGGGGCGTCTCGCAGTGCTTCCGGGGGAAATCGCTTAACACAGAAGTTCCCGCCAACACAGAGCTTCGGATTGATGCCTGTCCTTTGCCTGCTTCTACACAAGTGAGAACCGTGTTTTCTGAGGCCGTGTGTTTGCGACCTTTACTGAGGTTCTTAGACACAGCGCAGGAGCGGTATTCTGTGTTTGTTTTGACACTGCGCTGGAGCGCTATTCTGGATTTTTTTCGACACCGTGCTGGAGCGCTTTACTTGGGGTTTGGTTGTTTGTTTTGGCACCGTGCTAGATCGCTTTACTTGTGGTTTGTTTTGGCACCACGCTGGAGCGCTTTACTTTCAGTTCGTGACACCTTGGACACCGTGCTCGAGCGATTTGATTACGCGCTGGGGCGCTTATCTTTTTTCGTTTCTACACAGGAGCACTGTTTTCTAACTAACCACTATAGACGACTTCTACTCAGTGGGTGTTCCTAAGCTCAAGGTAAACACTGTTAACCTCGTGCACAAGAAGTAAACATAGAGAGGGCTTTATCTGTGCCCATTGTAATCAGGCCTCCCTTACTTCCCCTACCAGCCCGAGAAGAACGGAAGAAAGACAGAAAACAAAATGTCGAAACTGTTGGGGAAACGGAAAATAGATTCAGAGTGCAGAGTTTTTAATTCAAAGTCTGTTTTTATTTCACCCCCAAAGAGGGAGTACGCATAAAAAGAAGGTGACATGTACACAGCGATAAGCCTACAACCCTCAAGGGGCCGGCCGCGTCAAGTGAAATGCAATAACATACTGCGCCTACATGGCCTGTGTTCTCATCAATCTTATACACAACGTTCCGCCTACAACCCAATAGGGCCGGCCGCGTCAGACAATAGAGATAGCGTTCCACCATGTTCAATAGTCACCGCCAATGGAGCCGAGCCCTTGGGGCCAGGCGTAAACCAGGGGCTAGAACCAAGAAAACTACCGGACCCTAGCGGTCCAATTTATAACCAGGAGCCTAGAGAGAGGCATCAGAACAACAAGGGCAGCGGAAGGAGAGAGTAGAGAAAGAGTCAGAGAAGAAAGAATCAGGAAAGGGGGAGAGGAAGGACCCAGAGGGTAGCAACAGCAGGGGTAACCAGCACTAGTCACAGTGCGGGATCTATAGCTATCACGCCATGAGCTTGCGTGGAGTAAAGGGGAGCACAGCATCATCCACTAAACGCAGCGCCCTCAGCCTAGGGGGCATGTTTCTCGCATGTTCGGGTTTGCACAGATAAGTCACCAGGGGCTGCCACACCTCTTTAAAGCGTGTATTGCGAGACTGCAGTCTCGCGGAGAGCAACTCCATAGTGATGACATGCCAGAGTCTCCCAAACCATGTAGCAATAGGGGGCGCCTCCGTCTTCTTCCAATACAGGGCAATAAGTTGTCTGGCAGCACCCAGCATTTGTAACGATATAGTCCAATCACTTCGGGTCAGAGCTAGCAGATCCGCAGGTTTGATTCCCAGCAGCAATGTACAAGCGGCATCAGGCAAAGGAAACCCCAGGACCCCTCTTATGTGGCTCAGGACCTCCTTCCAGAAGACAGTGATCAAGGGGCAGGTCCACCAAATGTGTAGGAAATCCCCAGGCGCATCTTGGCACCTCCAGCAATCGGGAGAGGAGGTTGGAAACATTTTATATAATCGCTGAGGCGTGTAATACCACTGAGTCATCACTTTATACGCGTTCTCTTGTTGTGATATACTGCGATACACTTTAGGGATGTCTCTCCACAAGCGAAGCCACTGCGTCGGCTGGATATCGGCCCCCAACATCGCTTGCCACCGTTGCTGATATGGCTGCGAAGGTGGCGCCTGAGGGTGTTGCAGTATCTGGTATATCTTGGAGATCAAGCCCTTCGTGCCAGAGTGCAGAGTTTTTAAACAGCAGTGGACAGATGACTATTTTTTGTCCAGTGCAAGGAAAAGGCAGTTTGTTTAATCTGCAAAGAGACAGTGGCGGTGTTTAAAGAATTTAATATCCGCCGACACTATGAAACCCGCCATGGAGGACAGTATGCTAGCTTGCTGGGCCAAGTGAGGAGAGACAAGGTGGCTAAGCTACAAAATAAATTTGCCTCCCAGCAGAGTACAATGCTACGCCAAACACAGGCGAACCGGTCATCCGTTCGGGCCAGCTTCAAGGTAGGTAAACTGATTGCAAGCTGTGGAAAGTCGTTCAGTGATGGGGAGTTTGTCAAGAAGTGTTTGAATGCTGTTGCGGAGGAGGTGTGTCCGGACAAGAAAGATGCCTTGAACGCGAGAGTCTGTCCGCATCTACAGTTACCAGGCGAATTGAAGAAATGGGGCATAATGTTCATGTCCAGCAGAAAGAGAAAGCTAAAGTGTTTTGCATTGGCAATGGATGAGAGCAATGACGTGCAGGACACAGCACAACTGCTGATTTTTATTCGGGGAGTTAATTCAACTTTTGAAGTGTCCGAGGAGCTGGCAGCTCTACAAAGTCTCACGGATACTACGACGAGAGGATATTTTTTGTAAAGTACGCCAAATGATGGAAGAGTTGGATTTAGACTGGGCTAAGCTGGCTAGCATCACAACGGACGGTGCTCCGAGTATGGTTGGTGCGTCGCGGGGGCTAGTGGGGCGCATAAAAAGAGAAATGGAGGAATGAGGTCTCACCCCCCCACTACAAGTCCACTGCCTGATTCACCAGCAAGCACTGTGCTGCAAAGTTCTGAAGTGGGAATCTGTCATGAAGGTGTTGTGTCTTGCATAAACTTTATCAGAGCAAACGGACTAAAACACAGGCAGTTCCAAGCTTTTCTATCAGAGCTGGAGTCTGCCCTTGGAGACATGCTTTACCACTCTGAAGTCAGATGGTTAAGCCGGGGTAGAGTTTTGAAGCGCTTCTACGAGATGCTTCCCGAAATCAACGCCTTTCTCCTGACAAAGGAAAAAACTGTCCCAGAGCTGATCGAAACAGAATGGAAATGGGACCTTGCCTTTTTAACAGATGGGACAGAAATTTTAAACGGCCTCAATTTACAGCTCCATGGCAAGGGAAAATTAATCAGTGACATGTATTCCCACATCAAAGCATTTGAGGTTAAAATGGCGCTGCTTGTTGGACAAGTGCAAAAACAAGACTTCACCCATCTCCCTGCTACTCGGAGCCTCTCAGCTGAGGAGGCAGCGGTCCAGTTTCCAACCAAGAAGTGCAAGGACGCAGTGGAAAGCTGAGAGCGGAGTTCAGTATGCGGTTCCCTGAGCTTCATGCCCACGTTTAAGAAATTAGCATATTCCAGAACCCTTTTGCTGCCGACATTAAGGACACCCTGCCTTCTCTTCAATTTGAACTGGCTGAGTTGCAGACCTTTGATGTGCTGAAAGACGCATTCAAGTCCAACTGTCTCATAGAGTACTATGCTTCCCTCCCAAACGAGACCTAACCCAACATCAGAAAGCACGCTATGAAAATCTCCACAGTTTTTGGGAGCACATATATCTGTGAGGAAACTTTTTCACGCATGAAGCTGATAAAAAATCCGACAAGATCAAGACTCTCAGATCAACACCTACATCAGTGTCTGAGATTGGCTGTAACTGTAATGGAACCAGACATCAATCTTCTCACCAGTCAGAAGCAAGCCCACAGCTCACACTGATATGGTAAGCCTGCTGATTTCAGTAACTATGAATACGAAAAATTGTCAGTAAAGTAATGCTCTTTTTATAGGCAACATGTTTCTTGAACAGTGATGTCACATACAAAATGAGACTGCAGCAGGTCATCTGCTGATGGGCTGCTTGTGTTTTTTTATCTGCCATTTCTGAAGGGCCTGCATGCTTCCAGAACCACCCTAAAGTCAGCCTGTTTATTACAATTATTCTGTATTAATGTTATTTCCCTGTGTGGCAAAAAAATTATCATCAGCTTGTGTTTTTATTTTCGAATCTAATCTATATCGATAAAAAAAAGAGTATCTGTGGTACTTCAAATAAACACAAGAAGACATTCTATTACTTTTTCTTACAAACCAACAGTTGGCGCCAAGGCCCAGTGAAGGGCACCTGCAAAAAAAATGACATTATAATCTCCACAATAATACTGGTTGTCACTTTGGCCCATATCATTTCTTGGCATAAGACTGACCCCGGCCCCCCATCACTGAAAGGAAAGTTGATTTGGCCCCCACCGAAAAAAGTTTGGGGACCCAAACTAAATTAACCTGGGCACAAACCCTGGCAGTGATGGCACAGAGCAGACTGGCTTGGGTAAAGTATTTTTGCAGTACAAAAACACTAGTAAAGTGAAAACATAATACAAGAAAAATTCCAAACCAATATAGAAAATAGATATAATTTAGATAAATATAATGATGCCACAGCAGCAAAATCCAATAAGGGAACCCTTAGTTATGAATTTCTAAAGTTTAAATATTAAAATAGCACCCAAAAGCCTGAAGCATAAGCCTCGGTTATCGAGTTGTGCTTGACCAGTACCTAATAGCAAATTAAAGCTGACGTTGATGGAACGCGGGCTAGATACAAAAACCAGGTTCGACCCAGTCAGACGTTTTACCTTCAAACTAAGGGCCTTATTCTGACATTGGCGGTGCAGGACTTGGCTGCCGCACCAGCGCAATGCTCCCTCACTGCAAGAGCCATAATTAGACTGCCTTCCGGATTCCGACTGGAATTCAGGTTGGGCTGTCCTGCGGTGCTTGTTTAAAGCCACATAGGAGAGCCGAGCAGGCACTGCAATGGTAACGCCATTGTAGGTTACTGCAGGGCATGGATGGTTAAGTCAATGCTCTGCTGGAACTGGGGGGGCATGCAGACAGGGGGCATACCATGTGCCCCCCTGCATGCATACCCTGGTTCAAAGGCAATAGGGGACCCTGTGGGTCCCCTTTATTTCCTCTCCTCCACAAGTTTCATGGCAGGCTCTTCGCCATGAATACCATGCTGGAAAGTAAATTCGTAATATGCTTGTTGGGGCCACAGCGACCCCGCCAAGCATACTGCAGCATCAAGGCTGCTGCAACACCAGCCGGTATCTCTGAGAAGGGTACTGTGGATGCCACATGTATGTTTGACACCAGCCTTCGGGTGACGGTGACTCTTGACTCTTCTTTAACCATGTGGGTAAATGTTTCTCAGGGGAAGCCTGCCTACTTTTGCAGTATTTTTCTGTGTACCCATATGCAAGCCATTCCACACTACCCCTCTCCTCCTAAAACCAAGATGCAAGAACTTTTCGTCCACTCTGCAGACCTTATGTGCCCACATCAGAGGTATGGGCAGGAAAATGAGCACCTTTCCTCTTTAGTCCCTCTAAACCAGTTCTGGGGCAGCTCCTTTCCCCTGGGATTGGTGGATGCATAACTAGGTAACAAAGTAAGTTCCTGTCCATGTGCCAGCTAACATTTGCCTGTGACACGAAGGCCTATTTGAAGTTTCTGAAAACAGCCCAGCCCATTCTGCTAGAGGAACAGGCACACCTCCTCATACCCAAGCTCTTTGTCCTTCTCTGGGAGAAGTTTTCACTCCTCATTAAATGGGCTATTCAGATGCCAGGTCACAGTTAAAGTGAACTTGCAGAGGCTTTAAGCAGGGAAAAGATAATTTTCTAAAAGTGCCATTTCCAAAATATTTATAAAAAATCTGTCTACACCACTGAATTGGACTTTTAATAAATATTTCAAAAATGACATTTGTAGGTGCATCTCAGCCGAAGACACAATTATTACATTTAATATTGAATTCCAATGCTTTCCTAGGAAACAGCCAGGCTTGCTACAGTACAAAGAGCTCTAGAACCTTTTCACTGTATGGACATGTTTACAATTACATTTTTACATGTCCTAATAATAAATAGCATGCACCTTGCCTTGTGGGCCTACCTAGGGGTTACTTCTTAATATTTAAAAGGAAGGTTTTGACCTGTCGAAAGAGGTTATTTTGGCAGGTCAAATTCGCAGCTTTAAAACTACACAGTAGTAGGCATTCAGTTATGTTTTCTACTATCACTTTAGTGGCAGCACAATATATGCTGCAGTCCACTAATGACATTTAAATTACAGGCCCTGGGAGGGGGCGCTAGAGAGCCCATAGCAAGATGGCTGCACTTTAGTGCTGCTCTGCTGGTCAAGTTCACCATCTGCCAATTATCCCGCATTCTCTGCACCCTCCTTGGCTGCACCAAGCATGTCCTGACTCCCAAACTGCCGAGGAACACTTTGGGGCCATTGTTTTTGCCACTCTGAGCCTCTAAATGCCTTTCACAGCGGGACCTCGCTCAGCGCAAAGATGGCGGCCCCGGAGTGAAATCGCCATTAAACTCTGCTAAAGAGAATCCTTCTACCCAGGTACTGCAACCTGAACTCACAGCGGCTGTCCGGTGTTGTGGGCCTGCCCCGACCGCCAATCTCTCATCGATGGCCTGCAGTGGGACTGGGCTATACGATCGCTCATCACCGCAAACAGCCATCTGAAGGACATCTGCCATTATATGGACTAACGTGCTGAGGTGAGACGATTGCGCTGTGGCCCCTGCCCGTTGCGGCTGCTGCGGGGACAAGGTGCACTTTGTGAGCGACAGAATTGCCTGTAATGCGCCCACATCTACCCGCATTATTGCACTTCCTGCTGCCATACAGGTGCACCCTGTGTGGCCTGTGACTCTCTCACCTTCGCGCTCACCTCCTCTGTGGCCCGGCGCTACTACTGTGAACTACGCAACTGATATGGGGGCCTCTCGCTGCCAATATTGACCCCCTCTGACATTGCGACTTCTGCTCTGGTGGCCCTATGCTCATATCTCTGTCTGGGGCACCCGCTGTGCCTGCATTGTGACTCTGAATAAAGTGGCGTGGCACCGCATACCATTCATCACCGCCTGGAATACGCGCCATCGTGCCCTCTGGTGAGTGGTGGGTGGGCGCACTGCTGAAAAGGACAAGGAGCGGCAGAATTGCCTGTGCCCCACCCACATCTTGCAGAAGTATTGTACATTCTACTGCCGTCCTGGTGCACATTGCGTGGACTGCGGCCCTCCCGCCTTTGTAACCACCACCTCTGTGGCCTGGTGCTGCTCCCTTCTGACATCGCACCCTCTGATCTGGTGGCCCCATGATTATCTTGTTGTCTGCCCCACCTGCTGTGCTTCCATCGTGACTCTGTACAACATGGCGCAGCTCTGAATAGTGTTCATCATTGCCGGTGAAGCGCCATCACGTCCTCGAGTAAGCCGCTGTGCAGGGCTAACATGATGTGAATAGCACAGCTTTATGTGAACTCCCTGTGGTTGCGGCGCTGTGACATATCCCCCTAGTGAAAAGCTAAGTGTTGAGTGCAAGGCCTGTGATTGTGGTCGATATACTGCTATCTTCAACCAGCCTGGCTGAAATTGTGAAGCACTTCCACGTGTAATTGCTGTCACTGGGAAAATCACGACTGTGTGGGGTAGTATACTCCTCCACGGGTTCCAATATACTTAGCTGTTTGCGGCTGGGACGTTAGTTCGCACTAGTGTGGGACATAGCGCTGCAGAAGTGGAGGACACGTCATCATATTCTACCTCTATGGTGCACTCCAAGTGGTGGGATACATTCAGACGCTGCTACCTCTGCATGTCCCTTGTGTGATAACTCCTCGCTCCTGCATATATCCTTAACTCTGCTGCATACATCTGCTTAAGACAATGGCCAAACATGGGTAGAACGGATAAGCAGCAACGCAAAATGCATTTTGAAGCCAAAAAGAACACGAAGTCCCAAACCCCAAATGCTTCGGATACTGAACCTGATCTTGAGGTAGGAACGTGTATTAAGCTAGAACGTCTGATGTTAAGCATGCAGCAGAGTTTGCAAACTATTGATGCGAAGATCGATCACCTTAACTTGCGTATGGACAATATGGCGGCAAAGATAGACAAGCATGGCACACAGATAGCGGAAGCTGAGCAGCGCATTTCAACTACGGAGGCTCGTATGGAGGTTGTCAGCGCATCCTGTGCCAGCATGGACAAGCTTTTGGAGGTAATAAGGGTGAAGAACAAGGACATTGGAGCCCGTTCCCGCAGGAACAATCTACGAACTACCGGAATTTCAGAGTCTACCATTACCGGGCCCATGGAATCCTACGTTTAAACTCTGCTCACAACCCTACTGGGAGTGGAGCATTTCTCTAACGTGCTAATAGTGGAAAGGGCTCACCGTTCCCTGGCAGCTTGCCATGTACCAGGGGCACCACCCCGTCCCATCATAGCCAGATTTTTGAATTATCGGGATCGGGACATGACACTACTTCTGGCTAGAGAAAAAGGGAGTCTGAACTATCAAGGTATGAAAGTGGAACTTTTTTCCGATTTCACTGTTGAAGAACATTGGAGGAGTGTGGAGGAGTGTGGCTCACTGATTAGAGCGGCAGACCCTGATGCAGAGGTCTGGCTCGGGACCAGGGTTCAATTCCCGTCGCGGCAGGATCTTGAGCTCAAATGTCCGCGGACCCGATAATTCGCGGCGCGGTGCCTACTCCAATCATGGGGTCCCACGCTGCAACTCTGAGCAATAGCTTGCTTAGTCTCCACACCGTCCCTAATCGCTAAGGATGCCTGGCTTCACCAGGGGGGTGCCCAGGAGTTGGGCGCCTCACAGGAACAGGCCAGGACGGGTTCCTCAGCGGTCTATTCAGCGCGGGACACACTGGTAAGTGTAACCATGCGCTTTATAAGCTTCAGAATTACAGAATTATTACCTGAAACAGGGGTCCCACTGATACTTGGTCCTTTTAAACCAACAAAGAAGAAATTAGCACAGAAGCTGAAATATAAAAGAGCATCTTTATTAACCTCAAATGAGTGAGACTACGTCACACAGAAGCCTTAGCAACTGAATGAGGCAGTCTAAGGAGTACAGAACACTGGGGCTTTATATATGCTTAGGGTTACATAGTAAGCATAAAACCAAGGGGCAGTCCTGGCTCATGTAAGCATGCAAAATGAATAAGATGGGCATACAAGATCTGCTTGTTCAACAAAGTGGGAGGAGAGTTACTTCTCCATGCAGCAGCAAAAATAGCCTGACAGTTATACTAGAGAAGCAGGTGCATTCTACTAGCTAGGCCCTTCTGGGCATGTGCGATGGTGGAAGACGCTAAATATAATTTGTCTCTAGGCAGACTTCAAGAGCAGTTAACACTGAGGGAGGACAGAGCACATGGCGAGCACATGGCAAACAAAATGGCTGCCAGAAATACAAAATGGCTTTCAGCTCATGCACAAATCCGTCCAATATTTAACACTGTCACTGCAACAAGTGTGCCGAGAGTTTCAAGCTGTCAAAAAGAAGTTGCAAAACCTAAAGTTTCAATGATTTCATGGGTAACTTGTAACGTTAGAGGGCTTAACAACCCCAAAAAAGTGCGGCAAGTGCTCTCGTACCTAGATCGCCACCATATCCAGATAGCTCTCTTACAAGAGACTCACCTTACTAAGCGGGCCATTTCAACCATAGCCACCAGGTGGGCAGGAGTGTGGTTGGCTGCATATTATTCCTCCTGTGCACAGGGAGTTATGATTCTCATTAAGAGAGGGCCCTTTGTACCAATACATGTAGAGGAGGATGAGGGGGGTAGATATATAATAGTGCAGGGAACACTATATGATACGAGGATGGTTATTGTGAATTTATATGGGCCAAACATTGATGATCCTGCATTTTACGATACACTATGGGGTAAGCTCTACAAACTGCCTCCCTCAACTCTTATATGTGGGGGTGACTTTAATGTTATTTTAGACTCTGCAATGGATAGAATATCCACAGCTGACCCCTCTCCTAGGAAAGCTGCCGCATCAGTCAATGACGGCCTATTGAATCTGGGGCTTATGGATATTTGGCGGCTGCGACACCCAAGCTCCCGAAAGGGTACATGTCACTCGTATGCATGTCAAACGTCGTCCCGCATAGACTATTGGTTAGTCACACAGGACGTCCATGCATGGACAGTACAGATTAAGCTGCTACCTCGGTGCTTTCAGATCACTCCCCGGTATTTCTCAGCATGAAATTGGAATCTTACATCTCCTCCCAATTTCAATGGTCACTGCAGTCGTCCTCCCTTCTGGACCAGGTCTTTTGGGAAGGGATTCGTAAAGCTATTTCTGACTGTTTTTACATAACACTGGGTCTGTGTCACAGGTGTGATTCTTATCGACCCCTGTCGTTAATAAATACAAATGTAAAAATCCTAGTGAAAGTATTAGCGTATAGGTTGAAGCTACTCCTCCCAGTTATGGTGCTTCCCGATCAATCTGGATTTATCCCAACTTGCTCTACGTCCCTAAATTTATGAACACTCTTCGCTGTAATGTATGTACTTGAGCCCATCCCGCCGGCAGTTGCAGTGCTCCTCGACGCTGCCAATGCCTTTGATTCTATCTCCTCGACGTATATGTTTGCAATTCTGCACTGTATGGCTGTGCCATTTATTTTTACCAACTGGATTAAATTGCTTTACACAAATCCCATAGCGCGTGTAAGAGTTAATGGTCAGCTGCCGGAGGAATTTCGAATCCAGCGCGGCACACGACAAGGGTGTACGCTATCGCCTTTGCTATTTGCACTAATACTGGAACCACTAGCTTGTATTCTAAGACAACACTATTCTCAAGCTGCATTACGATTTCTCCAGCGCACTTTGGCAGTCTCTATGTATGTCGACCTCCTCAACGTATATGTTTGCAATTCTGCACTGTATGGGTGTGCCATTTATTTTTACCAACTGGATTAAATTGCTTTACACAAATACCATAGCGTGTGTAAGAGTTAATGGTCAGCTGCCGGAGGAATTTCGAATCCAGCGCGGCACACGGCAAGGGTGTCCGCTATCGCCTTTGCTATTTGCACTAATACTGGAACCACTAGCTTGTATTCTAAGACAACACTATTCTCAAGCTGCATTACGATTTCTCCAGCGCACTTTGGCAGTCTCTATGTATGTCGACAACATTGTGTTGTATGTTTGTGACCCCACTACACACCTAGCACAACTCATTAGGGAATATGTCTGGTTTTAATGGTTCTCAGGACTGGGAATCAATTGGTCTAAATCTGTCACATTCCCTTTCACCGACAACACACAACAAATCAACATAAATTATCCCTTAGCATGGTGTATTGACACTGTAAAATACTTGGGAATATGGCTCCATAGAGATCCTCAGGTTGTCATAAAATCCAATTTTGGCACAGATATCACACGCATTAAAGGACAAGTAAGTCGCTGGATTAAGTTGCCCTTGTCCTTCGCAGATCGCATGGCGCTAATGATGATGGTAATTCTTTTGCGCTTTCTGTATTTATTTTTGAATATCCCTGTACATTTAACACAACATTTTTTTTATACGCTCCGCTCCCTCTTAATTACGCTGGCATGGGGAGATAAGAAACTCGACTTAAATGGGAAACACTTACGCTTCCTCACGATCAAGGGGGGTTTACAGCAACCGATTTTCATCTATATTACCTTTGCACACAGGCGCATTACGCCTACTACTGGCAGCAGGGCCCATGTAGCGGTAGAGGCAGGCGCTGTACACCGGATACCACATAAAGACATGATAGTCAATAAACACAAGTTTTTGAGAAAGGGAAGGTTGACACAGTGCAAATTACGGCCAAAGCCTGACAAGAGCTAGGGAAACGTGCACAGAAATTGCCGCTATATGCGCCCAGCATACTCCTACTACACCATACAGAACTCTCTGTTACTGGAGAAACGGGAACACTAAATACCCTTAAAGACATGGCTATGACTACAATGGAGGATGTGTTTCCTATGGGTCAATTTATAACATTAGTGACAATGGTCGCTGGAGACACTGCCACTGCCATGCGGATGTTCGTTTACACTAGGCTGCGTTCCGCTATGCATGCGCTCTATCTGCAGTTTCCTACAGACCCCCAGTACTAGAGGCGCTGCAACTTTTATATACTGCCACGTCACGAGCCAAGCTGGTCACAAGATTGCATAATGCATCACAGAGGGATGAGGCCGCAGTAGACATGACTGCACTAAGTGGAATGCCATTCTACCAAACCCAATCTCAGAAGACGAGTGGTCTGGTTGTTGCCACTTGACTGGACAATTGACGGCGAATGGTAACCTAAGATTGGTACACTTTAAATATTTACATCAATTATATTACACTCCGGCTCAGCTATATAAATATGGGTTGCGAGATGCTGCCAATTGTAAGAGCTGTGGTGCATCTGATGCTGATTTTTATCATTTAGCTTGGGCTTGCCCAAAGGTGCATCTATATTGGAAGTCCATCACACATACTTTGCACTTGATGGTAGAGACACCCCTAGCCTGCACTCCCCAACTATGCCTACTGGGCACGGTTGCTAACATTAAGGAATCTTACAGGAAGTTTGTGGCCATAGCTTTGTTGATGGCTAAACGCAGAGTCTTTATGGGTTAGGGGGGCAGACATGCGCCTACAACTAAACTATGGTTGCAGGACCTAACTTATTGTCGGGATCAGTTCACAATCCACATGCTATATGGAGGAATTACCTACATCATCGAAACCTCGTGATATTTGGGGTCCACTTACTGCGTATCGGTTGACTGTAACTACTGTCTGATGTCCCATGTTCCCACAATAATGCTTTGCTCTGTACTGTCATGCAAGGCACTTTAAATTACTGTCATATTTATGTATGTCGGTAAAGCCGAGTTATGTAACTATTAAGTCATGCCAAATGAGTTGTACATCTTGTCTATGCCCTACCAATGCTATGATTTGCATAAATGTACTTTGTTTTTCACTTTTGGAAATGCACAAATAAAATAAAATAAATACAAAACTTACAGACCCTGGGTACACTTTTTGGAACTCTTTTTTTTATTATGAAATTCAGGGCATAATACAATCACATGACATACATACTGGTTACTATTCATTGGTACAAATTCCGCTGACACTGTATACATCATCAATACCTGCAACATCAGGAATGTCCACATTGACATTTTTTATTCTTTATTTCTCCCTTCTCCCCTCTCAATCGGATACCTTGTCTGTCTCCAACTTAGGTGGTTTACAGATGTAACCTCTGAATTTATTCCACGCTCCCCATACTGTCCACCATTTTTGGGGACACCCTTGGTGTACATATGCCACCTTCTCTGCCACCATAGATTCATCCATGTCTTTACAACAATCCTGGAGCGTAGGCGACTCTCCTGAACCCCACTTTCTGGCAATATTTCGCTTAGCGAACATCATTCCCAACGTTGCCCAATCCTGCCCTGGGTGGCTATGATCATTTGGTTCCCATGTGTTTAGCAGACACTTTTTTTGGCTCTGGTACCAGTGATATCTCCACAGATTGTGATATGGTTCTCATTATCTTCACCCAATATGCTACAATCTTTGGACATTGCCATATGGTGTGATAAAACGTGCCTTCCTCCCCACATTCCGTCAGGCAGAACTGATGTGTAGCTGTCCATATTTTATAGAGGGTCAATCTGGTGTAATATGTGCGATGAAGTATCTTGAGTTGTACTAACCGTAACCTTGAAGGTATTGCAACTACACGTGGGGACGAAAGTGCCTCCTGCCAATCCGTATCATCGAATTCCCCCAGATCCAGGGACCATTTTTGTCAAAGTGCTAACATTGGGTCAGGCAAATTGTTAACTAATTTACGATAGGTGAGGGAAGTGGCCTTTTTGTGCATATATTTGGTTAATAACCTATCGTCTAGAGGAGTAGCCTCCGGTATAGCAGTGCCGGGTGTTAAAACTGCTTGTAGTGCATGACTGATCTGCATGTACCTAAATATTTCAGAAGGTGCTAGCTCGTATTGGTCCCTCAAGTGCTCAAACGTGACCATTTCGCCCTTGTTCCAGAGATCACCCACCGCAGATATACCTATTGTGTCCCATTTACTGAACCCCGTACTATTTCTGAGTCGCCCAAGCCATTGTGTATTCCAAAGCAGTGTTATCTGTGTGATGACCCCCTGCCATCCTAAACTGGCATGTGCTGTTTACCATATGTTAACTGTATGTGCTGTTGGCCCAATGAGTGAGGTAGAGCATTGTTTGTTATATAGTGCTGACATAACTCTTCCTCTCCCAGCCCATGCCTGTCTGCTTGGATCGCTGGGTCCGTCTGAGGGGCATGTATCCATTTATTAACTATTTTTAGTTGTGCTGCCCAATAATATAATTGTATGTTTGGGAGAGCTATTCCACCATCATACCAGCTCCTGACCAATTTGTCCTGTGCAATGCGCGCCGGTTTATTCCCCCATAGCAGACTGGAGACTTCTGCCGCTATTGTTTTAAAATAGCTTGGTATCACAGGAAATGGGGTGTTTTCCAAAACATATAAAAACCGGGGGAGTGCCATCATTTTAAAAAGCGCTGCCTTTCCCAGCAGTGTCTGTGGCAATTTGTGCCAATATGTTCTCTTCTCAACCGCTCCAGGGGGGGCCTCAGATTCTTTTGAAAAAACTCGTCGGGTTTAGGTGTCACGTAAATACCTTACTATTTAAAGGTACCTTCAGTGATCTGCAGCGGACAACCTCCGGGAAGCACTGGTAGCGGGCCATGCAATACAAATAGGATCGATTTGGACCAGTTAATGGTGTAACCAGACACCCGGCCAAAAATGTCACACATTTTTAGGAGCACCAAACTGGATCGCTTCGGAGATGCTAGATATAGCAGCACATCATCTGCAAATAAAGAAATGCGGTCTTTCCAATTCAGTGTCCACCTGAGCCCCCGGATCAGTGTCTCCAATCTAATCTATGCTGCCAGTGGTTCCAGCACAAGGGCGAACAACAACGGGGATAATGGACACCCCTGGCGTGTTCCACGTGTCAGTGGGAAGTCCCTCGATATACGACCATTAGCCACAACATGTGCCAGCAGATTAATCCATGCACAGAATGTAGGGCCAAAGCCCAAGTGTTTAAGTACAGCAAAAAGATAGGACCATTCCACCATGTCGAATGCCATTCACGCGTCGAACGAGGGGATGACTGCCGCCTCTTGGATATATGGCATGTGAGTCAACACTCCATGTAGCTGCCTTAGGTTAAGAGCTGTGCTTCTGTTTGGCATAAACCCTGACTGATCTGGGTGTATTAGAGTCGTGAGATGTGGGGTTAGTCGCGTCGCAAGAAGTTTAGCAAGGATTTTGGCTTTGGCATGAGTCAACGAGATTGGGCGATAGGAGGTGCAGTCCTCATGGGGGCTTTCCGGGTTTTAGGATCGTTACTATGGTGGTCATCCGTTGATCTCGTGGGAGCTCCGCTGCCTCCAGACTCTCAAGGTACATATGTAAAAGATATGGGGCAGTCATATTAGCAGTCTTTTTTTAAAGTTCGATGGGTATACCATTAGGTCCCACCGCTTTTCCTGATTGTAGGGATCCAATAGCCACCTGCAGTTCTTCGGTCGTGAGGTCGGCTTCGAGCATGGGTGCTGCCTCTGGTGTTCGCTTAGGTATATTAATATCTTTAATATAGGCCGGTGCCTCTGCTGTTGTTATGGTTGATCGCGACGCGTACACCTTTTCAAAATATACGCCCAGTGTACTCACTATTTCCTGCAGTGCCGCCACCAGTGAGCCATCTGGAGTGTGTAGTTGTGCTATAGTTCTCTGTGCCGCTCCTTTTTGTCGAGCCAGGCTAAAAGCATACCTGCCTTATCACCTATTTCATATACCTTGTGTCGTATAGCCTGCAGCCTTGACTTAGTCACTTCTTGTTGATATTCCCTAAATTCTCGTTGTTTAAGACGCAAGGACTGGGACGTTTCTGGTGATGTATTCTGTGCATGTTGGTCATTGGCTCTAATCAGGTCTTATTCTATAAGATCTTGGGGACGTGTAAATATCTAGGATGTATGGGGTAGATGCGTTGTCTTGTCTTGTGGTGGTTCGGATATATCAGTAGTACTGGGGAGTGATCAGAGATACCCCTAGGTTGGATCTCAATGTTTACCACATTTTTAAGGCTGTCTGCTGATGTTAAGAAATAGTCGAGTCTGGAAAGGCTATTATGTACCCCTGACTGAAAGGTGTACTGTCGTGCAGTGGGGTGTCGATATCTCCATGCATTGGTGAGTCCGAGGGCTTCTAAAAAACCCTTTATATGGGTGGTACCCACTGTGCTCACTTTAGAGGGGTATTGATTATTTTTATTTATTTATTTTAGGAGTTTTATATAGCGCTGGCCAGACCCGAGGGTATCGGAGCGCTTTACATCAGTAGAATGGCAAAGACCGCAGATACAAATAACAAAACACAATGAAAGTATCAAATATGAACAATTAGATTCGGCAGGGTAGATAACCAAGGGGCAGTGTCGCCATGAGGTGCCTTCGCTCAATGACATAGTCTTGGGTCACGCTCCCTCTAGGGAGTAGCCATCAACACCTCTGCGGCAAAAGTCTCTTCGCTGGGGAACGTTCTAGGAAAAGGTTTTTGTGCTGTCCTTTGAATTTTGCGAAGGAGGGGATATTTTTGATGTGTGGTGAGATAGCGTTCCAGATTTTGGGTGCGTTACCCGCGAAGGACCGGGCCGCGGTTTTCTGTTCGAGTACTTTCAGTGGTATGAGTAGAAGAGTGTTCGAGCTCCGGAGGTTTCTGGTCTGACCGGCTTTTTTGAGTTTGGAGGCCAGATATTCAGGTTTGCCTGTGTGGAGCTCTTTGTGGGTAAGGCAAGTTGTTCTGAAACTGGCCCGCAGTTCAACTGGGAGCCATTTTAGTTCCCTGAGTGCAGGTGAGATATGGTTGAATTTCTTCACACCTGTGACCATTCTAGCTGCCGCATTTAGTGTTGTTCTGTGGGGAGCAAGGTGTGCCTTTGACAAGCCTGAGAGGGCTGCGATCCCGTAGTCTAATCTAGATAAAACCAGTGATTGTGTCGCTAGTTTGAGATCCTTGGGGGGGGTGAAAGGTTTTATTTTGTTTAGTAGCTTCAGGTTGAGGAAGACGCTCTTGGCTGAGTTTTTAATGTGTTTGGTCATGTTCAGTTTCGGGTCTAGAGTAAAGCCAAGTGATTTTACAGAGTTCGCCAAGGTTATGTTTCCGTTGAGTGCATCAATTGCATTTAACCATTCCTTGATTTGGGGATTCTCGTCTTTGTTTGAGATGAGAAGTATTTCAGTCTTGTCTTTATTAAGTTTTAGGTGGTTACTTGACAGCCAATGTTGGATTTCTCTGAGCGTATCATTGAGTCTTTGAATGCCATCACTGGAGGGGGTTTCCCGGTAGATCTGTGTGTCGTACGCATACAAGTGGAAGGGGATATTGGCTTTTCTGAGTAGGGTTGTGAGTGGTTCCATGTAGATGTTGAAAAGTTACAGGGAGAACACAGACCGTTGGGGAACTTCCCTGCTGACAGGGTGTATGTCGGACGCAAAGTTTTTGATTTTCATTCTTTGGGTGCGATTGTGAAGGAAGGAGGAGAACTATTGAAGGACCACCTCTTCTAGACCTGCCTTTTCTTGAAGTGCCTTAATGAGGAGTTTGTGGTCGACCATATCGAAGGCTGCCGATAGGTCTAGGAGAATGAGCAAGCAGCATTTGTCCGCATCCAGTGACTTGTGGATGTCGTCAATGATGTTGAGGGTCGCGGTTTCGGTGCTGCAGCCCTTCCTGAAACCAGATTGGTGAGCGCCGAGGAGGTTGATGCTCTCCAGGTGTTGAGTTAGTTTCAGGAGCACACTCCTTTCTAGGATTTTGGATAGGAGCCGTAAATTAGAAACTGGTCTGAAATTGTTCAGATCGTTTGTGTCTAAGCCTGCTTTTTTTAACAGTAGCGTGACTTGCCTGACTTTGAGACAGTCCGGGATGACTCCGGATCTCAGGGAGCTGTCTATGTTCTTGCACCAGGGCAGAGCAAGGGAGGATTTAAGCTTTTTGGTCAGTTGTGGAGGAAGAGGTTCTAGAGCGTGTGAGGACGGCTTGGATGTGGAGATCATGTTGACTATCTTAGCTTCCTGTATAGGAACGAAAGATTTCCAGACTTTTGAAGGGGGCTTTGCTGTGATGTTCTTGGACGCAGGCGAGATGGTCTTGCTGAGGGGAGTGATGTTTATGTCTAGTGAGAGCTCAATCTTATTGATATTTTCCTCAAAGAAATTTGCAAAGTTGCTGCAGAGCTCTTTGCAGGCTTGTACTGAGGGGGTAGCGGCTTTGGAGGTTTTTTGTCTAATGATGTAAAAGAGCTCTCTGGGCCTGTTTTTAGCGTTATCCAGGGCGGGGTCCCATCAACTGTGGCATTAAAGTCCCCTCCAATTATCATTTCCCCCTCTGGAAGAGCAAGTATAAATGTAATGAGTGCTGGGAGGGCCACTGAGTGAAGAGCTGGGGGGATGTATACTGACACTATATTGAAAAGTTTCCCTTCCCATTGACATGTAACAGCCGCAAAGCGACCCTCATCATCTGTCCGTGTTTGCTTAACTATCAGTGGAAATAGTTTTCGCCCTAAAATACCTACACCCCTTGACCCAGAGGAGAACTCAGAGTGTACAACCATTTTAAACCCCCAGCGGTCCAACGCCTTACAAGCGGAGCCCACCAAATGGGTCTCTGTAACAGGGCCGGTGCAAATCACTTTAAATATTGTAGAACTAAACCTCTCTTTATCTTATCCCCTAGCCCATGAACATTCCATGTAATCAATTACAAAGGAGCTATTGGGGACAGTGGGGGTGCCAGCCACTCTTGTTGTGCCTGCATCACCCTTTTTGCCACAGACAACATATAATGTCACAGAATTACACCTGCAGTATGCCCGGAGACTAATACCTGGTGTTTGGTCTGCTGTTCTTGCCCTTATGAAAATTATAACCAACAACATGAAATACCTTATTAACAATGCCCTCCCTCTCTCCCTCCTCCCTGTCTCCCTGCTTGACGGACTTAGAACTACCCGCCACCCCAACTGTGCAGAGTGCTTAGTGCCCTTCCCAAATACCATTAGGTCGGGGTGAGAGTGAGCTTCCACTGTCCCGTAGAACCCCCCCAAGTTTCTTCATTAATCGTGGCCTCCTCCCGCTCTCTGTCAGATCGAGCAGGACAAGTGTCCTGAGGGTACATCTTTCTTGCTATGGGTTGTTCGTGACACTAGACATGGCCATAAGAGTTCCTGTCCGTTGTTGGACCGGTACAGCATTACCAGGGCAGTCTCCGCTGGAAACATTACGACAGTCCCAGAGATTCAGTAGCTCGTCCAGGTCTAAGCAATGTTCTCGCTATGTTCCATAATGTTTCCGCTCCCCCTCGACAAACGACATACTCCTGTGCAGTTGCCTACTCCTGTTCTTCTTCCATTTCATGTTCGCCGCACCGAGTGTCGCTTCCTCCTGATCGTCCCGGCTGAGTGGCCTTGCGCCATCCCTTCCAGCCATTCCTGCACATCTTCTGGCGACGTAAAGAACCACGCTTTACCTTCAGCTTCAACCCCCAACTTAGCCGGAAACAGCATTGAATACTTGATTCCCCGATCACAGAGAGAGTTTTTGACTTCAAGAAATCCACAGCGCTGTTTCATGACTGGCGCAGTGTAATCTGGGAAAATTGTACTTGTTGCATTGTCTAGTCGCAATGGAGGAGCAGTGCGTGCGGCTTGCAATATCGCATTTCGGTCCCTAAAATTGAAAATACGGGCCAAAATTGGGCGTGGAGGGGCCCCTGGCTTCGGTCTATCTCCAGGGACCCGATGTGCTCTTTTGACAGAGAAGTAGTTGGACAGACCCCGTGGCCGAAGGTGGGTTGTGATCAGGTCTTCAACAAACAAATCAAGGGCTGGGCCACCTGTCCGTTCTGGCACTCCAATAAGGCAGATGTTGATCCGTCTTGATCGCCCTTCCTGGTCCTCCAGATTTGCGGCCAATAGCTTATTGTCTGTCATGAGTTGCTGTAATTGCTTTTTAAGTGTGGCCGTATCAGTTGTCAGATTTGCCATAGTAATTTCTACCTCTGATACTTTTGTTGACATTTTATTGAAGACAGCACGAATTAGGGCGAGATCCACTGCGAGAGTTCCAATGTACGAATCCACTTTGTTTAAAGTGGTCATGATATCTTGAAGTGTCACCTCTTGTGTTTCGCCAGTACCCGCGCTGATTGTAGACAGAGTAACCTTGTCCCATGGATCCGTCTGTGTTTTGGCATACGCATATTTGTCCAGCTTTGACTGGTTAAGGCCTTTTGGATTCCTACTGCTCATCGTGGCGGTCAGGATGCGTGCACACTAAGCCCAGGGTCAGGGATGATAATCACCGCCGCCTGCCTGAGAGCTATCTTAGCCCACGCGGCCTGTCGGCTTTCACACCCCGCGCCACCCCCTCAGCGTTCTCACTTTCTTCCCTGGGCCGCCGCTGTTCATGTGAAATCCACCCGTGTGTACCACTCAAACGGGCACTGTTCGCTGCAAGCACTCTCTTTCTCTTCCAGATGGCTCAGATCAGCGCGCCTCCCTACCGCCGTCCCCTGTGGGAGACGTGCGGTGCTACTGCCTTTCCGCCAGTCTGTGTGCTCAAAGTGCGGTAAAGCAGTCGGTATATCACTAATCTTGTGCCCTGGGTATTGATGTGCAAAGCGAGGGGAGGGCGGTCGACAGTCCCGCTTTAGCCCGCCTGCTCCCAATAGCGGCGAAGATCACCTGCAGCCCATGGAGAGGCGGGTATTCCACAGTCTGCGGTGCTTACCAGGTCTTCCAGGCGGAGTATGACACAGGAGGATGTTAGCTGCTTTATCCCGGTGTGAAGCTTTTGCCGCGTCCGCGCTGTCTGCCTTCAGCCGGTCTTCCCCTGCGCCTCCGTATGTTTCTTAAGTCAATCCACCTCTGCCATCTGTACTCAAACTTTAGTCCCTGGCTTACTTTGTCGCGCTAGGCCACTGCACGTTTCTCCATCGCCGGTGCCCCAGGGAGCATTCTTTCCGACCCAGGTTTAGGTCGTCAGACACTCAGAGTCGTCCACCACCTCAGCCCGTGGTTTTGGGCGAGAAGGCTGACGGATTAGTATGAGGATCGACGGGGTAAAGTTCGGGGATCCCGGAGCCTCTCTAAGCTGCGCCCAAGCTCTTCGGCTGCTAGCCACGCCCCCCCGGGGTACACTTTTGAGGAAGATATGGCACAGCAGCCAGAGCGGCAAATGTGGGAGCTGGTGGTCCAGGTTCGAGTGTCGTCGCAACATTCTGTGATTCTAGGCAAATCACTCAATCTCCCTATGCCCATGGACAACACCTGGATAACCTCATGGGTGATAAGCAGCGCTATATACATCTACAAACTAAACTAAACTGACATATAATTGGGATTTATTGGTAAATTAAATAGGCCAGCTAAAACTGTAGCCAATTTCAAAATATTTTAGAGATCAGAGCTCATGTGCAGGGGCCTAATTAGCAGAGTCACAGTACAGAGAGTCAAAACAATCAGCAGCATCAATCCCAAAAAATGGGAACGAAAAGAGGTATTTTCCTGCGTAGCTCTCTCCAGTTGAACAGTGAAAAGCAACTCAGCCATTCCCTTTCCATTTCTCACCATCTATGCAGAAGAACCTGGAAAGGTAATCTACACTAGTATTGTCTCTCCCAGGTCTGTGATCCACGACCAAGATACAAATGGTATGCTTGCAGTCATGTTTCCAATGTCACTGCAGTGGACAGCTCAATGGATGCTGCAGCCCCTTAGAGACATTTAACTTCCAGGTTTGTTTACCCTTTATACCATATACTTGTGATTTCTAGGCAAGTTAAATATACCAATCAGTCGTATGCTAGGTTCATCATGTTGACGGAGAGAAGCAAGAGGTTATTTACCATTGGTTAGTAGGGGTAACATTCACAGAGGTTCTACAGCTAGCAAAAACAGTCAAGGCAAACATCTGTGATAATACCATGCACATGATGGTCATTTCCAACAATGGTGAACCACTGGGTGTAAGTATTTCTCCTTAGATTTGCCAGTCACAATGGACCACCTCTATGTAGGCTCCTACTCACTCCTTTATATAGAGGATTGTCTATGCATGTGGGAGTCCTCACAATGCTGGATACAGAACAAGTAGATTACAGTTTAGATTACGCAGTTGCCTGTTTTGCGGAATAATTATTTGCATATTCATTTTTCATGAGCCTAATCAGGGATATTAATGTGTATGTCTGTATAATTTTGGTTTCTTTTCCAAGATGGTCAAACCCATTTTTAAAATGTATCTCATCTTGTTTGGGACTATAAAAGGGGAGACTATTTTGAGTCCAGATGAGCCATGTGTGTCCCTGCTAGATTGCTCGCTCACTTGGAATATGTGGACTCTCCTCCTTGTCCAGCTCCTGCCTGTTAGTTTTGATAATATTTCTGGAGCAATACTAGATTCCAAATTACAATATGGCATTGCTTCTGGAGATAGTAAGCCATTCCTACGTATGAAGAAGATACTCCACACATAGTCAAGATCTTTGGTTGACAAGCTACAACACCAACTGAATCTACAGATGAATCAGGCTCAAGAATTGTTGATAGCAGTAAGCTCTTCAAGTTCAAAGCTTGGCCAAAAAAAATGCCTTGTTATGTCAGTCCCTTGCTGTGTTGCAACAAGACTCTTTGAATCTACCTCTGACTGGTTTGGAAAAATTGAAATTGAATGGAAACTATAGGCCTTTCTGGACATTTGTGATATCCATTTCATTTTAAGTGCCACATTTATGAAAGTGATAGATCCAAGATTAACTTTATTGTCAGTAATGTGACTGGAAATGCCTAAAGTTTCAGATGCTAGTCCACTTCTGGAAGTTTTCCTGCTTTTCTTATGGAATTCAAAATGATGTTTGACCGCCAAGGCCTTAAGTACTCTGCACAAGAGGATATTTTTTAACTTAGTTATGGTTCTTTGGACCTGCATACCTACATCTCAAAGTTTGATGGACTAGCTTCAGATATAGACTGGCCTGACTAAGCCCTCTTCCCTCTATTTCAGAAAAGGTGGAAGGATGAATTGAAAGATAAACTCACTAGAGTTGCTAGGCCAGCATACTACAAGATCTTATTCAACTGACCCTTCAATTAGGCAATCGACTTTAAGAAAGACGAATGGAACTTCATAAACAATCTTTGTCAAAACACCCTTCCAGACCCATTTTCAAGATACAGTCTAAGCAAGATGAGCCCACGCAAGGCGAAGTAAGCAAGGACTGTGTTTATACTGTAATCAGAAAGGTCATCTTTTGAACTCTTGTTCTGTATACCTCAGTATTCATATAACTAGATAGATTACCCCTAGTGTAGGAAATAAAGGTGAGTATTAACCAATCACCCGTGCCATCTCTAATAACGCAAGGGGAACTTCTACTTCAGGCTCAATATCTTAGCACAAGTTCTTGTAGACTGCGTATGCTCCTATGGCCATATGGCTATTACAGGGGCTTTAGACCATCAGATCCTAGTCACAAAGAAATAAGCTCAAGTTGCTGTTGAAGCTGTTGACAGACCTTTAGTGACTTCAGACCTAGTCACTGAGGCAAATCAAACCTTGCCTCTCCAGATTTCTGCCCATTATGAAACCTCACCTTTAATTTAATTTCCTCCTCTCGTTGTCCTGTTATTTTGGGTATCAACTGACTATCTTTACACAATCCTTATATAAATTGATCTGCAAAAACCTTTTTCTTGGTGTTTTATGTCTCTCATTGTCTCGTTGATCATCTATCTTCCATTGGAAGTTCTGAAGGTCTTCATGGTAGTTTCTTCCTTTTAATTGCACAATTTTCTGGAATCCCTAACATCTATCATGAATACCTTGATGTGCTCCAAGAGTCAAATACCAAGAAGTTAATTGCTCATTACTCCATTGATTGCACCATTAAAATCCTTCTTGAGGCTTTAGTTTCTTATGGTTAAATTGTTTCTTTATCTCCCTTGATAAAAACAAGCTCTAAGAGAAGACAATGATGCAAACTTAGCAAATGGTCTGATTACTCATCTAAATCTACCTCAGGAGCCTCTATAATTTTTGGATCAAACAAGGGCACTTCAGAACTTCAACCTTTTAATGTTCACAGAGCTTTAATCTAGTAACAATCGAGGAACATTTTCCTTTGTCCCTCATTTCCGATACTCTGAAGGCTGTCCAAGGCTCTAAGGTTTTCACTAACTTGGATTAGAGAGGTGCCTATCATGTGATCTGGATCCATTTTGGCATTACAAACTTTGGCCCTCATTAGGATAGCGTTTTTTCCGCATGCTCCGGGCCGGCGGAAGAGTCCGCTGGCCCAGAGGATGCGGAAAAACCGCTGCGGAGCCTTCACAGACCCCCCGCCAGATTAGGATGGCTGGGGGGTCAGGAAGACCGTCCGCAGCTTTTCCACCGCGGTCGCTTTCTGACCGCGGCGGAAAAGCTCTAACATGTCTGGCGGTGTCTATCAGACACCGCCAGGCATATTAGGATGTCAGCATTTCTATGCCTTTCCACGGCGGCATTTCCGCCGTGAAAAGGCATACGGACTTTTGTTTGGGGGCCCGTTGCGGGCCCCCAGGGGTGATGGGGGCGTGGGGGGTGCACATGGGGGGTACATATGGTACCCCCCTGCATTTGCGTGCACGAAGCGGCAGGCACCTCGAGGTGCCTGCCGCTTTGTGCATGCAAATGCGCTGCTTTCATTTTTAACCTTGCGGCGGGTGCTGCTTGAAGCAGCACCCGCCGCAATGTTAAAAATACAGGATGTGACCGCCAGGGTGGCGGTCACATCCTAATTGCACAGGAGGGACGGCCGCTGCCCCTGCGGATGGTCCCTCCTATTCTGGGGTGGCAGACGGACGCAGGTCCGTCCGCCATCCTAATCGACCCCATAGTGTGATGCTAATTGGTGTCTGTAATGCCCCTGGTATCTTCCAGTGATTTGTGAACAGTTTCTTCTGATTGATCCTTCAGATGATAGTTGTCTATCTAGACGCATCCTTATTTTTTCTAAAGTCTCAACAGACCAGCTATCCCATATTAAGCAAGTTTTGCAGCATCTGAGTAAAAAAATCACTGGTCAATCATGAAAAGTGTATTTTCTGTAGAGACTTGTGAGACTGGTTTAGCTATGAACTCCCAGAAAGTTCAAGCCATTTGGGAGTGACAAATTCCTTCTTCAGTAAAAAAGACAAAAGCTCCCTGGTCTGGTAAATTATTTCTGACAATTCTTCAGGCATTTCCCCAAGCTGGTCTCTCCGAACAGTGAGCTACTTAAAAATAACAAGACCTTTCAGTGGAATCATAGTGAGACCGTAACCTTCAAAAGACTCAAGAAATGGTTTATTTGATCGCTCACCTTGATCAACCTATTGCCGCTGACTTAATTCAGCTTGGTTTAGAAGGTAAAGAGCATCAAACATATATTCTCTTACAACTTCTCTCCAGCAGAGATCAATAATTGTGCACTGGAAAAAGAATGCCTTGCTATTAAATCAACTTTATTAGAATGGAGATATTTTTTATTGGGAGACCAATGTTGAATAAATGCCAAGACTGACCACAGAAATCTTTAAGTTCGTAAATGGGCTGAATGTCAGAATAGTTGGTAGTCTAGCTGGTTTTTTCTTTTCTGAATATATATTTCTTTCCTCACCTACATTCCTTGCTCACAAAATTGTATAGTTTAATCTAGGAAATAACCTGATTTAGAGAATTTCAGGAACACTCAGAAAATCATTGCTTTGCAAGACTTTATTTCTGTAACAACTCCCATGTTGAGGCTATTCACTATGAATCCCAAGGCCTAGAAAAACATTTTCCTCAATTTCTGATTAAAATAGAAATGGTCAGATTTTTGTTATGAACAGACTCTTTATTTCTGCCACTGCAACATGAATCTTTAATCTCTTTACATAGAGAAGAAGCGTCACAGAAAATCTAATCAGAAAAAAGCTCTTCATCACTATCTCACCGGATTTGTCAATACTTGTGATGTTTGCGCCCAAATAATTCTGAAAAACAAAGAAAAGGAGGATTATTATTAACACCAGAAACACCCTCTGACACTTGGGAAATCATTTATACTGAATTTATGATAGATTTGCTCCATCTGAGAACTGCGTCATAATAATGGTTAAAATAGATTGTAGATGGCTCACTTCTCTGCTCTTCCCAAGTTGCAAACTGTGTCAGAAATGCCTGAGATTTTCTACTCTGACATATTTTAACTCCATGGATTACCTTTGAAAACCATTTGTGGTCATGGACCACAATATTTTTCTGAATTCTGGAAATCCCTATATCATAAACGTGACATCCAAAGAGCACTAACGTCTGGCTTCCACCCTCCTGCTAATCAACAAACTGAAGCACTTGAAGAGTTCTTAAGGTGTTACATTCCTGTTACCCAAGACAACTGGAAATCTCCTTTAACCGCAACAGAGTTTGCCTACAATAACTCAATTTATACTTCCACCAGTTTCTCTCCTTTCTTTATTTTAACATGATTCCATCCTTGAACCTTTCCAGATTATTTGGAAACAGATGATCCGGTCCCTGAAGTAAAAACTTCATTAGAAACGTTAAAGAATGTCCAAGATAAATGAATTCTGAATTTGCAGGGCACTAATTCTAAACAAGGATTACAGGCCAGTTGGGATAGGCAACTAGCTCCTACTTATAAAATATAAGAGGTTTTGGTTATCCTCTATCAATCTACCACACTCAGTTTGTTGGTAAAAGTTCTCTCCTGGATATTATGGACCTTTTGAAATTTCCAAGATCATTATTACCATCACTGTTGAACTCATGCTTCCCCAGGCTTGGAGGGTCTATCCTTCCTTTCATGTTTCTCATTTAAAATCTGATCTTCGTCATAATTACAAAGACATGTACACAAATAATTGTTATGGGGCAGCCTGGCTATGAGGTTCAGGGGATATTTGACTCCCGGTTCTTTAAAAAGAAACTACAATATCTTATTGTTTGAGAGGGGCATAATCCTTGTGATTATTCCTGGGAACCAGATCAGGTTCATGCCTCACTTTTGGTTGAGTATTTCTATTGAGTATTTCTATTTAACATTTTCTCAGAAACCTGGAGCATTTAAGAGGCAGCAGAGTGTAAGGATTTCTCCTTAACCTGGTCAGTCACGAAGGACCAGCTCTCAGCAGGCTTCTGCCTGTGTCTCATTGCTCCAACAGAAAAGATGCCAGTGCCTGGATCCCAGCCGGCATCTCCTTTTCTCCTTGAGCATCAGAATAGGTCAGACTAAGGATTATGGAGCGGGTTGTCCCTCCATGCAGGCATCTTCTCGGTGCCGCATGCAAAACAAACTTACAGTCTTCACGGAATCTGAAAGGTGCCGTAGATGATATGGATGCCTGTTTTGCAGAAAAATTGTTTGCATGTTTGTTTTCCATGAACCTGAACAGGGATATTAATTATTATACTATTTATACTTCTAATCCATATATTTTGGGTTAGCAATCAAAGGTGGCTAAACCCATTTTTAAATTCATCACATCTTGTTTGGGATTATAAAAGAGGAGTCCATTTTGAGCACAGTTAAATTGCATTTGGTCCTGCTAGATTGCTCGCTCATTGGACTCCATGGATTCTCCACCTTATCCAGATCCTGCTTGTTTGGTTTGCACTTCACCTTACTGCTTTGCTTAGACAGCTCAATGGTTTTGTGCTTCCTGTTTGTTTGAAATTGCTCAAAATTCTGCATTCCGCGACTTCGCGAAATTGTTTGCTTGTTCGCATTCTCAAATGCGTGTTCGCAAGATATTTCTCCCCGAGCATGCAAACAGCGATTGCGAACAGTAAAAAAGCATCGCGAACAAGCAATTCCGCGTGTTCGCGGAATTTCTGCGTGTTTGCGTAGATTTTTTAGTGTTTCGCGGAGATATGCGTAACGCAATTACGCAAATTCCACCCACCCCTAATGAATTTTGGAACTTTGTTGAAACGCTGATTCGATTACCGGCGGGCTCGCCCGGAGTGCACGCCACCTCCCACAGGGCCACCAGCAGTCCAGACGGAGCAACTTTTTGGAAATATACATATATATATATATATATATTTTTAAATTTATATATATATATATATATATATATATATATATATATATATATATATATATATTTTAAATTTATATATATATATATATATATATATATATATATATATATATATATATATATATATATATATATATATATATATATATATATATATATATATGAAAGAACACCTCGCTCCCAAGAAAGCAGGCTGGGGCCCAGAGGGGAATCCAAAGGTAAGCTTTATTAAAAAGTTGCAGCAGGTAATAGTGGCGGCGTATGCATTTCGGGCGAATGGATGTGCCCTCATCAGCGCCCTTCACAAAATGAATGTTTGTTAGTCCCGCTCTCTTTCACAAATTTAAAAGAGGTGTGTCACTCCTCTCCCACCGGAATACCCTTCACCTGTTGATTCGCTGGAGTCCAATACTGCCTACAGCTCCCAGAATGCTGTAGAATACATATATTTAATAAATTAAAAAAAAATAGAAACAAATCACACAATTACCATAATTATCAATTAATTAGTTAACATAAATTAACTAATCATTAATTAATTAAACTTTCCACCCTTTACCCCTAAACACCCCACAACCCGCAACTAAAATTAATTACACAATTTCCATAATTAATTTATCAATTAATTAATATACATTAACAACAAATTATTAATTAATAAAAATGAGGGGGGCAAACAAATGTCAGTTTGTGGAGTGAAAATTACTTGAAACGGGCTCACTCGTGCTGCATCCGATGTCATAAAGTGTCCCATCGGGTTCCCTCAGACTGTCGCTACCTCTTGGCTCTGGAGAAAATATGACAGGGGCCATTTATATATATATATAGATATCTACATATATATGTACCAATAACATAAAATCTAATACAAAAAGAAATTCAATTCTAAATAAAAAAATGTAACTATTTAAAAATCTTCAGACTTAAATTTCCCACTTCAGTGTGTGCAATAGTAGGGAAAGTGTTGGATAGAGGAGGGGTAAAAATTACTATTCCCACTCCAGTGAGTGCAACAGTAGGGAAAGTCGTTGATAGTGGCGGGATAAAATTTACTATTCCCACTCCAATAATTGTAAAAGTAGGGAAAGTGTTGGATAGCGGAGTGGTAAAAAAATACTATTCCTACTTCAGTGAGTGCAACAGTAGGGAAAGTGCTGGATTTCAGAGGAGTAACCATTAATATTCTCACTCCAGTCAGTTCAAAATTAAAAACAAACTGAATTTTAACAACAATAAAAATATTTAAAAAATAAAATAAATGAAAAAAAATACATGTTAACAATTCAAAACAAATATATTTAATAAGAAATTTAAACAAAAATATTATGATGCTACATACATATAAGAAATACCTACAAATATGATATTTAATAAAAATAAAAAACAATTTCAAAACAAATAAATACAATTATTTATTAATTATTACATACATTTACTTTTTTATTTCCTACCCTATAACACCACACAATTCACAACACACATGTGAAAAAAATTTACTTCCTCAACTAACATAATTCATTACCAATAACTTAAATATTATTAATTAAAAAAACTCATAAAAATTATTTCACTTCGCACACTTTACCCCTATAATCCCCACAACCCACAGTTACAATTGAACTATATTAAAAATGTATTATACAATTAAAACCTATTTTCAATTAAAAAATAATAGTATTTAACAACTAATTATAAAGTAAGTAAAGTAAATTTACTCCCCACACTCTACCCATTTAGCAATAAGGCTCACACACAAAAAATAAAAACAAATACCCTAATTAAATATAAATTAATTAATTAATATTAATGATCAACACATTTTAACTAATTAAACACAAATTACACCCACCCATTACCCCCTAAAAACCCACATCTAAAAATAATGACACAAATTCCTTATTTAATTTTCTATTAAATAGTATTAATTCACAACTAATTATTAATTAATAAAACATGAATTACTTCCCGCCCTTTACCCACAACCCACACCTAAAACAAATCACACAATTACCATAATTATCAATTAATTAGTTAACATAAATTAACTAATCATTAATTAATTAAACTTTCCACCCTTTACCCCTAAACACCCCACAACCCGCAACTAAAATTAATTACACAATTTCCATAATTAATTTATCAATTAATTAATATACATTAACAACAAATTATTAATTAATAAAAATGAATTACTTCCCACCCAATTACCATAAGTAATGATCAATTAATCAATTCATATCAATTAACAACCGAATAATAATTAATTACATATAAATTAATTCCCACAATTAATGCAATAAAATCTAAATGAAATACATAAAAATAATCATTCATTTATTATAATTAAATTACTTCTCACATTTTTCCCCTATAAACCCACAACCCGGTGCGGAACTAAAAAATAGAACATTTTATAAAAATAATATTCATGGTGGGGGCAATCCGCCTGCCATCCGCACCTATATTCCCCCCCCCCGCCATATTAGGATGGCGGGGGGACCGTGGCGGACGGAAAGTCCGTCTGCCGCTTTTCCGCCCCGGTCACGGAAAAGGTTTAATATGGTGGTGGTGTCTAATAGACACCTCCAGCCATATTATGATGGGCTGCTTTAGATGCCTTTCTGCGGTTGCGATGCCGCCACGGAAAGCCATGCGGTCTTCACTCTGGGGGCACCCTGCGGGCCTCCAGAGTGAAGGAGAGGTGGGGGGTGCAGACGGGGGTACCTGTGCTACCCCCCTGCATTTGCATAGACAAAGCGGCAGGCACCACGCGGTGCCTGCCGCTTTGTCTATGCAAATGCATTAATGCATTGTTAGCATTGTGGCGGGCGGTGCTGAGAGCACCGCCCGCCACAATGCTAACAATGCAGGATGCACCCGCCACTGTGGCGGGCACATCCTAATACCCCCCACGGGACAATTGCCGTGAGGATGGCGAACGGGCAAAGTCTGCTCACCATCCTAATGACCCCCAATGTTCCAGACCTAATTCAGAGTGACACAATGTTATGGAGGCACATTTGGGTTCCCATTTAAAGTCTTTTAATTTAAGTTGTTCTCTACTACTTGAAGCTAGCTACTCCTACTCAACCCCCAGACTCCTGCCCTCTATGTAGCTATGAAAAGGCATTTTGCTTTACAGAGGAATATATTTTTCTTTACTGGTTTCTGACCCAATTTAGCTACAAGCCAAAAGAGAGCATCCATGGCCCTAGTTGTCTGCTGCGCTCTTAAAGTCAGCTGAATGTCCCATGACATCTGTGTGTTGAATAGATTACCCAAACACTAAAAATGTTTGACTTTTCCCTTCCCTTTTCCCTGCATCATAAATGTTAACATATGATTTCTTAAAATGTATTTTTAAACCAAGAGATGTCATAAAATCTGTAAAAGCATTAAGGGATTTCTGAACACTTATGGCTGTCCTTGCCAGGAGGACATTAACGTCTGCATATGTGAGTAATGGTACAAAATTGTTGCCTATCCTCAGGAAATTTGACTTCCTTTGCAGTAAAAATGTCTCAAGCACATTTGTATATAAGAGAAAGAAAAAAGGGGCTAGGATACGACTGTGATCAACACCTCCTACGAGACAGCCACATTCCTGGAAAGCTGGAAGCACGCCGAAGTCAACGCCCTTCTCAAGCAACCCAAAGCGGACCCCAAGGACCTCAAGAACTTCCGGCCTATCTCCCTGCTCCCATTCCTGGCGAAGGTCATCGAGAAAATCGTCAACACGCAACTGACCCGATACCTCGAAGACAACAACATCCTGGACCCGTCCCAGTCCGGATTCCGAAGAAACCAGAGCATGGAGACAGCCCTCATCACTGCCACAGACGACATAAGGGCCCAACTGGACAACGGCGAAACATCGGCCCTCATCCTTCTGGACCTGTCAGCCGCCTTCGACGCGGTCTGCCACCACACACTGAAGAGACGCCTCCAAGAAGCCGGAATCCAAGAGAAGGCCCTGAACTGGACCACATCTTTCCTCTCTGGCAGAACGCAGAGCGTCCGTCGTCTCCCCCCCTCCGCTCCAAAGGCACTGACATGATCTGCGGCGTACCCCAGGGATCGTTCCTCAGCCCGACGCTGTTTAACGTCTACATGGCCCCCCTCGCTCAAGTCGCCCGCCAGCATGACCTCAACATCATCTCTTACGCCGACGACACCTAGCTCATCCTCTCCCTCACCAATGACCCGCACACTGCCAAAACCAATCTCCACGAGGGGATGACAGCCGTCGCCAAATGGAGGAGGAACAGCCGCCTGAAGCTGAACTCGGGCAAGACTGAGGTCCTCATCCTCAGACCCACCCCCTCAGCCTGGGACCACTCCTGGTGGCCAACATCACTGGGAACAGCACAGGCACCCACCGACCACGCACGCAACCTAGGATTTATCCTCGACTCCGCCATCTCCATGTCAAAGCAGGTCAACGCCGTCTCCTCCTCCTGCTACAACACCCTCTGCATGCTTCGCCGACTCTACAAGTGGATCCCCACTGAAACAAGACGGATGGTGACACAGGCCCTCGTCAGCAGTAGACTGGACTATGGCAACGCACTCTACGCAGGCATCCCGACCAAACACCTGCAAAGCCTGCAATGCATCAAAAAAGCCTCCACGCGACTGATCCTCAACATCCCTCACCGCAGCCACATAAACCCCCACCTGAGAGACCTACACTGGCTCCCCGTCAACAAGAGGATCACCTTTATGTTGCTCACCCATGCACACAAAGCACTCCACAACACCGGACCAGCCTACCTCAACAGCAGACTCAGCTTCTACACCCCCACCCGCCAGCTCCGCTCTGCCAACCTCGCCCTTGCCGCTGTCCCCCAACATCCAACAAACAACCTCCGGCGGCACATCCTTCTCCTTTCTCGCCGCCAAGACCTGGAACACCCTCCGCACCCACATATGACAGACCCAAGACCTGTTCACCTTCAGAAGACTCCTCAAGACCTGGCTCTTCGTAGCAGCACCCCCCCCCTAGCGCCTTGAGACGCTCACGGGTGTGTAGCACGCTTTATAAATACTTGATTGATTGATTGTTCTCTCTCCCTTAATGCCATATTGCACCGTAACAGATGTGTTCGTTTCTGCTGATTTTGAGCTTGACGGCGGGTCGAAAGATACAGCGAGATTCCGAATGGACTAACTATCAACGATAAAGACTAACTATAGGTGCATCACCTATCTAAGGGGCCTATTATGATTGCGGTTTTCCCGCATCCTCCGGGCCGGCAGAAGCCACCGCTGGCCCGGAGGATGCGGGAAAACCACTGCGGAGCCTCGAAAGACCCACTGCCATATTAGGATGGCTGGTGGGTTTGGCATTTCGTCTGCAGCTTTTCCGCCGCGGTTGACTTCCGACCGCGGCAGAAAAGCTCTAACATGGCTGGCGGTGTCTTTCAGACACCGCCAGCCATATTAGGATGGACTCTCCAGACTTTTTATTTCTCACCGAAACATGGTTCTCTACAGATTCACTTCCCGGTCTCCTGGCTATCCTTCCCGACACTTATTATGCTCTTCGCGCGGACCGCCAGGCTGGAAAAGCCGGTGGCGGAGTGGCAATGATAGTCCGTTCCACGCTTAGATTTCAGCTTCTCGACCATCCACCTATACCCAACGTGGATTTCCTTGTAGCCCGATCCATCAACCTCATCGATCCCCTCACCTTTGTGCTCATGTATCGTCCCCCCCTGGCCATGTCCCAGTTTGTTCCCTCACTACAGGACCTTTTGGCCACCTTGGCGGTAAACAACTCGTCAGTTGTCCTACTAGGGGACTTTAATTATTGGCCTGATGATCCCAGAGAAAGTCCGGCATCTAAAGACTTCTCTGCTACCCTCCAGTCACTAAATTTCATTCCCCACATCACTACCCCCACTCACGTCAAGGGCCACACTTTGGACCAAATTTGGTCATTGCGTCGCCAAATTTCTTCCCCTTCTATCCTTCCGTGCATCTGGTCGGACCATTTTACCATCTCTTTTAGCATTCTTTCTGCCTCTTCCGTTAAAGCCCCTCTTTCCAAAAATATATCAGCCCGTAGCTGGAATCAGACGGACCTCACTCTTCTCTCCTCTTCTCTAGCCTCCTCAGCGCCTGACTTGACGGATCTTCCCATTGAATCTCAAGCTGATGCCATCAGTATTTGGCTCTCTTCTTCCTGTGATACCGTGGCCCCTCTCAGGAAAGTCAAATCTGTAAGGCCACACGACGCCCACAGATGGTTCACGAGTGAACTTAAAGACCTCAAACTTAGTCTCAGGCGCTCGGAGCGCCATTGGAGGCGAAAATATTGTCCCTCACTCCGCACTAAATATAAACTTCTGCTTAACAGCTATAAGAAAGCAATTGTGACGGCAAAACCAAATTACTTTACAGAGAAAGTTGCTCTCTCTGCAAATAAACCCCGCGAGATCTTCTCCCTTGTTAAGCAGCTTGCTACCTCTGATCGTACAAATGCCAGTTTTGCCCCTTCCCAGTCATTTTGTCTTGCACTCAATGACTACTTTATCAACAAAATTCCCACTATAAAAGCCAATATCCCTGCAGTCTCTCAACCCCAAGTTACCTGTCCCCTTCCCCTTCCGCCCCTCTTGTTGGATCACTTCCCCTCCATCTCAACCGAAAGATTTCTTTTTCTGCTTGCTAAGGTCAAGTCCGGCTCCCCGGCTGACTGTGCCCCGGCCCGGATTCTTCAAACCCTTTTCACCCATTGTCCTGGACCCCCTCTGACCCTGCTTAATTCCTCGTTGGTTCTTGGCTCTGTCCCTTCTTCCTTTAAAACTGCAACAGTTTTTCCCATCATCAAAAAACTCGGCTTGGATCCCTCCCCCCCCCATAATTTTAGGCCCATCTCCCTTCTTCCCTATTTGGGGAAGATTTTAGAAAGCCATGTCACATCCTGCCTGTCCTCACACATTGAGGAACACTGTCTCTTAGCTTCCCATCAGGCAGGCTTTCGCCCGGGCCATTCCACAGAGACCGTGGTCACTGCAGTGCTGGATGAGCTCAAGGGAAAAGCTGATTTAAATCTCCCCCAAGCCTTGGTACTCCTTGATCTGTCGGCTGCATTTGACACGGTCGACCATGCCATTCTTCTCGACCGTGTCAGCGCAGCCGGCGTCAGGGGTAAGTCACTCTCTTGGGTAGCGTCCTTCCTCCAGGGCAGGACCCAAGCCGTCCATCTTGCAGGATTCTCCGCCCCCCGCCCTCTTGTGTGTGGGGTTCCCCAAGGCTCCTCTCTTTCCCATCTTCTATTCAATCTGTATATCTACCCTCTCATTCTTTCGCTTCGTGAGCTGGGGGTCTCCGTGTATAACTACGCGGATGATCTCCAGCTCATCTTTGATCTTTCTACCTCCGACTCTCCTTTCTTTCTCAGTTCCACCCTAGTCTTCATCTCGGAATGGATGTCCATGAATCATCTTAAATTGAATCCGGACAAGACGGAGCTTGTCCTCACGGGTGGTCCCACCAATCCCTGGTCCCCGACTCATTGGCCCCTTTCCTTTGGTCCCCCTCCCCTACCTGTTCCTTCCGTTCGCACCCTAGGCATCAAGGTCAGCAATGACCTTTCTATGCACGCCCAAGTTAGCTCCGTTGTCTCATCTTGCTTTCTGTCCCTTCGCCTCATCCGAAAAATTTCCCGTTTTTTTTCCACAAATGCCCTCAAATCCATCGTTATGGCCCTCATCACCTCCCGTCTTGATTACGGAAATGGTCTCTATGTGGGTATTCCGGCCTTTGAAACACGACGCCTGCAGGCTATTCAAAACCAGGCAGCCCGTCTTATTTTTCACCTTCCCAAATCCTCGCACATCACCTCTGTACTCAAGTCCCTCCACTGGCTCCCGGTGCACTTTAGATCTTTCTTCAAATTGGCCTGCTTAGCCTTCTTGGCTTATACCCATTCTGCTCCCCTCTTTATCGTTTCCTCAATCACTCCCTATACCCCAGCTCGCACCCTTCGCTCTTCATCTCTCCTTCTTCTCCAAGTTCCCCGTTACCGTAAATCCAGAACCGGTGGCACTCGCTTCTCGGTTCTGGCTCCCCAGTTCTGGAATAGTCTTCCGTTGTCCATTCGTTCTATTCCCACTTATCTCTCTTTTCGTAAAGCCCTAAAAACTTTCCTTTTTTCCCAGGCCTTTCCCGGTTAGTCCCCCTGGTTGCTTTGTAGAATCCGGTTCCCACCCTCAGCGCCAGGAAGCCGCTTGGCCACAGTGCGCTTTAGCAAGTTTCTTTTTCATTTCATTTCATTTCATTTCATTTCAGGAAATCATATGCTTTTCCACAGCGGCTTTTCCGCCGTGGAAAAGCATACGGACATTCACTTCGGGGGCCCGTTGCGGGCCCCCTTGGTGAAGGGGGGGTGGGTGGGTGCACATAGGGGGTACCTATGGTAACCCCCTGCATTTGCGTGCACAAAGCAGCAGGCACTGCGCGGTGCCTGCCGCTTTGTGCACGCAAATGCGATGCATGCATTTTTAACATTGCGGTGGGTGCAGCTTGAAGCTGCACCCGCCTGAACTTGAACCTGATTTTAATGGTATGTTTGCTGATCCACCAATGTTCGCCTACAAATGAGCACGTAATCTTAAAGAGATTCTTAATCCACCAGTGATAACAGGCTCACCTATTAAATCTTTCAGAGGCATGATGACTTGTATGAATTGTTCTAACTGCAACAACATCATTACAGGTAAAACATTACATCACCCCAGATCTGGTAAACCAATTCATTTGAAGTTTAATGCCACATGTACTAGTCAACATCTTGTATATTTCATCAAATGTCCTTGTGACCTCTTTTATGTGGGTAAAACTGAGAGAGCTCTGCGTACTCGTATTACCGAACACAAGAGTCGAATTCGGACCAACACCATAAGTTCTCCTCTAGCCCAACACTGGTGTACATCTCCCAACTAAAATGTGGTGTTCTAGAGATTATCGAGCAACGCCCTGATCGTGACAATAACAAATTCTTGTCACAACGTGAAACCTACTGGATCTGGTTCATGCAAACCCTTGTACCAAATGGTCTTAATGACAAATTTGAACTCGCCTGCTTTCTGTAATTACGTTCTAGTCACGTATTGTATTTTTGCATATTCTGTACCCATTGTAAATATGGAAATATTCTCCTTTTGGGGTTTGATTAATCTACACATGTTGTTCTCTAACTTTTTATACCATTAATGTATTTCATGTATCGTATTTTACTATTGCACTGTGACTGTTCCTAATTCATAATGTTTGCATTTATGTTTATAGTATGGCTGGCAACTTCCTTTAGTGGCATCGTCCCCTTCTCCCTACTCGTAATGTTCACTATCTATCTTTTTCAGCATCACCTACTAGCCTAAGATGGCCGCCACTGTTTTCTTTTCTAACACACCCTTACTCAGTCCGTTTTTTGTTTTCACGTAGCTTACTAATGTTAGTCACTCCTCTTAGTTTACACACCGAACACGCTGTTTCCCGTTCGGAGACCCTGAGCTTCGTTTGTCAATCTAAGTGGTGAGTTATTGACACACGTTTCTTTTGAAGCGTTTTGAGCGTTTTCCACTATTCGCGATCACAACTCGCTCTTTTTTCCAGACAGACCGGACCACCTTACACTCTCCGTATATTCGAAACCCGAGTTATTCGCTTGGTAAGCCCTTTGTTTTGTGTACATGCTCTTGGCTTATTCGCCATTATGCCCCTTAAAGTTAGTTTTCTAAACTTCAGCTTTTGTTTACAGCTTCACCGCTAGTATTGAACCATAAGTCCCCTTTTCGGACTTGACAGTCGAGTTGATCGTTTTAGTAAGAACCTGGTCACTTTAAAACGAATTGCTAGCACTTACTCACACAATCATAGTTCTTTACGCTAGTTTAATACGCATGCCTTCATCTCATGTATTGCACTTTGGTATCTGTTCTTAGTCAAGGTGTCCTCGACCACATTATTAATAGCTCATCTTTTTTCTTTCTTCTACCTTTTTAACCTTTTCTCCACTTTATTTTCATCTTTCACATACTACTATGTTGCTTTTTTGAACACCTATTTCGATGTAGGGTCATTTATTTAATATTATTGTGCCTGTTGCCTTTGAGAATAATATCATGACATGTATATACTATCTTCTCTAGATTCCCCTGACGAAGGGCGTGTTGTTTTTGCCCGAAATGCATTGGGATTTATAATTTGAAACTCAACATGAATTTGATTGGACTTCATCTTTGAACTTGGAATTTGAACTTTATGAACTGATATAAAGACATTCCACCCAAAACACTCCAAGGATTACACTTTGTTTTGCTGTTTGAAATGTTTTCTCTGAAAAATTGAAATTCTACACACAATGTTTTTGAAATGGCATTGAATTTATTGTTTAGGTTAGTACACTCAGTTTGAGTGACCTGCAGCAGTGCACTGGGATTACCAGATCTCTATCTGGTACTCCTTAACCATCATTTGATTGGAGCATTTTGACTATTGCCCTGAGGTAGCCCTATTTAGGGCGAAACGCGTTGGCTGCACTTTGGCTGCATTATTACATCGCCTTACGTAATATGTGGTCCAAGTATCTATTAAAGGATCCGATTTGACATCATTGAAGAGTCCGGATTGATTCGCTTGTCTTGCATCTGTGTATTTTGAAACGTTTATGTTGCCTCTCTGTGCTTTTTTAAGTTTACTATGGATGTGTTAGTTTGTAACCTGCATGGGAGGACTACCAATGCTTCCTTCACTCCCATGTCACCCATCAAAGCCCACAATCTGTCCTGATTGCCAGTCCTGAAAGTTATCAATCTATATTTTATGCTATGTTTTAAAATGTCAGTTTTTGTTTAATATTTCATGTTGTCACTGGTTATTTTATTGAATTTTTCACAAATCAAGTAGGTTGTCTGCAAATGTAAATGTATGTTATGTTGTATGCTGTATATAAGTTGTTTTGTTGATAAATTTACTTTGCAATTTTTATATGATGACTAATGCTATTTGTCCTTCCAAGGGGCTGATTATGATGTTGTTCAGAAAGGCTCCGAATAGGATTCGCTATCTCAGAATTCAATTTGGAACCTATGTTTCTGACAGAATCATACACATTTCCCAAAAACCAATTACGATGCCCACAAACCATTTGGGCTGTCTGGTTCGGTTTCAAAAGGCATTCACACAGTTTGAGTCTTTTGGAGCTGAATCATACAGCTCTATGGACGCGGTTTCCAAGCGAGCGATTACGATGACTGACTCACACAGCCATTCCAATTTGGTCGGCCCAACACGAAATGGCTGTTAGAATCTGTCTTTGGGTCCCGTTGCAGGCACCCCTACACCCTGAGGCATCCAGTTGGGGCCTGTGGGGGTACCCAAGGGTCCCCTCTTTCCAACCATGCCCAATGTGGGAGGCACCATGGGGTGCCTACCACAGGGTGCAAGGTTATCCCCGACCACCCATTTGTTCGATGGGAGCCTGTGTTCTCGTTTGGAGCACAGGCTCCCATTGAAGTCAATGCAAGTCCGACCAAGCGATGTTGGGAAGCATCGTAATCGATCGGATGCACTTGCAGATCCCGATTCAGTCGAAAACAATTCCGAACCCAATTCAGTCTGTAGAGTTTCCGAACTATTTCGTAATCTGCCCCTGAGTTTGATAATAAGATTTTTATCCAGCTAGTCCCCGGAATGGTTTATTTCACAATTTATCTAACTACTGTCTTATGTTGAATGCGTGCTACATTTTATGTATACTTTCTAATTTTTTCCATTTCAGGATATCATTTTCTCTACTTTTCAGCAGTAGTTTTGTGTGTAATGTAAACTGTTTTTGCAATTTATTACAATACTACTGAATGGTTTATTCATTATATGAATTCACTTTTTCCTTTTAGGTAACTTAGTTGTTACCTTCAAAATCATTTGATGTGTAATCCAGATTACATTTTTTTTTTGTTAATGTCATTTATGATAGGTCCAATACCCAGAGTACGTGGATAACCATCTGCCACTGCTACTGAGGATACCTCCACTCCAGATCAGGCAAAAGCCTTTAGTGAGGAACCCACTCCAGCAAGTTTGTATGATGAGGAGCAGGCTTGTTCATCTCGATTGTCTGGGCAGACAGCTACAGTGAGTCTCACTCGGCCCACACCTACACCTCCCACCTCAGCTGTTAACACAACTCAGCCTCTGGATACCTCCTCTTCCTGTTTCCACAAGAACATCACCCCAATCTTGTGCCTCCCAGTCCTGGCTGCTGCTGATCCAACACCACCACATTCAGTTCAGCCAGGAAGTGGGTGTAGGGGTCGTGGGGGTAAATCTGGTGTCCAGCAAAGTGATGCCACTGGGTTCATTGTCACTCGGACCACTATTGCCCAAGTGTTGGGATCCCTTAATTAGTCCCAAGACATGATGAACCAGGTCCTTACAGAGCTCCGGGAGATGGAGCTCCGGGAGATGAAGCAATTGAAATTTTACAATTTTGGAAAATCAAAACTCAAATTTGAGCTTCCTAGCTGGGGTGCTGCAGGATTGTTTTACCCATATGTGTAGGACATTTCCAGCAGCAACATCTTCCCCTTTCTTTGGTCCAACAACATCTGGGCATACTACCTCTGCCTCAGCCACAGAAAGTGCGGCCCTGTCACAAGGAGAAACATGTGCACCCACTTCAGTCCCTCCAACTGTGGATTCAGCAGTCCCCCTCAAAAAGGGACGTTTATCCAGACCACCAGGAAAGGATGACAAGACCGCCACCCCAACCAGCAAGAGGAGCAGAGCTGAATTTCTTACAGTGTGTGACTATTATTCTTCAGTCAACTATTTTCTGCACACATTTTCCTTTTTGATGACAGTTACATTTTGGAAATTGGATTTAAACTAATTTGGCTCTTTAATATTAGTTTTATTCACCATTTTAGACTTATTGTGTTTTTCTTTGGTATGTTGTTTTGCATCCTGTTTAAGTTTATTTGGTTTTGGTAAAAAAAACGAAAAAAGAAAATAAACAAATACTGCTGTTGAATGTTTTTTCTCAATTTGTTCACTTTTTATAGATTCATCATACAATTTAAAAAGTTAAATGAAAAATTATTGTTTATTTATAAACAAATCCCATGTAGGGAACGTTTTTCACATTTTTAAAAGATGAAAATAAGAACAAAAACATTCGTAAACTAGTATATGATTTAAATGAAATAAAGAAATGGGTCTCATATTTTCCTAATACATTATAACCCATGCATATTCCAAAGAATTCATGCAATATTTACATTTACATTCCAGACCTTGCCACCATGCAAGAACGGGAGATAATCAATAAAATCAGATTAATAGGCAAACTCAGCAGAATAAAAGTCTACTGCAATCTCAACAAATACAATTCAATTACTGTGCAAGCTGTCTTTTTGCAAAATCTGTACATCCAAAGTGTCTGTGTCTTTCACTGGATCAACCCTTGTTCGCTGTGTACTTCGCAACAGCAGCATATAAATGCTACTGTCACAACATTGAAATGTCCAAATGAAGATGACATGGTGATGGAACCTAGGGCAGATTAAAACGTAACAAATGTATTTGTATGAAAATAGGCAGATACAAAATTACAACCATGGTCAGTTATGATAAGCTGAGTGTCCAATATGAAATGGAAAAAAAGCAAACTTGTACATACAATTTTTGTTAATTAAACAAACAAATGGATAGACAAATTGTACTTACCAACAAGCCAGGCCCTTTCAGGACCAAGTTGTGACATTTGCAGGGGTATGGAGCTGTTCTGTAGTACAAAGGAATCATGTGTGGATCCTGGAAAACACGTTCACATGCTTGTGATGTACAATTCTGGTAAGCACTCAACCTGGACATTCATTGAATAGAAGTTTTTCCGATTACGGTAGACTTGTCATGTGTCATGTGTAGGCACTAAGGCAATATGTGTGCCATCAATTGCTCCAAACACATGTGACCCAAAGTGTAAAAATCTCCCTTCACCTTGGCAAAATCCTAATTTTGTGGAAACTGTATGACGCGGTTGATGTGTTGATGTGTCTTACCATTGAACAAAGAACTTCTTGTAGCACAGCACTGAAAGTTGGTTGTGACAATCCACTAGATACTGCAACAGTGTATTGGATTGATCCTGTGGCCACAAAATGAAGTACTGCCATGAGTTTGACAATTGGTGTTATTGATGTGGGATTCCTATTGTGAGGCATAAGATCTGGCACCAGCTGATGACATCAATCAATAATTGTTTGCCTATTCACTCTGATTTTTTGATAATATTCCATTCTTCCATCGTGGCAAAATCTGGAAATGGTTTAAAAATCTAAGGTTGTCATCTACTCACTCTCCCTGAGCTAATATGTCTGCATTTAAAAATAGAAAAAAATATATACAATTTGCAAATATTTTTGATACATGACACAAATGTGTATTTGTCAAAATATATTTTATTTCACAACATATTTTAATGATTTTTTTAAATAACATTGTTTACGTCCATTAATGTTATTGAAGAAATGTGTTAGTTACCCATTTTCTTTTCTTTTGTTCATCAAAAATTCCATCAACACACAATTTCACAATTTAAAATGGCGGGCACCTGACCTTGCCGTCAGCACATTTGCAATTAGATGGACATCAAATGGAAGCCATAGGCTAACATTACTTAAAGCAACGTATGAAAGCCAATGGATGTGTCTGTCATGCACGTCATGTGGATGTACGTGGCATTTCAAAAAAGCTCACTTGCCTCCAAACACTACAGTCAACAACACCTCGTCACCTTTTGCTGCTGTTTCCATCCTCTGGGAGCCACAATGCCAGGAAAATCAGGAGATAGGGCCCCAAACGTCTTGCCGGAGGAGCTGGACTTGCTCGCTACTGAGGTCCTGACTCTGTACAGCCAGCTGTACGCCTCATAAGAGAAACAGGTACATTTTTGAAATGAAAATTTAATTGTGACTGATTTTATTTTTAATTTCAAAACAGGGTAGAATGTCCCCTTTAGTTCCCTGGGTGAAGTGTAGTGATTGAAAAGACGCTTCTGTTCTTTTTAAATTACGTTGTAAAATTATGCTGTGTATTATTACACACATCATAATTAGACAACACCACAACCTTTGTATGTGTTGTGTGCTTGCTACCCGATTTTTTGATGTGTGTGTGTGTGTATATAAATAATATTTCATGTGAAAGCAACAAAATTAACATTAGATTAAGTTAGAAAATATAATAGAATTAACATATACATAGATATGTTTTTTACATACCAAAGAATAATGATTTTTACTATTTGTATTATTCCACAACTGACTCAGCCTAGATGTGTCACTGGCCATAATAAGAAAAATAAGGACATAACAAGGGTTAAGGGTACTGAAAAGATTACCAACATTTTCTTTTATTAAAAAAAACAATTATACTGTTTTTTTAAATGCTTGTGATTGATTTCTCAAACTTATATTACATCAATACAAACAAACAAAAAGCCACAAACAATTTTTTGTTATTTAATTTTTTTGTATCCATGCAGGTCAAGTCTCATCAAAAGAAGGACATCTGGAAGGCCATAAAGAAGAAGGTGGGGACCCAAGGGTTCTAACAAGCTTGAAGCAATGGGACAACAACATACGATGATGGACCAATAAGTCAGCAGACGTCCAGCTTGGCCTGTTCTCCCAGCATGCGAAGCGTGTGTGCCGCACCCTAACCCCTCTAATGGCCTGCATACTTGTGATGGCCTACATCCAGTTTGATGGGCAGTTGAGAGCCCAACAGCAGCAGCAAGGGGGTAAGTTCTTTTTTCTGTTTTCATTTTAAATAACTATATAATAACTATATATTTTACAGAAACAAATAATGTCATCAACATAAAGGTCGACATGTCCAGCGCACAAGAAGAGTTCTTGAAGGTGTACATTTTACACAAGTTGTATGAGGATGTGTTTTGTGTATTCATCTGTGGAAAATGATAGCAATATCTTTATGAGCAGTACCAAAGGACTTTTTTGAGCAGACACATGCTTGCCAAAAAAGAAAATTATACATGAGTTTGTATGATGTTATAAGTGACAGTTGTACCAAACATGCCATATATTTGTGTCAGGTGTGATGCTCTGTCGCAATTGTGAAGGATGCTACGCTAGCCCTTTTACAGGTGACAAAGCATAAAATGCACTTATGATACAGTGGATGTTAAAAATGTCACATTTATAAGTTGGAATTTTAAACAAAAAATAGCGAGCATGCGAGCCAAAATGCCTAGAAACATAAGAAGAAATGGCTAAGGGCCCGATGTAGGTAATTCTTATTTACCACTTCTTAAATACCGAATTTTACCGATTCGGTATTTAAGAAGTGGTAAATATGAAGGGGGGAGATGTAGGTATTTCCAGATGTGTAAATACCGAATCTTTAAGATTCGGTATTTACCGAATCTGGAAATACCGAATCGGTATTTCCTATTGATTCCTATGGGCTGTGAAGCCCATAGGAATCAATGGGCAATACCGATTCTGTAATTACAGAATCGGTAATTACCGATTTTAGCAAGGGTGCAGGGGGTGTCACTTTGACACCCTCTGGCACCCCAAAAATAGGCTCGGGTGCCATGTGGCAGGCATACATGCCCCAAGGGCAGGTCTGCCTGTCATATGGCAGAGGTGTGCATGCACACATGTGCATGCACACCGGAATCGGTATTTTACCATCAAATTGGATTTGATGGTAAAATACCGATTCGGTAAGGCTTGTGGGACTCAGAAGAGTCCCACCTACATCTCAAATTTACCGAATCGGTAAAAATACCGATTCGGTATTTTACAGAATCGGTAAATTTACCGATCGGTAAATTTACAGATTCTGTAAAATTAAGGGCCCTACATACCATTTCTGTAATACCGGTCGGTAACGGCCGAAAATCGGTATTTTCGGCCGTTACCGACCGGTATTACAGACCGACCTACATCTGGCCCTAAATGTTTATAAAAAATATATTACAAATATGCTTTTACTAAATAATATAATACAATTTATGATAAAAGTGACAGATTTGCATGATGTTTTATTCATTCACAAATGTGCATTTAACTCAATCAGTTTAAAAAAAATGAATTTGATAGGTATACATTTTTGACAAATACAGACAGGAATGTGGACACATTGGTGACAGAGTAGCACATAACCAAAAACTGTATATTTATGTCCTTTGTTATATCTGGATGATAAAGAACTAATGACCACACATAGATTAGTGGAAAGGATTTTTGCAGATAGAATGTTGCGTGACATATATGTTGGAGTATTAGAAGAACTTCAAATCAGGCACAATGACTCATGAGGAAAGTTTTGAAATGCATTAAGGTTTAATGTTTGGCATATTGTGATTTGCATTTTTATTTTAAAGAATACATTTGAATCAGTGTATATACAATTTACGGTACTGTTGTATAAAATTTTGCCTGAAATGAAAACCAAAATATATATTTTTTTAATTCCCAGTAGTAAAACAAACTAAAAATAAATTAAGATGTTTTGAAATCAAATGTAAAATATATTTGCTCAGTACTAACGTGGATTAGAAATGTATTAAGCCCTATGTATTTACTTATGCTGTACAAATAATTTTCACATACCAACAAACTTAGGGGCCTATTAGGATGGCAGACGTAAATGTGTCCCGTCCACCATGGTCGCGGCAAAAGCACTCCCGACCGCACCGCGGATAATCCGCGGTTGCGATTAGGATATTTATGTCAAGAAACTCCGACCGCGGCGGACGGATCACATCAAACACCGTCCACGCCGGACGGAGCACACCAAAGACCGCTGTAAGCGGACGGTACCAAAGAAACACCCTCCGCCGCGGATGAACATGACCGCAGGAATAGGCCCAACCGCCGCTATACCTGCGGAGGGTCCGGCTGCGCGATTAGGATAACACCGTCATTCCAACGGAACTCACCACCTTCCTCGACCGGGGTGTGTGAGAGGTGGGTGGGGGGTGTGAGAGACCATCACTACAACTCCCCACAGGCCCACATGTCTACAGGGAGGGGTGTGTGTGAGAGGTGGGTGTGGGGTGTGAGAGACCAGCACTACAACTCCCCACTGGCCCCCTTGTCTACAGGGAGGGTGGTGGGGGTGGGTGGTGTGTGAGAGGTGGGTGGGGTGTGTGAGAGACCAGCACTACAACTCCCCACAGGCCCCCATGTCTACAGGGAGGGTGGTGGGGGGTGGGGGTGTGAGAGACCAGCACTACAACTCCCCACAGGCCCCATGTCTACAGGGAGGGTGGTGGGGTGTGTGTGAGAGGTGGGTGGGGTGTGTGAGAGACCAGCACTACAACTCCCAAGAGGCACCCATGTCTCATCCCAGAGCAAGATTGAGTCCGCCCACCATTTGCTGACCAGTGCATCTCCTCCTGCAAACTGACAGGTAGATAGACATCTTCACATGGGGAACATCCAATAGCAGTACAGGACCACACATATCCAAGTATTGCCTTCCCACCTCCACGCCACCATATTGCCCTGTACTGTCAACCACAACAACATGATGACAACAACCATGTCCTGATTCCATAGTGATTTGTAATGTTGCTACCAAAAACATGTCATGTCCACAGCATTAATTATGAAATTCTTGTCCCTCAGGTGATTGCAACTTGACTGGCGAAAGCAGCAACCGCCAGCACCAGTCGCCCCCCTCACAGCCCGGACTCTCTGGGGACGATCCCATTGACAGCTCGGGTGCAGAGGACGATGCTGGCCGAAGCAGACTCCCAGGGCCATCAGGCTCCCAGGACATCCTGGCCTCCACCACCTTGGCCTGTGTCACTACACCAACACCTGCCATTGTGAGCTGTGCAGCTACCACCACCACCAACACCACCACCACCACCACTCCTGCCTGTGCCACCTTGCCTGACCCATCGCCCGATGATGGGCCATCGACATCCCAGGCTAGCAGGGAGAGTAGGCGGGAGAGGACGCAGGTGAGGCCACAGCGCACAACCAGGGGTGCAGTTGCTAGGCGAGGTCGGGAATGAGACCCACCCCATCCTGGGGCCGAGACCCAGGAAGCCATCGCCAGAGTCCATGCCTCCTGTGAGCGGTCGCAGGCACAGGCCGATCGGGCCCACCAAGACTCGCTAGAGAGCAGCTAGCTGTTGCGGTCCATGGACACTTGCATTGGCCAAATTGTGGACCTCATGGGCCAGCAAACTGCTCTGTGGAGGGAGTGGTTATCCCGCGACACACCACCACCCCCTCACCCAAGTGCCCAGTGGGACAGGTCACCAACACCACCGCCACCATCACCTGAGGCCACGGACAGGGAGGTGGCCCCTGACCAACCTGCCCCCACAGCTGTCTCCGCTCTGGCTCCAAGACGGAGGGGCCGTCCGAGGCTGGATCCAGCTGAGAGCAGTGGCAATGCACCATCTACCCACTCGAAGAGGGGCCGCCACTGACTTCACCCTTCCTTGAGCCTGCCATTCACCCTCAATGCCAAGCATTGGCACACGTCTGTTGGACTAGGTGGACATCACACAATGTGGTGTCCCCACGGTGTTTTCATCTGCCATGACCTTCAACTCTCACTTCCCCCAACACATACTTGTAAATATGCACCAACATCAATCCACAACCGGTAAATAAACACCACGTAAACACTCTATGCTGTGTGACCTCCATGTTTTAATCACATGTTTGTCTAATAAATTGTCATTACCAGGTGCAGGGATCAATGTTCTGGAGAATCATGCCTCTGTGGGAGTGACCTAGGGATAATGAGAGAACAACAAGCACAGGTCAGGAAAGTGATTCACACCTATCACAACACACTGTACTGCAACATCCCACAAACCACACTCATCACCAATTAAGTTGATCACAGGACACACATCAGGGAGCTTTGCATGTACACCATCTCCCACACACATTTGCAAACAGAACATACCAGAACAAGCAGCATAGACACACCACACCCACACATCACCAGCAAACATACATCACGCATTGTCTAGCTGCACAAGAGGTAGTTACTCACATTCAAGGAAAATAGCGATCAATGAGCTGACGCCTCTGGTCCACACCTTCTTCCTCCCCACTATCCTCATCAGTGGACATGGGTGGGATGGGAGACGGAGCAACCTGTTGGTCTTCAGGGTCCATGATCAGTTCAATGTTATTGCGCAAGGCCAGGTTGTGGAGCATGCAGCAGGCAATCACGATTTGGCATACTTTGCCTGGTGAGTATGGCAGGGCCCCTCTGGTTTTATCCAGGCAGCGAAACCTAGACTTCAGCAGTCCAAACGTACGTTCCACCACTCGACGTGTCCTCCCATGGGCATCATTATAACGTTTTTCACCAGGGGTAGTAGGATTCCGTATGGGGCTCAGCAGCCATGGCCGGTTTGGTTACGCAGAGTCGCCTAGGTGTGGGGGTGACAGACACAAATATCATTACCAGGATCGGTGGGAACACCATGCCACACATACAACACAATTGTCCTCACAGCACACTCACCTACAAGCCACGCACGTTCTGGACGCAGATTAGCCATCAGTTGGGGGACAATGCTGCTCCGCGGGATGTGTGAGTCATGTGCGGACCCTGGAAATCTGGCACACACATGGGAGATGATGTTGTCAGCCAGGCACACCACTTTCACGTTGATCGAATGGTAGTGCTTTCGATTGCGATATACAGGTTCACGTGCCTGGGGTGGAATGAGACCAATATGTGTGCCATTAATGGAACCCACTAAGTGTGGTATCTGGGCCAGGGCATAGAAGTCCCCTTTGACTGCTGCCAACTCTGCCGGCCGTGGGAAATGGATGTAATCATCCTTGTAATGCATCATGGCATTCAGAACATCCCGCAGTACCAGCTGAACATGGATTGTGACATCCCCCCGGCATGACCAACTGTGTACTGGAAAGTGCCTGTTGCGAAGAAGTGATGTGCCGCCATCACCTTTGCTGTGGGTGTAATAGCTCCTGGATATGTCCTGCGTGGCTGCAGATGAGGTGACAATTGTTCTACAAGCTCCTGCAATCTACGTCGATCAAGCCGGAATTTGCGGATCACCTCCTCGTTAACCATGTCCTCCTGCACAGTGTATGGTCGATGTACATTTGGATACCTCCTGTGTGGGAGTAGATGGTAGCAGATGTCAATTGACCAACAACGCATAGCTGTGCCACACTATCACATCTTGACCAACACAATGCAAATAATACATGTTGCAGGCAGTGATTATATGTGTGACATGACCAATATAGAAGGCAATACAGCTAACTACACACACAATGTTCACCCACAAACAACATCCTGTGTGCAAACATGTCCAATGTAACGTGCACACATGTTGAAAGAACTGGCAACAACACATGACTGAAGGCCCAAATGTGGACAAGCGTCCCCACAGACACACATGGACGTGCAAACACAACACGAACATGTAACACACCCTCCTTGTCTTCATGCACCCATGACCCCACCTACAATGCTCGGCATCCTCACATGACATGCATGGGCACACAACAGGCGACACACATACGCATACACAGAATGCATGTACACCCCCATCATTGTTACTTGCACACACAAACCACACACTCACAACAGCTTCTGAATGTGGGTACACACCCTTGATGTACTGTGTAGATGTGTACAAAAGGAAATGTGTGTCCGCCAAACCGTCAACACGTCGCCATGCACATCTGACGCAATTTGGGTGCACATCACTAGCCTTTGTTAACCACTGGCAAGGTCAATAGTATGAGCACACATGCAACAAATGGACATGAATGTCACACGTGGACACGGGCCATTGACTTGACATAATGATTCTTGCAGCATTCCGGACATGTCCTAACACACATGTACAACTATGAACATTACATGTGCGGAGAGACATGCAGTGTGTGTACATACGCCATCTGGGGACGCCTTCCACCAACACAGAAGATGATCGTTGACACAGCAATTGTGCATGACATATGCTGTGTGGTCAAGGACCATCACGGTAACACCCAGCAAAACGCATGTGCGCACTACCGCGACGGTGCATCATTTGAAACTAATCACTCACTGGCGTCGCTATGGCGGGGCACGCATTCCGCGGGGACGGTGCAGGCTAACACATACTTTTGAATATGCAATTTGAAATGGCAGTTGATACCCCCCCTTACAGTCACATTGCAGCACCCACTGCAGACCACCGGTCCTGGATGGTCATCCACCGCCGGGTGCTGGCCGGGCACACACACCTCCAGCACCCAGCGGTGGTTGACCGGCCAGGACCGGCGGTGGTTGACCGGCCAGGGCCATCCATGCCATGGTGACCTAAATGCACAGGCCACTCACCCACCACCAGCTCCCGGCAGTGGTTGACCGTCCAGGACCGGCAGTGGTCGACTGGCCAGGACCGGCGGTGGGTGACCGGCCAGGACCAGTGGTGGTTGACCAGCCAGGACCAGCGGTGGGTGACCGGCCAGGACCGGCGGTGGGTGATCGGCCAGGATCGGCGGTGGGTGACGGGCCAGGACTGGCAGTGGGTGACCGGCCAGGACTGGCGGTGGGTGACCGGCCAGGACCGGCGGTGGTTGACCAGCCAGGACCGGCGGTGGGTGACCGGCCAGGGCTATCCATGCCATGGTGACCTCAATGCACAGGCCGCTCACCCACCACCAGCACCCGGCGGGGGTTAACCGTCCAGGACCGGCGGTGGTTGACCGTCCAGGACCGGCGGTGGGTGACCGGCCAGGACCGGCGGTGGGTGACCGGCCAGGACCGGGGGTGGGTGACCGGCCAGGACCGGCGGTCTGCGGTGGGTGCTGCAATGTGACTGTAAGGGGGGGTATCAACTGCCATTTCAAATTGAAAATTCAAATGTATGTGTTAGCCTGCTCCGCCCCCGCGGAATGCGTGCACCGCCATAGCGACGCCAGTGAGTGATTATTTTCAAATGATGCACCGTCGCGGTAGCGCGCACATACGGTTGCCGGTGTGTGACCGTGACGGTCCGTGCACATGTAGCCAATGGAAACAGGTTACGCGGGGCGCGTAAGCGCATTCAAAAATAGCAGAAGCCGTGCTCCGCCACACCAGGGCGAGTCATTGGCTCTTTTTGAATGAGGCATCCAGGGAAAATCAATTGCTGCAGACGTGTGCCACTGATAGGAGCTCAGGGCCCTATATATGTGTGAATTTATTCAGCACACATTCACTGCTTCCAGCCAGTGCTGCCTGCGACCATCACCTCGAACTGCTGCTGCTGAGCTATCCAACAACTGCTGCCTGCGACCATCATGTCGACCTGCTGCTGCTGAGCTATCCAACAACTGCTGCCTGCGACCATCACCTCGACCTGCTGCTGCTGAGCTATCCAACAACTGCTGTCTGCGACCATCACCTCGACCTGCTGCTGCTGAGCTATCCAACAACTGCTGCTGTAGTGCCACAGTCCTGGACCTTGCCATGCAGAGAGTGCGAGAGATCCGGTCTCGTCCCTTCACCGCAGCGGAGCTGGATGTCCTTGTGGACGGTGTGCTCAGCCACTATGAACGGCTCTACGGTGCCCCCGGACAGGTGGTAAGTGCAGTGGGGAACATGTTGGTGTCCATGAGGTGGTCACTGACTACTGGCTTCTGCAAGCTTGGCGGTGTGCTGCGGGACCTTCACATGTGTTGTACTGAGCATGGCTGCATAAAGATACGTGTTTCTACGATGTTTGTGAATGTAAACTGTCCACTGACGTTCCCGTCTTGTCTCTCATCATGGTAGGTCAAGCTGCACCTTTGCAAGGCCGTATGGAGGACCATAGCACGTGATGTACGGGCAGTGGGGGTGTGCAATAGATGACACACACACTGCCACAATCGCTGGGACGACATATCCAGGCTCAGCAAGAATGTAGCGGAGATGACACTGGGGATGATTCCAAGATCAACCCGGCTTGCCCGACGCACTATGACCCCTCTAATGCACCGTATAATTGCTGTGACGCATCCTGACCTGTCCACCCGGCTGAGAGGGGATCAACAGCAAACTAGCGGTAAGCAGACTGTATGTGTCTGTGACTTGTGAGTGCATGCATGTATTGGTGCTCAGACACAGTAGTGACATCCGTGGTGCGTATGTTTTGCTGCAATTGCATGTTGGTGCCATTAGCGGAGTGAGCGTTAGCATCCATGTCCGCCAGGTGGACATACCAGTTGATTTGTAGTTGAGGGTTCCAGGACATGCCGTTGAGGTCTGTGGTCCCATGGCATGACATGTATGGTGGTCTGCATGCACTTGCCCTGTTTGTATGATGTACATGTTTCACAGGCACCCCGGTTCTTTGATATGAGGATGTCTGGTAGGGGTGGTTTGTGTGCAGGATGGGTGCTACATGTTATTCGACTGTAAGGAAAGTTGTGAATTTGTAACCTTCAGTACGTGAGTGTGGCACTTAGGTAAACATCTTTTCCCTCTCTTTCAGCTTTGGCCGAGGGCACTGACCCACAGATGATGGAGATGAGTGGTGGCAATGCATCCGGATCCGAGATCACACACACGCAGACTGACACTGAAGAGGCCAGCCCCGGATAGGACTCACATGTGGAGACACCATCGTCCTCATCTTCAGACAGTGTTGGTGAGTCAGCACTGTTGTCACAGACAGGGAGTGGGCAATCAACACCTTCAGTCGGTACACAGCACACAGGGCCCACACTGCCACCAACTGCAACAAGTACTGCTCGTGCTCGCCAGAGTAGGGGAGCAGAGTTGCCTTCGGTGCAGGCACCGCTGCCTCAGGCCCTGTGACACAAAGTGCACTTTGTGCTGAGGCTGATGATCTGCTGCGACAGCTGTGTGTAGGGCAGACCAACATGATCAATGCATTCCAAGATCACGATAGGAAGTTGGGGCAGGTGGTAGCATTCATGGAGGGGATGCATGGCGATGTTGCTGGTCTCTACAGAACAGTTCAGTCATTAGCAAACACTGTGTCTTCAGCCGTTCTACAGTCGCATGGACAGGGTGCTACTTCAGTTCCCCCATCCACACCACTAGATGTCTCAGGGGAGAGTGACATTTCAGACCAGGCCTCATTTTCGTGGTATTGCACTAGAAGCAGCCACAGGCAGCAAGGCGGGGCACGAAGGGCACATACACCATCCCCTAGGACAGGGATACCTTTCACCGAACACGACATGAGCTACACTGGAGTTGACACACAGGATCCTCAAGGGGTGTTGGGGAAAAGGGATTCACATGTAACACAGGCATCCCCCTCAAAAGGTACTCCCAAGGCAAGGGCACCTCCCAAGAGCAGGGACACTACCAAGGACAAGGACGCTTCAAAGGAAAGGGCACCTCCCAAGAGCAGGGACACTCCCAAGGACAAGGACGCTTCAAAGGAAAGGGCACCTCCCAAGAGCAGAGACACTCCCAAGGACAAGGACGCTTCAAAGGAAAGGGCACCTCCCAAGAGCAGAGACACTCCCAGGGACAAGGACATTTCAAAGGACAGGTACACTACAATGGACAAGTCTGCTCCCAGGGACAGGGCACCGCCCAGGGATCAGGGACATTCCAGAGACAGGACATCTCCTACGGCCAAGGCACATCCCAGGGCCAAGGTTCCCCCATGGACACGAGCTCCATCAAGGACAGGCATACATCACCCCTGGCTGCCCTGAGGCTGATGTTGTTGAAGGAACGTAAAACGCATGTGTCAGCGGTGGAGTCCCCACATACCTCAACTCCCATCCACACCTCGCAGAAGCAGAAGAAGGAGTACACTGTTGTTGCATCCCACATTACACATGATGCAGAGGGCAGAAGGCAGGCCCACTGCAAACGTCACGCAGGGTCCAGCACATCCCCAGAGAGCAGACCACCACAAGCACATGATCCACCTTTGATGTCTGATGAGGTCACACCACTTACCAGTCCAGTCATGTCCAGGGTGCCCTTACATTTCACAAAGAAACAGAGACACACACCAGTGAGACCTGAACACCCCAATGTCGCTCCAGAACAGCTGTCCCCAGCTCCCAGAGCCACCCTGCCTCCTGGTTCATACAGACCTGTGGCTCATCATTTCAGTGGTCCTAGTGGCTCAGCTGCAGTACACTCTCATGTGTCAGATAGTGGCACTGTGTCTGTTGTTCGCTGTCATGCATCATGTAGTAGCACTGTGTCAGTTGTGACCTCTCCTGTTTCAGGTATTGGCACTGTGTGTGTCCGCCACTATCATGTGTCAGATGCTGGCATGGTATTTGTTGGTCACTGTACAGGGACATGTCCTGGCAGTGTGTCTGGGTCTATGGCTCATGTGTCAGTCACTAGTGCTGTGGCTCTGTCTCACACTCCTGTTTCTGGTGCTGGCAGTGTGCCTGGGTCTATGGCTCATGTGTCAGTGACTAGTGCTGTGGCTGTGTCTCACACTCCTGTTTCTGGTGCTGGCAGTGTGTCTGGGTCTATGGATCTTGTGTCAGTCACTAGAGCTGTGGCTGTGTCTCACTCTCCTGTTTCTGGTGCTGGCAGTGTGTCGGGGTCTATGGCTCATGTGTCAGTCACTACATCTGTGGCTGTGTCTCACACTCCTGTTTCTGGTGCTGGCAGTGTGTCGGGGTCCATGGCTTATGTGTCAGTCACTAGAGCTGTGGCTGTGTCTCACACTCCTGTTTCTGGTGCTGGCAGTGTGTCTGGGTCTATGGCTCATGTGTCAGTCTCTGGAGCTGTGGCTGTGTCTCACACTCCTGTTTCTGGTGCTGGCAGTGTGTCTGGGTCTATGGCTCATGTGTCAGTCACTAGAGTTGTGGCTGTGTCTCACACTCCTGTTTCTGGTGCTAGCAGTGTGTCCGAGGCGACTAGTTCAAGCAGTCCACCAGATTCTGTGCTGTGAGGTGTAGCTCCCATCACTCACATGTCATTTGACTTGGTGTCTAGATTGTCCATTGTAACCACCCTTGCATTGTTAATGTCCTTGGGACGGGACGCTTGACCCACGTACTTGTGTTGCCTCTGATGTACCTGTGCCTTGCCATGGACTGTTGATGCACTTAGCCACTCTCATGTGCTGCTTCTGATGTACCTGCTCTGTCATGGACACTGCCCGTTGCTGTTCTGATACTGCATTGTGCCCTCTCATGTGCTGCCTCAGATGTACCTGCTCTGTTCTCTGCCATGGACTGTTGATGCACTTAGCCCCTCTCATGTGCTGCCTCTGATGTACCTGCTCTGTTATGGACACTGCCCTGTTGCTGTTCTGATACTGCATTGTGCCCTCTCATGTGCTGCCTCAGATGTACCTGCTCTGTTCTCTACCATGGACTGTGATGCACTCAGCCCCTCCCATGTGCTGCCTCTGATGTACCTGTGCCTTGCCATGAACTGTTGATGCACATAGCCCCTCTCATGTGCTGCCTCTGATGTACCTGCTCTGTCATGGACACTGCCCTGTTGCTGTTCTGATACTGCATTGTGCCCTCTCATGTGCTGCCTCAGATGTACCTGCTCTGTTCTCTGCCATGGACTGTTGATGCACATAGCCCCTCTCATGTGCTGCCTCTGATGTACCTGCTCTGTTACGAACACTGCCATGTTGCTGTTCTGATACTGCATTGTACCCTCTCATGTGCTGCCTCAGATGTACCTGCTCTGTTCTCTGCCATAGACTGTTGATGCACTTAGCCCCTCTCATGTGCTGCCTCTGATGTACCTGCTCTGTTATGGACACTGCCCTGTTGCTGTTCTGATACTGCATTGTGCCCTCTCATGTGCTGCCTCAGATGTACCTGCTCTGTTCTCTGCCATGGACTGTTGATGCACTTAGCCCCTCTCATGTGCTGCCTCTGATGTACCTGTGCCTTGCCATGGACTGTTGATGCACATAGCCCCTCTCATGTGCTGCCTCTGATGTACCTGTTCTGTACCATGGACTGTTGATGCACATTGTCCCTCTCACGTGCTGCCTCTGATGTACCTGCTCTGTTACGAACACTGCCCTGTTGCTGTTCTGATACTGCATTGTGCCCTCTCATGTGCTGCCTCAGATGTACCTGCTCTGTTCTCTGCCATGGACTGTTGATGCACCTAGCCCCTCTCATGTGCTACCTCTGATGTACCTGTGCCTTGCCATGGACTGTTGATGCACATAGCCCCTCTCATGTGCTGCCTCTGATGTACCTACTCTGTCATGGACACTGCCCTGTTGCTGTTCTGATACTGCATTGTGCCCTCTCATGTGCTGCCTCAGATGTACCTGCTCTGTTCGTTGCCATGGACTGTTGATGCACTTAGCCCCTCTCATGTGCTGCCTCTGATGTACCTGCTCTGTTACGAACACTGCCCTGTTGCTGTTCTGATACTGCATTTTGCCCTCTCATGTGCTGCCTCTGATGTACCTGCTCTGTTATGGACACTGCCCTGTTGCTGTTCTGATACTGCATTGTGCCCTCTCATGTACTGCCTCTGATGTACCTGTTCTATACCATGGACTGTTGATGCACATAGCCCCTCTCATGTGCTGCTTCAGATGTACCTGCTCTGTTCTACCCAGTGCCCATGATCTTGGGTACTGTAAGATTATACCCCTATTATGTTTAATAAAGCAAGTCAATCATGTGTAGTGGTTTGTCGTTGTCATTCCTGGTTGTGTGCTTGCATTGTTGATATATTGGTGCGATCGTAAATGCAGTTTCTCAAACGTGACACTCCCCCTCCCTACGTCACAGCCCTGGCAGGTACTCCCCTTCCGACAGCAATTGGTGTGTTGGCGTACCTGCGACGTCGTCGGCGATGGTCCATGACTTGCTGGTGGTGGCGCACGAAGAGTATCGGAAATGCGTGTAGCGCTGGGTCCATGACGGCGATCTGCTTGTGGTGGGTATCTCTGCAATGTGTTGTATCTCCGCTGTGGTGAATCCGCCGTGTTCAGGCAGGTTGTTTTTCTGCAGCGATTTGATGTGTGTTTTACGCCATCGTGATTTGGAGGACGGTCGGAGACGTCATTCCGTACGGTGGTGTCTCTGGATTGGTTACGTCCGCCGCGGGGTCGGGTGTAGTTCCGTGGCGGTGCGTGCTCTTCCGCCGCGTACGGACATTTGACAGTGTTTCCCATCCTAATATGGCGGACGGAGTGACCGCGGCAGGAGGACTGGAAAAAGGCATTTTCCGCCTATTCAAGGCCGGCGGTCGTCCTTCCGTCCGCCATCGTAATCGACCCCTTAATTTTGAATTTCTTCAGGCATAATTAAATACATACGGCATGATACATTAATAAGCACATACAATGTACAAAGGGATTTTTGGTTTATATTAATGTTTGTGACATATGGTCACTATTTTAAAACAACCAATCAGAACCATTCAGATTTGTGAAACAGTTCCTGAAGAGTAGTGAAAGTTGTTAAGAGAAATATTTCAAAAATAGAATAGGACCAATAATAGGAAATTACAAAACTGTGACCACATGGTTTCTGATGATGTTACCAATGTCCATGAGCTGGCCACTGTATTTCAGGTGGTGAGACATCAGAAACCAATGGACATGGAGGGTGAGGGGACTGGAACTGAGGCCACCAACTCATCTTCCAAGGCCTCCACCAGTGGTGGACCCAAAATATTCTGAACCCACAGTATCCTTGTCTGCCACACAGAGATCCAACTCCACCTTCCTTATTGGTGTTCCCCAGTGAGCCAAACCCAACCACCTAAAAAAAAGGGGGTCTCTTTCCCCACAGGACCTCACCACCTTCCCCTGTCCCACCCCACTCCCGCCCCAAAACCTCCCCTTTTGTTTTGTCACCCCGGCTGTTCTGAGTGAGGAGGTTATTGACCTTTTACGCAGCATCTCTATAGGCCAGACTACGGCTGTGAATGGTATTCACGGCCTTAGTGCCAAATGCAACAAATGCATTTTTGGATGCCATTCACAGTTCAATGTCTGGAATGCAGAGATCGCTTGCAAAAATAGCATCCTCACTCATGACAGTATCCCAGTCATTCCAACCTTGTGCCCCAACCCAACAGACACAAGCAGCACACTCACATATAAACACAAACACATAAAGAAACACAAACACACACACAACATAAAAACACTATTGACACTACACCCACAGGCTCCACAACCACCACACCCGCAGCCACCACAACCAGCACCATACCCATTACCACCATCATGTCCATACCTACCCCAGCCACAACCACCATCACACCCACAACCACCACCACAGCCACCAGCACAACCACAAGCATCACAACAACCAGCCTACCGACAACAACCAGAAAACCCACAAGCACCACTCCCACACCTACAACTACCATCACACCCACAAAAACCACAACCACAGCAAACACCTCAACAGCATACTCATCCAAACCAACACACTCACACAAAAGCACACCCAAAACAACACCAACGATAACAAAATGCACACACATACCTGGACCCCAAACAACTGCCAAAAACACACATACAGACATACACAACATATACCAGACCCAAATGCAACTGCAAAGCAAACAGACACACGCACATCACCCACTACAGCTCCCTCTACCTCCAAAATCCTATTTCTCCTACCTGTATGCCTCTTCCCGAATTCACATCTTACCCCTATCAAACTCAAACTTAAAACCACCTTTCCCAAAAAATTATCCTTGAGGTGCCTGCTCTGTGCTAAATAGATAACCCTTCATGAGGAGATTACCCTTTTGCGGAATGTATAGGAGGCACGTTTTGGGCAACACCACGACAGCCTTTTGGAAAGTGAAAGGCTTTTTGATACCCTTTTATGTTGTGCATTAAATAAAATATATATGATAGAAGTTACGTGTTTGTTAATAAAAACATATTTTGATTTCACAAAATATTTCTTAACATTTTTTTTTATTTACAATTCATTGAGTCCTACAAATGCTGATGATGAAAATGTGAATTACATATTTGTAATATAAAGAAAAAGAGAGTAACCCCTTTAATACCAAGGTAACAGGGTAAATTGTATCAACAAACGCAAAGGTTCACAAGAACATCAATGTGTAAATAATACAGTCACAACACATTGGGGGCAATTATATATGTCCTTTAATTCTGTTTGGCATTAGAACACTGAGACTGGGAAAATTGAAGAATTCCCCAAAGAAAGGATAAAAGAAAGGAAAATCCTCTGATGTGAAGATGATAATACTGTGAAAAATACTCACATATAGACTGGTAAGCTATAGCTCTGGAATATATATAACTAGGAACAAAAGAGGAATGGGCAGTATTTTGAAAGATTTGTGTATTGTTTTTAATAAAAAGGTGCCATCACGTATCCCTATAGAACAGAAAGGAACGTCCACAACGCGGAATACATCTGCCCAGAATTGAAAATTGAAAAAAGAAAACCTTATAATCGATTCCCAACCATAAACTTTTTAGTAAGTACATTGCATAAGGAGAACAAGTAGCAATGGTAGGACAGTATAAGAGTTATACAACATTATTTTTGTCTTCTTTTAACATAGGACAATGAGAAAAAGCTGTCCTGAATCACCTTCACAGTAATCAACTAAGGTGAATGGTGAATAAACCCAAGGTATGCAAACCAAAATGGTTGGTATATTGATTGTGTATGAATGCTGGACATAGTATTAATTGGGATATCCAATTACAGTTTCCCTATTGGGGAACTACACCCTGAGTGTTGAGTAGTATGGATGGATCTCGAATGGGACACAAAATTAGCACAGGGTGAGAGTCTAATACACCATGATAGATCAATGTAATAGCAACAGCCCAAGAATGTAACTGACGAGTTTGGTTTTAAAAATTTTCATTTATGGATAATGAACTTTACACAATGAAGTCATGTGAATAAGGATTTAATTTTTTTTTTTTTAGATCTACAATTTGTCTCTTTAGATTGAGTGCCTATGACTAATAAAATGATGGAATCCGTGTTTTTGATGTAAACGTATGCCAAGGATGGATAGTGATTTGTTTTTTAAAAATTGTTTTTACAGAATTGTTTTTAATTGTCCTGAGGTAGGTGGTGCGCACAGCAAGATCCACCGAAACGTGTCGACTTGGATTTATTTGTAAAAATCTATCTTCATTTGAGTGTTCGAATAACATGTTGCATACATTTATATTGAACATCTACAAAGAAAGTACATATACACCTGATCCTTTTAATGAATTTTTAATTGTTTCTTTTTATAAATAAAATTCTTGAACAACACATACGCCTTGGCTACGTAATATATAGCTTTAGATTGTAAGTGCTTTTTGTGGTTCCACTTGAGACGGGGAAGTTTGGAGTGTATGAGAAACTGTATGATTTAAATCCTTATGAGACTTCTATTGAATCTTTCTGGATATTTGAAACTGAAGTTAAATTCCAGAAAAATTTAGAGTATAGAAAATCAACGGAACCTTTGCGTTTGTTGATACAAATTACATATTTGTACCTACAATTTTGACAGGACAAACAACAATTTTCTAAACTCCTAACTTGTAAAGTCCATACAATAGAATGTGATGGACATGTAAATGTTGGTGCAAGCATTCATCATAATTATGGACATTTACACTTAATAAAGATTATCTTTTTAAAGTGTTAATACAGGTGTGTTTATTCGAAACTGATAAGTGATGTAAATAAACACATATGCACTACAGCTTAAAAATATAATGAGACAATGAAAACTTAATACAATACAGTAAGTGCCCTAAACAAGGGGAATGTTACATTTATAAATAAATAACATTATTTCAGCTTAAAACTAACATTGAGTTTACAGTTATTTAAAACAAAAAGTTTTCACTATGTCTAGTGCAATTTCTACTTTATATTAAATGTAAAGTTTTCCATTAATGTGTAATGCATATGTTTATGATTTGATAGTTTACTAAAATAATCAAACACAACTGTAAGGACATTTTTAGATTTTTTTTATTGATGTCAGTTTTTGTGTAGGCATTCATCATCACGAAGGCAACTTGCACCAAATCTAAAATTTTAGTTATATAATACAGTTGTGTTTCTTTAAATGTCTTACAACAACAACATTACACACATATGCATTAGTAGTCCTGAGCTAATGTAAACAGACAATGCATGGAACCTCCAATTCCGGCAATGACGGGATTGATTAGCTTCGTGATCAAGTAGCAGCAGCAAAGGAATGACTTGGATGATAAGGTTCATGCCAGAAATGAAAGTGTAAGAAGAAAAAAAATCTATGTTTCTACCTTATATACCTGTGACACCACCAACTCAGGTGTGGTGGTTTATCCGCCATAGGTAAGTCAATGGGAAGGCACATTGTGATTGGCCCGGTTGAAATCTTGGCTGAACTCCATCCAATAACCACTTTTGCTTATGGTGCCGTCGACACAGGCAGAAAATTCTGATGGAGATAGAAGCACTCAGATGGACTATCATCAATAGACCCACCCACATCTACATTGAGCGTGAGGGCTGCCTATTAGACGGATGGAGAAACCGACGGAAAAGCAACAGCGGGACCATATTCATCAAGATCAAAATCCATCCAGAGTCCATTGGTGAAGTGCAACTGAGAAATGTTTTACAACTTTTTTATTTACAGACTTTCACCGGGACCAATCCACTTGGTGCATTCGACCAAGGCTCCATCGAGGTCAGACTGAAATTGCACCTTGGTCCACAACCATTGATTTACATTTGGTGATTTTTCCACTTAAATATTTAAATATTTAATTGTCTGGTTCTTCTTACTGGATTTTTTTTGTCTCCATTTGCTTTTTAAATATTTCTCTTTTTCATAAATTGAAGTAGGCAATTATCGTGTTATGTCTTTTACTTTTTAATATTTTTTGGTACTTCTACATACATTACACATTTCTTCTAAGTTGCACCTGATTCTTCCAGGCCATGGCTATCATGGCTATCAGGGGTTGAGCTCCCATTCAGATTATTTGAACCTTTGACTGGACCTAATTGGGCAAAGAAGGGAATTAAGAAGATTTGAGGGCAGAGTGACTTGTACCAGTGTCAATAAGGCAAGTAGCGTGCTTACCATTGATGATGCAGTCTACATAAGGTCCCCTTTGTTCCTGGGTTATTAAGGTATTCATTTTGCTAATCTAAACCTCTATTCCTCCCCTCCTACCTGTACGCCCCGAATTCACATCCTACCTGTGCTTAACCCCTATGAATCTCAAACTAAAACCCACCCCTCCCAAAAAAAGATCCTTGAGGTGCCTCTGTGCTGCAGGGTAAATATTATGAAGAGTTTGGGGGTACGTATGTTTATTTAAAAGCCCTATCAAACAATCTTGCACACAGTGGCTCAGCTGGCCGCATGCAAAATAAGAATTGCCTAGCCTCATGGCCTCTCCTTGGCTCCTCGCATTTTCCCTTCCAATTCTCCTACCTTAGCATCACCCCCCTCTCATTGTGATGCTCTTGTTCAATCTCCTTTAGTCCCATGCAGTATGTTCTGCAATTTCAAGGACTCAATTTCGATTCAGCACTCTGGTATTTTTTTTCCTGTGTCTAGACAGTGGTTAAAAAAGCTACAAATTATGCTAACTTCTTAATCTACTATGCAATACAAACAGTAGTCACATTAATTTTAACATTAGGTAGCAATGCCTGCACAAAAACAATGCCAACAGCTTCCTGATTCATAACAGTTGGACTGGCTATACATGAGTACCTTTTAAACATAATCAGTAGGAGCTTCACCTTTATGCTGCATACAGTTGGCAAATGTAGTCCAGTCAGTTTTCAGTGGACATAACTCCAAAATCACTTTAAGAAGTGTATCCTCTGCTGCATTCAACTCCACATCATTCCCGGGGTCCACTCTCAGCCTCACCGTTTTGCACCAGTTTATCTCACCTCAATTGCAACAAATTATTCATTTCCTCCTATTTGGGCCTGTATGCTTAACACACCCCGAGTCAAAATGATAGGAGTGGGCCATAGCGGGCCAGGAGATATGGACTCTACCCCAAGTCACTGGTTAATCCCTCAAAAGGAGATTGCTAAAAGAGGATGTACTTTTATCATCAGCATCACGATTTGGATAAGTCTAGACAACTGCCCTGCAATTTGGCTCAAGCTTTCAAGAGTGTTTATACGACTTCTCTGTCACCAACTACTTTGCCCTCTGTAAGAATGGGTTCATGCCCTAGACCAATCCATAGTACTGGATTCAGCATCTGACTTGGTAACTTTTCTGCATTGCAGCACTCAGTTGCATGTTACCCCTTGTGCTCCAGCAACCGGCAGTCCAGCAGGTGCTCATCTGTTTCCGGCTGCAACCCCAGCTGTGCCTCCTGTCCCACAGGACTGCAAGGGGAATACGTCTTACAATTTAATGATCTGGGAAACGTAAGGAGGAGGTCGAGTAGTTGGAGCACACGTCGTGACATTGGGCCTAACTTAGAGGTTGTGGACCATTGGAAATAATGCACTTTTAACACGGCAGACAGGATATCTGTTACGTCTGTGACTCAGTGACCTGTGATCTCTAAATCAGGTCACTTGTCCTTAAGGTGTCTAATTTGGCATTCCAGCTTCTCTTGAGTATCTTCCTTACACTGGAAATGGGATTCATGCTTGCACTTGTGGACCTCCTCAAGCCACTGGATGAACAGCAGCCACTGGTCAGTATCTGTATCATTTTTGGCGTCTTTCAGACTCTTCTGCAGATTAGCTACTCTCTTTAAGTCAAAAGTACAATACTTTGGAAAGAACGTCTTTCTGTCCTCATTAACATGTCCCACCTACTCATTTAAGTATTTGCATGTGCGTTTATCATATTGTTCATGGGCAGCAGTTGCTTTTAGTTGAGGCTCCTTGTCTATATATTTACAGCCCCCATTCGATTTCTTACAGTTCAATCCCACCGGATACAAAGGAAAAGGGTCTACAGGCGTTATACTCACAGCACAACCTGTGAATAGAGGCAGTGAAGTAAACAGAAAGTGGGATAGGGTTCCCAGCAGGTATTATTACTTCTAACTGTTATTATGGAGGGAGAAGAGAAGGTATTACACGCTCACATCCAAAGTTCCCCTTGCATTCAACAAATCTTCAGTCTATACCCAGAGAGGCTTGTGGGCGCATTTTATGGCTAGATCAGAGGGTCTCTTTCTCTCAGATATTCAGTCTTCATGGTCTGCATTCCGGGTCCTGAAATTCCTGCATATCTTTGCTGTTACTGCACTATTCCTAGAGCCTGCTCATGCTATACCATGGAGTCCCATCCATTATCAATTTCCCTTCTTCTGAACTCCTCCCACTCATAACTGTCCAGTCATTTTTCTTTTCTTCCTTTTCTTCCTCCCCTTTACTCTTACACTGCCGACAATTGTGTGCACCCTTTGGACAATACAATAGCCACAAATAATATATTCAAGCAAGAAAGCACCAAACAAATTTAAAACGCTGTTAGACTTTCACCTAATTATAACTTTTTGCTTGGTTTTGGGGCTGAACTCATTTCAAGTAAAACATAGGTTTGGCACTGAGCCACTCTCCACCGCAGTTCCCCCAGAGAAACTTCTCTTCTGCCACCTGGGATTGTTGTGTGGAGTTCAGCAGTGGCGTACCTAGCGCTCTGGTGTCCTGTGGCGGTCCCTGCTTTCGCCGCCCTGCAGCGGCCACACTGAAGAGCGGCCAGGGGTGCTTGCAATTGCCACCTGAGATGGCAGGTAACAGCGTGGGGAGGCCACCACCCCAAAAACTTGTGCCCCCTGAGGTGTATCCCCAGCTATTTACTTTTATTTTACAGAGTTTTATATAGCGCGAACTTGACCCGAATAGAGTATAGCACCAGTTGCATTACATGAGGACACATTCATTTTTTGTTAGGCACTGGGAGATTAAGTGATTTGCCCAGAATCCCAGGATGTTCAGCATTGTTGCCGAGACTTAAACCCAGTTCCCCAGATTCGAGGACGACCGCCCTAGCCGTTAGGCCAATTCCTCTCCCCAGTTATGCCACTGGAGTTTAGTCCAGTGCTCCTCTGTTTCTTTTCAGTAAAGACAGTTTCCACCACCACATGCATCATCTGTTAAAAATAAAACGCAACACATCAGGATGGCCAAAGTCCAGATAGTTTGTAATGAAAAGTAGCAGGCAGCAAAAGATCGAATCACAAATCTGGACGTAGAATTTTTATTTTTACTGCCAATAATTTTTTGGTAACAATTGACATAGAGTTACTTTATACCTGTATAGCCCAGGACGCTGCGCGGGTGGCAGCGGCGCGCACCTTGGGACAACAGGAACGGTTCTATGATACAGCACAGTCCATTATACTTCAATGTATAGAAGTGGAACTTACCCGCAACTATTTTTGCTATAAAGATGCCCTGTATTTACAAACGACGGGTACATCAATGGGCGCGACCATGGCACCGAGCTAGGCCTGCATCTATGTAGGCCAGTTCAAAGACAATTGCATTTACCATCAGTCTAATCCCTTGCAGAGGAACGTTCACCTCTGGAAAAGATATATAGACGATGTGCTATGTGTTTGGTCTGGAGTAGAAGAGTCCCTGAAGGAGTTTTTGAACTGGCTGAATGGACAGGATGCCAGTTTGCGCTTTACCGGTCTTATAGTAACCAGGGAGCGGTGTTCCTTGATCTGGATATCAAGGTAGAGAACAACATGCTAAACACCAAAGTGTAAGAAAAGTTAACTGACAAGAACTCCTTACTACATTATAAATCATACGATCCGAGAGCATTACGCGATAATCTCCCTGGGGCCAATTCCTGCGATATTGCAGGAATTGCTCCACAACAACAACATTCTTGTCACAATCAGAAGAACTATGTGAAAAACTGAGAAAGAGAGATTATCCACCCAGAATTGTCAGTCAGGCACGCAAACAAGCACTGAATACCCCTCGCAGTGCTCTGCTAGAGAAAAATATAAGGACGAGGGCAGATTGTCTTCTAATTGTGATGACGTTTGATCCATTGGCCACTCAGATTAGACAATTCATCAGAAAACATTGGGCTATATTGTCGATGACTGAGTTTAAAATGCCTCCACCCAGGCTTGCTTTTAAAAGATCTAGCAACTTGAAAGACAAATTGGTACATTCGCGCCCGAGACTTCCACATAATGGAACCACCATTCTGCCTGGTCACTACCGATGTAGTATGTTGTCGCAGGGATCCTGCTCTCACACAGAACTGTGCATAGAGACTTGGAACCTCAGTGAATTAGGGTGTGCCAAAACTCACCTTAGTACCCAAAATCCCCTACCACACTAGCAATCAGTGTCTCATTGTTTCTTACAAACTCCCAATGTTTAGACAACCCAGAACATGGACTTAGAACACCTCAGGTAACGTGGAACACATGAACACTCTTTCGTTATACCAACATATCAATCCAGAACGAGGAGTAAATGAAGACACGTGCAAGTTTGAAATGTTTATTTCTAATGCAGTGTTCGCAAGCTCAGTATCTTAGCTAATACAAGCAAACATATTATAAGCAACAAAGTTATCAGCATAGTTACTAATCCATAAAATACAAAGGGAGAAAGCATGATAAAATGCTAAAGGGAAGAAGGCTAAATAGCACCTAAATCTTACCCTCCCTTGCTAGTATATTATAGTATATCTAAAGAATGTCTCTTTGGGTTTTAGAAGGGCGGCCCCATACCTCTGATCCTAGTGGAAAGGGATCATATCATCTTCCACCAGCTCTCTGCATGCAAATATTTATCAAGTGTGTTTTCATGCTCTTCGCAGTGCACTATTAAACGCGCCTAAAGCCAGAGTTGGCCGCAGCTGCATATGTGTTATGTCTAGAACGTGCGCAGATCAGACCTCACAACAACCACTGTGTTGAAATAACCTTGAAGGCCTCGGCACTCACTGTTCAGACATAGCTTCCCAAGCAAAGCTGATACAATAGCAAAACATATTATTCTTGTGTGAAGCTAAATATTCTACTAGGCTCAAAGCTCTAATAACAATATATGCCGTGTGCAGAAGCAGCAGAAAGGTAAATTGGCGTTTAAACTTCTAATAAGCTCATGCTAACTTAACACAGTGTGAAGGCAAAGCATATCTACATGACAATATGTTCAGCGTGTAAGTTGACTAAGAAAACTGTGGAAGTGGTGCTTAACTCAGGGAGAGTATAGCATCTGACCCAATTCAGTAACTGCAACATGATTAATGTAGTGTATCGATTAACATGTGAATGTGGACTACAATACATTGGCCTTACAACACGTAAGATCAAAATAAGAGTGCAGGAACATCTTAGCACTATTAGAGAAGGCAAACTTTCCAGAAAATTGGTACAACACTACACAGAAAGTAAACACTCTTTCACATGGGTAGTGCTGGAAAAGATCACAGGAGACCCGTATAATATAGAGAAGGTCCTCGCAATGAAAGAAGCACGCTGATTTACCAAGAGGGATGTGACCAAACAGGATTAAATGATTTTATTGAATGGAACAAAATAAGAAATTAAGTGGGTGCACTGCTTTCGCTCAGAAGATGTGAATTTGTTGGTGTCCGTGAGATGGACCTGTGTGTGTCTCGGGTCTTTTTGTGAATATAAAACATCATGATGTCTAACGTGAGTACAAAATATATCAATAAAGTTGATTTAAAATAAGATCCATTATGGCCATTGAAAATAATGAAAATAGGAGTGGCACAAAGGAGGTTGGATGTATTGAAAGTACAAATTGTATTGGGCTGACTTGTGAAGATACAGTACATGAATAAAACCTATTGAAATAGGACCCCAATCCAGGATGGCCACTATGAATATAGAATGGCAGAAATGAAGTGGCAATGGGTGAATCTATAGAGCACTCTAGTTAGAGTCTACCTCCTTAGAATATAGGGCGCTTAGGAAGAGTGAGACCGAAATTACGAAATCATTTTCTAGGCCGATACACATCACTATCATTATAGATATGTAAAGCTCTAGATTGGGAATTTAATGTGGAAATTTGAGAATTTATGCCCAATATACGAACAATATCCGTTAAAAATCATAAATTGGCCTTTCTGAAGGGAGTCCCGCCAGGTATGCAGTATATATTTTTAAGAGAAATGGGAGTATAAGATGGCCACCGCGGGTTGGCATTACATCACGTAATTTGAAATTGGTCACGTGAGACGCCAACAGGACAGCCTTTGTAAACTCACAGAGACGTGAACCTGGCACTGAGGGATGAGACGTGGCACCCTGAGGCAAGACGGGCGGTAAGCGAAATATGGCTGACAACAGGGAGCAGTGATATATGGCATTTTATATATATAGAATAACTGGCAAAGATGGTTTCTATATGCGAAATTGAAGCAAGGCATGGATTGTTTCTTTGGCAATTTAGATATACAGAAAACCGGCAAGGAAGGTTTCTACATGCGACATTGAAGCGAGGTATAAATTGCTACTTTAAGAAGATTTTATACATCTGTGACACGTGTGCAAGTTACACAGTTTAGACAGCATGGGATAAGAAATTGATAATTTGGGTTGAAATATCCTCCAAGGGGATAGAGAAAGAGAAAGTAGAGGCGGATAGCTATCAGCCCATAAAAAGTTGAGTGCGAATTACACATTGTGTAGAAAGGATTTGAAGCATAAGGGAATGGTGTATAAAGATGTATGCACCTAACTATTTATCTCTATGTCCAGAAACCTAATTTAGGATATGCCCATGAGAGGAGGATCTTACGGCTTGAGTTTCCCTAATAATAAGGAAAGCTGGTACGACTGACTTTGGCTCCCTTATGGTAATGAAATGCCCTATAGTGATGTCTGTATGTTTGCCCTGTTTTTTAAAGAGTGGAGAAATAAGATGTGTTATAGTGACCTGGCCATTGTGTGGTGTTATTTTGTCATTTGACAGTCATTTTGAGAAAACTGCACCAGTGTCCAACAGTAGCGACAAATGACTCTGCCCTGACGAAATTGCCTGAAAGATTGAATGGCAATGAAACATGTCGGCTAAGAAAGGAAGTGGTCTGCATGTATGCAGCCGGTTTTAAATTTCTGAATAATCGCAAAAGAAAAGAATAAAATTGGTAATCTGTGCATCCTATTTTAGTTTTATACTGTACTGAGTCTTGTTTTGTTTTGGTAGTCGCAAAGCACATAGGGTGTGTGTTTTTTTAATCATTTGATCACAATTATTTTGGGACACTTATAAGTTTCAGCAATATGGTTACCGATGATGATAAAAGTGAGCATAGCTGATGAGTACCAATCAGCAAGCTCGACTGGTGGTGCACACGTGAGGTGCCATTTTGCTTTTTTCACATATTTTGGAAAATTAAACACATTCATGGGTGTGTTTATTTGGGTATATATACCATTGTTGCCCATCTTTAATATTTGACGGGGTATGACTGTCATTTGATAAAAACACCATTTTATAAAAGGAAGGCAAATAAAGTGGTGGGACATTACCTTGTAAGAAGTGAGGAGTGACCAACGTAGATAAAAATAAAATTTCTACGTCCAGATTTGTGATTTGAAAAGCCTGAGGGAACAGGTCTTGTGTGTATTTGATAAATTGAGAGGAGGGCGACCTGTTCTTTCTGTTCCTTCTACAGCTCCGTATTGATAGAGCAAAAGATCAAAGACAATTGACATTTCAACTGACCAGGGCTCTTGCTATAAAACGGTCATTTGGAGCTCAGAGCTTAAATTCCTGAAAATCGAGCTAGTATATATATGCAATTATTCACAATAGAAGTCAATGCAAAATGATAACATGACAGAAAGTTGTTACACTCAGCGAAAACTTTTCTAAGGTGAAGGTGTCAGAGCAGGACGCTCTTGAGGAAAATGCACCTAAAATTTGGAACTCCATCCCAGTCCATATCAGGACTAACCCCTCCTTCACAAACTTCAAAAGCCAGCTCAAAGACCTCTTCCTCAAACAAACTCATCCGAATGGATAGCTGCAGCCTAACGAGGAAACTTGCCCAATGCAGTATATAGTCACTTTTATAAGAAGACTATTACATCACCTGCCTTTTGACTCGCTCCTTTGTTCCCCCAATCTGATCTGGATTTGTCACGAGTCAATGTTGTTTATTGTTATACTTTGTGTTTGATAAATGTTGTAAAGCGACCCAATACCTTCGGGTCTAGCCAGCGCTATATAAAACTCTTAAATAAATAAATAAGATATCATTCATGTAATACTGCTCCCGTTCCGTTCACAAAACCCCTTCTTCCTGTCAATGTCACAGGAAACTTCAAGTACAATGCAACATCTATATTTGACTAATAGTAGATACATTCATTACTACATATGTGTTTGTTAACATGACACTTCAGATGAATATATGAATATTGATTTTATGATTCCTATGGTTCTATGTACTATTTCTCATCACAACCCTTCCTCATTGCCAATCACTCAGAGAAATGGTAGCTGGGTGCAACTTAACACTGAGAAATGGAAATTAGCCTTTAGTTTGTGTATACCAGACCTGGGTAAGTACCCTATATCAGCAAATAAGAAGTCACCCAATGGGTTAAATACTTCCTGGATCAAGTTATCCCTGAGAAGATACTTAATCGGTGTGCCAAAGGGAAATCCGCTCAATGGTCCAGTCCCCACCTTCTGACACTTAGAGAAGAATGCAAAAGGTGTGAGAACAATTGAAGGAAACCTATGATGAGCTAGGTATATTGAAGTATTGCGAGGCTACAAGTAAATACTATGCTGAAACTAAATTGGCCTAAGTCACTTACTATGAATTAAAAAGCAATACTGCTTCCAATTCCCCTCGAGAAATGCTTCAAACTGTCAAATCTTTCACAGAATCGAAATCAGACAGCCCCACTCCTGAGCCTACTGTAGCTCGTAGTAAATGATTTTGCGAGATACTTTCTTTAAAAATTACATACATTTACTACACCTTTCAGGACATTGAAAGAAAACTAGATTCTAATGAATATTAGGGTAAACAGGAGAAGGGAAAGGTTTGACTCTTGGACTTCCCTAACATTACTTCGGAAAGTTTTTCAGTTTTATTTAAAAAAGTGAAATCAGGATCCAATCTTGGTCCTGCCCCGCCTCACATTCTTTACCAAGCAGCAGACCATCTCTTCCCGGTTCTACTTGAAATATTGAATCTTTCTTTGTTGAATGAGTCTGTATCACTGGTATGAAAATATACAGCTGTAAAAGCCATACTGAAAAAGTCTAACCTGGACTCTCTCTGCCTAGGGAACTATTTGCCCACTTTGTTGCTTCCTGGATTGGGCATGGTACCCGAGAAGCATGTAAACCAGTATCTCTCTCTTCTAGAAGAAAACAGTGTCCTACACCCAACCCAGATGTGGAATAGACTGAAGAATAACACTGAAACCGCTCTTCTGACTGTAGTGAAGGAGCTAATGCAAGGAGATACGGCCGCTATCATACTCCTTGATCTCAGTGTGGCGTTTGATACAGTCCACTTTGAAATTCTCATTGAAAGAATCAGTAATGCACAAGTAACCTGAACTGCCTTGAAATGGCTTGCTTCATTTCTTAAAGACAGGACCTTTCAGGTGTTCAGTAAATGCTGCTCTTCAGACACCTTCTCTTTGAATGTGGAGTACCTCAGGGCTCCTTGCTGAGCCCTACCCTTTTTAACTTGTACAAGCACCCTCTCACGGAAATTGTGCTGCCTATCGGGATATCGATAGTGTCATATGCTGATAACATGCAATTGGTCATCTCACTTGTTCCCGAACACGGGTCCCGATCTTCATCCTTGCATGGAGAAGGTAGCAAGCTGGATGGCCAGCTCCTGCCTTAAGGTAAACGGGTACAAAATTGAACTGATGATACTAGGCAATGTCCCTAACTTCCAGCCGAGTGAAGGCTAGCCCTCTACCCCCAAGGTGAGGTTATAAAAACCCTAGGGGTATGGCTGGATAAATCCCTTTCAATGGATGCCAAGGCAACAAAATTATCGGCCAGCTGCTATGGCATTCTTAAAAAGTTGTGGAAAATAACCCGCTCCTCCTCCTATCCAAAAGGCTTGTGGTACAGGCACTAATTCTCTATCATCAGGACTAAAGGAACTCACGCGATATAGGAGCACCCAGACTTGTAACCAAGAGACTTCAAGTCCTGTAGAGCACGGCTGCCTGACTTTTGCTCAATATCCCAAGACATAAATCAGCTTGGTAGGCCTTGATTATTCTCTGTTGGTTTACAGTAGAACAGAGAATGATATTTAAGGCACTATGTATAGCACATATGAAACTGCAACCAAAAGGTCCCCCTCTATTTCAACTGCTAATTTCACCTCATGTCCCGGGCAGAACCCAATGGTCCGCCAAAGCTTGACTCGAGAGAGTACCTCGCACACGGACAACAAGAAGAGGAGGTCCTTTGAATACACTGCTACTAAACTGTGGAAATCCCTGCCACATATGGACAGCTCATTAATAATTAACATTTATTTAGGAAGCATCTGAAAAATTGGCTGTTCAGCAATTAGCCTTTCCTACCGTTACCTTTGATGTTTTGCAGTGTTTGTCTGTGTTGCAGATGTTAGCGTTGGGATGCCCCTCGGTAGCCAGGCACTTTAAAAATGTGCATAGAATAGAATATATGAACATAATGCAAACAGATTATAGTGTGAGCTATGCTCTAGGCGAGGAAAAAACACATGAGGAGCAAGGAACGCTATCAAATAGGTAGCCAGCAAATCAGATTGACAAGAAAGGCAAGCAAGGATAAGCAATAGACTTCTCCAAAGTCAACTGTAAGAAAATGTATTATACAGAATATGCCTTTTGACAAAAGATGTATACTTGTGTGTAGGTGAGACCTAAAAAACTGATCAACTCCTCATTCAATGGATGTATCACGCACTTTACCTGCTGATATAACTTGCAAATGCAGAATGTGAGAAGGGCTCACTTTCTTCTCAAAAGATGTACATTGCGGCATTAAATAGTTAGTTCAATTATGTGAAAAGTACAAATAAAAGTAAGCTATGTTCTGTGTCATGATAAGTTCCGGAGTACTCAGCTTTTTTAATGTGTGCTGCATGACATGTTCTATAGCATAAACTTTTAGAGCACAATTTCAGTCCACTGACTAAATGCTGCAACTTTCTAAAGTCTTAGCAAACATGTAAGATGTGCATCTCTTTCTGTAATGTGTTTGGAATCAGAATGCTAGAAATCAATTGTGTTATTTAGACCATCTCCACTTGCTGAATATGAGTGCTCATTGCTGATAAATACTTCTGTCACTGTTTCAGCCATGGGCACAGTGACTCAGATACCAAAGAAAAAACAGCTCCAGTGGATTTTCTCTTAGGAGCCTGGTGCTGCAGAATGATGCCCTGGTATACTGAATACTGTTATACTTTTGCAATGTTGTACCATTTCACCCCTGACAAATGATGTGTAATGTTGTACCTAGCTGGGGATTGTGGAATACAACCTTTTCACAAGTTTTATGACTCAGCCAGAGTGATGGGGTTCCAATGAAATCAGTTGGAGCCCGGATAGCAGAGAAATGGCTGCTCTTGCATCGCAGGGAATTAAACATACAAGAAACATGTATGCACTATACCTGGTAGGTTGACATCTCTTCTTATGTCACAATATTTTGGCGACAAGTTGCCAGCTGACTCCTGCGATCGCCGGTAGCCGTGAACCCAACATACGTAGAGCTGTGAGGACCAACTACAGCCACACGATCTACCATCGGACCACAGCACCGCTGACATCACCTACAAGAAAATTCTCTCCTTTTCTGTAATACCAGAGGTGAGTACTGTACATATCCCACTTGCTCACAGCAATGCGCATGATTACTCCATGCATGATCACGCGCATGGAATCACAGTAATGCCACGTGCATACACCCTCAAAACAAGCTCTATTTCCTCAAGATCGCCTGTAAGATGGCCATTTTAAAGTGCCTCCCAACTTCGGCAGTGGATTTGCTTATACCTTCCACCATATTGTGTTGGGCAATGGCCTATTCATTTTCACTTACTAATTACTCTCAGCAATACATTCAGGACTGTTCCTGCTGGTTTTTTTTTGGGTACAAACTCCTCACACTCCTCATTGCTTTTTGTTGATTTCAGTGATTTGCGCACCATTGATATTGTCTGTCATCTTTTGAAGTCCCAACACCCTACACTACAGGCACTATAGTGATTTGTACACTCCAATGCAAGTCATTACTTCAAGTTTGATGACACTTCGAGTGCAAGTTACTTTGTGAACTCAGTGACTTGCACACTATCACCTCCTCATCACCCACAGGTTTGCACGTATGAAATGCTGTTTTTTTTTGTGTGTATTTTTAATCACAACTATGCAAACTCATGGTGCCATAGTGTCTCCACCATTGTTTTTAGCCTCACCAGGTCCACTCCCAGTTGATTGGAAGGATTAGTTAACCATGTTTGAGACTTATTTGGAGGCTATGGATGGGGTACATTTCAGTACTTCTTGCAAGAACGCGTTATTGGTGAATAACTTAGACAAAGAAGGGCAACACATCTTTAAGTACTTGCCATTAGCTACCCAACGCAAGGGGATCCCATTGAAGATATTTACGTGGAAGCAAAGAAAAGGTTGGAATTCAGATTTACTAAAGAGTTAAATTTGGTCATAAACCGGTATACATTTTATACTCGCCAACAAGAAGAATGTCAATTCATAGATGACTTTGTCTCAAACTACGAGAGTAATCTTTGAAATGTAAATTTGGAGCGACGACAGATGAACTTGTTCTTGATCAGTTGATAGTTCATTGTAGATGTGGAATGACCTAAAACGTTTATGAGCTGCCAAAAAACCCTCACTCAGGGATGCCATAGACTTAGCTAAAGTGGTTAAACAATCGCAACAATGCATTCACGAGATTAACAAAAGGAAGAGTGATAAAGAAGATATTGTTTCCACCGTCGTGAAAGAAGATTTTGAAGTGGCCTCAGTACTAAAATCTAGTCACAATGTGTCAAAGTTTAAAAAGTCAACCAAATGATGTTATAGATGTGGTAGAGCTTTTCACACTGCAGATTATCGCAGATGTGTATCACTGGATAAGAATTGTAGAAAATGCGGTCACAGAGTACACTCTGCAGCAGTGTGGATACACACAGGCAAACCCAAAGTAGCTACCATAGATGATGGTAATTATATAGTGGAACATGAGGATAGAATCTTAAGCGTCAGTGAGGGTGAGGAAAGTTTAGGCAAAAGAAATAGACCAAAAGCCAACTTTATTGTCAATGGGAGAGGGGTGCAGTTAATGGTAGACTCCGGTTCCATGTATACCATTATTCCAAAGATTGTATTTGAGAAGAAATGGCCGGGAGAAAAGTTACTTCCTAAAGACATCAACCCTGGAGAGTACCAAGGGGGAGTTATTGACTTTTTGGGATTCATGAACGCAACCATAGAGTTATGTGGAAGAACCATAGTAGGGAAAGTGTATGTGGCTGTGGATGGTCCACCAGTACTAGAATGGATGCATCAATACATTTTGTGTATTGTTGTGAATCCCAGGGCACCTGTGTGAGTGATGGTTGCTGAGGATAAGGGTCTGAAGGGCATCTTAGATGAAGATAAATAAGTGTTTTGAGAAGAGTTAGGGTACCTACAAGGCTATTCTACCAAAATAATATTGAAACCCAATGCTATACCAGTGCAGCATTGAGTACGCAAAATCCCCTTAGTGGTTCACCCAGCAGTCAAAGAGTTACCTAAAGATATGATGTCTTCTGGTGTGATTGAGCCAATTGAAAGTGCAATGTAGGTATCTTGTGTGGTGATTACAGAGAAATCACATGGGAAATTTAGATTTTGCATTGATGTAAGGTCACTCAATAAGAATGTTGTGGTTGACACTTACCCATTACCCAACATAAATGAACTCATTTTATCCCTGGATGGATTGGCTTCATGATTACTATGTCGCCCTGTTTTAGTTGTATATTTTAAAAACTGTGTCGCTACTTTGCCTTTTTGCACATCCCCTCGTGTTTCTTACCTGCATCACGTTCCTCCTGCCAGCGCCCCGGTCCACCACGGGTTTTCCCGTTTGCTGTGGAGGGCGCCGGCAAACATTTGGTGTCCCTGCCCTCATTGGCCTCAGAGGGTCACGCGGGGCTCGCCACACAGGCCCAACCTTATTTAGGCTCTATGGTTGAAACTATGCCTGTTTGTCCCTTGTAATTCGAGTGCATGATAACGCTGCCTCAATGTTAACACTGCTGCTGAATTTAACATTGCTGCTTTTAAAAAATTGCATTTGGCTTCATGATTACTATGTCGCCCTGTTTTAGTTTCATATTTTAAAAACTGTGTTGCTACTTTGCCTTTTTGCACATCCCCTCGTGTTTCTTACCTGCCTCACGTTCCTCCTGCCAGCGCCCCGGTCCACCACAGGTTTTCCTGTTTGCTGTGGAGGGTGCTGGCAAACATTTGGTGTCCCTGCCCTCATTGGCCTCAGAGGGTCACGCGGGGCTCGACACTCAGGCCCAACCTTATTCAGCTCTATGGTTGAAACTATGCCTGTTTGTCCCTTGTAATTCGAGTGCATGAAAACACTGCCTCAATCTTAACACTGCTGCTGAATTTAACATGGCTGCTTTTAAAAAATTGCATTTGGCTTCATGATTACTATGTCGCCCTGTTTTAGTTGTATATTTTAAAAACTGTGTTGCTGCTTTGCCTTTTTGCACATCCCCTCGTGTTTCTTACCTGCCTCGAGTTCCTTCTGCCAGCGCCCCGGTCCCCCACGGGTTTTCCCGTTTTCTGTGGAGGGCGCCGGCAAACATTTGGTGTCCCTGCCCTCATTGGCCTCAGAGGGTCACGCGGGGCTCGACACTCAGGCCCAACCTTATTTAGGCTCTATGGCTTCCTCCGCGCCCAGCGGACGCACGCAGCAGGCGCGCCGAAGTCGCGCCAAAGTCCAGCCCGTCTGCGCCCGTCCGCGCTGAGTGCACGCCAGGGGCCAGGGATGCTGTCCCTACTTCTCTCTGTTCCCAAGTAAGTGCGCTCTACTCCTTCGAAGCTCACTTGCCTTTGAAGCCCCCCAGAAAGCCTTGCCACTACTCACTTTCCCCTGAGGCGCTTTTCGTGCTCCTACTTGCAGCTGCAATGATAAATACAATCGCCTTAAAATACTGAGCACTCTAAAGATCAAGTCTACTACTGAAATTCCTGACTCCCCTCCTCTGGTTATTGAAGAGGGCTTTCTTATTAATACCAGATCATTAATTAAAAATAACATCGCCTTTAAAGACTTTGTGTCCTCCAGGAAACCGTCCTGGGTATTTATTACGGAAACCTGTGCGTCGGAATCCTCAGGTCCTGAGCTGGCTGATGCTATTCATGAGGACTATACTCTATCTCGGATGGTCAGAATTGGGCGAAGGGGAGGAGGACTGGGCATATTACATAAAAGTTCCTCCGTCTGCCGTTCCAAACACCTGTCCACCCCCACAGATTCTTTTCAGGCTATGTATTTCTCTCTTAATTCTACGCCCACAGTTTCTTTCTCCGGTCTTTAGTTCTACAGGCCTCCTGGACCTAGGTCGGCCTTCAGCCATGAACTACTAAAGTTGTTAAAATCTTTTATTGACAGACCCAACATCACCCTACTGGGTGATTTTAATTTTCACCTTGAAAACTCGAACTCCAGTGAAACTTCTTTTTTGGTGGAAACGTTAGCCTCGTGTGGCCTGAGCAAGCTTGTTGATAGTCCCACTCATGCTGCCGGCCACATACTGGACGGAGTTTTCTCTAATGATCCCAGACTAAAGACAGGTTCCCCTATCCCTTTGGCGTGGTCAGATCATCTGGCTGTTCCGTTGGAGCTTAAATTCTCTCTTTCTGTCCCCACCTCTACCGATCGCAGTAACTGGGAACTAAGAAGAAGCTATAGGGAGGTCAACAATGAGACACTTGTTCCATTTATGAACAGACTGAGGCCTCTCATCCTGAGGGATACTGATGCCGCTGCCCTCGAAGTTTCCAACTCCATCTCGGGAGCAGTAGACATCTTGGCCCCTGCTAGACAGCACTACTCTGCCAGAAAGAGTCCCTCGGCACCCTGGTTCTCTGACTCCCTTAGGTTGCTAAGGCAGGGCTGTAGAAAACAGGAGAGGTGCTGGCGGGCTCATTTTGACCCTAAGGAGAGAGATATTCACAAAAGCCTCCTTAAAGAATATAAACTGGCCATAATTGAGGAAAAGAAGGCTAATTTTGTTAATCTGACAGCCTCCCTCAATTCTCCCAGAGATCTGTTCAAGATTATAGACTCCCTTTCCGTTCCTCAGATATCGGACCCTTTAGTGGGCTCTCAAGAGCTCTGTGATAAGATTTCCACCTTTTTCATACTAAAATAGCTGATATCTATACATCTCTACAATCACTTAATGTTAATTTGCCTGCACCCCCTCCTATTGTCCCTTCCATTCTTGACTGCCGGCCGAAGGATTCCTGCCCCAGTTTTCTAAACTTCCCTTTTCTTACCCTGGAAAGGATTTACCTGCTTCAGAATAAAACCAAATCGGGCTTCCCTCTGGATCCCTGCCCTCTTAAGATACTCAAGAAGTGTAGGGAGGTGCTGATTCCTCCTATTTTAGAGGTGATGAATCTAGCAATCTTGGAAGGAACCTTCCCACTTTCTTGGAAATCGGCGGTGGTTAAGCCTCTCCTTAAAAAGGCCTCGTTGGATCCTGGGGTGATGAAGAACTTCCGCCTTATATACTTGCTACCTGCACCAGCAAACATACTGGAGTCACACCTCAACTTTCACCTAAGTTCCTTTTTGGATGACTCCAGCCTGCTGGATCCATCTCAACACGGTTTTCGTAGAGCTCACAGCACTGAGTCCGGCCTTACGGTGGTCATCAATCACATCTGCTGGAAGGTCGACACGGGCCAGACTACCCTCTTGGTCCTGCTAGACCTTGCGGCAGCCTTCGACACCTTGTCTCCCTCTGTCTTGGTCACTCGTCTCAGGGAGATCGGTGTCGGAGGCGCAGCTCTGAGCCTCCTGACCTCCTTTCTAAATCAAAGAGAACAGAGGGTGAAGCTGGGTGAATTCCTTTCCCCTTCCAAACCCGTACAGTGTGGGGTCCCCCAGGGATCTTCCCTGAGCCCCACTCTTTTTAACATTTATGTGGCCCCACTCGCCAGGTTAGTAAGATCTTTTGGGTTGGAGGTACTGTCATAAGCCGATGACACCCAGATCATGGTCTCCCTCTCCCATTCGGTGAGTTCCTCCGCTCTTAACTTCAGGAATTGTATGGATGCAGTTTCCCAATGGATGATCCAGAATTCCTTTAAGTTAAACGGAGAGAAGACAGAAGTTCTGATCTTTGCGGGCAACCAGGATATCTGGTCAAGTGACTGGTGGCCATCTTCCCTTGGGGCTTGTCCCCTTCCCTCTCAACATGCTAGAAACCTGGGTGTGCTGATAGATACCTCGCTCTCCTTTGATCGTCAGGTCAGTAGGACGGTTTCCACCTGCTGTGGTATCATCAGGATTTTGAGAAAGATCGCTCATTACCTCTCTCCTGAAGTTCGGAAGCAAGTCACTGTTGCTCTCGTCTCCTCGAGACTTGATTATTGTAATGCCCTTTACTCAGGCATTAATAAGAATCTCATTCAGCGCTTACAGATTGTACAAAATGCGGCGGCCAGAATGGTTCTTAATCTTCCTAGAGCCTCAGCCTCTTTGGCCAGGAAGAATCTACACTGGCTTCCCATCCAGTCTAGGGTCTCGTTTAAGATCCTGAGGGGCCCTGTATGGCTCAGGCTCAGAGGGCATTAGGTCCCTCTTACATGCTTACTCTCCCTGTAGAACTCTTCGCTCTTCCAGTAAAAACCTTCTGGTAATCCCTCGCTTTCACAAAGTGAGGTGGGGAGGGAGAGCATTCTCTTCTCTGGCGCCCAGGCTGGGAACACTCTTCCCCCTGATTTGGCCGGACAACCCTCTATTATGCTCTTTCGTAAAGCACTAAAAACCTGGTTCTTTGTAGAGGCGTACCCATAGTTCAGCACTAGAAAATGTACAAGTTGTACAATCGTTCAGGCGCCTTGATGCCCTTGGGCTAAGTTGCGCATTACAAGACCCCATTCATTCATTCATTCATGGAGGGAACTACTTTTTCAAATTGGACTTGAAGGATGTGTACCATCAGATAAAATTGCATAAATAAATAAAATCACTCACAACATTTATTACTATGGAGGGGATTTTTCAACGTACCAGAATGCCATTTGGGTTATGTTCAGCCGCAAGCGTTTTTCAGCGCATCATGAGTGAATTGTTCAGATATATGATGAATATTTTGTACTTCCAGGATGACATACCTATTTTTGGGAATACAGTCAAACAGCACAACCTGATTCTTAGACAAGCTCTATACAGGATAAGAGAAGCAGGATTGACTCTAAGCGGTCGATTATGATGGCGGTGAATCCTCATCCTCCGAGTGGGATCAGCGGCGGATGGCAGGTCCGTCCGCAGCTGATCCGCAGGGTGTGGACCACAATATGGTGGCGGTGTCTGCAAGACACCGCCAGCCATATTATGATGGGTGCGGAGACATGCTTTTCAGCGGCAGATAATCCGCCGTTCAAAAGCATGTGGACCTTTGCTGGGGCCCCCAGAGTGTTGGGGGTGGAAGGGGTGCACATGGGGCGGTGCCTGCCGCTTTGTGCATGCACATGCAAAGCATGCATTTTTAACTTTGCGGCGGGTGCTGCTTTAAGCAGCAACCGCCGCAATGTTAAATGTACAGGATGTGACCGCAAGGGTGGCTGTCACATCCTAATTCCTATGGAGGAAACGCCGCTGCCCCTGCGGACGGTCCCTCCACCTCGGGGGTGGCGGAAGGATGCAGGTCCGTCCGCCATCCTAATCGACACATAAGACATCAAAAGTGCATCTTTTTAATGAACAGAGTAGAGTATTTATGATACCACATATCTGCTGAAGGGTTTAGGCCAAAAAAAGAACCTTATAGATGCCATCAAGTTAGCTCCTATACCTAAGGATCAAGAAAAACTGAGGTCAATCTTAGGCCTTGTAGAATATTACTTAAAATCTGTGCAAACCGAAGCACTGATAGTACTTTTGAAGCTAGGTACCAATTTTGGCTAGGGAGAAGCTCAGCAGAGTTCATTTGAACTAATCAAAAAAGACATTTGTGAGGCTGGTTCCCTTACTCCATTTGACACTAAATTGAAGTCCATTCTTACTGTGGATGCCAGCACCACCGCTATAGGTGCTGTACTGGCACAAATTCATGGTAAGCAAGAAAAAACGGTGGCGTGTATTTGTAAAGCGCACATTCGCCCAAGAGTATATTGGCTCTGAATAACACATGTTTATTGTTAACAAACGCCATGAGACTCATTTTATGAACCTCAAAAGGATGAAAGGCTGAGTGGACCCCTAGGATTTGAGCCTGTGACCATGAGGTTGAACAAAGGCCTCTACAGTGGACCCAGGCTGTTATACTTTTGAGCCGTTAAAGGAGGTAATCCAGGGTAAAAGTATTCGTCAGGCTCTCTACTGGACTGAGGTGTTAGCAATGGAATGGCATGTCCCATGGGAGCCTAGAAGTGTGTAATTTGAAACTGCTCCCTAACCTTCCCAAAAGTACAATGATCCAAGCTATAAGGAGGAAGTTAGGTACTGTTGCCTGGAGTGCTCTGGCTGATGCAAGAGCCCTGTGCTTTTACTTTATGAGTTCAAACGTGGTTCAGGTCGAAAAGCTATTGGCTCAAATCCTCTCTGAGGTATTGTCAACCTTCTCTTGAAAGTTTAATCCTGTGTCAGTAATGCTAGGGCTCCTGAGTATCTTTGATTTACACCCGGAGGAAGGTAAAGTTTTACATACCAGTCTAATAAAATACACCCTTAGGAAATGTGCCATGGAAACTAGTCAGAGGTAGGATTTGCATTATCTTAGGAAGAAGAGCTCTGTTATTCCCTTCCTTAATTTATCTTTGAGGAGAGTATGGAACATTTTCTATATTTACATAAAATCCTATATAGGTTCCTGAGTTATTAAATTTTGCGTTTACAGATTGGCATCAACCCCGGATGACGGATACCACGTCTAAAGTTAAAAATTATGGAGAATCTGGGTTAGTGCCTAGGCCTGCAGGGTCGTAAGTGAATCATCTTTTGTTGGACTGTATACTCTTCCTTGAGGAAAGTGGAAGTTTATTTGCCCTGTTTTTATAAAATATAGCACTTGAACACGTGAAGAGGGACTTAACCTGAAATTTGGTCTCAGGTTTCAGGATGTAGCTATTGCTGCTGGTCAATTCAAGTGGAAGATTGTATCCTCCTGCATAAGGCCTTCACTTGCCAGTTGATTCAGATTAAGGGTAGGGTTTGTTCTCCCTGGTTTGGTAGGGGCCTATGTCTATTATTTGTTGGTCTGATCCCAAATATGTTAGGCTGCTGTTTGAAGGGGAGGCCCGTGGCTTTGATAGTTGTTTTTGCATACTGTACTTTATATTGTTGGTTGGCAAAATGAGATGTATGCTTTGGGCTATTGCCAAGTTTTCTAAATGCTGATATCTAGTATGCAAAAATGGGGTTGCGTTATGTTGCACTTAACATTGCACTAGTTGGTGAAAGGATCTGCTGACCTTGGGCAAAATATTTCCCCCTTCTAAGAAAATATGAGCCTTGCACTTTAACATGTTCCACCAGCTAACATGAATTATACATCTTCGGTTATTAAGGATATTTGAAATGCTCTTAACTGGTATGTGTTAATGTTATGACCCTTGATAAAATGTTAACATGAAGAAATTTAGGATGTTATATTGTATGTCTTTTTATTTCAACCAGATGATCAGTGTCACCCAATTACTGAAATCAAGTGTTATGCATGGGTTTTATTATGTTTCTAATTGTGTATGTCAAAGGAAATCTATGTAATATATCTATAAGAAATTATTTCATACAAATAAAGGTTTGACTTGACTTCATTGAAGAGTGCCATAATAAACTCGACATTGGTGCAATTCATGCATGCAATGTGTTAGATGTCTGAAACTTTCAGTATAAGTGCCTAACACTGTGAGGATCTTATTGATAGAAACATTGGCAACATCACAAAATGCTTATTTATGATATGTTTGATTTATTTTGTTATGCTTGAACTTAATTAAGAGTTTCTTTTACTAAATATGAAATGCTAACTTTAAAATACATTTGAGGTGTCTTTTCACCTTAGCCTGCATCATTTCATTGTTTTTTCTAATGTTGCTTTATTTGTTCCTGTTCATGCTGCGTTCCTTTTTTTTTTTTTTTATTGAGTATTCATTGATACAAAACAGATGCAGCAAAAGAAAGAACACATTTTCTTTTCAATACATACACATAGTTCTAGCGAAGATGTATTGCTCAATAAAAATAGTTTTGCAAAACAGAGATACAGGCTAAAATATATTAATACAATATACATACAAATAAATACCTATTTACACATACATTATAAATAAATATAGATAATAGTGTGCCCAGCCTCATTTAATTATAACTGTCCATCCCTCCAAACTTTAAGGGGATCCCACATCCTATTGCCGAAGACCCGTGTTTTCTTGCCCTTATAAAGATATAAGGTGGATTCAATATTGTGTATACCAAGAAGTCTGGACAGCCACATTTGGAATGTTGGGACATTAGAATCTTTCCAGGCGGCTGCAAGTAAAATGCGTAATACCGCCACGGCCAGAAAAATAAAAGCCTCTATTTCCCTGCCGACAAGAGCCGTATCCCTGTCACTCCCAAAAATCATCACCGTCGGGGATAGGCTGATCTTTATGCCTAGCAGCCCCTCCAAAAATTTCTCAATCTCGGTTTTTATCAAACTGAGCTTCTCACAATCAGAAAACATGTGTAAGAGATCTCCAGGGCCTTTCTGGCACGTGGGACAGTTGTTATCGCTCCTCATACCCCAGTCATGGAGTTTAGAGGGAGTATAATACAGATTAAATAATGTTTTAAAATGTTGAGCCTTCAAGTTTGAGGAGCGCAGTATTTGTTTATCGAGCCCCAAAGCTTTATCAAGATCGGTATCAGGATCTTGTAGTCTGTCTGCCCACGCAGCCTCGTGCTTCTCGAGATCATCTGGTATTCTTTCTATAAGGGCTTGATATATATTCCTTATCTTATCTCCTCCTCTTATCAGATATCCCAGCATTGGGCAAGGTGGGCCTAGAGCTATTTCTGAGGCAACAGTTTTAAGCGTTTGGGAGATCTGGAGATATTTGAAAATGTGGTCGCTGGTCAGACCAAACTTCTCCTGTAACCTGTTAAAGCTCAGTATGCTGCCATTTGGCATTACATCTCCAACCATCCGAATACCCAGTAGTTCCCATTGTTGCCAGCCTCCATCCACACTCAAGTTTGGGAGATGCCCTGAATTTCACAGCGGGGTATACTTATTAATCTTGGGGATATGAAGCAATTTCTGCAGCTTTTTCCATAAATCCCAGGCACTGAGCATACATTTATGCCGGGATTTTAAAAAAAATCTACGGCTAGTTTTCCTCAGCAGTGCTCCTACCGCCTCCTTGCCCATCAATAGTTCATAGATTGATGGAGGTTCATATAAATCAGATGTCGGGTCATACGCATACCTTCTACTGGGTGCTGGCATTAATAATATAGGCATCTGGGTCAGCAAGCAAGCCCAATGGTAGAATCTTATGTTTGGGACTGCTAGGCCTCCACGTTCCTGTGAGAGAGTCATATACCTGGCTGCCCTCCTAACCTTACCATACTGCCAGAGAAAACTGTTAAAAATAGACTCAAACTTTTTTAGCAACTCTTCCTCCATTAAAAAAGGTATGCATCTAAACAAATAGAGGAGCTTGGGTAACATAGTCATCTTTAGCACATTGGTCCTCCCTATCAAAGATAAGTGCAGTGAATCTATCCGCTTCAGCTCTGCCTCGATTTTTTTTAAGGGTGGAGCATAGTTATCCTGAACAATAGAGCCTGTCTCTGCGTTAATTACTACCCCAAGATAAGTCGCAGAGTCTACATATCTTTCATCGGCTTTAATGACCTGATTTGAGCAAATCACCTGAGTTTTTGACTCATTCAGTCGGTACCCCGAGTACATGCCAAAATCCCCGGTGGCTTCCACCAATATCCGCATGGCCTCAACTGGCTCTGGAGTAATGACTGCCAGATCATCGGCATAGGCCAATATTTTGCTTTCGAAACCATTGGTTACTACTGGCAGGATTCCCACATTCCCTAGAATTTGCCTAATCAGTGGATCGATGTATAGTGCAAACAGGATCGGTGAGCAGGGGCAGCCTTGATGGGTACCCCTGCTAATCCGGATCCTATCAGAGCACTGACCCATCAACTGAATGCGGGCTGTTGGATCACGGTACATGGCCTCTATAGCCATCAGGAATTTTGGGCCGATGCCTCTGTCTATCAGGATGTCCCACAAATATATCCACCTGACACGGTCGAATGCTTTTTCCGCATCAAGGAGGATCATGGCGACCCCCCTCTCCCCGGCAGCATGGGCTTCAAACAATGAGATTGCTCTCCTAACATGGTCCGTCGTTCCCCGGCCGGGTATGAACCCATGCTGCCAGGGAGAGACGAGCCCCCCAAGGATCCTCCCTAACCGTGCGGCCAAGATCTTTGCATACAACTTGTTGTCTGAGTTGATCAGAGATATGGGTCTGTAGGATCCCGGATTCTCCCTTGGCTTCCCCTTTTTATGAAAGACTATTATGGTAGTGTCTTTCCATGTTTCCGGGATCCTACCAGTACCCATAATGCCATTAAATAGATCCAGCAAAATTGGAGCCAGCACCACCGAGAGGCATTTATACAACTCCAGGGGAATGCTGTCTGGCCCGGCGGCCTTACCGGAGGCCAGTTCAGACAGCGCCCCGCGGATCTCTTCCAGTGTTATGCCCAGCTCCAGTCTTGCTCTGTCCTCAGAACCCACTCTGGGCCAATTGTCCGGATATCTGCCAAGTGGGCGCTCCCCAGCCAATTCTTCCGTATAAAGGGTTTGATAGTAATTTGCGAAAACTGCAAGGATACCCTGAGGTTCCACAACCTCCTGACCATTCTCTTGAATGCTAGTTATTGTATTCTTAGTATAGCCTTGCCTGACCCTTAACGCCAGCTCCTTCCCTGCCTGCTCCCGGTCTCATATACTCTCCTCCTATATGTCCAGTATTCTGCTGCCGCTTTCTCTGCCAGTTGTTTTTGTATTTCTGCTTTGATTAGGCAGATACTGGTTTGACTCTCTCTGCCTTCCTTTCCTTGAATTAGAGCTTGGCAGTGCTGTTCCTCTGCCTTTACTAAATCTGCCATGAGCCTGTTCCTATTGGCTTGAGCTTTTTTCCTGGAGTTGGCAGTGTAACTAATAACCTCCCCCCTTAGTGCTGCCTTATATGAATCCCACACACCGTTTCTTGATGCGCTATATCGGTTTGCATCGAAGTATTCTATGGTCCATTTTTGCATATATTCCACAAACTGTGCATCTGACAGGAGTTTTCGATTGAATGTCCAAGCCCTACCACTCCTAACCAATGCTATGCCATTATATAGGATTGCCAGAGGATTATGATCCGGAGGATCTTGGGGAGTTTCCTGATACTAATCTTGCTAATTTCCGTGGAAGAAATAAGAAAGTAATCCAACTTGCTATACCTCTGATGAGGGCAGGAAAAATATGTGTAGCAAGGGTCAGTAGGCTCCTTTGCCCCCCAGACATCCGTTAAACCATGAGATAGCATCATAGACCGAAGAGCTGCAGATACCCTGGGTTTTCTGCCTGCATACGGACTCCCTGCAGAAAGATCTATAGAAATATTGAAGTCCCCGCAAACGAGGATGGGAGCTGGCCAAGTAGCCAATTCCACTTCCAATATTTCAAAAACCTCTGGGTCGTCCTGATTTGAACCATATATGCCGCAAATTGTAAGGCCACACTCCAGTTCCGCCAGGACCCATCTACCATGTGCATCAGACTTAGCACGTTTTGCCACCCCCAGCATAGTTTTCCCTAAAATTACAACCCCTCTTACTGTTGATGTTTGAGTGGAGCATGCCAACATATTGAACCCCTCAAGCCTAAGGAGTTGCTTCTTAGCCCATGGTAGGTGGGTTTCCTGTATGCAAAGAATGTCGATAGGTTCAGTTTTGACAAACTATGCAAATCTTGCTCTCTTCCTCCAATCGTTCAACCCACCTATATTTATTGAATATACACTAAGGCTCGACATACCCACTATAGGAAAGGCGCCCTACTCTTACTTGCAATACATACAGAGAAAAGACTGTTTCCGCAACATTTGCGTCACTTCCTGAAAATACAAAAACTACAAAAATCACTGTATCATAAATTCTCATTTTATTTTGCTTTTCCCCCCCTCACCCCCCAACCCGTGACCCCCCCACACCTCGAACTGCCCTCCTGCCCCCCTCCCCCCTGCTACCCCCCCTCCCTCTGGAAGCACTCAGACCTTGGTCTGAGGTAATGATGGTTGAATGTAGCAGCACGGATCAAGGGCGCAGCAGTTAGATAAACTTAAACAATCAAGTGAACCATATCTTACCCCCCCCCCCCAAAAGAGAAGTGGAATCAAAAGAATGGGGCTAGGCTAAGAGAATAACAGGTCCTAAGCATACATCATTTTGATCCTTCTAAATCCCTATATAATAAAAAAAAAAAAAGAAAAAAGAATACTAGCAACCTAGGCAAATTTAAGCAAACAAAAGAGGAACAATTACATTATGCACTTTCCTTTTCCCCCTTTTTTTTTCTTTTTTTTTCCTTTCCCATTTTTTTCCCCTCTCTCTTCTCTTTCCCCCCTTCCCCCCTCTCTTTAAATCCCTCAGCGAACTAAACCCTCTGGTATACAAGCTAATTTATTTGAGTTACAAAGAATCCAAAAACTCCCTTGCTTTTACTTCTGACGAGAAGTAGAGAGTCCTTCCATCCTTAATTATCTTTAACTGCGCTGGATTCACTAAATAAACTTGGAGATGTTTGTCCTGGAGGGGCTTGATCATCTGGCGGAGTCTCCACCGCCTCTCGACCGTTGCATGACAGAAATCCGGTCTCACAAAAAAGGTCACACCCTCGCTAGATCTTTTTGCATCAGGGCGAGCCTTTTCGGAGACAAGCTGTCGAAGGACAAAGTTTCCAAAAAAGATCAGGACTGCCCTCGGTTTGTCGCTGTTTCCCGCTCCCTGGCGAGGTCTAAATGGTGTGCGGTGTATTCTCTGCATTTCTGCCTCCCAGTTCCACACCGACAATTCGGGGAATGCTGACTTAAAAAGATTGATCATAAAGACCCTGATGTCCGAGCCCTCTGCCCCTTCCGGAACTCCCAGAACGCGCAGGTTATTGCGCCTTAACCGATTTTCCATATCCTCCAGTTTCCACTGGATGTCAATAACCTGAGCGCTCTGAGAGTCTACCTTAGACGATGCTGCAGCGGCTTCTGCTTCAGTTGCCACAATCCGTTCCTCCAGGTTAGTGACCCTATCCCCCACATTAGTGTATGCTTTAGACAGTTTTCTGACAACACCCTGCATCTTGCGCATAGCTGTCTGTGCTTTCCGGGTATCCTGTCTAGCTTCTTCCCTGTGCGTAAGGATGGTCTGGTAGATAACATCTAATAATGGAGGATAGGATGCTGGGGCCTCGGTATTAGAACTTCCCTGAAGGGGTGTAGCAGAAGAGTGATCCCAGGCCAGATCGCACATAGGTTGTGTATAGGCGCTTCCATGGGCAGCAAGTCTTTTAGTCGTGCTGGGGGGGTTATGCTCCAAATCACTATCGGAACCCGAGATACTTTCCCCCTCAGAGGATCTCGCCTCATCGGACTATTCTGCATCTTCTGATACTGAGAAGAAACATTCGCTACTATCTTTATCCTTCTCTTGTTCTATATACCTTTCACCAGTGAGAGTCATCTGAGCTAGAGGAGGGCAAAGTTGTGTAATCTCATTCTCCTTTACTCTTTCTGCGTCCTCATTAATCGTTATAGCTTGACCCAAAGTCATCACTGGCTGGTTGCTTGACCGCGGGGGCTGCACAGGCACTGATTGTATGATACACGATACAAGTTCAACTGGCCCCCCGCTTTCAGGTATAGTCCCACCAGGTTGTTTATCTGTACCTGCAAGCACCAAGAGTGCGTCAGCTACCACTTGTCCCTCGGTTTCGACTGTTTCTTCTGCCTGCACAGCAGCACGCATCATCTCGTCCGACAGCTCCTCTACTTCATCCGGAAGGGGGGTAAGTGCAGGATCCATACCTGCTTCTTTAACTCCTTGGATTTTTGTGTCATTGACTCCTGGGCTAAGGGCTGCGGCACCGTAGCATCAGCGTTCTTTTGGTTCTTACCACCACGGATCAGCAGTTCCGAAATAGAGGGCGATTGCCGCAAGCGCTGTGCCGCCAATTTTCCTCTCTTGGATTGCGCCGGCGTTTCAACATTTTCACCCATATTCGGGATCCCTGAGGACGGAGATAAGTCCGCTGTCTCATGCTGTGTTTGCTCCATACTTGTGGCTGCAGCTTGAGCCAATTGTGTAATCTGTATTGCCTGTGCTGATTGTGCTGCCTGTGCTGCCTGGGCTTTCTTCTTTGCAGCAGCCGCTGCCTTTGCTGCTGCTCCTGCTGTCGTTTTCAGGGCCATTATTGATGCAGTGATGGCTGAGTGCAGTCTTTGTTGCAGGTTTCTGAGCAGAGATGCTCCTCCCGCTGCTCTCCCCTTGCTCTGCACGGCCTGCTTCTGCCAGCTCCTGACACGCCCCTAGCGCTGCAGGCGTCGGCTCCAGAACGCCAGAGCGGCTGCGAGCAGCAGCCCTAGAAGCCCGTCTGCGGTCTGCCTCACGCCGAAGCCCGTCACTCCGAGCCGCCAGAGACCGCAATTCATCCGCACAGCTTCCAGCCACAGCTCTGAGCCGAGCCGAGCCTGCACCGGCGCTACGCGGCTGCTTCACACAGCCGACAACCCGCCCGGCCAGCGCACCTCCCTCTCAACCGGTAAGTCGCTTCCTCGATGGGGGGAAAGAGGTATGCTGCGCCGCGCCCGTGCTGCTACTCCGCGGCTACCTCACACAGCCGCCATCTTGCTTCCAAAAACGTTCATGCTGCATTCCTAAAGCAACTGGAGACTTTCTTACAGCCCATCTTTGTGTATGAATGGTGGGAACTCCACCTTTGGATTTATATTCATGGACAGCAACAAAGTAAATAAGCTTTTTGTCAATTAACCTGTGAGAATGAATATGGACAGTCGTTTCTCATGATGTGCATGGGAAAGTATGTCAGAGTGTCAATTTGCACCTGGTGAATAGAAGTAGAATGATCACATGATGATCAGACCATTGTGGACCGGCCTTTGATGTCATAGTGACAAATACATACTATAAAAACTGCCTTTACTAAGACTCTTGGCTGCCTGTCGGACTGTCTCTATTGTGCCCCTTGCTGACGAATTTGCCTGCTGGACGATTTGGAGCAGATTGGTGAGAGACTTTACTTGAACTTTCTTAAATTATGCTTTATTCCCTTTGCCCATTGACTTTCACTTAGTGTACTTTAAATGTGATTCCTTTGCCCATGCAATAAGAACCTGCCCATGTTGGTGGCAGGAATCTTTAATGGATAGGAACCATCCTCTTATGGGTGTCTGTATCTAGCATTAACTGATGTGTCGTTTTATATTTCAAGCTGTTAGATTTATGACTGAGCTTCTTAAAATGTTCCTTATATGCATTGATTTTCGATTTTTAATACAATAACCAATTGATCTTTTATTTGTGTCTTAATTTTCTTTCCATAGAAACTGTGCTTACAATTATCTGATTTGAAATACCTAGTAGAGAAAGTCATAGATTATTTTTAGACCATCAGGTTCTTTTACTCTAGTTCTGTGTAGCCACAAAAGAGCTCTTTGTTTGTATGGTTCTTGTCAGACTAAACTTCTTTAGGAAATTGGGTTTACCAATTGCAATGTTCTAAGAGTAATATATTAGAGCCTAAACTCCAAATTGTGAGTTGGCTACCAATTAATGGTCCCCATTACGGAAGCCAACAATTGTACACCCCATTTCTTACCCCTCACTATGACAGAGAAATGTCCATCGGAGGACCATTGCTTCTAAGGTGAAGCATTAAATCTGAGTAAAATCCTAACCGTTAGGGCCAAGGAGAAGTGTTAAGGTTGAAAATTCAAAGTATATTGCGCCCGCTGCAACAGGGTGCAACCATACTGATGGTTGTCTTCTCCTCCTGTATATTCTGCAGCACCTTTGGGAGGAGTGGAATTGAAGGAAATGCATATAGAAACCCATTGGGCCATAGGACTGAGAGAACATTGACTGCCCAAACATTGAGAGATAGTGTCTCCGAGCAGAAAAGATAAAGCATTGGATTCTGTGGCGATGCAAATAGACCAAGCCAAGGAGTCCTGAAGATTGCACACACTTGATTGAACTCCCTGAGTTGTGATTTATCACGGATGAGGGCATGTTCCAACTGAGACTTTCGGCTTGTACATTTCAAGACTCTACCCATGCAAAAAATGTGAAATGCAACGAGATTCAGATTTGTACACCTGCTTCCACTTTGATGGTTTAGATAACACAGATAGTCCTGGTATTTCGTGCGAACCACTACATTCTCCCCTTCCAACTACGGAGCAACTGCTTGCAGGGCGCACCACAAAGCCTCCAATTCCCTCCAATTCAAGGACTGACTTGCTTCCCAAACTGACCAGGGATACTTCCATTCTTTATCCCTGAACACTGTCCCCGAGTCCCGCAAACTGGCATCTGTCATAAGATACATGGGAGAAGGATAGTATAATTCGGTGCCTCTTGTGAAGTTGCTCATCGACTGCCAACATATTGATTTCTTCTTGATCTGAAGAGTGACTGGGACTTGATGGTCTTTAATGCCAATGATGAAAAACATGGTTATCAGGGGCTTGAGATGAAACTTTGCCCAGGGAAGGACTGCCGTGGAAGCAGCCATCAGATCCCTGACCCTCAGCCATGCTCTCGCTGACAGGATAGGATGATACAGTAGATGAGTCACAGCCTCCCAAATAGCAGTAGCTCTTTGGACTGGTAGAAGAGCCAAACTCAGCATCATGTTGAACTGGATGCCAATGAACAGTCTGGACTGAGTTGGATTCAGCTGAGACTTCAGAAAACCGATGAGAAGCCACAAACTTTGAAAATGTTTTGATAACCATCTGAACATATACCTGAGCCTTTAAGAGAGAAGGATCAGAAAAAAGCCAATCGGCAAGGTACGGAAATATAGAAATATCTTGCAAGTGAAAAAGGGTTACCACTAGGGTAAATATATTTGAGAAGACTCTTGGAGAAGTTGCCTGTCTGAAGGGCTAGACCTGCATCTGAAAGTGCTGACTTCAAACAGCAAATCAGAGATATTGCTGACGCTACGGAGGGTTAGGTTCATGGAAATAAGCATCTTGTTGATACAATGTGACTAGATAGTCCTTTTGAGCCAGTAATGGAAGAATTGACTGGACTGAAATTATCTTGAGGTGTTCATCAACCAGGTCTTTGTTCACCGCCCATCGTGGTTGTGAACCAAAATAGAAGGAAATAAAATCCTTTCTGCAACTGAGAAGAATGTTCTGGGATTAATGCCTCTTTCTTCAAAGGCACTTGTACCGCTTGAAGCATGGCCTGTAGTTTTTGTTTGTTGTTTGGAAATGGGTTGGAAAGAATTTGCTCCTGGGGAGAAGGACCTTGAAAAAGAGCTTGAAAAGGAATCCGATAACCATGTTTGATGACATGCAGGACTAAATTATCTGTTATCAATGTTTCCCACTGATTAAGAAACAGACTCAAGCGTGCCCAACCCTTTGATAGTCATTTGTTGGGCTGTTCTTGACCAAATGGAAAGTTTGGTTGGTTTATTCTGGTAAACACGACCCTGACTCCAACCTGGCCCCAAAAGGTATGTTTGTTAGGTAAAGGTTGAGCTGGTTTCTTTGTGACAGAAGATTTGCAGCCAAGTGAAAGCTGAAAAGGTTTGAATATCTTTTCCTCTTCAGCTGCTTTCTGCACCAGCTGATTTAGCTATGGGCCAAACATCTTCTGACCAGTGAATGAAAGTTTCATAATGAGAGAAAGGTGACTAGAGTCCAACTTCCAGGGCTTCATCTACAACAGCTTACGGCCAGCTGCTAAAGCCCCATAAAATTAATCTCTGAATGAAGTTGGCGAATAACTCCATATTGGTGAGGATTGGAGTGTGATCTGCATCATTCTGAACGGCATCACGTCTGAAAGTCTTTCAATAAAGCCTTTGATTCATAGTCCACTTACGTATTTGCCCAAATGGAAAAGTTAGCCATAGCATAGGGCCTCTTATGGGACACCTCAAGCTTTTTATCCATCACATCAGACAAAGTAGAATCCTCAGATGCTAGGGTTGATTTTGATGCCATTGTAGACAGTATAGGACCTGATTATGATGTCGGCCGGAAATAAACCTCCCAACTACTTGTCGGAATCTGTTCTAACTGACTCGCAGTCGGGGGTTCCGACCGTCAGATTATGATGCTTCCAAACGCCGTTCGGAAACTCTCCTATTGACTTCAATGGGAACTTGTGTGCCGACCGACAACAAAGGCTCCCATTGGAAAAAAGGGTGGTTTACAAAACTTTGCACCCTGTGATGGGCACCCCATGGTGCCCCCAACTGGAAGCCTCAGGATGAAGAAGGGCCTGCTAGGAGCCCCCAAAGTCAGTTTCCAACAATCTTTTCGTGTCGGACAATCTGAGTTGGAAAGGCTGTCCGAATCCGACATCGTAATACGTTGGTCGAAAACGCGGTCCGTAGAGCTGTACGATTTAGCTTCAACCAATTCAGAGTTTCCAAATACCTGTTGTAACCAATTCGGAATGACCAAACTGCCACCTTTCCATCATAATCAGTCAGTCAGAAATGTTTCAGACTGACCAATTATGATGGGTTGCGATACGGTTTAGGAAAATCAGAATGCTGTTTGGAGCATTTCTGACCTACATCGTATTCAGGCCCCTAGTGTTCACTTTTGGCATCTGGGGGAACAGGCCATCAATATCCTGAAGCACATAATACTTATTCAGAAAGTGAGGAACCATTTGCTTATCTGGATCCTTCCATTGCTTGCACAGTATTTACTTTATCACCTCATGTAGCGGTAGGTCATCACAGTCCACTGATCTATAATGAGAATAAAACCCTCATCCTGTTGGGGTTTCTCCTCAAAGCCCAATACCTCCCTAATGTGTCTAAGAAGTTCTCTCAATTGTGAACCTGAATATGAGAGGTAGAGACATAAATCGACAATACTCGGTGGAACTCTACAGTTGGAACTGGTGAATAGTAAAAAAGTGTAGACTTACACCTAGATGTAGTAGCAAATATTCATGTAAGTAACTATATACATATATATTTAACTTTGTGAATAGGCCCACCGAGCATTTCTTAAATTAAGAAATCTGCACTCATGCAAGCTAGTAAGACTGGGGGTGGAGCTTTCCGAACTCTGTTGAGATTTGTCTCGAGTTCTTTTACTCGTTTCATATCGGGAAAGTTACAGGGAGTAATGGGCAGATATGAAGGTCTGTGCCCTTAAGAGAGACATTTTCCAACATAGAATGATAGCTTTACAGGTGCAGCGTCAGTCAGTTGATTTTAAGCTGTTAGCAGTCCTAGCTGATATAAAAGAAACATGCTCTCGCTGGATCTCTCTCTTTAAAAACATATTATATGATTGAGGTGTTCTTTGGCAAGGTAACACAAGGCCAGCCAGAACCCAGTTCCTGGCCCAAGTACAAGAAGCATAAGTGTGACCAAAGTCAACAGCATATATCACTTGTTCATACACATTATAACAGAACAATAAACAAAACTTTAGTTCTTAGGGTAAAGCAGGACCATCCATTTTTCACACTAAATATTGGTGCCTGTCTACGATTGTGTTGCCATATCACACTAGCTGAACATAAGTTTAAAATTCAAAACATACTTTGAAGTACATCTATTTAAATGAACATGTATTTCAAATAAAAAGTATACTATGAAGAAAATAAATCATAAAAAACAGCTGTGCTGCCGACTCTGCACCTGCATGTTCAAAATTAATTTACATTGTTTTTACATTCATGTATAAAGACTGAACGTTCACGGGAGCATATTCCCCTCAGTAGATTCCCAGCCTCTTAAGTGTAACGCAGTGTCTGCACATTTCAAACAAATGGATCTATAACATAAAAACTTAGACAAATTGGCTAAGGGGCTGTGCTACAGGCATTATTGAGCAAATTCATCATTAAAAAAATCATACATTGTAGCTTTACATCAGACCGAATCATCTGCTCTTTTCTAATGATTATGGGGGCTGGGATTGTTTTGGTATTTTACTGCTAGTGGGACAATCAATGATACGGAATACAATTCAGAGGATATGCTACGGTCACTTGTACCATTCAAATAGTTCTGGAAGGAATTTAAATTAAAGTAAGGTGTCATGATTAAACATGTTAACATAGGTCTTTTCCAGGACAAATGTGCATCTTTTGCAAATTACACACAGTACTGGTTGTGTATTATTGTCACAGCTCAGAGGCAAATATGATCTATGATAATTAGCTCTAGTTTGGATTGCATCTGTTTATATTTAGAGTTGCAACGTGAAATAGATTCAATACATACTTTATTTCCACTATCTCTGGTGCCTGGGAGGTGTTAGTATATTGTCAAAACATATATCACATGGCAAACATATTGCTTTTACTATATCAACTATTACTACATCATCAAGGCAAGCCAATGTAGAGTTAAGAATAGCAGATATCGGCTGATGTAGCAATAGGCAATGCAACATTTTTATAGTTCAGTACTGTTGACCTTAATATAGTGAGATGCTACCTCCGCTGTTTCTATGGTGATCTGTTCCTTTGGAGTGAATGTAATGCCATCTGCTACACGGGTGAGCCCTTTGCACATTTCCTCCAGGGTACCTGCACTTGTACAAATCCGGTGAGTGAAAGCAATACAGAAATTCAATATAGGAAACAAGGGGATGCAGCAACATATGTTTTCCAATTGGTACTGCTACATGATTTTTTTTAGAAAACACATTTGCAAAATAATACAATAAATACATGCACAAAGGGAAAGAGTGAAACTGACTTCAAAGTAGTCCAGTTCAGTTGACTTTGGCAAAGGTCTTCTGTCTATTATAGCACACAGTGGCAGTAGGAGCTTTATTAACTTTCTTTTGTTAGATCAACCAAGGCACTCATATTCATGTTCTTGTAAGGTGGCCACCATATTTATTTGCACAGAGGATACATGCAGCCAAAGGTCTTCCAGCTGGAAGGCGAAACCACAATCCTTGAATACTGAGAAAATGAATAAGCTGAATCACATCCATTGAAAGTGATGTGCCTCCTTTAAAATGTTTGACAGATTATGAGTGCCTATCCTAGAGTAAGATTCATAAGTAGCTTACAAGACACAAGGACAACAGAAAAATGTGAAGGTGATGGTTCCTGTGATTTTGAGATATGCAGGGTTTACATGCCTGGAAGAAATACTGTGCAGAACATTAAAAGCATACCTATTACACTTTGGCTAACAGACATGCTAGCACTGAGTGTGAAGGATCTCTGACCTCATTTATCTGCTCATTGGTTGAACTGTCACAGTCTAGTATAAGGGTCAAGCATTGCTTTGGAAAGCTGTAGATCACTGATGAACATGTAGGAGTGATGGCACTAATGGCCGTCGACCACACCCCCTTTCTTGGATTTTGCCCCAGGGAGGTGGCGTTCTGTAGGACGCCACAGGACAATCAGGCCCACCCACATCCATATTTTAAGGTGTCCCGTGGAGGTGGTGGTCCCTGGGGCTGTGTGGTGGTGGGGTTCCGTGGGTTCCCTGCATTCAAATTTAAGAAAAGCACTGGGGAACTGGTGGTCCAGGGCTGCAGGGGGGTCTGTGTGCTCACCACATTCAATGATATAAATGCCCAGGGGAGGTGGCAGCCCCAAGGACTGCTAGGGGTCAGCACAGCCCTTAAATTGCTTTCAAGCAAAGCCCCAGGCAAGTGGCGGTCCCCAAGGCTGCAGGGGGCCACAATACCCCCTGTGTTTAATTACTATTGTGTGCCCCAGAGAGGTGGCAGCCCCCTATATTAAGTTACCAATGTTTGCCCCGGGAAGATGATGCACCCTGGGTTTGTGGTGAGCCACTGCACCCCTGCATTACGTTACTTTTGTTTGCCATGGGGAGGTGGCAGTCCCCAGGGCATGGGGTGCAGTGTGGACACCCCCTGCATAATTAAAAAGCAGTTCCCCTGGAACATGGCCTACCCAGGGGCTCCCTTGAAAAGAGAAACGGGAGCCCACGCTTCTGTTTTTATTCAATTTTGCTGCTAATCCACATATATCTAACAACGCATTTGCTGCAAAATTGACTTCCCCCCAAAATATTTTGAAACCCCAGAGGGGTCCCAATGGGACGCCTCTAACTGTGCTAGAGGGTCACGGTATTCCTAACCTGCCCTCTTCTTTATTTTTTATGTTTTTTGGGGGACTCAGCTGAAGCTGAGTCCCAAGATGGCTGCCAACACTTCTTGGTTGAAGTGTTAGAAGCGAATCAGATTCGAACACGGGGACTCCTGGATCTGTGGAGGATCCGCTTACCTAAATATACAAATTTGGATTTCCGCAAATTTTTTCAAAACTACTGAACATATTTACACCAAATTATAAAACACACAATTTGTGGACCAACAGGTAGCATTCTGTCAAATTTGGTGTCATTCTGTCCAGTGGTTCGAACTGTAGTCGTGCTCAAAGGTCCTACGGAATAAACATGGGGAAAATATGTTTTGGAACCCCCCTTTTCTCTGGCCCCGGCAACATAAAACACCTCAAGATTTTTCAAACAGTATCTGAAGTAACTGACACATTTGTTTTGAAGATTTCTTGTAGATTCATTGACCGGAACCAAAGATATAGACAACTGAAAATCACCTTTTTGATAGCCTCTAGGTCCTAACTAATACTACCAACTGGCAACCGCCAGTAGGTGATATATATATATATATATATATATATATATATATATATATATATATATATATATATATATATATATATATATTGATATACATAGATATATATATATATATATATATATATATATATATATATATATATATACATATCTATTCACTGAAAAAAACATAGGTTTCAGGGACGTTATAGTTAGTTGGACATTTCATTCATAGAAAACCATAGAAATTCTGCCGTTATAGTTAGTTGAGCTAACTATAACTCGCGCCCCCGCAATGCACTGCTGATGACATCACATATTACATCATTCATGACATGGTCAGTGACATCACTGATGACATCTCAAATGACATCACTGATGACATCATCCAGTGACTGTGTGTTTCTGTAAAGTTTAAATATGTTTTATATATATATATGCCAAGATGCATTGAAGAATGAGTGGGTGTATAAGTGTCTGGATGGAGGATTTAGTAGGTGCGTGACTGACTGTACAAGTAAGTGATTAAATGTATCTTACTGAATGCATGGGTTAGTGACTAAAGTGTTTGAATGTCTGTACCAGTCTATCTATTGCTGTGTAAGCTGCTGCACTGATTGGTAAGTAGCTACATGAGTGTCTATATGGATTATTGATTGGTTGCGTGAGTATTTGTATGGGTGCCTGAGTTTGTGTGTGGGTGGATGTGAGGTGTGTGACTCTGTGCATAGATGCGTGAGTGCTTCATTCACTGGGTGTATGGGTTCAAGAGGGCATGTGGAAACAGCTGTATGGTGGGTGAGTGTGTATATGGGTTTGCTGGTGAGTGAATGCATATCTCAGTGCTACATGTCCAAGTAACTACATATGTAAAACACAGTGCATGTGAGAGTTGGAGTATATAAATGACTATACATGGGAGCCAGCGATTGTGAGAGAGGGTGTATTTGATCAATGTGTTCTTGTATCAGTGATTGTATAACAGAGTAAGTATATGTTAGTATCTGTAGGTTGTATGTGTATACCTGTATGCAGAGTAAATAGAAGTGTGATTGATTCTTTGCATGACTGACTAGGTGTTTGAGTAAATCTGGATGAATGGTGGTGTGTGAGTGTTTGTATAGGTGTATGAGTGCCTATTATAGTGTTGCATTGATGAGTCACTGTATCTATGAGTGACTGTATGGATGAATGAGACAATGTGTGTGTAGACCTATGAATCAGTGAGTGCATACATAGTAAATGGTATTGGTGTGTCTATTCTTTCGAAAATGGTAGTCTGTATTTTAGAGTGGGTGTATTAGAGGTTTTATTAAGGTATGAGGAGGTGCATCAGATTTTCACATGGATGATGTTATCAGTGATGTCATCAGTGATGTCATTTGAGATGTCATCACTGATGTCATCACTGATGTCACTGGCCATGTTATGAATGATGTAATATGTGATGTCATCAGCAGTGCATTGCGGGGTGCGAGTTATGGTTTGCTCAACTAACTATAATGGCGAAATTTCTATGGCTTTGTATGACTGAAATGTTCAACTAACTTTAACGTCCCTGAACCCTATGTTTTTGTTTCAGTGAATTTATAAGGTTTTTTAAATGCTAATTTCTAATTATAATCTTCTTTAAACCTATAGATTAATCAGTGATTTAAAAATTATCACTTCATTATGAACCTAGTGAAAACAGCCGATAGCCCCAGTTTTCCAGCAATAGCTTCCACATTTTTTTTTGTCACAAATGAGAACAACAACTAACGGTAATATATGCTGAGTGCCAAAGGTACTACTAACTCAATGCACCGTAAGTCATCGCCATGTGGCCTTATTGTGGCAGTATTCAATAGACAAAATTACATTGATCCGAGTGCGGGCCCCCCGGGAGGGTATGTACACGCTGAGCGCCAAAGGTAGTACTAACTCAGTGCACCATAAGTCATCGCAAGGAAGATTGAACAGTTTTATGTCAGCAGTGAGGCATACTATCACTCGAAAATCACCCAAAAATACTTATAATATAAAAAGAATAGAAGAATAGAATTACATTAATGATTACAATCCGCTGATTTTAAAGATGTGGACATACAATATGTTGCAGATAACTCAATTGCTGTTGTTCGCTATATCACGTCATACATTACCAAGTCTGAGAAGACAGAATTGAAATAAATGTGGGAGGAAATTTCACAGGAGAAGACACTTAGCAAAAAAATGTACAGATTCAGCTTGAAGATGCCTTCACATTGAGAAATTGGATCCTACGAACAACCCTGAAACCTACATATTTCAACACTGTATTCCATAAATGGTTCATCTTTTGTTCCATACACCTACACTGCGGTCATAAGAGCTCAGAATTTAAATTGAGACATGTTTTATTTATTACAGAGAGAATTGCACTCTATGTCCTCGAACTTTGTCAAGAGTAAGTGACTAAAAACATTCCTCGATGTCTGTGCTGACTACTACACCCGAGATGTGGAGAAAGTTACGATGCCAGATGTGATGTGGCAGAGATCGTACTTGCACCTTTCTTTATAGCTGGATGAAATTACCAATAAATCACTGAAATTACAAATACATCTGTGGAGTGGTCACTACAACCCTTTATGATAAAATACTTTGTGTATAATTTCACATCTGCTGTCCTACCTCAGTGTACCACAAGTCATGAACCCTTTACAATAGATTTTTTTCTGTATTATTTCACATCTGGTGCCTGTACCTTAGAGCAGCACAAATGATTGACCCTTTATGGTTGAATCTCTCTGTCTGATCCAATGATTACTGTTGTACTTGTTGCCAGCAACAACCATTCCCGGAGGGTTGGCTTACAATCACCCCACACGCATCCACCACAGACATCACTGGACATGTGACCCTGGTAATAAAAAGGAGTCGAGCGCACGTGCCTGTACCCAGTTCCACTATCTATCTGTGTCTGCGTGTTCATTATGTATGCAACATGCTTCCCCTGGGCCCTACCACATTACATAGTGCTCTGGACAGTGTAGGAAACCATCTTACCTTTGACAGTGGGGGTAAACTTTAGTTATGTAACTTTGTCTCGGTCATTGTACAAGTACGTACGTAGAGACTGTATAATTAGAGTACTGCAAGAAGAGTGTATAGTGAATTTATAAGTGCGTGAGGATCATCGCAGTGATTGTATAAGTACATATGTTGGCGCAGCCTAACTCCGACAACAAGATTGTCTCTAATTGGCTGCCCTCCATGTGCCAAAAACTGAAACTTCAACTTTCCATGTCCCTGTATTGCTACAGCTGCAACAGTCCACTGATTGTGCAATATACATTCATATCCACACAGATGTCTCATGTCCACTATCTTTCTTGTGTGGAACTATGGATGAATATAGGGTCAGTGATTCCCCGTACCTGCCATGTTGGCCATATTGTTGGACTTGGGTCACAGAGTGACACTTTGACTTTTGCAACCCGGGTGACGGTAGCACTCCAACACGGACACCTGCCAGTGCTATCAGATTTTTTAAGCTTTCTATAGCCCAAAGCCAACCAAAAAGTAGCCCAAAGTAGCCCAATATTGCTACTTTAGGGAAGGAGGGGCAGGGACAGCGTCAAGCAGGCAGTGAATGTATTGGAATTGATGTTGCAGCAGGATGCCAAGTAAATATTTGTCTAATAAAGCGCTTTAACATACTACTTCGCTGGAGCACTTTATATATATTTCTAATCTGGCAACTAGCACAAGTCAAAATGTTACAGCACAACCGGAAAAAATAAAGCCCAATTGTGCTTGATCTAGCCCAATCTGGCAACACTGATGCCACAGTCACTCCCTCACGGCTGGTATACACCCACACAACACCCATCCAGCACAGGCGTCACAAGACCCTGCTAATATAAAAGACCGGGCGCACGTGCTCTACGCCATTATAAAGTTTAGAGTGCATGGCCTCACTTCTCAATGAGTTAGTAGCACCGCAGGCACTGAGCGGGTGATCAACCTGCGATGAAGATAGGTGCACTAGTAAGTCCTCTACCATGGCGATATCAAGACTCAGTACCAAATGTGAGGCCTATTAGGATGCAGAACGGAGCAGAATGATGTGGAGGGTGCCGTGACCGCGAAAAGCTGAGCAGTGAGGCATTGGTGTGCAGCTTAGGGCAGATACCTCTGGGCGGCAGGAGTGAATGGGGTACAGCAGCCTGAATGCAGAAAGACGGCAGATCGATTTAGGCGTACGCTCTCGTATATACTCTACCACAGCGTCAGATTGGTAACGCGGACACTGGTGCAATGCCCGAGGGGCCGGTGCCCAGTTCCAACTGTGGGCTGCCTTTTGGAGCAGACTGTGGGCAGATTTGGGTGGTGTCGCTGTTGTCCGGATACAGCTAGCGGCACAGTGGGTGTCTAAATGGCCTTTCTGGAGGCAGATGGGCGTCATTACCTCACGTTTAGCAACAGGCAGAGGTGTCACTTTCTTTCTTTCGCAGGGCCGGCCCATTAATGTACGCATACCTAGCAGGGCAGGGGGCCTGAGCAGAAGTGGCCTCACTTGTTTTTACCCTGCTCTGCCATTACTAATTCTGTACTATCTTTCAGATGTGGGAGCTTGAGAGTACCTCTAGGTAGCGGCACGTGGTTGAAGACAGAGCGGTGACGTAAAGGTAATCTGTGACGGTTTTGTACACAGTGTGGGCACTCAGTATCCCTCCTCATCTCTACCTTTCTCTCCCTCACACTCTTTCTTTCTCCCTCTTCCTCTTACACTGTTTGTCTCTTTCTCTCTCTGGCTCTTCCTCTCTCTGTTTCTCTCTCACTCTTCCTCTGTTTCTCTGTTCCTCTTTCTCACACTCTTTCCCTCTTTCTCTCTTTCTTCCTCTTGCTCACTGTCTCTCTCTCTGTTCATCTTTCTCCCTCTTTCTCTCTGTGCTCCTCTCATTTTCTTTCTTTTTCTCCTTCTCTTCCTCTCAATATTTCTCTCCTCCTCTCTGTCTCCTGCTCACTCTTTCTTTCTTTCTCTCTCTCTTCCTCTCTCCTTTGATGGACGCATGACACACAATCTTATCTTGCTTTTTATCTAACAAGCTGTGAATCACGAATCGACGTTCACCCCTCCAACACCACCAGAGCTGAACGCGCAAAAAATATGTGATGATGCGTGGCCATCCTGACAATCAACACCCACTCTGAATTGTGCCCCATGCTTTACCGCAAGTACGCAACGCCTCAGAAGGTTGCTTTGGCACATGGGGGACCCTCCTACACACACGCCGGTAGCGGAAGGTGAGCAGAGAGACTTCTTTCTGCAGCAGCAGGCAGTCACCTCTGGGCAGTGGGAGTGGATAGTGTGCAGCAGTCTGGGCAAACAAGAGCACACAGACACCTACAAGCAGTGGGAGTGGATGGGGTGCACCAGCCTCATTGCGCATTGGCAAAACAGAGAATTACGCGTGTGCAGTTGTATGTACTCTGCAATTACTAATTCTATACTATCTTTCAGATCACTAAACTTAAGGGCTGCACTATCTCCTGGCACATGGTTGGAGACACACCAGTGGCACAAAGGTGAGTTGCAAAGATTTTCTCCAGTGTCAAACATCCCTCTCCATCTCTTCCTTTCTCTCTCTCTCACTTTCTCTGTCTCTTACTTTCTCTCTCATTCTTTCTTTCTCTCTCACTCTTTATCTCTCTCTCTTCCTCTCCCTCACACTGTTTCTCTCTTTATATCTCTCTGTCTTCCTGTCTCTCAGACTGTTTCTTTCATTGTCTTCCTTTCTGTCTCACTGTTTCTCTCTTTGTCCGGCTTCATGTCTCTCACTCTTTCTCTCTTCCTCTCTCACTCTTTCTCTCTCTCTTCCTCTCTCACTCCCTCTCTCTCTTCCTCTCTCACTCTTTCTCTCTCTCTTCCTCTCTCTCACACTGATTCTCTCTTTCTCTCTTCCTCGTATCTTACTCTTTCTTTCTTTCTATCTCTTCCTTTCTCTCACACTGTTTCTCTCTTCCTTGTAGCTTACTCTTTCTCTCTTCCTCTCTCTCACTCTTTCTCTCTCTCTCTTTCTCTTTCTCACTCTTTCTCTCTCTGTCTTCCTCTCTCTCACACTGTTTCTCTTTCTCTCTTCCTTGTATCTTACTCTTTCTCTCTCTTACTCTATCTCTCTTTCTCTGTCTTCCTCTCTCTCACTCTGTCTCTCATCCTCTCCCTCTCTCTCTCTCCCTCTTTCTCTCTCTCTCTCTCTCTCTCTTTCTCTATCTCCTTTGCTATATGCATGACGCCCCATCTTATCTTTCTTTTTTTCTTGCAGGCTGTGAATCACAAATGGACCAGCGATGACACGCCATGGCTGTACATAGTTTTATTTGTTGTTGTTTTGTTTAAATGTTTTATATGTAAATCTATACATGAGTAAGATTCTTATTTGTCCAACCTCAAATGCATCTTTTTATTAATGGTTCGCACAGGGACACTTCCGGGCCCAAGAAAGTTGTTGGGGGTATGCTGGTGATGTGGGAAGAGGGTGCGTTACCTGCTAATGTGGGGAGATGCAACGTGAAAGGGGTATTTCTTACAGACAGAACTCCGGTATGTTTTCAGAAATGCCTCGGACAGATGCCAGCTGACGGGCAGAATCACAAAATGGCTTTTCAATGCTCATATAGTGTGACTTATGAACAGGTCGCACACAGGCTCGCAGAGGGACAACTGCACACCGTCCGCTTGGAACAGCAGCATAGTAGCTCGCAGAGGTACAGGCACAGCAGCATACTAGGTCGCAAAGGTAGACAGCTGCGAGCCGACGGACTGGCTTCTAAAGGCATAGCTGCGAAGTGGTGATGTTGGGCACAGGGAGCGTGAAAGGGTTATCTTCCTACTGGTGTCCTGGAGTGGAAGTAGTGCTGACTGGCGCTCACCTCCCGAACAGATCCCAAATGATTAAGATTGCGAACAGTCTCTCATCTCCACTGGTGGTTGGTCAAGGCATCCCTCAAGGTTCTTTGCTTGCTCCCACTCAGTTTAATCTTTATCTGGAACCATTAGGGAACCTCCTAAGCAGATCTGGAATCCTCTACCATCTCTATGCGGACGACACCCAAATATACCTCAAGGTGTCTTCCCCTCATGATCTCTCACTACTCTGCTCTACTCTCAACGCTATTCAAAACTGGATGTCAGTGCACCAACTCATTCTTAATCCCTCTAAAACAGAATTCCTCCTCTTATCCAACTCTCTCTCCCCACCTTCTGTTCAATCCTGGTTGGATCAGTTGAATCTACTTAACAGTAAACCCATCATTGTGGACTGCGCTAAATTCTTAGGTGTCATACTGGACAAAAGACTCAACCTAATCTCACACATCAATTCCATGGCCAAGAGCACACATTATCAGCTGCGCCTTCTTTAGGGGATTCGTCAGTTCTTCCCGGAGAATGACTTAAAAACCTTGGTTCAATCGCTAGTTCTCTCTAGATTGGACTTTTGTAATTCTCTTCTGACTGGCCTTCCCAAATCTCACCTCTCTCCCCTCAAATCCGTCCTCCATTCAGCAGCTCGCTTCATTTCAGGGTCCAAACGAAGTGACCACATCACCCCTATCCTGTCTTCTCTCCGATGGCTTCCCGTCGAGGCTAGAGCTATCTACAAAACGGCGTGCATCACCCACAAAGCTTTGCACTCTTCCTCCCCTCGCAATCTGGCGAATAAACTGAAATTGTCTGAAGGCTCAAGACCGTCTTGGAATGCGGAAAAGTTCCTTCTTGAGCCCCCCTCCTTCAAAAGGGAAAAATTGATGGTACAATCGTTCTCAGGTAATGCGGTGAGAATCTGGAACTCACTTCCTCCTTTGCTCGGTGCCATCACCTCCATCCAGATCTTCAAAGCGGACCTCAAATCTCTTTTATTCCAAAGACACTGTCACAACTAATTCCCCCCTTCTCAGACCTCGCCAGGAAGTTCTTTAGTCATTATAAATGTGTCACATATATTTATATTTTTATTTGTACATCCTGTGCTTGCTGCGTTTAATTTTGTGTTCTGTTTGCCTGAGTTGTTTTGATTCTATGGCCTGCTATTTTTCTCCAGGAAGTTCTTTATTCATTGTAAAATTTGTCATTTATATTCAGATTTTTGCTTGTACAGTCTGTGCTTGTTGTGCCTGAGATTGTTTGCCTTATGCTTACGTCGCTTTGATTCTATGGCATGCTATTATTATTTGTTCCATTCCTGTAACAGTTCTCTCATGTAACATAACTGGTTCTATTGTACAGTGCTCTGACACCTTAGGGTAAAGTCCGCGCTTTATAAGAATGCATTAAATACAAATAAAAATAAATAAATATAAAATAAATAAATCTTAACCTTCACTGCGTCCAAATCATCATCACACAGAGCTCCGCTATATTAAATTGCCCCCGGAAGCTTTTATATTTTCACTCGATGCTAGACACAAGATGGCTGCTTACACTTCCTAGTTTGAACTGTTAGCAGCCAAACTGAGGCAAGCTCCTGCTCAGCAGTTAGGCACCGATCAGATATATATATGTCTTTCCTTTAATATCTCAAAGCACTACTTAACGGATTTACATCATTTCACTTGTAGCCTTGTCCAAAGTTTTGCATGGAAAATCACCCCTAAACTTTTAAGATAGGAGCTGATCAAAAAGATCAAAAAAGAGAAACTTTTTAGAAAATTTTGCAAACATTCGTCAAACGACGCCAAAGTTATAAGCACATGGAGGAGTCCAGGAGAAGGGCCGTGCAACACACCTCCCAACATGAGTGAAGCCCTGGGTCTGCGGGGACTCCAGTGGGCTCTCGAGGCCCCGCTATTTATTTTTTTATTCCCCCGAGACCTAGCCCACCCTGCGGTCTCATGAAAATAAAACGCAGGAACCCGTGAAAAGTTATAAGCACATGAAGGTCTCCAGGAAAGGGGCCACGCAACACCCCTTCCAACATGAATAATGCCCTGGGACTGCGGGGACCCCAGCGGACCCCCACAGCCTAGCGAGCCCCCGCTAATTTTTTTTAAACAAATTCCCCCGAGACTTAGCCAATCCCCGGGATCTCTGGAAAATAAAACGCAGGAACCGGCGAAAAGTTATAAGCACATGGAGGGCTCCAGGAGAGGGGCCACGCAACACCCCTCCCAACATGAATGAAGCCCTGGGACTGCGGGGACACCAGCGGGCCCCCGCAGCCCCAGTGAGCCCCCGCTATTTTTTTTTATCCCCCCGAGACCTAGCCCACCCCGGGGTCTCATTAAATAAAACGCAGGAACCCGCAACCCCAACGTGACTTGTGCCGATTTCTTTTTTTTTAATGTTTTGTTTGGCCCTGGGGTTCTCTCTGGGACACCCTGAGCAGGCCTAGGGGGTCAGGGTGTTTCTACCCTGCCCCCTTCTCTTGTTTTCTACCTTTGTTTCTCTGTTTTCCAGTGACTCGCTTCAACCAACACACAAGATGGCTACCAACACTTCCTGGTTTGGAGTGTTGGCAGCCAATCACAGTGAAGCTCATGCAAGGTACTTAGGCCCCACCCAGATATCGAAACTTTTATTTTTGCTAATTTCTCAGCAACTACTGAACGGATTTACACCATTTAAAACAAGGTCGCTTTCTGACCCAAGCCCTACCTTTGTGCCAAATTCGGAGTAATTTCGTTCAGTAGTTTCAGCTGTAGCTTTGCACAAAGTTTCCTATTGGAAATAGATTTTTTGACTCCTATTTTTTGAATTTCTCAGTAACTACTGAACGGATTTACACCATTTAAAAAAAGGTCGCTTTCTGAACCAAGCTCTACCTTCCTGCCACATTTGGGGTAATTCTGTTCAACAGTTCGGGCTGTAGCTCGTCACATAATTTCCCATGGAAATTAACATGGGGAAAAAGCGTGTTGGGACCCCGTGTTTCTCAGCACCCCCTTAACGAATCACCCCCAAACTTTCAAGATATGAGCTTACCTGGAAAGAATTTCGCAAAGATTCCTCAAACAACGCTAAAGTTATTAGCATATAAAAAAATGCTTTTCCTAGGGAAACTAGGTTGTAACTATAACAACCTACTGGAAACTGCTAGTACGTTATATATATATATATATATATATATATATATATATATATATATATATATATATATATATATATATATATATATATATATATATGTATATGTATATGTATATGTATATATATATATATATATATATATATATTCACTGAAAAAACCATAGGTTTCACACCAGTTATAGTTAGGAATTAGCATTTAAAAACCTATTAAATTCACTGAAAAAACCATAGGTTTTACACCAGTTATAGTTAGCTGGAAGTTTTACTCGCATAAAACTATTGAAATTCCCACGTTATAGTTAGTTGGACTCACTATAACTTGCGCGTGCAATGCACTGCTGATGACGTCACATATTACATCATTCATGACATGGTCAGTGACATCACTCATGACATCACTGATGACACCATCCAGTGAATGTGTGTCTCTGAAAAATAAATATTAGTGAGTAATGTTTAAATATTTAAATATATGTATTAGTGTTACACTTTGTGTATAAGTGGCTGCATGGGTTGGTGAGTAGGAACATGTGTATGTATATTGGTTATTAGATGTTTTTCTTAGTATCAGTATGAGTGTTTGTATGGTTTGGTGGAGGTATTACTTAGCACATAGATGCATGAATGACTGACTCTCTCTTTGTATGTGTTTTGAAGACAGCATATGTGCAGGACTGTATGGGTGGATGACTGTGTATATGTGTGTGTTACTGAGTGAATGAGTGTCTCACTAGTATCGTTATCAGTAACTACATATGTTTTAATCTAGTGTATGTGAATATTGATGTATATAAGTGAGTATATCTGAGAGTAAGAGATTGTAAGAGTTCCTATTTGAATTAGTATGTGTTTCTATAAGTGATTGTTTAAAAGAGTAAGTATGTGTAAGTTTCCTTAGAAGTAAAGTGGTAGTGTGTGTATAGCTGTATATGCAAATAAATGGATGTTCAATAGTTTATTTGCATGTGTGACTATGTGTGTGAGTAACTTTTGGATGACTGTCGGTGTGTATCAGGATGTATAGGTGTATCACTACATATGATGAGTGAGTATATGTATGAGTGACTATATAGAACTGTTGGTGAATGAGTGGATGTGTATATAGATGGTAGAATTATTGAATTGGTTGTTGTAACTGGTATGGGTATCTCCATTTTTTGAAAATGTTAGTTTCTATTTTTGAATATGTGTTTCAAGGGTTACATTACATTGAAAGGAGGTCTGTCACTCTGTCACAAGGATGGTGTCATCAGTGATGTCATGAGTGATGTCACTGACCATGTCATGAGTGATGTAATATGTGACGTCATCAGCAGTGCATTGCACGCGCAAGTTATAGTGAGTCCAACTAACTATAACGTGGGAATTTCAATAGTTTTATGCGAGTAAAACTTCCAGCTAACTATAACTGGTGCAAAACCTATGGTTTTTTCAGTGATTTTAATAGGTTTTTTAAATGCTAATTCCCAACTATAACTGGTGTGAAACCTATGGTTTATTCAGTGCATTTCATTGGTTTTTTAATAGCAAATCTTTATAGGTATAAAAAATAATAAATTTTAAAACGAATTTTATATTGTATAATTATGTCAATTTGTTTTGTATTTTTTTTTTATTTTTAACTTGGGGCACGCCCTGGGGCGCGTACCGGGGAGCGTCCCGTAAGCGCTATTCTCGCGAACGAAAACAACATCGTGACGTATCGCGTAGACGCGTGATGCGTCATATGACACACAGCGTAAGCGCACCTGGAAGCACGTGTGCGCATACGATCGCGGAACGTCTCAACGCGCTTACGCCGCGTGCCCCGGGGCGCGCCCTGGAGCGCGACTACGGGCGCGCCCCGGGGCGCGTAGCGTAAGCGCGTCGGGTAATATGACCAGAAAATAACACTTTCTATTGGTGCAGAACAGTTTTGGTTTCCAAAAGAGTAAAGCCTAGGTCTTGTGACCTGAAAATAACACTTCTGATTGGTTCAGGACAGTTTTTTTTCCCAAATGATGAAAAACCCCACCTTTCTTCCTTATTCTGACTTTGTCCTTTGACTGAGGAAGACCTGTTTCATCTATAGAGACAATTCTTTTGTACTTTGAAATGGCTACTGTAGCAGCAACAGCTGGAGCATCTGCACCACCACCACCACCACCACCACCATCACCAAGAGGACCACCACAACAATACATTGGTGGTGAAGAAGAGGAGGAGGATGAAGAGGAGGAGGAGGAGGGGAGAAGATGGCTACCTGAACAAAATACCCCATACAAGCCAAAAGAACACATTGTATGGGAGTTTTTTTCACTCCCAGAGGGCAAGAAAAAAGTGAATGCGGCCAAGGTAACTTGCCTAATCTGTGGCGAACAACTCTCAAGGGGCAACCCAAACAAAAAATATTCATTTGGTAATAATACCATGATTCGACATATGACCCGGAAGCATCCTAACAACTATTCTCATGCAGAGATCAGGGAACTGGCCAGTCACCTACCCCAGTGTTCAAGGACCAGCTCCAAAAGAAAGCAACCCACTCCATCGGGACCAGATACAACGGAGACGATGCCTTGTATTCAGCCACGATTTGCAGATTTTAGAATCACATGTATTGCATGTGGCAAGCTCATTGCCTATGGTGAACAGAGCATGAAGCTCGTCGTCCTTGCTCGTGACAATCACAAATGCCCCAAAAAACAGTAATTTTTTCAGTTTTTTGTTTTTTGCTCCTGTTGAGCCATTTACAATTCCCTGTTTTTTGTTTCTCCCCATAAAAAATACAAAAAAAATATAAAACTGTTTTGAAAAGCCAAAAAAAGTACATAATGTACAAAAAAACATTAAAAAAAATATAAAACAACAAAAAGAAGAAAAAAACAGTTCTTTTTAGAACTACCTTTCATTTATAAAAATAAACCTATATTTTTAATGAATCACTGTAAATTTGTTTTTCTTAGGGTACGCGTACCGGGGCGCGCCCCCCAAAAAAATAGAAAAAAAAATTCAATGAAGGAGTTACCATGAGGGAAGAACACAAAGAGAGTAATTTTAAGAGAAAGAGAGCTACAGGATGAACACAGAGGGATTGTTTATTACATAGTAAAAAACAGAGAAGGTGTAATAGGGTGAAAGTGAGAAAAGTAAAATGACTAAAGGAGCGAAAGAAGGGAAAAGAGAGAGGAAGAAGACTAAAGTAGAGATAGTGGGAGATGTGAGTGGGTGTTGAAAGAAAAAGAAAGGACAGTAAAAAATTGAGAATGAAGGGTAGTGGCGTAACCGGAATAAACGAAGAACGGTGAGTGAGGGTAAGAAAAGACCAGTTAGTGTAAGTAAAGAGGGGTGTAAGAGGGTGAAAATTAAATTAGGATAAGACATGGGGAGTGACAAAGAGAAAGGACAAAGAGAGTAAAGAAAACAGTACCTTAATGGATTTGAGTGAAACAGAAAAGAAAGATAAGTGATGCAGGGTGTGTGACTTATAGGGAGTCAGTGGCTGTAGGTCGGGGTGTGTGTGTGTAAGGTGTGTCTGTGGTTGTGGGTGTGTGGGGTGTTTTGGTGTGGGTGGAGGTGAGGGTGTGTAAAGTATGTGTGAGGAGTGTATGGGTGTGCGGTGTATATGTGTGCGATGTATGTGTGTGTATGGAATGTGTGTGTATGTGAAGAGTGTGTGTGGGGGGATTTTTTGTGTGTATGAGGTGTGTGTGTGGTGTGTGTGTGGGGTGTATGTTAGAGGTGTGTTTTTGTTGAGAGGGGGATGAGGTGTGTGTGTAGGAGTAAGATAAATAATTAAGAAAAACAAATTGAGTGAAGAAGCAAAGGAAGGGAACAGAGGGTAAGTGAAGTAAAGAATAGGGATTGAAAGAAGTTGAATATGAGAGGGGAAATAGGGAAATTGGAGTAAACATGGAGAATAAGAATAAGTGTGGTAAGCAGAATAAAGACACAGGAGTGAGGTTGGTTGAGAAAATATTAGTAAGCTTAAAGCAAAGGGTGATGACAAAGTACATTTTTTTCGTCATACTTACCATATAATAAATGTAACTTTAATTATTTTTTTAACTGCACTTTGTATCTGTGAAAGAGAGAAGAAAAAATAAGTTATAATTAGTAAAATGTGTATTTTAAATTAAAATATACAAATGAAGAGGTTAAAAATCATAACAGTGTATCTAGAAATAAAGTAAGAGTGAAGGACACAGAAAGGGAAATAAAGTAAGGTAGAAGGATAAAAAGAGAAAAAAAGAAATAGAATGAGAGCAAATTACTAAAAGTAAGGCATAGAGATTCACTAACAGAGAGGAAAAGAAGAACAGAGAAATGAACTGAAGGTAAGAAAGATACTAAAACAATGAGACTTAGCAAAACTAAATCAGGAACCAGTAGTAAGTAAAAAGATAATGACTGAGATGGAAAAGATAAACACAAGTGAACATAACACAAGGAGAGTGAGGCACTGAGGACATAGAAGTAGTGAACGAAAAATAGAGAGAAAAGGTCAAAAGTAAGGAGCAAACAAAGATAAGCGAGGGAGAGTGGGTGATTTATAGTGATAGAGTGCGATAATACTGCTGAGTGAGTAAACAGGAATTACTAAAAGAGCAAAGGAGGAAAATAAGGAAAAGGGAAGTAAAGCAGAGAGACTGAAAGCTGAAAACGTATGCAAGGGAGAAAGGGGGTTACAGAGAGTGAGAGAAAGACATTATAAGTGAGTAAAAAGAGCTGAAAGAGGATGGAAAAAGGAAACTGAGTGTCAGAGAATGGGAATACAATTTAATTTACACAATCCAAAGTATAGAATAACTTGTACAACATGTTACATAGTTTATTTTTGCTGTTCTCAGAATATATTGAATTTCACTTAAAACAGTGAGTTCAAATTACTCATCATATGACAGCGGGAAAAAAAAACCACAATCTAAAAGATTGTGTTTTAAAAAAAACCTTAGATACTGACAAATCACAAATGTACACTAATCTTTGATTTACTTACTTTTCCTTGAGGCCAAATAGTATATCATAGAGGTCCTTTTCTTGTTGCAAAGTACTTTGCTGTTCAGTAAAAAATCCATTTCATCGACTTTCTAGAAGAAAAGCTCCAAGAACATCTTAAATATTTTCATTATTTTCATATATTCCTTTTTTTCAGTCATGACTCTTTACTCATTCCTGTACCTTTCCTTTTGGCCAAATAGTGTCAGATGTATGAGTATATTTTCAAATTAATTCCAAGAAACTCTGAAATTAACTTTTTTCCGACGTTCTGAAAGAAAGGCTCTACAACATTTTCACAATATTTCACTATTTGTAAAACCATCTCTGACTCACTCATGTTCATCATTTTCTATAATACTAATATCACTTACTATGAGATCCACTTACAGTACCTATATGACAAGTCAATTTTTTATATTACCTGGATCACTTTTACTCAGAATATATTTTTAAACAGCAAAATAACCTTTATTAACTGCTCCCGTCTTCATAGGCCAATTACCTTTACCTAAATTTTGGTTGTAAAAACACTAGGTATGAATTTTTTAAGCCAAAAGGCAAACGTTGTTTGAAAGTCAAATGAGTGTCGTTACATTGGGTCCAACCTTTACAACTTTTTAAATAGCATGTGTAATGCCCCGATGTTGTAGAAGGACCTTCATGAAAAATAATAGCTGCAGTTGCAAAGGTTCTTCCTGATATCGATAACTGTGAAGCCACGAAATTTTTAATAGAAGTTGTCAATTTAGTTCCATCAGGTCTACATCGTTGGAACATTAAAATGACATACTGACCATAATTTTGTAGAAATAATGTGGACAGCATTGTAGACTTACATTGGGGACACACCATATTGTGATCCGCTGCTTTAACTAGATTATTAAAAGGAACTGATTTGCAGTCTGGTAAAGTCAAATATATAAATCTTTCAGTGTCTATTCTAGTAGTACTTGATAAAGTACAGTTGTCGCAGTCATGCTACCATTGATAAGAAAGGCTAAAAAGATTTTTTATATCTACACCTTCATCTTCCAATACATCAAACATATACATTAAAAATTCCTGACAATCCTGCTGAATATTCTGTGAAAATTGATTTTGACCAGTACATATGTCTAGAAGATTTCGAATTTCTGAAACACTTTCTATTTTTGCTCTATCACTGGTACATTTCTCAAACACGGAATTCAACAAACAACAGAATCTTTGATCCCGATTTTCAACAATCTGTTCTTGAATATTTTGAAGAAAAAAAACAACATTAACCACTACATTAGCATAGCAGTTGACACCAGACCTGTTTTCAGACTGAAATCCAACAACATCTTCAACAGAATCCTTTTTCCTTCTGCTTACAATTACAGTTTCGTCTACTTTTTGTCTTTTTGCTACTACCTCACTGCAATTACTCTCATTTCTTCTTTTTCGGCCTACCACACGTTTTTCAATCAGAGGATATTGAGGCAAATGTGGAGCATACTCTCTTCTTAACCTATTGTATTCTTTAACACAATGTAGATCTGCACAAATCTTTGTTTCATCACACTCAATCAAGTACAATCCTGATAAAGTTCTGACTCGTGATAATGCCACATATGCCATACCCTCTTTAAACACAGAACTTCCAATGTTCACCAAAGCGCTATCTACACTTAAACCTTGAGACTTATGAATTGTCACCGCATATGCCAAACAAATAGGAAACTGTTTTCGGCGAACATATAAGTCTTTCACGAGCAAAAATCTAGCTGAACGACAAATTTGTTCTATTTCATCAATGCCATCAAATTTAATTTTTAAAATTTCAATTCCATCTCTATTTTTGTAATTCACAAAACCAACAACATGACCCATTGCTCCATTTACCAAACCTCTTTCAACATTTAAATTCCTTCTCAAAATGATACGACAATTTAAACACACATTCAGAGTCTTTTCAGAACCAGCAGTTTTAGATATAGTCTTCTCTAATGAATCCAATTTTGATTTCAAATTTTCAGACAAAATAATTGTTGCTCCCATATGCTCTATTTTATCTGTAGCTTCCAGTTTCACTATCTCTTTATTTTCTAACTTTAACATTTTGTTGTTGAACATGGAACATTCTTTCAGAGTTGGCATCAAACATATGCCAGATTTCTTCTCGTTAATTTTCCTAAAAATATTCTCTGGAAGAATGTTTTCATTTGGGTACAAATTTGAAATTAATCGTCCATGTAAAGCTTCTTTCCCTTGCTGACTTACTTTTCCGATTCTTACATCTTGTAAAATATTTTTATAGTCTTCATCCTTTGCCTGCCGCACATTTTTAAGCAGTTCTGCATATTTGAAGTTTAACCATATATTAACGTTTCCAATGCTTCCTAGGCACTTCCTGGTATCATCATGCGTGAGCATTTTGAACACAGGTTGTCCTTTCACTGGAGTCAACTGCAGTAGATCTCCAAAAACAATAATGTGTTTTCCTCCAAATAAGACATCATAGTCTGTTCTAAGAATTTCTTGCATTCTCAAATGCACAAAAGCAAGCATTATATTTGACACCATGCTTACTTCATCAATGATAAGAAGTTTAATTTTCTTCAGGACTCTCGAAACTTCGGAACACGCATCTCCAGATAGCTTGTGATATTGAAATTTGTTATCATGCTCCACTGGCAGCATCAGTAAACGATGTAAAGTAATCCCTTTAATGTTATGTGTAGCCAGCCCAGTTGGAGCGGTAACAACACAAGATAGCGGTGATTCAGTCCTTTCCTGCAGATAAGTTGCAATTGCTTTAATCAGAAAACTTTTTCCAGTTCCCGCTTCTCCACTCACGTACAGTTGGACAGGCTTAAATGATGTACATGAGCACTCTTTTTTCTCATGACTGAATCCATGTTCAACCTGTTCTGTGACTTCGTCATATATCTGTTTCTGCTCAAGGTTTAGTTGTTTCACCAAATCTTCTAAGTTAACTACATCATCTTGAGCTTGTTCCATAGCTCTTTCCACCTCATCCATGGCAGTGGCAGCTTCTTTTTGTATAATTGGTCCTCCAAGTGGATCCTGACTCAATGAAGCAGAACTCTGACTGTCTTGAGAAATGTCTCTACCAATCTCTGCAGCAATTGTGGCTTCTTGCTCTATTTCTTCGTTCAACATTTGCAGATAATTTGGAAAAACAGGGCATTCTATGGTATCCTTGATTGCATTAAAAGAATCTTCGTAACACAGAAAATCTCCAAGTAGTTCCTCTTCTGTATGTCATGGCTTAAAGAGTTGCAAAATTCCCTTTTCTCTGGATTTTCGCAACTCAATTTTCGATGATCAATCAAATGGCCTTTTTTCTGTCTCACTAGACATCCTTCACACCCAATGATAGCATATATTCCATTGTTAATATCTTCTCTGATGGTTCTCTTATAAATATAGTTTTGCAGAACTTCATACAACGAACTGTTCTCAAGATGACTACTTCTATTTGGATAGTATATATCCAACATGTTTGTCTTCAAAATATCTGTACTTTCTGGTTCTTTCTCCGCCAAATACTCTATTTCTTGTACAGATTTCAAAACTCGGTTTCGTGTTGCAGCAAGACCTAGACTCACCCAAATGATGGTTCTAGATTTGGCATAGAGACTTGCTGAAGACAATCGATCAGAACATTCATATGCTCCAATTTCTCGATGCGACAACATCTTCAGACTGTAACTGTATAATTTCTTGCTTAGACTCTTTTCATGTGAAATGTCCTCCCACATTTCCTTCAGTTCAGTTCGAGCCACAGCAATAGAGTTGTCAGCAACAAACTGAATATCCATGTTAGCATTCCACATGGACAAAATCACTGGGTTGTAGTCGTTGATGTACTTGGACTCTTCGTTTCTTTTTAAATTGTATGTATTTTTTGGTGATTTCCTCGTCACAGTATGTCGCAGAGAAGACATCAAATTATTTACTCTTCCTTTAGAAATCACTGGTCGTGGAAAGCTGAAACGACATTTTGTGTAGAACTTGTCCTTGTTTCTGAATTTTCGACAACAGTACTTTCCACAACGATGGGATTGAAAGCGTAAAACTTGTTGCCTTAAACTGTTTTCCTCTGTAGTTTTCGGAACAGCACATGTTGAATACTCTTCAATGAAACTCATCACTGTTTCATCCGAATCTGTTCCAAATGTGGGTGCATCTTTAATCCACAATAACATATGTATGTGAGGAGCACCTCTCGCTTGATACTCCTTTCTCCAAAAGAAATCCAAAACCTCTCCAAGGGGAGGATTTTTTTTGTTGGTAATAAAAGACATCTTAGCTTGAAATCTATGATTGAAATATCTGCATACATTCACTGGACCCAAAGAACACAGTTCTCCAGGTGTTTTGAATTCTATATTTTGTATATTTGCATTTGCCTCTCGTAGAAATTGAAGTAAGTCGTCCCATGCATACTCGGCACAGCTAAGAGTGAGGAACCATGTAGGAGTTGCTAAGTTTCTTAGCATACATTTCAATTCCCCATGACGACGGTACCAATACTCATTTGTACCACGCTGACATGCCATGAGATTGATTAGATGAGATTCCAAAATATTATCTTTCAGATTCACTTTCTCCATAAAGTCCCTCGCCGAAACATTTTGCCGATGTGCTCCACTTTTCAGTATATGGTTTACTGCATAAGAAAGCCCAGACAAGTCACTTTCATACAGTAGATGAAACAAATAGGGAATGCATTGATGAAACCTTGGATCTTCAGCATATAATCTTACAGTTCGATATTCAGATGCAGGAATTTGAAGTGGACGATCATCATATCGTCCACCTCGACCTGTTGGAAATAGCTGTGGAAAACAACGAACTTCCAAACTTTCTTCCCATACACTAATGGGACTTCCTTTTGCTGCTTTAATTTGAAACACTTCAATTGCATTCCCCATTACTTCTTTGGAATGCAAAGGATGAACAGTATAATGTTCATATATTTCTTCACTTCTAGACATATCAACTTTTTCAATTTGTCCGCCTGAACAATCACTGTCTTCATCTGCAGCTGTTTCCTCTGCTGCAACACATACATCTTTGTAATACTCATTGTTTTTGACTAAATACAACGTTGCCTTTTTGACTTTCCTAACATCCACTAAATCTTGCCAGATTTTCTTACTCTTTGTCGGAACCCCATTAACTAGAATAACTAAAGATTCCTCTTCTACTTTTTCTATACCAATTGTATCAATATTTTTTGGGAAATCAAGAGGCAAATAAACAACTCTTCCCTTTAATCCTCTCTGTAAATCTGTAGGAGGCAATTTCCCTATCTTAGGCTCCATGCGAACAATTGCCTGAAAAGGGTGGACACATTGAATCAAAATAGACTCATATGTATTTAAATCCATCAATTCACGGGGAATGTCTACCAACTCCAGATTATTATGAACAGCTCTAGCAGGCATTCTGTTTTGATTTAATTTATCATAACAATATTTACAAATACGCTGATCAGAACTCAAATCAAAACAATTCTCCACCCACAAATAAGTTGCAAAATCCTTCCACTCATAATTATTCATCTTTTCACTTTTTACGTATAAATCAACTAATCTAGTTTGATGCTTATAATGACTTCGTCGACAACACACACAAGTAAAATTCGGCCTTTCATTTGATTTCACCTTACACCTGGTAATTTCCTGCTCAAACTTTTCTGTACTTGAAATCTGTACATTGTCTTCCACATTACCTTGAATTGCTGTGTCAATTTCTACACTATCCTCTTTTTCACCAAAATAACAAATCTCAATTTCTTCACAAATCTTCTTCACATCTAATTCAGTTCCATACAAAAGAGCACTGTTTAATTGTTTAAGCTTAAGTGCTGGACTTTTTGCATAATACAACATTCTCACTAATTTCCTCATTTTGGTATGATGCACTGCTAACATCCTAAAATTATTAAAAACACTCTGACAGACTTTTCTAGAAAGACAAGCCAGTGAATGCCCTTGCAAACCTGTGTTTTCTCCCACTCTGCAAGGATCTAAGTCTTGCAACATCTTCATTTTCTGCTTTAGACTTTTGTTACTATATGTACGTAAGAAATTACAAAACAAATCAATTGATTCCTGTCGCACACTACAAATACGACAACACTTTCAAGTGTACACTGGACCCTTAGTACGTCTCCCTAAAACTTCATCAGTTAACACCTCTTCTGGTTCTCTGGGCACAAGTTTCTCTTTTTCAATCGGACAACCGTCTTTCACTTCATACGCTCGACCACTGGTGTCAACTGCATGCACTAATCATTCTCCTGGAAGTAACTCTCCTCATTAAAAAATGGCTCACAACTTGAACTGTGCATCCATTCTCCTGAAAAAACTTTACAAAAATGAGTCCGATTAATTACTCTTTTCCATCTACTGTTTGGTTTGAAAACATCAATTGTCTTGTTAAGTGTCCTAATTCTATTGATTATTAAAATAAATAATTTTTTAACTTCAAAAGCCTGATCAACAATCTTCTCTACACTTTTCTTTTTCTTATAAAAAGCAGCTCTCTGTTTACCTTTCCTAATGTTTTTTAACAAATTTAAAACCACCCTATTGCGAAACATTCGTTTACGAATGTCTCTAAACTGATTCTGCCTTCTATTCCTATACATATTATTCTCTCCTGCTCCAGTTGTAGGATTCTTTGAGGTTCTCTCCTTCCTTTTCAAATTTACTCTCTCATTCTCTTTTTCTACATGCTGTCCAACATTTTTTTTTTAAGTACATATGTTCCGTATAAAAGACTTAGGCCAAGATGTAGGTAAAATAGATTTACCGATTTTAAATTACCGAATCATACCGATTCGGTAATTAAAAATCGGTAAATCTAAGGGGTTGAGATGTAGGAACATCCAGATGTTCCTGCTACCGAATCGGTAAAAATCTGTATTTACCGATTCGGTAAATACCGACCGGTAATGGCCCATTCATTCCTATGGGCTTTGAAGCCCATAGGAATGAATGGGGCATTACCGGTCGGTATTTACCGAATCGGTAAATACAGATTTTGACAAGGGTGCAGGGGGTGTCACTTTGACACCCTCTAGCACCCCCAAAAAAGATTCGGGGGCCATGTGGCAGGCATACCTGCCCTAAGGGCAGGTCTGCCTGTCATATGGCACAGGTGTGCATGCACACATGTGCATGCACACCGGAATCGGTTTTTTACCATGAAGTTGGATTTCATGGTAAAATACCGATTCTGTAAGGCTTGTGGGACTCAGAAGAGTCCCACCTACATATCAAAAATACCGATTAGGTATAAATACCGATTCGGTATTTTACAGATTCGGTAAATTTACCGATCGGTAAATTTACCGAATCTGTAAAATAATGTGTCCCTACATACCGATTACTGAATACCGGTCGGAAACGGCCGAAAATACCGATTTTCGGCCGTTACCGACCGACCTACATCGGGCCCTAAGTTGTCTTACCAGGAGCTTGGTTCCTGCTTTTTGAAGTATTTGTTGTGGAAGAGTGCTGTAATTCCGTTGCTGTTTTTGTTTTTTGGCGGTTATGTTGTTTTCTTCTCCTTTCCCTTGAGGGCATGTTTGCTTACTCTTGAAATCTTGATTTCAATCTGTGTTAAAGAACAAAATAGCACATTATAGACCACTATTACCAAACAACAAAGCAATGACAAAAAGCAAACGATCTATTCAGGGTTACAGATCAGGTGACGATTCTCCAGGGGTGCACAAAAGGTGAGGCCTGTATTGAAGAGTATAGTGGAAGACAGCTCTGTCCACAGGTACAAAGAAGATGAGACCTGTGTCTAAGAGTCCAGTAGGGGATAGACTTCATGAAGTCTAGTCCACTGCACTCTTATACACAGGCATCACCACCTATGCTTCCCGGGAAAGGCCTCTCTCCCACTACAGTCTTGATCATAAACCTCACCTCCTCTGTCCCTCTGGATATGTCTCACCTCATCTGCACAATCTACTTCCTAATCTCAGGTAACACAGGTGATACAATTGTTAAAAGGTCAAATTTTTTTATGTAATCATGCACACACTATTTATTCTTTATCAAAAATGTAGAATTCATTGATTAGTCCCAAAATCGATTTTTCAATAACATTTTAGAAACACAGTGCAGGTCCTACTATTTAAACTTTCTCAAAAATGTAAAACTCATTAATTTGCAGTAAAAATATTTTAGTAGTGTAATGAAAAGCTTATACATATGACCTTTTCATTGTTTTTCAAATGTTATTCCAAAAACAAATTATAAGGCCTAAGCAGGAATACTCATGTGATGAAGCTTGTCCAGGGGAGCACAAAACGTGAGGCTTGTGTCCAAGAGTGCAGTGGACAGGACTAAACTGGAGTAGTGTGCAAGAAAAAAATAAGCCTCATTTATAAAGCCCTGCGTCAGTTTTGCGCTACTGATGCGTCCCTTTTTGTGACGCATTGGCGGCATAAAACATGTGCCTTGTTGCGCCATATTTAAAAAGTGACGCATGTAGGTAGATGTGTCATTTTTTAAACCTTTTGCGCCACATTATACCTCTGTCAAGTTTAATGTACACAGAGGGGTCATTTCTCCGCAAAAAGCCTCGTAATAATTACACAGTGAAATCTATGAGATTTCACTGCGTCACTTTTAGGACACTGTTACGTCAAAATCTTGCACCTGCCTCACAGCAGGGATAAGACTGAGGCAAACGCTTTCACATGGGGCTTTCCCCATGTGATACGATTCTCACACCTAAGCAGGAGTGCAGATGAGATGAAGACTGTCCAGGGGAGCACAAAACGTGAGGCTTGTGTCCAAGAGTGCAGTGGACAGGACTAAACTAAAGTAGTGTGCAAGAAAAAGATGAGCCTCATTTATAAAGCCATGCGTCAGTTTTGCGCTACTGATGCGTCACTTTTTGTGACGCATTGGCGGCATAAAACATGTGCCTTGTTGTACCATATTTAAAAAGTAACGCATGTAGGTAGATGCGTCATTTTTTAAACCTCTGCGCCACATTATACCTCTGTCAAGTGTAATGTACACAGAGGGGTCATTTCTCCGCAAAAAGCCTCGTTATAATGACGCAGTGAAATCTATGAGATTTCACTGCGTCACTTTTAGGACACTGTTACGTCAAAATCTTGCACCTGCCTCACAGCAGGGATAAGACTGAGGCAAACGCTTTCACATGGAGCTTTCCCCATGTGATAGGATTTTGACACCTAAGCAGGAGTGCAGATGAGATGAAGACTGTCCAGGGGAGCACAAAAGGTAAGGCTTGTGTCCAAGAGTGCAGTGGACAGGACTAAACTGGAGTAGTGTGCAAAAAAAAAAAGAACCTCATTTATGAGGCCCTGCGTCAGTTTTGCACTGCTGATGCGTCACTTTTTGTGACGCATCGGCGGCATAAAACATGTACCTTTTTGCGCCATATTTAAAAAGTGACGCATGTAGGTAGATGCGTCACTTTTTAAACCTCTGCGCCACATTATACTCAAAAATGTAAAAACCATTCATTTTCCCCAAAATCGTTTTTGACATCACATTTAGGAAAAACAGCACAGGTCCTATGTACAAGCATTCCATGTCATTACTGAAACCTCACTATTTTACAAAATACAATTCCTCTATGCAAACAAACTCAATATGCTTCCTACACTGAGTTAACACAGGTAACATCATTGTAAAGAGTCAAATTGACGCCTGTGTCTAAGAGTGCATTCGGGAATAGGCTTCATGAAGCCTAGTCCACTGCACTCTTAGACACAAGCCTCACCACCTACGCTCCCCAGGAAAGCCCTCTCTCCCACTACAGTCTTGAGCAAAGGCCTCACCTCCTCTGTACCTCTGGACATGCCTCACCTCATCTGCACAATCTACTTCCTAATCTGAGGTAACACAGGTGACATCATTGTGAAAGGGGCAAATTTATGTCTTTAAGCATGCAAACGCTCTTTATTCCTTCTCAAAAATGTAAAAGCCATTAATTTTTCCCAAAATCGTTTTTGACATCACATTTAAGAAACACAGCACAGGTCCTATGTACAAGCATTCCATGTCACTACTAAAACTTCACAATTTTACAAAATACAATTCCTCTATGCAGTTAAAACTTTTTACCAAGCATTATCAAAAAGCATGACACAAAGCAACATTAAAAAACCACAATTTGCTTCCAAATCTTCTCCATAGAGTATACAAGTCTCTATGTATATTAAATGAATCATAACTCACCTTTACAAATGCTCTAGGAGATTCAGAACAGTGTCAGATACACACACCAATATTTCTTTAGCAGAGCAAAAGGTATGTTCTCCAGGCACTGCAACCATTAATGGCACAGAAAACCTCTGTTTCTACACACATATTGCTCATGGTAACCAATCAAAACTATTCCCTCTGTATTTTCAAACCAACACCCTTCCCCCCCTCAGCCCTTTCTACCTGTTACCATAGCAACTCCCTCCTCACTGAGCTCTCAGGTTTCAAAATGTATTCTACAATGTTGCCAATCACCTCAGCAAGGATGTTTGACCTGCGAATACCTTTCAAATTACTTCTTACACAGAACACAACCATGCACCCTAACTTTCAGTTTTCAACTATCTCAATCTACCAATCATTGCTTGTGATTCAAGAGCACTGAAACTCCACAGTTTTTTTTTTGCAAACTCCTACTGTTCCAACTGCCATTTTATTCCTACACTTCATCTGACTGCACCAGAACCTCCTCTACCATGTATTCTGTCTGGATTATTGGACATAGCTATATCCACTGGGCTCAAAGGTATGCAGCTACCAGACATTTTCACAACCTTGATTTACCAAATGTGAACATTAAATGGATTGGCCAGAGAGGATTGAGATGTCACCAATTGATACCATTGGTGAAAACCTTTTTGCATTTGCCACACCCTAACCTCATAATTCTGCACTGTGGTGGAAATGACTTAGGCACTTTGACTGGGGTAGGTCTGGAAATGCTTTTAAAGGACACCTTTGAACAATTGATGGCACTTTTTCCTCAAACTGCCTTGGTATTTTCCAATATATGCCAAAGACAGAAATGGAACTGGTCCAATCAATTTTGTCCACAATTTGAGAAAGCACGGAAACATGTGAATAAATCTGTTTCTGCTTACATGAGAGACTATGGAATGTGTTCAATATACAACAACAACTTGCGTTACAACATGCAAGATATCTACAGAGGAGATGGTGTGCACTTCTCAGATGAGGGGAATAGAATATTCCTCCTGAATTTAAGACTGTGCATTGGTACCTACTTGTAGGTACCTAAATCAGCCACAGAACCCAAAAGCTCTTTTCAGAGCTACCCTACCTCTGATCACTCCAAATGATTATCTTTTTCTAACTTTTTTCACTATTTTTCACTAAAGTACGTTCCCCGGTACGCTTCCCGGTGCGCGTACCGGGCGCTCCCCCCCCCCCGCGAAAAATTATTATTTTTTTTTTTCGCCTATATGGGCCTCCTAAGACCCCCTCAAAAAACCTAGAGGGTCAGGGAGTGCCTACCATGCCCCCTTATACCCATTCCCAACGTTGTTTGTCCTCCATTTTCTGTCTCAAATCTACCGAAACATAAAATGGAGGACTCCCGTAGCGCTGCCGGTACGCGTACCGGGGCGCGCACCGGGAAGCGCTCCCCAAAACTGTTAAAAGTTCATTTACATAAAAACCACCGGAGACAATTTCACCAAATATAGAATAGGCCATACTACATACCAGTCCCTACCATTTTCCCAAATTTGGTGGAATTCCATTGAGCCATTTGGCCTGTAGCCCTCTCTAAATATCCTGAGGTGAATTACTTGACAAAAACACATCTGAAGTGTTACAATTTACAACCAATTAAAATGTTACTTTCATTTTCTACTATTATTTCATGACATTTGATTGGTTATGTACATGAATATATATATGAAGAAAGAGAGGGAAACACAGCCATTTTGACTACTACTTCCTGAAGTACATTTCAAAAGGATTTTCACTGAGAACTTAAACTTCTTTTTCAAAGGTAAGATGTTATTTTGAAAACTGAAGTATGTTGTGGACTTTAAGTTAATTTGGAAAACATGTTCTGATAGTTATATACTATCCCTCTGTAATAGTTATAGATTGAGATAGGCTTCTCTGTTATAGATATGGATGGAGTTAGGCTTGTCTTGTATAATTATCAATTTACTTAGTCTTTATGATATACACTTTTTTATATTTCTACTTCCAGCCTGATACCATACACTGCCCAAAGATAACTTCACTGTTAAAAAATCAAAACTACCTGTCTGAACTTAAACCCAACAGTGCCCTATCTCTACTGATATATTTATTTTTTTATGCAATTTACAGCAACATAATGGAAGGAGATCAAAATAAATGTAATATTTCATTCGAACGTGATCTTCAGGACAACCCAGAGGAAGAGAATAACGATTCAGATTTTTTAGATCAGTCTCTTGATGAAGAGTTTCTAAAATATGTGGAAGAAATGGAATCATGTAATCCAAATGAGGACATTCCCGACGACATAATGTTGGAAGTCTTATTAAATTTTGAAAAATCAGAGCAATAAATTTATATTTAATAATTAAAAATTGTTCCAGACATTATTCTTTTTTATATGTAATCAATGAAATAGTACCAAAATGAATATAATATAATGTGAGACTTATAGTATACTGTGCAATTTTTTTTGTGATACATAGTAATTTTGCTCATAGATACTTCCTTTCTCCCACTTTATTATCTCCAATGTGTATTTGACATCTCTTTTTCATCTCCTTCCTCCATGTTGTTTCTGCTTTCCTGACAGACTATAGTATAGATTCCATATACCACAATAACTTCTGTAACAACATGCAAATTATCTACAGATGCGACAGTCTACATTGAATTTAAGACTCTGCATTGGTACCTACATGTTGGTACTTAAATCACCCACGCAACACAACAACTCTATTCAGAGCTACCCTACCTCTAAGCATTTTCAATTATCATTATACTGTTTCACTGAATTTTCCCCATGTGTGGGGGGGGATGTATGGGGTGTGTCTGTGAGGTGTGTATGTGTGTGTGTCTGGGGGAGGATGAGGTGTATAGGTGTGTGTAGGTGTGGGGGCAAGTAAAGGCCAGTAAATGTATGGTGGACGGGGGGTGTGCAGGCCAGTGGTCTAAGAAAAAGGGAGAGAGGGGGGCCGGAGGTCCGGAGGGCACCAGAGGAGGAGATTACACCCCGGCGCAGGTGTCAAGCAGTATCCCCGTCAGGTCGTCAGATTGGGTGGGCCGGGGCATTGTGAGGGGCCGTGGGAATGAGGCGGGGAGGGCCGTGGTGTGTCAGCTGGCACAGTCTCTTGCTTAAATTAGATGAGTAGTTGTGCCCATTCAAGGGAGATAGGGTGTTTTCGGGTACCCTTCACCTCCTCCTCCCGCAATGTCTCTTTTTCTGCCGCCCCCCACTCGTTGACTGCCCCTATCCATGCTGCCTCTGTGGCGCCCGAGGGGCTCTCCAGTGCATAGCTACTGCACGTTTTGCGAGGAGCAGGGCGAGGGATGCAAAACGCCATTGCAATTTGTCAGATTTTTTCCGTTTGTAAATACCCAAGGCACAAATTTCCCATGTGTCAATATGTGGCAGGTTAACCAATGTGAGGAGTGTTTGGTGTATTTTGGTCCAGTAGTGTAGCAGGGAGGGACAGTCCCAGAGCATGTACCTAAAGGTCGCGTCCTATGTCTGACATCGGGGGCAGCTAAATTGTGTGTCCGGAAAGTACCGGTGCAATCTGTCTGGTGTGAGGTAGGCCCGATGGAGTATGTTAAACTGTATGTTTTTGAAATGCACATTCCTGGACACTTTCTTCATATATTCCAGAACGCGCTTCCACTCCGTATCGTGAAATGCCCTACCTACGTCCTTCTCCCAGGAGTGTCTTAGGTTTGTGAGGGAGACATCGGTCAGTTCTCTGAGGGCCTTATAGTGCCAGGTAACGAGGTGCCTGCCTGTCCCCATACGGAGGATCATTTGGAGGACCGGATGTGTGGGGGGTTCTCCGTCCCGTAGATTCCAGAAAGGACAGGTGCTGTTCAACAGCTGTTTATGCGTTAAAAATTGCCCGGGAGGGAGGTCATACCAGTCAGCTAGCTGTTCGTAGGTTCTCAGTTGCCCCTCGTGAAACAACGCCTCCACCTCCGTCACATCGTGATCGGTCCAGGTCTGCAGGGCTCTATCAGTGTAGTATTGGTCCCCGCGGGGGATGCCTACCAAGGGCAACAGTGGGGAGTATAGGGGCCGGTCTTTTGACATTCTATGGACGCACATCATACACTTGCGTGCTATGGAAACCTGTAGCGGGTGGGTACGGGTCGGTTTGGTGCCGGGCAGGAGCATCCGTCGGATGGCTGGGAGGGGTATCCTGCCCGTCTTCGTTGTCATCTCCCCAACGCATCTTTCTGCGGTCCAGTGGGAGAGCAATTGAAGCTGCGCAGCGCGGAAATAAGATTCAAAAGACGGGGCTCCCAGACCGCCGCTCACGGTGGGCAAATACATGGTGCGTAACGCTACTCTGCGCCAGCCATTACCCCATATTTATGTTGTAAGCAAGGTGTCTAGCTCACGGAAGAAGGACCGGGGCTGGATCACTGGGAGGTTGGCAAAGTGGTAGAGCAGTCTGGGTACCATGATCATTTTTGAGATGGCCACCCGGCTGATGGGCGCCAGTGGGAGAGTCTTCCAGAAGCCCACCGCCGAACGCAACCCTGCCAGCGCCTTCCTGTGATTACCTTCATACAGATCGGTTGGGGAGTGGTAAAGTCGCACTCCCAGGTATCTGGAAGCTGCTTCACTCCATCATAAGGTCTGCGTGCCCATCCTGACATCGTGCGGTGCCAGGTGGGGGTGAAGCGGGTAGATAGTCGACTTCTCCCAATTAACCCTAAGTCCCGAGGCGTCGCCGAACTCTTGTAAGGTTTCCCAAATTGAGGTGAGGTCTTCCGCCACGTCCAGGAGGTAAATTAGCAGGTCATCTGCATACAACAAAACGCAGTGTGTCGTGCCCGCCAGCGGGATTCCCCACTCCGTTCCCTCCCGTCACAGCCGCACATTCAGGGGCTCCACTGCCAGCGCGGAAAGGAGGGGGGAGAGTGGGCACCCCTGTCGGGTCCCCCTCTCCACCGGGAAGGGAGTCGAAATATACTTGCCGACCCGTACCCTAGAGGTGAGTCCCTTATACAAGAGTTCCGTATATGCCAGCAAAATGTGGCCAAGGTTGTGCCTCCGGAGGACCGCGAACAAGTGGGGCCATGTCAGGGTGTCAAACGCCTTCTCCAGGTCGAAGATCAGGCTTACTGCACGGGGGAATCTATCTTGTACCCTGTCTTGAATATGAAAGAGCCGTCTTAGGTTATGGGAGGTGTTGCGTCTCCGCACGAACCCACACTGATATGGGTGTACCAGTGTTGGGAGGATTTGGCTATAGCGATCGGCCAGGATTTCCCCCAGAATTTTACAATCGGTATTTAGGAGCGTGATAGGTCGGTACGAGGACGGGCATGTGGGATCCCTGTAGGGTTTGAGAAATGTGACCATCGTGGATTCGCGAAATGACACGGGCAGGATCCTTTTGGATAATGCCTCTTCATAGGTGGACACGAGGTGAGGCACCAACTGGGTCGCGAAGGTGCTATATTATTCCAGCGGGAGCCCGTCCATCCCCAGTGTTTTCTTACGTGCGAGGGACCCGATGGTGTGTTTGATATCGGAGACTGTAATCTTGCTGTCCAAGTCTTTCTTATCCGCGGGTGAGAGTGTTGGGAGCGTCAGTGTGCCTAGGAATTGCGTCAGTGAATGTGGCGTCGTCAAGTCGGGGTTTCGGTATACGTCCGCGTAGTGGGTGCAGAAAATTCGCAGGATGTCTAATTGGGAGGTGTGGAGGCACCCTGTCCCATCTGCCCGTTCTGTGATTGGTGGTGTGGTTGTGTCCCACTTGGCCACCCATGCCAGTAGTGCCCCGGCTCTATTACCCTCTCTGTGTGTCCGTGTGGCGTACACTCGGAAATTATATTTCTGCAGATCCCTCAGTGTTTCCTCATGGGCAAGTTTTGCCGCTGCCAGCTGTTCCGCCGTGGCCTCCCCTCGGTCCAAGGCGCGGGACAGGTCTGCTAATGAAGTCTCGGTTTTTTGTAATGCCTGCTCTCGTGTTCTACGCACTCCCACCACCTGTTGGATACAATGTCCCCGGGCACTAACCTTGTATGCATCCCATTCAGTGGCCCTGGAAGAAGCTGAGCCGGCATAGTGTAAAACGTGTTCGCGAATGAATTCCCTGTGTTTGTGGCGAAAGGCCTGATCTGTGAGGCATTCCTGGGGGAGTCACCAGGTAGGGATCTGGGGGTGAGGCGGCCACCAACGAATGGCCACAACATGCGCACCGTGGTCTGAGATTATACGCCCTAGGTAATCAGTTTGGTGGATTTTGAGCAGGATATCCGCCGAACACAAGAACCTGTCAAGCCTCACCCGGAGGTCATGGAGGATGGAGTGAAAAGAGTATAGTCTGACGGCCGGATTCTGCACTCTCCAAGCGTCCGTCAACGCCCATCGCGCTACCCAGTCACGGAACCGTTCCGTTTGTTTGAGTGCCGGGGAATGTGGTGGGGGTGGGTATGATCTATCTAAGTGGAGGTCTAAAACACAGTTGTAGTCACCGCCTAGGAGCCATGGCAGCCCTGTGTGGCGGGCCAGCACTGCAGTGAGGCTCTCCCAGTATCGATCCTGCTCCGAGTTAGGGGCATACACACAGCCAATGAGTATTGGTTGGCCGTTTAGTAAGCCGGTTATGAATACGTATCAGTCTTCCTTGTCAATCAGGCGGGTCTGCTCTTTGAAGGGCACACCGGGTCTGATCCAGATGAGTGTGCCCCTGGTGAAGGCGGAGTATTTCGTAGCACACACTATGCCCCGCCATTTTCTATGAAGGCAGTCTACCTCTTGTTCCGTCAGGTGCGTCTGATGTAGTTTTTGATTGAGGCGTATACCGAATACCGCCTAGTGGCAGTGTGCATTCCCCTAACATTCAGAGTCACAAATTTGAGATCCGTGGTCAGCGCCTTAGGGAACATGCGTTACCCAGTCAGACCATGTGGGCCCCCGGGGTGATCACCTCCCCCCGGCCGGTCCCCGCTCCCGACCCGTCCACATCCCACCGGTGTAGAAGCGAGGATCGTAGTCATGCCCACCCCAAGATGTCCAAGAAGAAAATACAAAGGTAAAAGCGGGAATAAACATAACTTCGGGGAACATTCCCAACTAGGGGGACCCATGTTATGTTATGTTATGTTATGTTACGTGAATTTGTACTGCGCACAGCTGCCCCAGCCAAGGGGCGTCCCGGCGCATGTCAAGGTAGCACGCAGCAACCACAAGAAACACAACTGCTAAAAGAAAAAGACAAGGTTAAAACAGGAAAGTTTTTATCGCCTTGCGGAAGGAAAAAAGGTCTTCCAGCAACCGAATCTCCACCGGGAGAGAGTTCCAGAGTTCGACCGCTTTGACCCGGAAGGAACGACCACCGATACGGCACAGCTTGTATCGCGGAGTGATGGTAAGAGCTTGGCCCGAGGATCTCAGATGTCGAGTGGGAACATACCAGGACAGAAGACCCGTAAGAGTTTGAGGGGCCGTGCCCTTTAGGATTTTAAAGGCCAAGCACAGAACTTTGAACTGGATTCTTGCTCTGACCGGCAGCCAGTGCAGCGCTTTCAGAGTGCCGGAAACAGGGCAGAATCTGGGAAGACCAACAATGGCTCTGGCGGCCGCGTTCTGCACTCGTTGGAGGCGAGTGATTTCGGCCAAGTTAGCGCCGACCAGAAGAGAGCTGGCATAATCCAGGCGCGATATAACAGTCGCCTGGATTACCAACTGCCGTGTATGAGGATCGAAAAACTTCAGAACTGGTCGCAGAGCCCGGAGAATTCCAAAACAGCATGCTGCCATTTTCTTCGTGTGCCCCACAAAGCTGAGAGTGGGATCTATCCACACTCCCAAGTTTTTTAATTCTGTTACCGGAAGGGGGGCCGGCCCAAGCTCCGAAGGCCACCACCTGTCCCCCCAGAGATCTGCCCTACTGCCGACGATCATGATCTCGGTTTTCTTCGCGTTGAGCTGGAGGCAGTTGGCCTTCATCCAACTTGCCACCGCTCTGAGTCCACTCTGAAACCTGGGAGCATCCTGGTCCGCATCCCCGCTGATCGTAACCGCTAGCTGGGTGTCATCGGCATATGACACCATTGTCATACCCCACTGCCTGACAACCTCAGCTAGCGGTCTCACGTAAAGATTGAACAACGTGGGGCTCAGCGAGGATCCCTGCGGCACTCCCTGTTTCAGAGGATGGAAACTGGACTGGAACGGCGGAATCGCAACGCTGAAGAGACGGCCATCGAGGAAGGACTGGAACCACTGGAGGGTGGACCCCCCCACTCCAATCTCCTCCAGGCGGTGCAACAGGATGGGATGGGAGACAGTATCGAAGGCGGCGCTTAGATCTAATAATACCAGCGCCGCCGTCTGTCCTGTATCCATCACTGTGCGGAGATGTTCAGCCATGGTGAGAAGGGCGGTTTCCGTGCTGTGCCCAGCACGGAACCCGTTCTGGGTGGGGTCTAAGATGTTGGCGCGAGTAAGGTGGTCGGAAAGAACCTTGTTCACGTGGGCCTCCACGACTTTGGTCGGCCAGGGGAGCAGGGAAATAGGCCGGTAGTTTTCCGGCTTTTCCGGGTCCAAAGAGGGTTTCTTTAAAATAGGAGAAACCACAGCCCGCTTCCAGCTTGTTGGAACCGTACCTGAGGCCAGTGAGATGTTAATCAGAGAGAGTACCAAGGTACGCCCCACAAACAACTGGTCTCTAAAAGGGGCTGGCTTAAGCGGATCGGCGGGCGACCCGGATTTCATCTGCTGCGCCAAGATGGTAAAGCCCTCGGGTGACAACGGAGGTAGCACATGAAGCGAAAAATCTCCGCCAAAGTTGCGTGGAATACCTGCCGGTGACCTAGTGTCCGAAAAAGTTGAATAGATGTTCTGAACTTTTTCTAAAAAGAACCGGGCAAGGGCCTCACAGTGCGCGATGGAGCTCGTTGTTATGGCCGAGGCTCGCTTTGCCACAAGGTCCTTTACCACTTTGAAGATGGTTTTAGAAGGGTTAAGGCTATTGCCGAACTCCGCAGCATAAAAAGCTGCCCGGGCCCGACATATAGCACGGTGGTAAGCTTTAACGGCAGCGAGATACACAGCCTTCTTCCCGCTATCGTACACCTTCCGCCACTCCCTCTCCGCTCGCCTACAGCTGCCCATGAGTATACGTAAGGCACTATCATACCAGGGGCTTGACTCCCTGGAACTGATTTTCCTAGTTGAAACAGGAATCAGAGAATCAAGTGCCTCAGTGACCCACGAGCAGAACCGGTCGTAACCTGCATCCGCGTCCTCCAAAGGTCCCAACGGCACTGCCGCGAGGGCCTGATGAAGGTCCTTGAGACTCAGTTTACTCCAGTGCCGTGTGGAGATCATCCTCGTAGGAGCAGAGGAGGGAATTCCCGGCAAGGGGACATGAATGACCACTAGAGAATGGTCTGTCCAGCCGAGCGGGGTAACGGCCGTTACTGTAGCCTCCGTCAGGTTCGTAAAAAATGGGTCCAACGTATGGCCGCCTACATGTGTGGGATGCCGCACTATTTGTTGGAGTTGGAGAGCCTCCAGATCGGCTAAGATACAACACACCGTAGGGATGTTCTGATTCTCAAAGTGCAGATTGAGGTCCCCCAAAATAGAGAAGTTAGCACACCCCAACGCTAGAGAACTTACCGCGTCGGGGAAGGCAGCCCTGAATGCCACTTCGCTACCCGGAGGGCAATAGACTGCCATCCCTGAAAGGGAGAACTGGGGGTTGACCTGAATTTTGAAGGTGGCACTCTCGCAGCCTACGATGTTAAGGACAGACCAGCAGCAAGAAAAGCTAGATCTTACTGCGAGAGCGATACCCCCTCCCCTAGTCGATCGATTCAAGGTGAAGATCGAGAAGTCTGAGGGGAATGCCAAATTAATAATGGCCGTGTCATCATCCTTCAGCCAGGTTTCCGTGATAGCCACAATATCAGTGGCCTCTTCACGCATCAGGTCCCTAACGGCTTGGTGGTGTTGCACTAGAGACCTCGCATTGAAGCTCAGGATGCGCAGAGCAGGGGCCTTACGGCCACGACGCGCGGCGGCCGATAAAGTTTTCTGACAGATTTTAGCCGGAAGGTTCAGTGCCCACTGACCACAGGCGCACTGATGAGGGCCACAAAGCGGGTGTATAGGTGCTTGTATACATCTCGGAACAGAACGTCCCAAGACCCGCAGCGTGGCAGCAGAATAAACAATCATAGCGCAATCCCGTGTAGCCGACCGTGAAGATGTTATAGGTCCCTAAAGACCGACGCGCCCGGCGCGTCCTTAGCGCGGACGGGCGCAGACGGGCAGGACTCAGGCACGACTCCGGCTAAGCGACGGCGTCCCACTGCGCGATCCCGCTGCGCGGGAGAGGACGACTTTAAATAGGCGAGGCGAATGACACAGCGAGCGAAGAGACGCTCCAAGATGGCACCTGTGCAAAACCTAAACAGCCCAAGGCAAGAAGGCGCCCACCGACCCAACCCCGGGACCCAAGCCCGCCAAACGGCGGTGCGTTAACTCCTTTAAATGCAGGTAAGAGGGCGGGGGACTATTCCCAAGTGAGAGCGTCTAAAAACAGGGGAGAACCAAATTAAAATAAAACAAATACAAAACAGGTAGATAAAAGAGCAGCGCGACAGCAGCGCGACCTGCAGCAAGCCAGTCCCTTGACCAAGTAACTGATGATGAGTCCGCCTTAAGTAGGCGAGGCGAATGACACAGCATGGGCAATACGTCCAAACTGTTCTGCATGTATGCACTTTAGTTCGTTGCTGTGGGGTGGTGGCCGGGCATCATCTCCGCCGCTGCCGGCTCCACGATCCATTCAAGTGAACATTGGACGTGCATCCCCAGGCTTTTTCGGTGTTGCGAGTCCCTGGCTTCGGTCTGGGGTGTCTCTGTATGGCCAGGTGAGGACAAGGAGTGTCGGCGGGCGGCACTAGTTCTGTGGCAGTCGGTTAGTTAGCTGCGGGTGCATTTGGTAAGTCCCTGCCAAAGATGTTGTATGCTCACTGTGGTTCCGGTGTTCATGGCCCCTTCACATCAACAGGTCCGTGGTTTGGGGCGTCACAGCCGGAGGTGTCATAGAGCTCTCCCGGGAGGCCGGTGCTTCACTGGTCTCATCTTCAGAGCTGAACAGCCGGGGCTCCCCCTCCAGGTCCGAGCCTCCTCCCGTAGGGCCCAGGGCCGATACTGCCTGGATTGCCTTTCGGCGCTTTGCTATAATTTGCGTGAGGTCTGGGGAACTAGTTCCTGTTTGGCCAGAGCGGGCGCTCAACTGCGTTAGAGTGACCCTGCGGCCAGGTCTGCGTGATCGTCGCTTAGGTTGGCTGCCTTGTCTGTCCGCCATGGCGGGAAATGTGTTGCTCTAGCCAGACATCCACCTCTTTCGGATCCGTAAAGAAGTGCATAGTACCCTCATGGATGATCTTAAGCTTAGCCAGGAACAGGAGGGCATATTGGACATTCTTTTGACGAAGTGTGCGCTTTACCGCCTGGAAAGTGGCCCTCTGTTGTTGCACCGCGCGAGAGTAGTCCGGGAAGAGCATTACTTGTTTGTCTTCCACCTGCAGTCGCCCATGGGTCCTGGCCGCTCGGAGAATAGCATCCCGGTCCTGGAAGTGCAGGAGCTTCAGTAGGAACGGCCGCGGGGGCAGACCCAGCCTGGGTCTACGAGCTGGTACCCGGTGGGCCCGTTCAATGGAAAAGTAAGGAGTCAGTGTGTCGGCTGGCGTGAAGGTCGCAATCCAGGTTGTGATGTATTGGATGGGGTCAGCCCCCTCCGCCCCCTCTGGCAGATTCATGATGCGGATGTTGCTTCTTCGGGAGCGTCCCTCCAAATCATCCGTGGTGCGTGGCCCTGGGGACCCCATCCTCCAGGGCTGGCCCTCTTCGTTGGGGAATAAACACTTCTTGTGCTTATTTCTGCTGTGAATCTCAAGTTATACTCATTAGCATTCAAGACATTAATATACATAGTAGCTGACTCCTCCGCTCCATCAGGAGTCAGCAGCTATGTATATTAATATCTTGAATGCTAATCAGTATAACTTGAGATTCACAGCAGAAATAAGCACAAGAAGTGTGAATTTTCTTGACTTAGAGATTTCTGTTGTGGATGGTAAAATTAATACACGGTTGTATCGTAAGCCGACAGCAAGGAATTCTATTTGAAATTTTTCCAGCAGTCACCCTCCTAAATTGATCCAGAGTATCCCCTATGGGGAATTACTCAAAATTAAGAGAAATTGCACTACTGAAGAGGATTTCAATGTAAATGCAGAGGCCAGCATGAGGAGATTTAAAGCACAGGGTATGGGGAACAATCTCTAAGGGATTCCCTCTCCACAGTGCAGGGGAAGCCTAGATTAGAACTTCTGAAACAAAAGCAAGGCACGGAAAAGAAAGACCACTTTAGAATGATAACTACCTTTTCTAGTGGGGCAGGGATGCTAGGAACGGTCCTGAGAAAAAATGGGAACCTATTACGGACGGATCCCATTATTGGGATGGATATACCAACACGTCCCATGCTGACTTTCAGAAGAGCAAGACCTCTGAGGGATACGCTCATGAGTAGTCACTTTGTACGAGCGGTTCCGAAACCGTTTGGAGAAGCACCCCACAGATCCTGACCTTGTGGGAGGTGCAAGGCCTGTAAAATTAGTAAGAAAATCTTACTGTACAAAGTAACAGAGTCAACTAGATGTCCCTGTGGACTAAGATATATTGGGAGTACTATTCACCAAATGAAAGTTTGTTTTTAGAACATTCAAGTGCCATAAAAAACCAGGACACAACGTATCCGGTTGCCAGGCATTTCCAATCACACCACAGCAGCAACAGCACTTTTTTTTTTAACCTTTTTTGCAATAGATCATGTCCCAGTGAATCTGAGAGGGGGAAACAGGACAATGAGGTTAAGAAGACTAGAGTCTTGGTACATTATAGATTTTGGTACCAAGTCCCAGGGAAGCATGAACAGTAATGAGGAGTTGGCAGTACATCTGGGCTCTTTCCCCTGCGATCCAGGTGCATTAGAATGAGGAATTGCATAGAGATGAATTGACTTGCGATTTGGCTTACAGAACTAGACTGTTGTAACATAATGCATATAATGTTGTAATGTGTAATGTGAAAATAATAACTGAGATGATTGAATTATGAATTGGTATTCATATGGATAGGCATTATAGGATGAATTAAATCCCTACTGCTCTTTGCTCCCCCGTTTGGAGGAATATGAACAATTTGTTTTATTTTATATTTATTTCTATCTTTACAATTGTGTTTCACTTTTGGGTGAGAGGACCAAGTACGTTTATGAGGCATTAGCGCTTTGGCCCATCCAGGTCAGTATGTACAATATGATTGTGCTTAGGTGCTTCATGTAATTACATCGACACATGGCAATACTGCCCATTCAGGGCTTGATGTGCATAATGGTAATATTATATTTACCGAGGAAGTCGCAGACAAAATGTATATATATGCATTATACTTTGTGACAATTTACTCCTGAGATAATTTATTTTCGCAGAAGTATTTAGCATGTTTTGGTATTTAAACGGTGCTGATTCCGATGTTCCAATATGGCACTACCATTACAATGTATGACTTGGTCCTTTGTTTATGCTGGTAGCAAACAGGAAATGTGGTCACAGGCAAACATAAAAAATGGCCGTTTCTGGCGCGCCCTCATACCATCGAGGAAGTTGACTGCCAAAACGCTTCTGGTGCATTGAGGGTCAATTAAAACCTAATGACTCTCCCCCGCGAGTGCTGTGTCTTTTTATGGTAGGAGAGAAGACGAGCAGCGTAATATTGCCGTTAGCACCCCCGCCGAACAGCACCCATTCACGAGTGCGTGAATTTGGTGCAAGTGAAGCAACGATATATATATATATAAATCCAAACAAAGTTTGCCTGCAATTAAGAGGACCACACACAGGCGGGTTCCGTATCTTGTAACCATTTATTCTTCAAGAGCTGTCGCAGCAGTCAGACATCGCAGCAACTGTTTAAAATCCATCCCGACGCGTTTCGTGCTGTAGGAAGCACTTCATCATGGGGTGCTGGATGATCCAATGCTCAAACCGGCCCTTTCTGCGCACCACATTTATGCAATACTACCCCGCCCAAAGGGGCGTGGCCATTCCTATGGCCTCGTGGTTAATGTAGTGCGCTGTGTTACTTCTGTGAGTTGCCAGTCACGAACACGATCTAATTGTTTCAATAAATCCCCAGTGGGTATGCTCACAAATGCCAGTCTCTACTCAGCTTTTTTTGCCTTGGTGAATCACACATATATATATAAATATATATATTACCTACTGGCGTTTGCCAGTTGGTAGTCCACCAGTAGGCAATATACATCAACCAGGCAGTGCTGGCAGCCATCTTTGGACTCGGCTTACAGCCGAGTCCCACAAAAATAAAATAAAAAAGAAATAAAGAAAGAAAAGGGGCAGGGTTGGAATACCATGACCACCCCCAGGTATAGTGGTGGGTGTCTAAAAAACGTTTTTGTAAATTAATTTGCCCACTAATTTGTGGGTAGATCCACAGCAAAATAAAAAAAAGGGCGGGCACACCCTGGGGGCTTGTTTTATAATAATGCAGGGGAGGCCCAAGTGGTAACCCGTGCCGCGGGGACCCCACCGCCCTGGTACAAATAAGGAAACTGATTCGGGGGAAGCCTGTATGGTCTCCCTCGCAGCCCTGGAGACCGTCACCTCCTCGGGGCTTCAAACTTAAATAATGCAGGGCCGCCCATTTCCCCCTGCTGCTCAGGGGACTGCCACCTCCCCGGGGCTTTATGCAAAATAAATGCAGGGGGCAATGTAGCCCTCCCACAGCCCCTGGGACAATCACCTCCTGGGGCTTTAACTGTCAATAATGGGGGGAATGCAAGGAGCCCCCAGCTCCAGGGACCAACACCTTCCCAGGGCTTTATTCAAAAGAAATGCCAGGGATGTGCACCCCGTGCAGCCCCAGGATCACCACCTTCCTAGGACTTTAACTTCCAATGAAGGGGGCTGCACAACCCCCCCCAGTTCCAGGGACTGACATCTCCCTAGGGCAATTAACACAGTAATGTGGGCAGGCTGTGCAGCCCCCCGCCAATGTCCCAGGGCAATTGCCAGAGAAATGTGGGGGGCTGTGCAACGCCCCCACAGCCTGGGAGACCACCACATCCCTGGAGCTAAATGAAACAAAAGAGGGGGCTGGCTCCTGCAATGTCCCAGGGTGCTGTTCGAATTGGGGGTCTCTGGTTGGCGCACGTTTTCACTTGTGACAAGCAGGGACCCTCTCCTCTAAGTCAGGGCGAAGGATGACCCCTTAGAATTACCCTTGCTCACCCGCTAGGTGCGTGGCGTGAGCAGCCAAGGCTATTCTTCAGGCATTATTAGTCAAGCATTTGTAGCAGCACACACAGTAAAATATACCAATCCCCCCACAAATTGACACCAGGCAGGTATTATATCAAAATACCTTCCTGTATGTAAAAATATAGATATATGAGCAGTTCAGACTTATTACAAGATCAATAACGTTTTTGTGCCAACAGGTTGTAAAATAGGCAAGCTTTTCTTCAGTTTCAAATAAGAAGGTGTTCTTCTCAGTGTCTTATGACACTGAGAAGAATTGTTCTGAGGTTTCCTTACAGGCCACAGTTCTTTAAATGCCCCTTCTAGCACCCCTCGCACAGTTCCTGCCTCTTCGTGTGCTCTCTAGCGCTCCTGTCCGCTCCCAGCTCGATAAACGGGCCCGACCTGCCAAAGCTCACGCTTCTCGCAGAGCGCGCGGTCGGGTCGGGAGTACAGGCTGTCCCGCAGTGTGCGGCTCACACGGCGGAGGGGGGTTGCAGGCTTGCGGAGGGTCCAGGAGCCCAGGGGGACCCAGAGCGGTGGAGCCTCGTTGGAGGGACGGCTCGTACCGCGGCTCGGTCTCCACACCTCCGAGGTCCTCTTGTGAAGGCGGGGGCAGACGTACCGGAGCAATCACCGCGCACAGTGTTTCAAAGGGGGAAAGAAGAACGTTGCGGGCCCCCAGCCCGTGGTGAACACTGTGCGCGGGCGAGTGGCAATTGGTGAAGAGTTCCTGCGAAGGCGGGTGCGGGGTGCTCGGCGGCTCTTCAGCAGAGCGAGGCTGGTACCCGAGGCGCCCGGGCTTCACGGGGTCTGTCTCTGGATCTGTGTAGGTCTGGTGGAGGGTTTCAGGCGGGAGCGTGGGGGCACAGCAGCGAGCCTCCGTCAGCGGTGGTTTCGGCGGTTTCCCTCGGCGGGGGGAGAGCGGCTCGGCAGAGCGGGGCTCTTCCTCGGCAGGGACGGGGAAACCTGTGATCACGGCCTCGAGGAGGGGCTGGGGGGGGCACCACGGCAGTGAGCCTCCCAAGGTGGGGTGACTCAGCGATCTCCCTCAGCGGGGGAAGAGCGGCTCAGCGGAGCGGGGCTCTTCCTCGGCGGGGACGGGGAGACACGGTCGGTCACGGCCTCAGGGAGGGGCTGGGGGGCACCAGGGTCCAGCGCCTTGAGACCCTACGGGTGAGTAGTGCGCTTTATAAATGACCTGATTGATTGATTGATTGAGCTCAGGCGGTTGCAGAAATCCTTTTAAAATACCGGCAGACGAGCAGAGAGCAGGTTGAGCCAGATGGTCCTGTGGCTCAGGTCAGGGGGCAAGCTCAGACAAGCCCTTGGAGAAAGTTTCAAGCACAAATCAGCAAAGTCTTTTCATCAAGTCTTTTCCTCTCCTTCCTCAGCAAGGCAAGCAGCAGGCCAGTCCTTCCAGCGTCTTCTTCTCCTTCTAGTTGGGCAGAGGTTCTTTGTGGGAAACAGGATTCTGATTTACAAGGAGCAGGGCTTCTACTTTTATACAGCCTTTCTTTTGTCTTCTCAGGCCAGGGGGGCCTTTGCATAACTGCTTTCAGTCTCTGAGTACCTGTTGGGTGTACTTCTGGCTTCTGCTTTCAGTGTGAGGGGCAGGCACATCAGATGCTCCACAGGAGGTGGAGCCAGCATTGTGTGGACAGGGGCAGCCAGGAGTACCTTGATGACAGTGTTTCGCCCTTCCTGGGCCAGGGGCAGGCTGAGTCATCAGTCGCTCCCCAGGGGGCGGAGCCAGCATTGTGGTGGCAGAGCACAGACTGATTAAGAGTCCAGGGGCACTCCTACCTCCCACTAAGGTGTAATCCTTGCATTAACCACCTGTCATCCCCCAGCGCTGTCACTCACACATCCCAGACAGCCAGATACACACACTAGCAGAGGCGGGCTGAAATGGTTAGGCAAGCAAATGCTAACTTTCTAAAAGTAGCATTTGCAAACACAGGATATTGAAATAACTTTCCTAAAAGAAGTATTTCATTATTCTGAGTTCAGGCATACTAAACATTACTTTCTACCATGTTCCCTGAGCCTGCTGGGATTATAGAGTGTAATAATTCCAGCAGCCCATCTGGCCTAAAGGGGACAGGTAGCCTTACAATAGTTAAAAACGAATTTGGCAGTAATTCACTATTAGGACATGCCACACTCATCAGAGCATGTCCTACCTTACACTTACAATGCACCCTGCCCTTGGGCCTACCATAGGGGTGACTAATATGAAGTTAAGGGAAGGTTTAGGGGCTGGCAAGTGGGTGCGCTTGCCCAGCCAGCATGACAGTACCAGACTGCACGCAGGTTCTGCAATGGCAGACCCTAGACACATTTTAAGGCTGCTTCTGTGGGTGGCGCAACCAGCGCTGCAGGCCCATTAGCAGTATTGGCATTCACAAGCCCTGGCACTCCTGGTGCACTTTACTGGGGGCTGACAGTAAATCCAATGAACCAATCAGGAATATCAATCATAATTACACTTTTCATAGGGAGCATTTGCACTGCGGCACGGGTTGGCCGTGGCGCAGTGCCCTGAGCAGCGGACACCAGCAAAAACATCTGAGGCACATCAGCAAAAAAAAGTGGAAGGGAAACTCACGCCAAGGTGCCAGGTCTAACAGGTGCCCACCCCTTGAACATTGCAGTTTGCTATGGCTTAGTAGGAGCTTCACCACTCCCGCCAAGCCATAGCAAACTCTGCTCCATTTCTAGTAAGCAAGAGAAGAAAAAATGCTCTTGCTTACTAGAAGTGGAGCAGAATTGCCTTTGGACAGAGGGACAATGTTCAGCAGCTCCCTCTGTCTAAAAGCAATGCCGGCTCACGCAGGACCATGGGAGCCTTTAGACTCCACCTGTGGTCCCCAACAAAGTGTCTGTGTACCGTGGGTGGGACCAGGGCACCCACACTAGAGGCGGGGCCCTAGGGGATGGTGTCCCCAGGGCCAAAATCGGCCAGGAAGAAGACTTTGTGGCCCCACTCATTTAAAATCTTTTTTTTAAAGGGCAGGCTGCATGGGATGGTGTCCCCAGGACCAAAAATGGCTGGGAGGGGGGCCCCCTACATTTAAATGCTAAAAAAATAAAAAGAAGAGGCCAGACCCGGAGGATGGCGTCCCCAGAGCTGAAATCGGCCCAGGAGGGAGGGTGCACGTAGCTCCCCTAACTTAAAAATATAGAAAAAAAGAAGAAAAGAATCTGCGTCAAGTTACCGGAGGCCACGCCCCCATCACCACTACTCTGAAAACGAGTCTCTTGGCGTACTGCCATTTGGGGGTTTAAGTACCCTGGGTTCCATAGGGTACTTGGGGCTCAACAATCCCCCCTGTCACCTCCAGTAAATCCCACATAGTGGGATTACTAAGTGGGACCAGGCCCTCTTTCTCCAACACTGTGCAAATGCACCTCCTGGTGCACTACTGGTTGGGGGATGAAATCGCTTTGGATGCTGAGGGTCCTTGAGGGCCAACAAGCCCTCCAGTTACCTTCAGTAATTCCCACACAGCCTGATTGCTGAGAGGACTTCAGAGGCCATGCCCCCTTCCTCCACCACTCTGCAAACTTGCCTCCTGGTACACTGCTGGCTGGGGGATGAAGTCCACTTGGCTCCAGACGGTCCTTGGGGACAACTACCTCTCCTGTTAACTCCAGTAAGTCCCACATAGCAGGATTGCTAAGAGGTTATCAAAGGCCACTCCCCCTTTCGCTACTATTCTGCAAACATACCTCATGTTGAACTACTGGTTGGAGTATGAAGTTCCCTTGGCTGCTGAGGGACCTTAGGGGTCAAGAAGCCCTCCTGTTACCTCCTGTAATTCCCTTACAGCAGGATTCCTGAGAGATGGTCGGAGGTACAGCCAATTTCTCTACCACTCTGCAAAGACTGATTAATAGGTAAAAAACCATAGAAATTCACTTAAAATAACAAAGGCTACAGGGATGCTATAGTAAGGAAATAAAATTTGAAAAATCTTAGAAATTCACTAAAAAAAACAAAGGTTACAGGGACATTATTGTTAGGCTGAGTTTTCACTCGCACCAAACCAGTGAAATTAAGCATTCATAGCTACCTGAGCTAACTATAACTTATGCCCCCGCAATGCACTGCTTATGACCTAACATATTTCATCACTCATGACATGGTCAGCGACATCACTGATGACATCATACTTAGAACCACTCACACACCCACTCACACCCCATAGAACCTCTTGTACTCCCACTCACATATCCACACAACCACTCAAAGGCCCATACCATTACTCATATACCCACTCACTCCTCCATAGAGGCAGTTACACACCCAATCACTCACTAGTACAGCCACTCACACAACCATTCACTCACCCATACAGCCACTGACACATCAACGGATTTGCCTATACAATTACTCACACACCCACTTGCTCACCCATGCATCCTCTCAACACAGCCACTCACTAACCCTTAAAAACACTCACTTACACACTCACTCACACAGCCACTTACATACCCATTCACACATCATGACAAGTACTCACACACCTGCTAACTCACCCATGCAGTGGCCGGTGACCGTCCTGACGCTTTCAGAAGCGGTCGCTCCCCCACGCTCCCAGCCCTCAATTGGTATCGTTGGCTTGAATTATCTGCTGCTATCATTTCTGCAGGCGCCCATAAAGCATAGCGCTATAACGCGATTAGCATTGGGGAATATCAGAATCAATTGTAGCGCTTGAAAGAGATTTGATCACTGTACCTTGTTTCGCGCTTTACCAGCCGTAGCGCTATTTGTGTTGCTTGTTTGCAATTTACTTTGCCTGTTTTCTCTTTTCACTCGATCATTGTCGCGCTTTGGGAATAACACTGTCTGAGTCAGCGCTATACAAGTGTTGTTTCATTCATTCATTCATTAACTTGGTCTCTGTGCCCCAGCCTAGCTCTAGTTTCGTTTTCGCTGCCATTTTAAGTGTTGTTGTGCCTCGGAGCCCGTCCTCTGCAGCCCGCCCCGCCTCCCAGCTGACCCTCCCTTGCCCCTCCCCCTACACTTTCCACTTATGACAGATGCTTTTGCGCGCAGCATTCACGCGCAGCGTACGCGCCCCATGCGCGCCGAAGGCGCGCCAAAGGTAAGCCCGTCTAGACCGGTCTGGACCGCGCCCAGCACCAGACCCCCTGGCCCTCGCAAACCGCACTCATCCCGCATTACGTACGACACCGCCTCCCTCCTTGCCCTTAACCCCGGACGCACATCACAATGCTACGAGGCTGCCCAAGGACGTACCCACGGCCCCTTCGCCTGCCACTCCTGCAAGTTCGCCTGCATCAAGACCCCCACCAAATCCACCACCTCCAAACACACCTCAGACCCTAACCACCTAAAGTGCATCCTGCTAAACACCCGCTCGATCCACAGACACGCCACAGAACTCTGCGACCTACTCGACACTGTCTCACCGGACATCGCCTTCCTTACAGAAACCTGGATGAACGCCTCTTCAGCGCCCGACATCGCCATAGCCATCCCGGACGCATTCAAGATCATCCGAAAAGACCGCACCAACCAAACAGGAGGAGGCATCGCCATCGTCCATAAGAACACCATCCGAATCACGACCAGCTTCGACGATAACCTTACAACCGCCGAACACCTCCACTTTCAGATCCACACCGACCCCAGGACCACATTTAGAGGCACCCTCATCTACAGACCACCAGGAACCCGTAAACAATTCAGCGAAGACATCACTGACTTCATCAGTTCACATGCCCTCGCCTCCGAGAACTACATGCTACTGGGAGACCTCAACTTCCACCTGGAAAAGAAAAACGACAGCAACACCACCACCCTTCTGGACAACCTGACCAATCTTGGTCTCAAACAACTTGTTGACACCCCCACCCATATAGCCGGACATACGCTCGACCCAATCTTCACCTCCAGTAAGCACATCTCCTTCGATCAAGCCACAGCTCTCCACTGGACGGACCACAGCTGTGTTCACTTCAACTACAAAACCACCTCGACCCACAACCCCCCACAACCTATTCCACGAAGAAACTTAAACAAAATCACCACCGACCAACTCCTCACATCGCTCAATCAAAACCCTCCCACCCCCTCATCGGACCCAAACCAAGCGGCCACTAAACTCAAACAATGGATCACTCACAGCGCTGACGATCTAGCACCCTTGAAAAACCACCAAACCAAACAGGGTAGCAAAAAAGCCCCCTGGTTCAACGAGGACCTTAAGAAATCCAAGAAACTATGCCGCACTCTCGAGAAAACTTGGAGAAAAAACCCAACCACTGACAACCTGACCACCTTCAAGACAGCCACCCGCAAACACCACCAACTGATCAGATCCACCAAGAAGTCAGCATTCAAAGATCAACTCGACAACAACGCCCAAAACAACAAGGAACTATTCAACATCGTCAAAGAATTTACCAACCCCACCACAGCCTCAAACGACATTACTCCCTCCCAAGAACTCTGCGACTCCTTATCCTCTTTCTTCTATAACAAAATCGCCGACATACATAACAGCTTTGAGAACATTTCCAAAGAACAGTCCACTCCACCCACCTCCAAACCTAAACCGCCCTCTAACATCCTAAACGCCTGGAACCCAATCACCACTGAAGACACCATCCGCCTAATGAACTCCATCCATTCAGGCTCGCCAACCGACCCCTGTCCCCACCACATCTTCAATAAAGCAGACTCCATCATCGCACCCCATCTCCGTGATGTCATCAACTGCTCCTTCAACTCCGCTACCTTCCCAGAAAGCTGGAAACACGCCGAACTCAACGCCCTCTTGAAGAAACCCACAGCGGACCCCTCTGAACTCAAGAACTACCGCCCCATCTCCCTCATCCCATTCCCTGCCAAAGTCATTGAGAAAGCCGTCAATAGACAGCTCGCCGCCTTCCTTGAATCCAACAACTCCCTCGACTCCTCACAGTCCGGCTTTTGAGCGAAACACAGCACCGAAACTGCCCTTATTGCAGCGACAGACGACATCCGAACACTACTGGACAACGGAGAAACAGTTGCCCTCATCCTACTTGACCTCTCCGCCGCCTTCGACACGGTCTATCATAGCACTGTCATACAACGCCTCAGCAACATCGGCATACAAGGAAAAGCCTTAGACTGGATCACCTCGTTCCTCGCCGGGAGAACCCAGAGAGTCCGACTCCCCCCATTCAAATCAGAGGCCACCGAAGTCATCTGCGGAGTACCACAAGGATCATCACTCAGTCCCACCCTCTTCAACGTTTACATGATTCCCCTCGCGTCCATCGCGCGACAACACAACCTCAACATCATCTCTTACTCTGACAACACCCAGCTGATCCTTTCCCTTACCAAAGACCCCAACACCGCCAAAACCAATCTTCATGAAGGCATGAAAGAAGTAGCCGAATGGATGAAAAACAGCCGCCTAAAACTTAACTCAGACAAAACGGAAGTCCTCATCCTAGGATCATCCCCCTCTGCCTGGGACGACTCATGGTGGCCATCGGCCCTGGGCACGGCACCCATACCCACAGACCACGCACGTAACCTAGGCTTCATCCTAGACTCCTCCCTCTCGATGACCAGACAAGTCAACGCCGTCTCATCCTCTTGCTTTAACGTACTTCGTATGCTCAAAAAAATCTTTCATTGGATCCCCACCGAAACAAGACAGACTGTCACCCACGCTCTGGTCACTAGCCGACTGGACTATGGAAACACCCTCTACGCCGGAACCACTTCAAAATTACAGAAAAAACTCCAACGCATCCACAAAACGCATCAGCCAGACTCATATTGGACATCCCGCGCCAAGCCCACATTACCGGTCACCTGAAAGACCTCCACTGGCTTCCCGTCAACAAGAGAATAACGTTCCGTCTCCTCACCCACGCACACAAGGCCCTCTACAAACTAGGACCCGAATGCCTCAACACACGACTGTCATTCTACACACCGACCTGCCAACTAAGATCCTCCAATCAAGCCCTCGCGGCAGTTGCACGCATCCAAAGATCCACCATGGGAGGAAGATCCTTCTCCTACTTGGCGGCCAAAACCTGGAATTCCCTCCCCACTCACCTCCGCCTTACCCAGAACCACATTTCCTTTAGGAAGGAACTTAAAACCTGGCTATTCGATAAATAATGCACCCCCTTCCCCCAAGCGCCTTGAGACCCTCTGGGTGAGTAGTGCGCTATACAAATTCTCGAACTTGAACATGCAGCCATTCGCACACACACACTCCAATACTGCCACTCACATACCAACTTACTTAACAAAACACTCACCACACAGCCACTTATACACGGAGTCAATCACTCATACAGGTATTCCGATACCCACTCACTCACCCATACAGTCACTACACTCCCACTTACCCACCCATAGAGCCACTGACATCCCCACTCACTCACTCATTCATAGAGCCACTGACACCCACTTACTACCCAAAACTGCCACTCACACAGCATAACACTCACCCACACAGCTACTCACACACCCACTTATACACCCATACCATCATTTCTACACCCATACACACAAGGATACATACAGTCACACAATCACACACATAATATACATTAGAAGTAAGTATCACTCAGTAGTAGTGCACATAGTATACTAATTTACCTTTTGTAGTAGGTTAGTTATCATATGGTTGTGTCATCAGTGGTATTATTTGAGATGTCGTCAGTGATGCCATCTGTGATGTCGCTAACCATGTCGTGAGTGATGTAATAGGTCTTAATCAGTGCATAATTGCGGGGGCGTAAAACTGCTAAATTTCACTGTTTTTGCAAGAGTGAAAACTCAGCCTAACTATAACCTCTATGTAACCTTTGGTTTTTTCAGTGAATAAATAAAAAAAAAAAAAAAAAAAAATATATATATATATATATATATATATATATATATATATATATATATAATTATTTTTTATACATAGATAGAAAGATAGATAGATAGATAGATAGATAGATAGATAGATAGATTGATAGATAGATAGATAGATAGATAGATAGATAGATAGATAGATAGATAGATAGATAGATAGATAGATAGATAGATAGA